>NW_028141981.1:8277500-9492500 GCF_025532165.1 Camponotus vicinus | reverse complement strand
TGTTGCATTGCACATCATTCGCGCTATTAGTGCATGCAATGATGTTTTATTTAAAAAAAAATATTAAGGCAATATTAATATACAGCGGTGTATGAGCCTTTGTATAAAAAAGAGAATTAACATCTCTGAAAGATATATTTTATATATCTCAATATATTTTAAATATAGCGCATTTTACATATCCAGATTTATGTTACATACATGTTTTTTTTTTTCACATTGATTGAATGTGTGCGTATGTGTGTGTGTGTGTGTGTGTGTGTGCCTCTTTTAATTTTGCCACGCCTTTTGCTTGTTTGCCTGCCTGTAAATATAATCTGTGATCTCGAAGAATGAGAGCCTGACCAAAGAAAAAACCTCTTTCCCCAAAAAGAGTGGTGCCAGACAAAATTACTAACGCGCGTTACAGTTTCGACCTATTACTTTCCGACAGACGACGATGAAGAAGGGCCTACGTTGAAGGACAAGTTATTGGCCGGAATGTTCCGTTGTATCGACATCTTTTGCGTCTGGGACTGCTGCTGGCTCTGGCTCGAGTTTCAAAAGTACGTGTCCTTGATAGTCTTTGACCCGTTCGTAGAGCTCTTCATCACGCTCTGCATCGTCGTCAATACGCTCTTCATGGCATTGGATCACCACGATATGGACAAAGATATGGAGAGAATTCTCAAATCTGGCAATTACGTGAGTATTTCTACAAATGCAATATCGTTTTATTAGAAAGATAAGAATATGATTATATTGATAAAATTATTTAATAATGAATTATTTAATAATGAATTATTTAATAAAATCAAAGTATCGATAACATATGACGAGGATTGTTAATCATAAAATAGATTTTTTTATAACAATGTATGTTATTTTAATCCATCCTTTTTTATATACAAATATAGATTAATAATTTTTTTAAGAATCTCTTAAACGTTTTAGATATAAAAAAGGATATTGTATATAAAAAATCTCTCTCTGCAAGATTTATTTGAGGTTTTCAAAAATGTTAAATATTCAAAGCAATTTGAATATTTCTGCGTGATTGAATTATTTAAAGATTTTTAATCAAATTGAAAGGTTGGAATATGTCCATAGTTATCGATAATCTATTGTAACTGAAATTCTAGTTCTTCACTGCGACATTCGGTATCGAAGCGTCTATGAAGCTGATAGCGATGAGCCCGAAATATTATTTCCAAGAAGGCTGGAATATCTTTGACTTTATAATCGTCGCTCTTTCACTTCTGGAGTTGGGTTTGGAAGGTGTGCAAGGTCTGTCGGTATTACGATCATTCAGATTGGTGAGTGTTGCATATATATCTCTTTTTCTTTACAATTCCGTTAATCGATAATCATTTTACGAATAAAATGAACCATAAAAATAAATGATTCTTTTCAGCTAAGAGTGTTCAAGCTCGCTAAATCGTGGCCTACGCTGAATCTGCTGATCTCTATCATGGGCAGAACGGTGGGCGCGTTGGGTAATTTGACGTTCGTATTGTGCATCATTATCTTCATCTTCGCCGTGATGGGTATGCAGCTTTTCGGCAAGAATTACATCGATAACGTCCACCTCTTCCCGGACGAGGAATTGCCTAGATGGAACTTCACTGATTTCATGCACTCTTTTATGATCGTTTTCCGAGTGTTGTGCGGAGAATGGATAGAGTCTATGTGGGATTGCATGCTGGTCGGCGATGTCTCTTGCATTCCATTCTTCTTAGCCACCGTCGTCATCGGTAACTTGGTCGTAAGTATATAAATGCGAAATCTTTCTTCGATGATACATGTTTTAAAATCGACATAAAGAATACTCTTTGTTTGATATACATGAAAGAATTATAAAGATCTTACCAATTTTACGCTCGTTTCAAAAATATTGTCGATACAAAAATCAATATGATTTATAATCGAATTATTGATAAAGGAATGTTATTTTCCACAGGTCCTGAATCTCTTCTTAGCTCTGTTGCTCAGCAACTTTGGCTCGTCGAATCTGTCAGCCCCGACCGCGGACAACGACACGAACAAGATCGCGGAGGCGATCGATCGCATAGCGCGTTTCATTAACTGGGTCAAGCGAAATATTCTAAACATTGCTAAGTTGATGCGAGCCAAATTCACCAATCAGATATCCGATCAGGCGCCAGGTGAGGGACCGTCCAACAGTTGGAAAGAAGGTTTATATCCAATCAGATCGCTTGCTGTGTGCGCTGTGTAGTTTCGTGGCACTGTCTTTCAGTTTCCGCTTTACACTTCTTCTACACGTTTGACTGGTGCCAGTCGGCGATCAATTATAGTAAAATATGCGCGATGATAATTTATCTTATAATGTACACAAAGATTCGAGCAAGCGAGATTCAATAATTTTTTGCTGCTCTCAAGATTACAAATTGAATGTTATTTTACATCGCTCACTTTAAGCATTTGATGCATCTTTATTGACTTGTCAATTCGATTAACGATATTCTTTATGATCGTAAAATACATACGTCGGCTAGCACATTCGATTTATTACGCAGACTCTTTCAATTTTACTTGGTTTGCTATTCTGCTCCATTAAAAATTGACGTATTGCATTGTAATAAATCTAAATTTACGATCTGATACGTATAACAAAAGTTTCAACTGTTTCTTTCAACTTGGGAAAGAAGCCGAGTCCAGTCATCTTAGGTTCGATAGCTTTGGGAAACAAAGAGAGATGAAATAATTCGATGTTTAATGCACGATGGGATTAATTGCGAATTAAGTTTTGTTTCGCTGATTAGCTGCCTGGCAGTTATACGTTGCTATGCATTCTATTTTGGGAACGCATTTTACTACATAATTTCAGTGGATGAAGTTGTCAACGAGATCAAGTTGGTCGTCTCTTCAGCGGGACGCGGATTTATCATTAAGCAGAATTTAGACATATATATAAGAACTTGCGTGATGCGTGCTGCATTTCTGTCAATGGCTATAAATTTTTTCGATTAAAAGAGAATTTTAGACTTCATTTAGATCGCATAAAAACGAACATGTTGGCACAATAATGCGAGAATGTGAGTTTCTAAAGATGTGTATGCTCTTTGACTAAAGGTCAACAGATTGAATTATGAGTAGCTTTTTTAAATATCATGTATTTTTAAAATTATGTTGTGTCGAGGAAGATTTCTTTATTTCGATTAAATTTACTTAAGTCGTACATAACTACATCATTAGCAAAATCAGTATTGATTCTGCAATTCGTTTATTTATGAAAATGTTATAGACATTTTTCATAAATATTACACATGTATGCAGCAAGTATCACGCATAAAATAATCTACGATGTGAATCGAAATCATATAGTTTCTAAATCGGGTCACTCGATGTCATTGAATACAAATGACACTGTACACGAATTGCATGCGAACAATATCATCACATTACACTAATCTTAATTCTTCGATTCGACGGGGATCGCGACGGAAAACAATTCATATACATGTATGCAAAAAGAACATGTATATACATATATTCAGGGTGTTTCTTAATAAGTGCGAAAAATTTTAGGAGATGATTCTTTGTCGAAAATTAAGGGAGGTTTTTCATATAAACATATACTCATACTCATCCCTCCTCCAAAAATGGGGGTAAAAATTAGGTTTTTTCTCATATTTGGAACAAGTTAAAGAAATGAAATTAGATGGATATTTTCTACTAGTAAAAAGGTTATTTATTAATATTTTTCTCAGTCTCCGTATTGTTATAAGGGGATGAAACTAGCGAGCCCTATTCAATTTTTTACTAGAACTTTTTAATGTTTATATGAAAAACCCTCCTTAATTTTCGACAAAGAATCATCTTCTAAAATTTTTCGCACTTATTAAGAAACACCCTGTATACACATGTGGGAAAAGAATCTCTATCTGTAAAATTTTCAGCGCGTTCCGATTTGTTTTCCGATACGAATCTCCCGTTATAAGAGCAGGTTAGAGATTTTGCATAACTGTGCAGATGGGATTGATCGCGATGGGGACCTAGATCTTGCAGATGGCGAATTGGACGCATACAGAGACAAGAAGAGCGCCAAAGAACTTAACCAGCTTGAAGTTGCCATTGGCGAGGGGATGGAGTTCACCATTCACGGTAAGCGTATCGGGAATAATCAAAGATAATCTCTTTCTGATTATAATAATAATCTTCTTATCCTGTACGATCAACAGAAATATTGCCTGACGTGTTAAAGTGGATATAATTTATTATGAACTTTTTGCACTTCTTAGTGTTTTGCTAAGAATAATTGCAAAAATTGCTCTGTAATAATTTTATAAATTTCTCTCACGATATAAGAATTAAAAGAGTGTTATGCATATTTTTTCGCCTTAAAGACCAGGAGACATTCATATAGTGTCAATCACTATCAATCAATATTCAATTAATCAAATTTCCCCGCAAAAAAATATCATTGTAACGTAATTAATATCGGATCTGCTTTTCTTCCTAAAGGAGATTTGAAGAACAAGCTGAAGAACAAGCTGTGCATGAATAATACGAAGGTTATCGCGAATTCAATTAATCATCACGATTATAGGCTCGACAACGATTATATTAATCAGAATGAGGATGACACCATCAGGTCGGTTAATTTTTTTCTAAATTATTCATTCATTCCGGGCAATACTGTCAAGAGTAATCCTTATTCAAGTGTCTTTTCAACAGTAATAAATCATATGGCAGCCACAAAAACCGGGCATTTAAGGATGAAAGCCACAAAGGCAGTATGGACTCGTTAAATGGCGAGGAGAAGAAAGATGCGAGCAAAGAAGATCTGGAACAGGAGGGAGAAGGTAGATCTGATATAACTGAGATTTATAAAATTTATATAATTTTATGAAAATTCTTTGAAAATTTAGGAAAAAAAGATCAGCGAACAGCAATCGCGTAAATGTAAAGAAACTTTTATTATAGAACATTTTTCTCGAATTGATAAATAAAAAAAATCTGTAAAATTCAGATCTAGAAGACGAGGGCGAAGAAGGGGAAGAAGTCGACATTGACATTATACAAGCAGACGAAGATCCTATTCAGGATAATTATCCTTCCGATTGCTGCCCGGAAAATTGCTACAAGAAATTTCCATTCCTGGCCGGCGACGACGATGCTCCGTTTTGGCAAGGTTGGGCAAACCTGCGATTGAAGACCTTCCGGTTGATTGAAAACAAGTACTTTGAGACTGCCGTCATCACTATGATTCTTCTGAGTAGCTTGGCTTTGGTAAAATTGTTATCTTTTTTCTTTATCATTGGGAAACTTATTTAGAACGCGACAAATCAATCGATAACCGTATGATTTGCAGGCTTTGGAGGATGTTCATCTGCAACAACGACCTGTCCTACAGGATATATTGTATTACATGGATCGAATATTCACTGTGATCTTCTTCCTCGAGATGTTGATAAAGTGGCTGGCTCTAGGATTTAGCAAGTATTTCACAAACGCCTGGTGCTGGCTTGATTTCATCATCGTTATGGTAAGTTATTTTTTCTCTTCAATATCGTAATTCAATTACGAAAAATGTTTGATTTTGTAAAACGTGTGCAATTGATGCCGCTTCGAAAGCATTGATTCAATGTCTGCAAAAGATTTTTCAAATAAATATTTAGACGTATAAAATAAAAATCTCGACACGATAAAAGTTCAATTGCACACTTGAATAATTTACGAGAGAAATCTTGTCGTTCTCTTGAATGACTTCGTACACGTGCCAATCATTTGTCTTTACGTCATATATAAATTTACCTCACCTTTACGAGAATCGTAAAATACGTTATCGCAGCAATAAGTTAATAGCAATCAACAATCTCGGTCGCATGTTACATAATGGTAAAAATAAGTCGAAGTCATTCGCGAGATCATTCGCAGAAAAATGCGCTCGTCCGTGCTTCGATAAAGAGAATTTACCTGTATGTAAAGATTAAATAACACACATTTTGTGATAAATACAAATAATTGAGTATATTCTAGAGATACAAATCACAGAGCGTCGGCGCACGGATAATATAATATATTCCGTTTTTATTTTATCTCTCCCCATTTTTTCTTTCTCCCCCTTCTTTCACCCCTCGATCAACTAATGCCAATGTACGAAGCGGTGGGAGCCGAGCGTGGAAGCTTCCGAGGTGGATTTCTCTTAATCTCTCGATCGTCATTAAGTATTATTGTAAGAACTAACGCAATTTAGTTCCCGTCTGATGAATGTTTGATGAAACTAGCTATCACTGATCAACTTGGGCGCAGTCTGGGCCGGCGCAGCCGACATCCCGGCCTTCCGTTCCATGAGAACACTGAGGGCCTTGAGACCTTTACGAGCAGTCTCACGGTGGGAGGGCATGAGAGTAAGTCATCGGTCGACGAGGACTTGAAAGCGAAAGAAATAAAGCAAAAAAAGTTGAGCCTGTTATCGCAACGACGTTTGATGAATCGTACGGAGCTAACGGATCGATCGATATATCACGATAGCACGTTTAATTTGTTCGAGCCGAGCGGAGCTCCGATTGACGAGGGGCTGCCGGTTTTGCATGGATTGTTCCTTTTTTTCTAACTGTCTCTCTTTCTTTCTCTCTTTCTTCCTCTCAAAGTAGTCGTGACAATGTCGTGGCGATAGATCGATTACCAGCCGAGACTATTCAAAGTCGCTTTACAGGATCAAAGGTTTAAGCTTTGACTGATATCTCTCTCTCGATGGCAATATATAGAAAATTATTTATTTATTTTTGCAAGACGCTTCTCTATCCTCGTTATTTGACTCTCTAAAATTTTCATTTTATAAAAATTGATTAATTATACTTTTTAAATATATGTAAAATATATTCAAAGCTCTCTTCCCCATTTACCTTTCCTCTTTAGCTTTTTTTTTATTTTGCGAAAAGCGGTTGTCGAGAAAGAAACAATTATGTATATTAATATTCTGAATACGGTCAAGGCAGAGATCGTCGGATCCTTTAAAACGAGCTGTGGATTAATCTCGGCTTGATTCCGATCGATTGCGAATTCAATGATCTCGATGGAGCACGCTATCGATCCGTTGGACGCGGTACGAAGCTTCGGCTTTGGAATATTCGTTGTGATAAATGAGAACGAGATGTAAACGAGAATAAGTGGGAAAGGAACAGCTACGGCGGGTGTAGCTTGTGTATTACGGTGTACTATGGTGTGCTTACCGGATGTGCAGAGATACACTGGCGTCTCTACTTGGTGTCTGCACTAATTCTGGCGTCGTTGTCGTACTAGCTAAAGTCGCCTATGTACGCCTTTTTTAAGAGTCTCTTGGTACCAGTGATCGTTGTGCAAAATATACCAGTATATCTATATATAATATATACATATATGAATACGCATATACATATATTATATATATATGCTTTTTGTGTAGTGTAAAAACTTCCTTGTATGTATGTGTGTGCGCGCGCGCGTGTGTGTGCGTGCGTATGGACGCCACGTGCGTCAACGCGCGCGATATGTAATATGTTTATCTCAAGACATGTAATATTTTTCTTAGACCATATTACGACGCTCCAACGCGAGTGACATCTCTAAAAACCTCGCTCATGAGGTTTCCTTCTTTGATAAAATAATTAAAATATATATTAAATATATATTAAAATATATTTTTTATATTAAAATATATTTTTATGTATTTCTTGCTCGTAATTTTGCGTAATCGAACGCAATGACTTTTGTTGCAACATGTAAATTAAAATGAAATCACTCGCGTGTCGCGACGTGATCGCAAGTATGACAAACCTTTTCGTCTGTTTCAGGATGCAGCCGATAGTACTTGCTCGTAATGATAATCCCTACCGAGCTGTTTGTCGTTCTATCTCTATCTCTGTCTTTGAATGATTGTGTGTGTGTGTGTGTCTATATACACACACACATATATATATATATATATATATATATATATATGTGTGTGTATATAAATACACATGTATCTTCCCACATACAATATATATGCACACACACACACAGTCATGTATATCTCCTGATAATTGTTAAATGCTGTATGTGCCGTACCTGAAATCTCTTTATGCCTTTATATTTCCCTTCTTTATATATTTGTCGTACCATATTAAAGTAGTCTTATTCTGTAAGTACCGTTACACATCTCTTTCTCTTATAATTTTCAAAAATATACATAAGTTAATTTTTCGTACGTGATATGCATATGAAAATATCTTTACGCGAAACGTGATCTATTTTCTGAAAGCGTTTAAAATCCTTATGTATGTTTTAAAGTAATTTAAACGTTATTGTCAATAGCGAAATTTTTTTGTTATTGATAGTTTACATTATATTTAAATATTATATTAATATTATATTAAATATTAATATTATATTATATTAATTTTTACGTAAATTTCGCAAAATAATCATCCGAGATCATTTTGATAGAGTATAATGAAGAAAAAAAAAAGTATAAATACTTTCCATGACATTCTATTTTTTTAAAATGATACACACATTTCCAATTTTTGACATAAGTCCTCAAAAGTGGCGGTACTTACGGAAAAGTGATATACTAATGTACATATGAGTATATATACATCTCTATATAGATCTAGAAAATGTCGGCTCTCTACGAATCGACAGCCCCCCCGAATTTTCGTCTTTGTACAGATGTCCAAATGTCTCGATCCGTCGAGGAGTCGAAGGAACGCCAGTAACACGTCGATCTCGGCCGTCTGTCTCTGTTTGACTTTCTTCCCTCCTCTCTTCTATCCTCGCCCTATTGATTCCGTCCACCTGGAACATGATCAAGAATCTCCTAGCCCTCTTATCCACTCGTCTGTCTACCTCTCGCTGTGATTCGCTCTCGTTTCTCGCTCGCAGGTATCGCTCATTAACTTCGTAGCGTCGCTCGTTGGCGCTGGCGGGATTCAAGCCTTCAAAACAATGCGGACCCTAAGGGCCCTAAGGCCGCTCAGGGCGATGTCTAGAATGCAGGGGATGCGGGTATGTAACCCACCGTCTCAGCAGACCTTGTCACTCGCTATCTACGTCTGCCGCTGGTGACGGCAGAGTCGAATCTCCTCTCCCCCACCCACGACGGCACGGCATTCTACATATCCGTCCGTCTACGTTCAGTTCCGGTACCAGTTTTGGAGCAATGTACTCCATCGTTTGATTATGTTAACCCCGCGAATACGCCGGGAGAAACGGTATTTCTGGGTAATCGCATCGAAAGAATGTCCGTTGGGACAAGTATTCTTTGATACGAATATCTATTTTTTTGTGTGATCATTATAAATTGTAACATAAAATATTATTGCGAGGATTATAGATATGAGAGAGTAATTGCGCGATATTCTAAGACAGTTAACGTTTATTTATAATTTTTTTTGATGAATCATATTTAGAATTGTGATACGGAACATTTAAAATAGATATTTAAAATATTTAGTTTTTCCTGAATATTTTTATAAAATTTGTCGAGTATAAGGAAAGAAATTTACTGTAACTTTGTATTCCTCAAGATATATCGAAAAAAGTTCGCCGATTAAAGTAATGTGAAATTTCCTTCTCTACGTCATTAAATCTGTATTATTAATTTTTATTTATAGTCTTTTTTTTATTAATCGTTATTAAATTTGCCAATTTATTTCCAATTCTTTTACATTTATATCGCTAGCGCGATATCGTATACTTTATTTGATATACGTGTATTTTATTTTAATTTAAATTCTCGCAAGTGACTGGGAACAATGATTCTCAGATTATACGGATTCGAAAGTCATCATCGTTTCCCTTACACGAGAAATTCGATAGACAGACCGACCAACAACGTTCATCAAGAGCCTGCATTGTTGTCATTTTAATAAAATTATGATGTCTTTGTTATCTGCTTCGTATTTTTCTTAATTGTTTCTTAATGTTTAATCTGAAATACTTGGATTCTTTAAATAACCGTTATTATATTTAATTCTGATTCTATTTCTCAACATTTTTGAAGGTATAATCTTTATATTCTTTTTAGCGGAATCGATATTTCTTGAAATTGTTTGTACACATATTATTGCCAATAAATGCAAATCTGATTTATTAAGTAATCTTTATGGAATATTAACGTACATAAAAAATAGTTTCTACTTTAATGTACGACGCTGTCGACTCTTGACAAACTGCGATATCGTCGGCGCTGCAATATCGAAAACTCGATCTTACATTTTCCCTCCTGTTGCACGTGGATATGCTAAAATAGAAGCAATCGCGCGAATGCACAGCAGAGCTTAGAAATGCGAATGCGCGGAGCAGAACAGCGTGTAGATAATCGTCCATGAAATTGGCCGACACATTCATGACAACACGCACCATACATAAGGACACGCGCTTTGTTTCACATTGTCTTTGATATACGTGTTGCGTCTTCTTCATCTTCGCCAAGAAAAATAATTCATAAAGATACATTCAATCGCGAAGATCGAGATGAAAGCATCCCGTATACCTCGTTCCATGAACTCTATGAAAGCGCGTCCATTACATTCTAGAAATTCGACGCATACAAAGAAAAACGAACATCTCATATCGCATTTTAGGATTAAATATAACTGCCAAATTATGCAATTTATCTGATTATCGGATATGCGATATGGGTGCACAAACACACACAGGGTATACTTTAATCGTCTCTCACTACACACATGACGCGACGTAGTGATAGTTCGCCCTTTATGATCTCGCTATGATAATGATCACGAATATACGTACTTCCTCGCAAATACTTATACTTTCTCACATACTCGCAACACAAGGTCGCTGAGACACTGGGTGTAGTAATTACTGTCATGCCCACGCCCTGACACTTCTTCTATTTTACAGTAGCTCGCTGCAAGGTGCTCCTCGGGGCGCTCGACATTTTATTTCTTGCCTTTTGATTTTGCACGAGATCACACGAAGATTTTTGAATTTATAGGATTTATATTACTGGAATTTATATACATATGATTTATATATTCCCTAGGACTCTTCATTTGCGAAATTTGTTCGTGAATTTAATTAAGCAAATTCTTCAAGGAATAATTTGCACAATTTATGCAAGTAATTCTAGGGAACATATTAATCACGCGGAAAAATTATCTAGAATTCTCAGTTTGCTCTTCTTCTTTTTCAAACATTGCGTACTGAATATCCTAAGAGAGAAGAGAAAAAAGAAGCATTATATTTTTTGAAAAAACAGTTGAATTTCTAACTTCTTTCTGAAAGATTTTCATCCTATAATTATCAATTGTAAATATTTAATCTTTTGATATTAAATAACTTAATAATTGTTTCTCAAACAGAAAATTAAAAAGATGAGGTTTTATTTTAGCTAATAAGATATATAAGCTATATAAAATTTGACTTATTTTTTAAAAACATTTTTTACAATATTAAAAAATTGCTTAGTTCAATATTATTGAGTTTTTAAGAAATATGCAATAAAAATGTACAAATGAGAGAGCGTTGTACATATATTTTTTCTTGGGATATTCTGTATATGAATTGCTTTGCCGTAATATCTGTAATTGAATTGCTTGGTAGACGTGGAAACTGAATGCTTTGCTCGCTTGCTTTCGTCAGCTTTTTGTTTGTGCTGCAACTTGCATCCGCTTTACATGTTGAACTGCTTGTGGCTCCTTTTTTTAGTATATCCAAATTCTTGTAAATATAAATTACACGATGCGCATATCAGTCACTGATCCACGATCACTCAAAATCACGTTCACACTAATTTAATTAAAAAATAATTATATATTAGTTTTAATCATTTTGACTTAAATTGCATACACACACTATTAAGAAAGAAATAAAATAAAAATACGCGCAAATACTTGAGTCAATATTTATGATTCGTAATGATTCGTATATACATATAATTAAAATGAACAAATTATTTAACAATAAATTTTATTTTTATCAAAATAAGAAAGAATGATTTCTTGGTGTGTATGCAAATTGAAGAATATTTCAATCGCAAAGTATTTCAATTCTCTACATGACTTTTCACTTGGTTTACTCTGCTTATTCATATATTGTGTCATATATTTGAAAATCAATTAAGAAGATTTACTCAGAAATGTTTGCAAAGTCGAAATATCACGCACAAAAGTTACTGCACACAGAGAAATGCAATATATATAAATAAACATTAGATTAATTTTTTTATTATTATATTTATGTATTAATATTAAGTTATAGATATTTTTTATATGAAAGGTAATTTTCTCATAAATAAATTACGTTGTATATATTTTTTAATAGAAATTTTTATTATTTCTTATAATTTTTATATTTCCCACTTTTCTGTAAAAAAACTCCAGATTCATTCCAAAATAAAACCTGTATAAGAGAATTTTCTTTATTTAAAAATTATCTATTTTCTCTCTAAGAATTCTATTTCTTATAAAATAAATTTTGTATACTTTTAATCTCTTTTATTAAAATACGAGCACACTACGTGCATAGCGCGTATAACAGTCACATAGTCGAGCATAGATGCTGAAATGTTTAATTTAATCAACGTGTGATGTCGTTGAGTTTAATCAAACTTCGTCTCTCATAGGTAGTCGTTAATGCCTTGGTCCAAGCCATTCCATCTATCTTCAACGTGTTGCTGGTATGCCTTATTTTCTGGCTTATATTCGCAATCATGGGAGTGCAGCTGTTTGCTGGAAAATATTACAAGGTACATACATTTTATATTACACAGATATAAAAAATCAATCTTCAAGATTATCGATACTCGTTATAGTTTAAACGATTCGTGCAATTTATTTACGCGAGTACTTTCAGAATTTCCTTTCGAAAAATTGTGAAACTATCGGAAAAATGAGCGGAAAATATGGTACGTTATAAAATTGAATTTTGATTGTTATGTCGCAGTGTGTCGACGTGAACAAGACGACACTCAGCTACGAGATAATACCGGATCGGAACGCCTGCTTCGCTGAGAATTACACGTGGGAGAATTCGCCAATGAATTTCGATCACGTCGGGAAAGCATACCTGTGCCTATTCCAAGTGGCGACTTTTAAAGGGTGGATCCAAATCATGAATGACGCGATCGATTCTAGGGAGGCGAGTATAGTCTCGTAATAGCTTCTTTTTCCTTATCGTTGTTTATCACATGTTCTAATGCGCTCTTAATTTGCAGGTCGGCAAGCAGCCGATTCGTGAAACGAACATTTACATGTATCTCTACTTCGTGTTTTTCATTATATTTGGATCGTTTTTTACCCTCAATCTATTCATTGGTGTGATCATCGACAACTTTAACGAGCAAAAGAAGAAGGCTGGCGGCTCCCTCGAGATGTTCATGACGGAAGATCAGAAGAAATATTACAACGCCATGAAAAAAATGGGCAATAAGAAGCCTCTGAAAGCTATTCCTCGACCGAGGGTAAGTTATACAAATAATATACACATATATATGTTATATTATGCATACACATCACACAGGTCAATAAATTTGAACGCAAATTTCGCGTGATATTATTTGAAAACTTGAAAACATTGCGACTTTTTTGACATTTTTGTATTAAAAGATTTTCGACTTTAATTAATCTTCAGAATATGCTATTTAAAAAAAATATTTTTTTATTTATTTACAACGCTTATATTAACGTATTGAGTAATTATTAATATAAAATATTTCTTTCGGCTTTTACAGTGGCGACCGCAAGGGATAGTGTTTGAAATAGTGACGGACAAAAAGTTCGATATGATAATCATGCTGTTCATCGGGCTGAACATGCTCACGATGACGTTGGACCATTATCAACAAAGCGAAACGTTCAGCAATGTTTTGGACTATCTCAACATGATATTCATTGTGATATTCACCAGCGAGTGTCTCATGAAGATCTTCGCTCTGCGCTACCACTACTTCAAGGAGCCGTGGAACCTCTTTGATTTTGTTGTTGTTATATTGTCAATATTAGGTAATGTAACGTAATGGTTGCTTCAGTCGTATGACCCGAGCGAAACAAAAACGAAATATGCAAAAAGAAATGGCCTGTTAGCTTCCCTTCTTCTCGATTCACGAAGAAATCATAATCTAATTTATTTCTCTCTTCCGCCTTTTAGTATACATACTCGTAGTGTAGTATTCTATCTCACGTGCGAGAACAGATCTCGGCATGCCATGCTATTTCTTCTTTTTTTAAATGCACGCACAAGAATCTCTCTTCTCGATCAAGCTAACAGGCCCGACGTTTCGCTCGTGTCTCAACGACTGGTTGATATCATTACGTTACGTAGCCTTACATTGATGTTGAATTTACCTTACCCATCCCAAGTATCTTACTCCACGACCCTCGTATCCTACCAAGTGCCATGATTGATGTCCCGTTCGAATTGTTCGAAGCTCAGCGTTACTTCGTGTCGCGTCTCGAATGAATTTACGATAAAAATATGCGATTCTTTGAAATCGACGATTGTGTGCGTGGAATTAATCATTCCGTTATTGAATTGATTAAAGTTACGCAATCTACGATTCTGCGATTTCTATGAATTTTACAAAATATAATATCTCTTGAGAGTTATTAAAGAGTAAGAAAAAAATTTATTATCTGTAAATAAACGTTCTCTAAGAGAGCTGCCGCGATGTAACGCTTTGCACGAGCGATTCGGCGCGTTAATTGATATTGCAACAATGTCGTAAATCGAAGTATCGGGTAAGATCGGGTCTGTATAAAGTAGGTCCTAGAATCTAATTTATTGCTCTCACTTAGTTTTTGACTATAGATCGATTATGTCTCTATTTTCGAATGTGATATAGCATAGCGAAAATAATTTTTCATCTATTCAAAATTATCTTTTATAAGGCACTGCATAATTTCGAATTTAATCTACGATATAGTTTCCATATATTCAATTAGTTTTGATATGCGCTTTTTATGATTTCACTTTTATGGTGACACTACGAACGTGAATTTTAAAAGCATCCGAGTCCCCTTAGGACGCGCATGAAGTTTTGTGACGAAAACTTTTCGATTTTGTACACCTATAATGCACATATTTTCTTAGAGCGAGAAACGTAATGTCTAATATAAATGTTTATCTCGCGTTTATGCGTATTTTTTTATCGGAAAGAAACATACGATCTTAATTTCTTCGTTTTTACTCACGTATAGTTTGATTTTGTTGATTACAGTTTGAAAGAATAATTTTTATAGAAACATTTGACGTTTTAAAGCTTCTCTAAATCGCGCACCTTACTCTCCTAGTTACACGATAATTAGATACTCCCAACGCATGCAAACCCATTGAACCTATTGAACCTGTTGACGATGCACGAGAGTTTCATGAATCGTATGAATGAATTTTATGATTTATGCACCTATTTCCTTAATATTAATTCAAGTAGAACACAAGTCTGAGATTCGCTAAAGTGTGGATTCTTTTCTAACAGGTCTGGTGCTCAGCGACATTATTGAAAAATATTTCGTATCGCCGACTTTGCTTCGTGTAGTGAGAGTGGCGAAGGTCGGTCGTGTGCTTCGACTCGTGAAAGGTGCCAAGGGTATCCGAACTCTTCTCTTCGCCCTGGCGATGTCGTTGCCGGCCCTCTTTAATATTTGCCTACTGCTATTTTTGGTGATGTTTATCTTCGCGATATTCGGGATGTCTTTCTTCATGCACGTCAAAGACAAGAGCGGACTCGATGACGTGTATAATTTCAAGACGTTTGGACAGTCCATGATACTGCTATTTCAGGTGACTTTGCAACAGATATAAATTCATGTATATTTTTTAAATTTTATTAGCTATTATTTTAGCTAATATTATTTTACACACATGTGTGTAAATATATCTCTAAAAATGATATAAGAGAAGACTCTCATTTCTCTCAAGTGCTGTTGAAAAATTACATGTTGGACACATGGTAAGTTATACGATGTTTCGAATTGGCAGATGTCGACATCGGCCGGTTGGGACGGTGTTCTCGATGGTATAATAAACGAGGAGGACTGCCAGGAGCCAAACAACGAGATCGGCTATCCAGGCAACTGCGGCTCCTCGACGATCGGGATCGCTTATCTACTCTCGTATCTCGTCATCAGCTTCCTGATCGTTATCAACATGTACATCGCCGTGATTCTCGAGAATTACTCGCAGGCCACCGAAGACGTGCAGGAGGGCCTGACGGACGACGATTACGACATGTACTACGAGATTTGGCAACAGTTCGATCCGGACGGCACGCAGTACATCAGATACGACCAGCTGTCGGAATTTCTTGATGTATTGGAGCCCCCGTTGCAGATACATAAGCCCAATAAATACAAGATCGTGTCGATGGATATCCCCATATGTAAGGGTGACCTTATGTTTTGCGTGGATATCCTCGACGCCCTCACCAAGGACTTTTTCGCACGGAAGGGCAATCCAATCGAAGACACGGGCGATATAGGCGAAGTCCAGGCGCGGCCCGACGAGGTCGGCTACGAGCCGGTCTCGTCCACCCTGTGGCGGCAACGCGAGGAGTATTGCGCCCGCCTCATACAGAACGCCTGGCGGAAGCACAAGCAGCAGCGGCTTGGCGGGCCGAGCGAGGAGAGCGACGATCCGGACACGGATCTGTGCGCACGGCAGACCAAGGTGCTGGTCGAGAGCGACGGTTACGTCACGAAGAACGGCCATCGCGTTGTCATAGACAGCCGATCGCCGAGTGTCACTTCGAAAACCGCGGACGTCTGATCGCCATCGTCGTCGTCGCCGCCGTCGCAGCTGCCGCAGCAGCCACCGCCGCCGTCCGCGCGCCGAAAATCGCTCTACCGCAGCAGCCGCAGTCGCAGCAGCAGCAACAGCAGCAGCAGTTGCAGCAGCAGCAGCAGCAGCAGCAGCAACATCGTCGACGACGATGATCACGCATCATCAGCCGCTCGCACTGCTCGTGCGAAGTAGTGGCCGGGCGGGCACCTCGCGTGCGCTCTCCATCGACAGCCTTATAGTTGTATAAATAACAATTCCTCCAACGAGTTGCCTTTAATCGACTTTAAACGAGCCACGACCGTTGGGAGAGAGAGAGAGAGAGAGAGAGAGAGAAGGAAAGAGAAAGAGAAGAAAGACACGTCGCTGGTTAGACGAGCGTCCGTATGAAGTACACGAGGAGACTGCGACTGCGTCTAGATGACCGGTTTGAAAGTGCGCTGCTCTCGTCGATCGCCGATTTTGTTGCGTGTACACGCGACTAACCGAAGATCGGTTTTACTTGGCCATGGCGTCCGGATCGCGGAAGATGTCGCGAAAAACGCGACACGGCTTCAAGATGCACGAGGAGAAGCAAGAGGACAGACTACGAAGACGCGAGGAGAAATACGAGGAGGGAAGGCCGGAACGTCGCAACGTCCTCCCCGAGTCGACTTCCCCATATTGAGTCTCGTGGGACGTGACATCGCGACGCGGAGAGAAAAAGAGAGAGGCCATCTTGCTTTTTCTCGTAAGCCTCGCCTCTCTATTGCTCTCGTCGTTCGATTAAAGAGTATTCGCGCGGATCGCGTTAGCCGCGCGCGTCAGCGACGACGGCCGCGCATCGAGGCGACGCGCGACCTCTTGTCTACACCATCTTGTACACATTAGCTCAATCTCGCGAATCTCTATATCCGCCGTTTGGATTTTTTACACCGTTTTACAGCAGTAAACCCGCCTACTCGCCCCCGCGCGACGCCGCGACGCCTCAGGCGCCGCCGTCGAGCCCCGTTGCGGCGATATTCGCTTTAAAGAACGATATTGTATAAATCGCAGTTATGCTAGAGGAACGAAGGAAAAGAATGTTGATGATGATGATGATGATGACGATGACGATGATGACGACGACGACGATTATGATGATGATGATGATGATGATGATGTTAACGATGTCGTGATATCGATGATACCGACTCGTACGATCATCACTTTCGATTAACGACGATTAGAGGACGAGCGAAAGAAAATTTCGCAGGCGAAAGGGGACTCATTCGTGAAATGAAACGTGCGCGTAGTAGTGTTATACATTCGCTCGGCTTGCAATCTCTCGCGGAAAACGGTGCGCGAAAAACGCTTGATCGCGCCGCTTGGTTCCACAACCCCCCTCTCCCGCCCCTTTTTCTCACGGATTTCTCTCCGCGACCTCGTCCGTCGGTCCCGAAGGGGAGCCGCGCGTGTCACATCGAGGATACACATCGTTCCACCGCCACGCGAATCAATTAAATCGCGGATCGCGAATATAACACTCCCCCCCCCGCCCTCTTCCCCTCCTCCGACGCTCACATGTGGGTCTCGGAGATTGTCTCCCTCCCCCTTTCCTCTCCTCTCTCCGCAAAGCATCTCCGCGTTTCGGGGTCGATGTCGACGACGTGTCCGCGTCTCTTTTTGCCCGCGTTTTGGCGCTTTTTTCCGGTCTCGGGTCTATCTCGCGCGCGAAACCTTTTGCGTCCCTGACGGTGGGGATCCGCTTGAATCGACATTCCTTTTTTCTCTTTTCGGATTCCTCTCACGGACTTATACATACATATATATATATATATATAAATATATATACCTATTTCTCTCTACTCCCATTTGCCTGTCTGTGCCTCCGCTCTTTCGCCGCCCTTCCCTTTCGACACTTTCGCGTCGCGATCCTCAATCGCACGACGCTAAACGCGTCGAAGCAATCGCGTCGAGGAAAAGTGCATATTATTGGCTTTTTAAAAGAGAAAAAAAATAAAATAATAAATAGTAATAAGAAAGAGAGAGAGAGAGAGAGAGAAAGGCCGCCGCGCGAAAAGAGAGAGACGTATACCTTTAACGCATCCGATGATCGACAAACGGCCGAAGGGGTTGGAGAGAGGGGGGAGGGGGGGGGCGCGATTCCGCAGTCTCATCATCTCTCAGCTAGATATTTACACATTTGCAAAACTTACACGCAGTCTTACACGACGTAGTATAAACGCGCTTCGGAATAAATAAAATTAATTCTACATTCTAGTGTATCGTTATTCGAATAATCGCAATCGATCGCCGTGCGCGCGCGCGCGCGCGCGTAAACCCGTCTCGCGTCGCACAACCCGCAAACGCTGAAGAGATTTTACATAGGGTTGTTGTAATTATATTATTATTATTATTATTATTATTATTATTATTATTATTATTATTATTATTATTATTATTATAATTATAATTATTATTATTATTGTAATTATTATTGTATCGATGGTGCACACAACACGGAGCACACGCGAAATTTGTTCGTCCGATTCGAACTCTCTCTAGCGTGGTTAATGAAATAAGTAACAAGGAGATACTGCTGATGTAAAATATAGTTTTACCGCTCCGAAATATATATATTGTTCTTTCAGTAGCGAGAGTGTTTCACTTTGGGAGCTTTCGAGTCGCGTATCTTCAAAAGCCTGAGTGAGAATGCGCGGGGAAAATATCGAGGAAGGGGGAAAAAGAGAGAGGAAGAAGAGAAGCGGAAGACCTCCGTGTAGAAAGAGCCTTTTGTATACACGAAACGAATTGGATCGCACAAGTATTTCTCGCTATAATCGGATGATAATGAAAACCCTACGTTGTGCCTTTTGAATAACAGCAATCTTAAGCAAGCGAAAGAAAAGAGAGGAAAAAAAAGAAACAAACTTCGGTTTCCCGATAATTAAATAACGTTAATATCGTCGGAGGCGTCTCGCGCACACAACCAAAAGTTGAAGCTGCTGCTTTTGTGTTCCCTATAGTTGACGAAAGCGAAACCATGTATCCTCTTCGCTCTCTGTTTCTCAGCACCCGAGTTATCTTTGGTAACGCAGTCGGCGTCCCGGCCGGCCGATTAATCAATGCGGAATCTATAGACGGGTTTACGCACACACACACAGGGACTTCGCGCGGAATCGCGTCCGTCAAAGTTGCCAATCGACCTCGATCGATGTTGGATCACGATGGAAAGAGGCGCGTATATTTTACTCGGGGAGGTCCAGTTATTTCAATTAAATAGGGCAGCTCCCGTCGAACCACCTGTCCGGCCTCTCTGTCTCGGGCATTTCGGGATCGACTCTTAATTCGTGGCCATTCATGCGCACACCCAGACAGAAACACGCTTTGTACTCTTTCCATCGTGGTCGCGTTACTTGCAGTTATCGTCGCGATTCCGTCACGAAGTATAAGTACCAATCTCATTTCGCCTTCGCGCAACAACCTACACACAGATCACCAGAGCAACTTTGAACGTGTGTTTCAACAATTCACACACACAGAGAGTATCATGGTATAAAGCGTGACGACGATGACGACGACCGATGACTTTGCAACTGTCATAAGAATACATGTACGTCTGTATACATGTATAGACAGATGTTGCACGCGTGTGTGCAGGATGAGACAAACAGAGCGTCAGCGTGTGTTTCCTCTCCTCTGACATTTTATTAGTCGTTCGGATAAAAAACCCTGCCGTTCGAAAAATTTGTCTTGGCGAACGTTGCATTTTTGTTCGAACGCCTATTCTTTCCCCTAAAATGTCGATCGGAGGACAGCTCGAGGAGCGCGTCTCGCCTCGCACGCACACGAGCGCAACGACTCGTCGAGTTGACGAAGAGCGTTATCGCGGTCACGCGGCGTGTGAGCTTAAGTAGGCGGCGAGATATAAGAAAAACAAGGAGAGAAATAATAAATGCATGTGTGCGTGTGCGTGTGTGTTGATGCGGATTGTGCGATCGTTATTTTTCTACGTCTACATCCGCGTAGGGTCGGTAGGGCGGAGGAAAGGGACGTGCGGGGAGACAGACGCGGATCGCGAGGGACAACGACGTGGAAGCGGTGGGCCGTTGTTGTCAGCGCTCTAGACAGGAAGTCGACGGGTGCGGGTGGGGGCGACGGGGGTCGAAATTCGGGCAGAGAGGGAGAACGCGTTCTCGCTGGCCGAGAACGTGTGAGAGCGCCTCGTAAAGATCAAGGACCGCGACAGACGTAACAAAGGCCGTGTTTGGCGCATATGTTGCTTGTCCCGATGCAATTGAATATGATTGATGGATTTACGAGCACTCGGGGATAGATAAAGGATTTACGTATCAAGTGTCATCGTGACGCATAGGTCTAGATCTTTCACGCCACGTCTAATAATTGAGCTACGGTATGAGAGACTAGATGAGAAGAATATATATGATACGGAAGTATGTATTACACACGTGCATTTTTGATTTATCAAATTAGATATTTCATTTTTCCTAAATGGCACGCGCGTGATTGTATAAATTCTAGGCGCACATTCAAAACTTTTCACTTGTGCTGTTCTCTCTTGGTCGATCACATTCGATTGCCGTTCAATCGATTGTTTCAGTCAATGATGACAATGACGAGACTAATAATGACAATGATAACGTTCACAACTAGACATAAAAGAGCAGATGTCGTTGTAGATGAATAATGATATGAAACATTTCGAAAATAGCCTGGCAAATAAATAATTGTCACTTTACAAAAACACAAATCGTAAATAAATAATTGTCACTTTACAAAAACACAAAACGTAAATAAGATCTATCGATGGGAAATTATTGTACAAATAATTCATACTAACGGCGAATTATTGCCCTATGAACAAAGCTTTGTCCGATATTAATCGTGTGTTTTGATCGTAGCTTTTCTACATTTATTTGCAATGCACGAATTTCAAATCGCGGATTGTCCGACATTTTTACATTGGCCATTTAAAAATTCTAAATCTAAGCTCGCTTAAAATGTATACTGCTAAGATTAAAAGATAAATGTGTGAAAATTATATTCTAAAGGAAACATATAATATTCGAAGAAATTTATCTCTATACGAAAGTAAAACGTAACGTAAACGATAAGAAGAACGCATGTTCCTAATTTTGAAATATATTTAGCGCTTCAAAATTTCATGTCGCTTTTTTCAGACACACGAGGCTGAAAGTATTTTTTACAAGGCACAATAAAAATAATTCTTCGCGACGGCGATGTATATGATTCAGGAGCATTAATAATGCCGTCCGCACTCACGAGGAGAGACTATGTCTTTTTTTTTCTCGCGATTCAAGAGGGATTCTCGTCGTAACATGGGAACGTAGGTTGAACACTAGACTATTAATCGTGTAAACCGAATAGAAAAATGCGTTTCTGAAAAAATTCAGAGGAAAATCTAATCAGGATGGCACTAATCGCTTCCGAAAACGCAGCTGCGTCTCGTTCGCTCGAGAAGAGTCGTCGCTCTCTATGACATTTCGCGCATATATTATCGGTCTTCTCTCCCCCTCCCCCCCTTCGGCGTTTTTCCGAACCGATCGATCGCGTCTCGCGCCATCGACGTTGTCCCTCGGAATCGCGGCGTCTTGAAAGCTCGATGGACGACGACAACAATGACGACAATTATGACGACGACGATGACGATGACAAATCGAAGATTGAAACTTGCTCCAATAAATATCGAAGAGTACGTATCGAGAAATATATCCGAAAAGGTCCGTCCGGCTCACTCTGTCCCGTACCCCCGAGACTCCCTCCCCGCCCTGTCATCGGTTTGGCCTCCTCTCCCGTGTTGTAATACGTGCAAATAATTCGATATAATATAATCAAATCGCTCTTGTACTCTCTCACGATAATAAATATTTTCGACATTACATTCGCGAGTACATTCGGCTATGTAGACAACCGTGTATGTATATGTATAAGTCGATACGGAAACGATGAATGGGTGACGCGAAACTTTACGGCCTGTCGCGTACAAATATTTTTACATCGAACCGACAAACACTGGTTAACGTGAATCAACGTTGCGTAATAACGTAAATTCAATTCTCTTCTCGTAGAGACTATCTTCTCGGTAGAGACGTAAAGAGAACAGGAAAAGAGCAGATGATCTAAATGTCACTTAACTTTATCGTTTATAGGACATAAACGCATCCGCCGATGGGACGTTTAAGCTCCTGTCTCGCGAAGCTTATTCCGATTGTGAGCGCTTAATTGGCTAGAGCACTCGTGTCTAACGTGCTCGTGTTCCGATGTAGATTTGTATGCACAGGACAGGCTTAAATTTTATTGCGATGGACAGTCCAACGAATGCGGCCGCAATCTTCGGAAACGCCTCCTCGACGATTTGCATCGTTCTTCCCCGGTTGGAGGCGCGCGATGAAGAGACGAGCGGCTGAAGGCGAGCATGCATGGCTTGCATGGTTTTTCGCTTTTCACGATTTCGTCTCGAACGAGTCACGCAAAGTGAAAGAAAGAAGGCGATTCACGCGATGAAGAGAGTAGAGGCATTCTCTATTTCTGTACTTTGGATAGTCTGCGATAGGTCGACGTAAACGAGATGAATCAACGAAATGTCAAACAACTTGTCGGACAACATCCTGAATAGTTTTTAGAATGTGTCGGAAATGTTTTCGTTTTACGTGGAACACTCGAATTGGCATGATTATTGTGACTTGTAAATGGAGCTTGCGATAAAAAATAATTATAATTTTTAAATCAGAGAGATCTCATCGGAGCGTTCGTTGCTGACGATAGAATTATATAAAAAAAAATCGGTTACGCAACGTATTCACTTTGAGAGACTCGCCTTGAGATAATCTTGAAATGCGGACCATCCGCTTTAAAAGTAGGCTGAAGTAGTGTCTCGGCAAATGCGTCGATTCGTCGAAGGATGGAATGTTATAACGCGCGCCGCGCGTTTATTCGCGACTTCCCCAATAATTCGATCGCAACGTCTTCTCATCGACGTTGAGATTAACATTCCGTCCGTGACATCGAATCGAAGAGGACTGCGAGGGGACCATATATCTTAAGATGAGAAATTGTCCGTCGAAAAAGATTGCGAATGTCAATAAAATACGCGAATGCTGTGTCGAAAGGCGTGCAAATATTTTTCAGAATTTTTAAAAATGTCTCGCGCTTCAATAAATAATTAAATCAATAATTAAACAACTATATAATATACATTATATCACATATATCCACATTACTGGCGATTTAATAATCATCTTCTTCGTTTTATCGTCACTAAGAGAGCAAGAGGGATAGGGAATAAAAATAGTTTCTTGTTAATCTCCACTCTATCTTAATGAACTCATTTTTTTGGCTTAAAAAGGCAGTCCTTTCGCCGTCCTCCCGCATTTCTATCTCCGAAATGTATATTACACGAGAGTTGCTCGAGGAGCGAGGGAGAGGGTTGCATGAGAGCTGCTCGGTGATATCGCGGAAGGGAAGTTTCACGTGGGAAAAAAACGCTGTTTGATCGATACGTTGACGAGGGCGATAATGACAAGGACGACAAGGACGACGACGACAATGACGACAACAACGACTACGACGACGAGGAACAAGACAATGTCGCTAGGGGGAGGGGGGTGGAAGAGCGTGCGTGGTGTGCTTCGTTGAGTTTTGTTAATTTTTTTCAAAGTGTACATTAAAAAAATACCAGCTTTTACGCGACGACGGCTGTAAGATATAACAAAAAAAAAATAGGGCTTTCCTTCGTTAAGCGAGGTAAGACGAGGTTTAACGTACTTTCTCCGAGGACGATACTGCCGTTACGTATTGTATAAAAGAAAACTAAGTTAACTAATCGTAAATGCACGAAAAAATTTTCTTAAACGGATAGCAACAAACAAAAAGGGCTTTGTAGTGTCTCGATACTCTCGAATCATTAATCCTACGTCGTGAGATAATAAATAATGATATTAATGAAATAAAAAAAAAATAAATAAATAAATAAATAAATATGAAACAAAAATCCTAGAGCTGGGCTAAAGCATATTGTAAAGTGTCAAGCTACGGAGCCTGTCGGCCAGTATAAATGAACAAGCAACTGCCATGGGTCATCAAGCTATAGGTAGAAACGTGCTAAGAATCCAATTTTAACAAGCTAGCTGTCGAAACATTAAAAAAAAACGCGCGAAGGATCGTCCATTTAAAAAAAAAAGAGAAAAATCTGCGTACGTATGCATGTGTGTACGAGTGTGTGTGAGGGTGCGTGTGTGCATGTGTGCGTGCTCGCGCGTGTTGGTGCGGACACGCGGACCGGATGACGCGCGCGTGTCCATGCGTAACGCACACGTGGACAGGCGCGCGTGCGCGCGCGCGCAAGACGAGGCACGCGAGGAAAATGCGAGAACACAGAGAAGCTCCTCCGTTAAGAATATGACATTCATTACTACTTAACAGGATAAAAATAACAAGAGAAAAAAATATGGGTTATTTGCACAATATTATAAATAATTACTATATTTACTACGATTATTAAATTAAAGAGCAAATAATAAGAGGATAAAAAAAAAACTGTTGTTAAATAATTAATACACAAAAAGAGAGGGGGATGAGCGGAAATAAAGAGTAATAATTATAAAACGATTTAAGCTAACGATCGATATTGGGTCAAAATGGAAAGCGACAAAGATGATGGAGAGAGGATGCGATGAAGGGGGGGATAAGAAGAGAGAGAGGAGGAAGAAAAAGGAGGAGGATACGATTCGTTTGTTATCGATTAGTTAACGATCCTTACACATTATATTATTGTAATTATATAAAGTAAACGATTATTATCATAATAGTTACAATTAACAACAAGTTGTTACCGCTTTGTTATACATAATATAATTAATAATAAGATTAAAGAGAAAAAAAGTAAGAGCGAATGCATCGTTGATTCGTCCTTTACTTATGTAGATACTAAAAATACGATCGACTCTATTGTTTTCAATGTCTTCACCGTATCTCTTCGTTTGCTACCCGATTTCATTTCGTTGTCGAAGATTCGGTATTGTCGGCTTACCTCGCCCGGCCACAATATACACACGTTTTACAGAGATATTTTCAATAAACGAAAAAGCTTAACACTCACACAGCAGTTGTACTTTTTGTTCTCAATCTTGTTCACCGTCCCTGAGAGATTTCTCTCATTATCGGTTTTCAATGAACGTGATGATGACAATATTTGTGTCTGTGCTATAAATATATCTTATCATCTAAAGAACTTTAATTCATTGTTTTAGATAATTTTAATCTCCAAAGAAAAATAAGATAAAAAATAAGTTATTGAAAAATAAGATATTTGATTGATGATATGTATATAAGCTTGTGCAAACTAGCGTACGATATTGGAAACATAAAATCTTTTAAAATATACTCGATTTTACAGCAACAAGTTTTGCAGTTGGATAAAATGTTTAATTACAAATATAAAAGATATGCAAGTCGCGTTACTTTTAAAAATGAATTATTCATAAAATTATGAAAATTGAATTATACAATTAAAAAAAGTATACATTTTAAACTTAATTTTCTTAGATGCTTTACTTGCGATTGATTATTCCGTGTAACACTTAAATATCTCGTATAAAATTCTACTCGATCGGATAAAAATAATGACAGATCTCGAGCGCGAAGGTCGCGTTCGGAGGAACCACGTAAGAAGAGGAGAAGAGCTCCGGAATTTTCGCGTTCGAAAAAAAGCGAAAAAGAAAAAGAAAGAAAATTCCGCTCTTATTTCGTCCGCCTGTTTACCTGGACTTCACCTGGGGTACAATCTATTCTTGCTACGGTGTCTACGGTGGAGGGGATGGGCACACGTGACGCTACCGGATCAGATCAACGCAGTCCACGCAGTGCGTTAGTCACGTAAAGCGCGCGGCAGCGCGTGGGTGCTCGCGCGAGGGCTTGACGCATGGGATCGCGAGGAGAACAGAGCATGGGTGGGGTCCGGAGAACGAATCGCTGCCTCGCTACGTCTCGCGAGTCCACCAGCGACCGTCCGGAGCGTCGTGACTTTTACGCACGGTGGCGCGTACGCGACGTAGCAATGGCCGTCTTGTCGTCTCGCGCCCAGAGGATGGCTGTTTCGAGGTCACTCGGGCCTCCTTCCCGCCGCTTTCGGCGCTGAGAGAGCTGGCGAATCAGTGAAACTGGAGCAGCGAGAGACGTCGCGCGTAACCAGTGGACGAGCTATCGCGCGCGACAATCGAGCTGTCAAGACCGTCCGAGAGAGAGGGAGGGAGGGAGAGGGACGGAGAGAGAGAGGGACGAGAAGACGAGGAGCTAGGAGCTGCTGCGCGATTGCGTCGCTATCGTGTTTATCGGCAGGCTGGACGACGTATACTGACCTCACTTATTGTGCTGCGCTCGCAGCTGCAACGTCGCCGAGTCTCCGATGATTGTGTATCCGATATCTGCGCTGACTCATCATTCGCGACTTGGACCGGACGGAGGAGAGAAATCGCGGATTTCGACATCGGAGGTTAGCGCCCAGCAAGGTATGGCCGTGTATTTTTAATCGGGACTAACGTAGAGCGAACTTTATCGAGGGCCTCTGACGTTTTCTAAGAATGTCGTCGAGTGAGTATGTTTACGAACGGACGTTCAACTGGGAAAAGAATGTATGAGAAAACGGTAATATCGAGGGAAAGAAACCGTGGTTATTAATATTCAACGAATGTGCATGTACTTTGAATATATGAGAATATTTAATATATAATTTATCGCTCTTGAATTTTATGTATGTTTAATATATAAATTTTTGTACATTCTTTATTTCTATATCCTTTTTGCATAAATAATTTTGCGGTCTTTTTATGATTTATTTTTTAGTAAATATTACAAGTTGATTTTTGAAATCAATATACGTAGTATTTCTCTGTTTTGGAAATGATAGAATCATATTTTTTCTATTTCACTGTAACGCATTATTATATATTCTAATTCTTGCAGGTATTTTAAATTTAAAGAGCCTTGCTGGTATTCATAATGGAGAAAAAGAGGTTGCGCAAGAAAGATATATTGAGAATGGATGGTCTTCTGCCTCCAACAAGACGCTTGCCAGTTTGCGATGCAGTATCTGGTGCATCGGACAAAAAGAAGGAGAAGAAATGGTCGATAGGTGGTATCCTGCGTCGAATATCCTCAATAAGGGATTACGATAGTTCCTCTAATGATGAAGAAATTGTATATTGTAACAGAACACCGAAAAAGCTCACCAAGCTCAACAGACAACTTGATGGTGTTGTTCTTCATTCGATGGAGGATAATTTAAAACAGAAGATGACAGTTGAAAGTAACGTCCGTCCCTCAACAGATTCACATCGGGATTCGTTGCATTCCCGTAGTAGCGACGGTTCGTTGGACGGTTTAGGAAAAAAGACTCGAAAGAACAAACTGAAAGCTCGAGCGATAGCAAAAAGGGATTATCTGTGCGTCGAGAGCAGTTCCGACGAGGATTGTCGGAGATCCAACAATTCGTTGAACAGGATTCACGACGCAGACGGCGCGCAAAATGGCCAGAGAAGCAATATGTGCAATAGAAAGACGCGTGCTGCTCGAACGGAGCGTTATATCAAGCGCTTATCTCGGGACGAAGGTAACGGTACTTGTGATAGCTTAAGCGATTCATACAACAAGAAGTGTTCCTTGGAACGTACTGAAGATAAGCAGCGCGCTCTTTACGCAGACGTAAACGGATTGTGTCGCCCACCTGCACATCCGCGTCGATTCGGTGCGTTTCCAAATTCGAGTCGGGCGTTACCGGTCCAGAGATCCTCCGTGGAGACTTTTCGGGATCCGCAGCACGCAGGTTTGCCGAACCCGAATGAAGCTTTCAACGATTACAGAAGATATTCTACCGGACAATATGTCACAGACTTGAATCAGAATAACGCTTACGGAAAGATTTCGCGGCATATCAGCGGAGACGCGGACAATCGAGCTGGAAACTTCTTTACATATCCCACGAAGAACGCGTGCCATTATTCGGAATCGTTCGATTATGTTATCGACCATCGATCGATGGATCCGGACAGCCAACCGCCTGTGCCACCGCCAAGAGATCCCCGATACCGCGTATTCAATTATGGATACAGTTCCTATCCGATGAACAGACATCAGCATGTGCCAAATTCCTTTAAGCAAGAGGATCGCAAGACTAATATCGTGAGAGACATAGCGAGACCTAACTGGAGAAACTTGGGAAACTATGGATCAAACAACGAGCTCGCTTGGCGCGATAAAGTGGAGGTGGAAAACTCGCCAAATCCTAAAGCAGAGTTTCGAAATTCGCTGGAGTGCATAAATAATAAATATAACTGCAGTCGTCACCGCGCGAATGAGTCGACTTACGAGGAAAGCGAAGCGATAAGATGTCGACGCAGAAACACTCGCAATGATCAACTCAATTGCATCGACGCAAATTACGGCGCGTACAAGGCCAAGAATAAATCAGCGAACATCTGCGAATCGAATAAATACGAGACGATTTCATCGCACGCGTCTGTTGCATCGTCCGATTGGTCGTCTGGAAGATCTCCTTGTAACGTCGATAATCATGCTGAAAACAACCAAATAAAAGACAATATAAGAACGACACCGACCGAGGAAGACCTGGAGAATAGACGAAGAAGCTCGAGGAATCTCGAGGAAGCTCTATCCGAGCTGGAAGCGATATACAACAGCCTTCGTCTCGGCGACGAAGACCTGCTGGATCGCGCGGAACGTCGAAGTATGGAAGAGTTCAGTCTCAAGCAAGCTAAAAACGAGTTGGACGCGGGGATCGTGATTACTCCGGACTCGCCGGACAGAACGAAGGATGACATGGCCTATCGAAGGATGCATCCCAAGGAGAGGCCCACGTCACTGTCAGACATCGCGGGACAATCGACTTTGTCCAACATCAGCTACCTCATCGCCTCGCCCGTTCTTTCGCGACGAGATTCGGCGAACGATCTCGCGCGTCTACCGTCGACCTATCCGTCCCGTCGAGACGAACCGGATGTGATGCGTGACGACGTGGTCTTCCGCAGCATAAATCACGCCAACAACACTCTTAGAATAATCGATCCGCAACCGCCGTTCGGTATACCGCTCGGACCGGTTGCAACAGCGACCGAGAGCGATTACTTGCACACGACACCGACGAAACCGGAACAACCACGCTCGCCATACATACCGCAATGCGAGCCCGATGTGGTCACGGATGACTTGGCTTACAGAGCCCTCAGGAAAGACGCTGGCGCGACGCGGAACGTCGTTGGGGAGAACAGAATCGACGTCTCGAGGGAGCAGCCGCGAGCTGGCCTAAAGAAGAAACGCGCTGTCAGGTCCTTGTCGGCCAATCTCTACGGATTGATCAACCAGGATCGAATTCACTTGCGACGCGAACCCAGTCTCGACACCATCAAGGACGAAATACAGAATGTTGCAGCGAACAACTTGGCCTCGATGACCGAGCGACCGGAATATCTCAGACGCGTTGTAAGCGATGGCGAGCTATCCGATATCGACGCAGCGCATAGGCGAAGGGAACCAGCAGCGATTACAGGCGAGACCGACATTAACGGTAATCATCCGGCGGCGAATGCGTACCGGAAGAAGCTATGTATCTCACCGCAGCCAAGTCCCAAGAAGGAGAAGGAGCCAAATATCGCAAAGCTGTCAGATGCCATGCTGTCTTCGACGAGCGTCTTGGACGATAAATTTTGGCACGAGTACTTAGGCTCGGATTCTAACGTCTCGATGCCCGAGAGTAGTCGCAACACGGAAACGGTCTTCACCACATATAGCCGCCTCTGCCAAGATCTGGTCAACTTGATAAAAAGCGACGATGGCGACTCGACGCCACTGATCGAGTCGTCGAACGATTCTGCCGTCATGCCAACCGATAAGCCGAACGACTTTGACGTCAAACTCGGGGTCGACGAACCTTCAATGAGCGTTCCTATACGTTCTCTAAGTAGTCATTGCCCAGAACGCAATGCGCGTGCCAACGACGAGCAGAGCCCGACCGCATTCTCGGTTGCGAATTCCTCGAGGCCCGCGTCGGAAACTACGCCAGCAGCCAGCAACCTTGATTTCTATCTTTGCGCGGTGGACGAGAATGTTAGGCTAATTGCGGCGGAGGCTTTCGACAGTTCGACCGACCGCCTACGCGACAGTCGTCTGTCCGCTCGCAAGAATTCCTGGACGTCACGCAGCTCCGAGGTCGAGAACCAAAGCGCTAGCACGCGCAGCTCTACCCTATACAGCCAGGACGATCAAGGAAGCGACGATCGGATCGTCGGATCCTCGAGACTCGAGGATGCACCTACTCGGGTACCTTCGAAACGCAATTCATCGACCAGCAACGACGGGGACCAAGACGGTTCTAGCCACTTGGAGAGCGTTTCCACTGCCGACGCGGAGTTCTCCAAGGCCGTTCGCGACCTGGAACTAGCCGCGGCCAGTCTGTGCGAGCATGAACGGGAGATCGAGGATCTGGGGAGGACGGGACGCGGGAAGAAGACCGACGACGACGTCGCCGCGTCCATCACGGACGAGGACGCTCCGATGCGTAAGATTAATCTGATCGCCGATGCCCTGAGGCAGGAGCGGGAACGCGATCAGGAGGAGATCACCGTGGTACCGCCTAGCGGAATCGAGACGACGCGTAGCGATGCTCGAGACGAAGGTGAGCGCACATGGTGCGAGCTTGACGGCGCGTTTCCCGATGCCACGTGTGTTGTCTCCCGTGTCACTAACATCATAACCGTCACGGTAACGACGTGCTCCATGTTCCTGCTCGCTTGTCTCCTCGCATTGCTTTTAGCGATCGTAGCGGCACTGTCAAGGCGCAATCAGTCTCTGTGAGTCATGCGTGTGTGTGTGATCTGTGACGCGCTGGACATGGAGCGTCATCGACTGTAATGTATATCATAACGTGTACTATAATCCTGTGTTTATCTGCAAATGTCCTTACTAATGTCGCAGGTCTCCGGACGCCCGCAATGATCCTCGATCGCATTGAAACGTGCTCGCTCAAGCTGACGGTCGACGATGCTAGTGCGACACGAGACGGGGCAGATTGATATTTTTTTTTTTTTGTAATGAGAAAAGAGAAAGAAAAGAGAGAAAGAGCGAGAGATGCAGTTTGTCTCTGCGGGCTGTTTGAGGCACATCGACTTGTTGTTATTGCTCTTGTTATTGTTGTTGGTTTTAATAAAGTTTAAACGTTAATATCACGTGCCAGAGTAAACTTACTGTGCGCAAGTACAAACATCCCTGCTTTGCAAACATCGATGCATTCGTTTATTTTGAGTAAGTTTTTTTCTCGAGTGATAAAACTTGAGTGATAAGATAAAATTTTTTTTGTATACAATTGCTCTCGTTATTTGATGTAAGTAAATATATTTTCTGTATACATATAAAATGTATAAAAGTTACTAGTAAGATTGAATTATGAAATCGCGTCATTTTCTTTTTATTTTATAAATTATATCGTAGACCTCTCTCTCTTTCCTGATGCTATTACTAAGACACAATATTTATTGTACGATACTTATTAAACAATTAATATAAAAAAGAATTTTTTTTTCACAATCCGAATGCATTTTATCTTTTTATAATTATAGTACGCGAAAATATTTTTAATAATTTATAGAATTTTCATAAATATGTGGGCATCGAATTTTAATTCATTTTTAATTGACATTTAATCTCTCCTACAAGTATGTATAAATTATCTAAGAACTATAAATTATCTAAGACATACTCTCTCTCTTCGCTTCTTCGAATGCATTTTCTCTTTTTGTGATTATATAGTACGCGAAAGTATTTATAAAATTTTTATTTTAAATTTAATTTCAATTTAATTTATAAAATTGTCATAAATATGTGTGTATGCTGGATTTTAATTAATATTTAATTAACATTTAATTCCCTATAAATATCTATAAACAATTTAAAAAAAACACGAAAGTATTTTTAATTTATTAAATTTTCGTAAATGTGTGTGTTGAATTTTAATTAATATTTAATTAACATTTGATCGCTTACAGATATCTACAAACAATATCTAAAATCAAAATTCAATATTAATTGTCTAAAAAAAACATTTTTTCATTCGAATGCATTTTATCCTTTTACGATTGTATAGTACGCAAAAGTATTTTTAATTTACAAAATTTTCAAAGTATAATGTGTAAATATGTGTGTGCTAGATTTCAATTAATTTTCAATTAACATCTAATCCTATACAAGTACACAGCACGCAATATTTATATAATAATAATAATAATAATAATTAATAATGCAAATAATGAAAGACAGACGAGATCGATGCATGATAAATTATCGCCGTCGATAAATTTACTCCGTATCAAGGCTCACCTGATAACAGCCATTCAAACGCGAGAGCGCTGATCGTTATCGGGGCCAAGGTGAAATGTTTTGGTCCTCATCGATTTTTTCAATCATCCAATTCGCACGCATTCGCACCAATTTCCCGCTACTTAACATCGAGTCGACGAAGAGATCGCGAATTAAACCCCGACAAACAAAAAAAAATATACATATACATATTTATTACGACGCGTCGTCGGCGACGAGGTGCCGGATCGGCGTAAAGTTGGCCGCAACGCATTACATACGTCGACTTTCGAGTTATCGATCGCGCGGGTCGCCGCGTGACGTCACCGAGGATCACGCCACATCCCCGCCCGTCGCGACTCGCCGTCCGATTGGTCCACGCGCGGGCCGGCCGTCTATATTGGTCTACATCGAGATCCGCGCACCGGCTGCTCCGAGAGAGCCGAGAGAGAGCCCGTATATACGCTCGAGTGTACAACGCAACGTGACACAAGCGGGTTCTGGTCCGACGACGTACATACGTGGGCGCGCGATACGCTGCATGCACGACGCGGCCAGTCGAAAGCGAGACGGTTTTGCGGACGTAACGCCGTGCTTTAAACAAACAAGGTACGTAAGAAGATCAACTCCCCTTCCTCGCCCCCTCCTCGCCCCCGTTTCGAAAGTTGAACAACAATCGCGCGCGGACCGAGGCCCGAGATTTCGTCGATGTCGTCGTTTTCTCGACGTCGAATGAGCGGGCTCGTGCGTTTGACGTGACTCGATTTCACGTGTGCCCTTCGTGGGTTGTACACCGAGATATTATAAGGATCTCTGCGCTTTCCAAAGGTAAGAGCAGAGATTTCAGTGATAGAATTGTATTTATATCGATGCGCGTAAGAGATATCGCGTGTGGAATTTGCGTGAAAAAAAATGGTATATATCGCGTGTGTAAGAATACACAGATTATTGGGGGTAATGTATATAGTACTCTTTCTTGAAGCTCGTGATGGTTAGTGTGCGTATAAAAAGTGGATTATCGATAAGCGACGCGTAATCACGCATAAATATTCCCGCTTCTCTCGAGTATCGTTTTTTTTCTCCCGAAAGATTTTTCCGAATCGCCCGCGTATGTACAGTATTTTCGGAACATGCCTATGGGCGCCGCTTAACTAGCACGTGTGCAGCTTTCTAAGCGACCGTATGATCGTGCTTTGCGGCCCGCAAAGTGATCGAGCGATGCAACGAGAGGAGGAAAATTGCTATATTTGTCGCTGACTGATAATGCATTGATGCTGACGCAAGTAGAAATCTCAAAGTTATGCGATAGCGCGTTCATTGTTGATGTATATCTCGTTTCTTCCATAGAATCTCTAATTGCTCGTTATATCATATGTCACACCTGGACGAAGAGATTATTGCGAGGAATAAAAATCAATCGATTCGTTTTCTTCCACTCGATTCTTTGCAAGAGAATTATTTAATGGATAGGAATATGTATGCGAAGATAATGTTAATCTCTTATTTTGAATACACGCGATTTTTAAACGTCGCAATTTTTGCAGATTTGCTTGAAAAATATTGTGCGTATTGTTTTAAAAAAATTGCCTGTGATGCAATAAAGAAATATGTTTTTATTCCGCGATTTATACTGTATTTGCATTTGCGTTGTTCGGCGTTTTTCAAAATATCAGGCCAGTTCTTTGCAGGCGCGAGGCGCGTGATATCATTGTTGTGTTTCGCGTTGAGTGTGCTTTCAATGTTTACGTCCGTGTGTATTAACACCACAGACTTCTATATAATATACTAAACTGCGAGCTCCTTATATACTAAGGCTCATATTCTGAATCCTCTTTTATCGATAAAAGTGCCTCTAAAAGTGGCTTATAAGCCTTCTAATTGGCTATAAGTCACTTTTAGAGGCACTTTTATCGATAAAAGAGGATTCAGAATATGGACCTAAATGTACCCAATTTTTATGTACAAAACTAGCGCATGCGTCAAATAAGCTGACATGGAATGTGGTTTTCTGCTAGCATGACGTATTTTATGACGTTATAAGGTTTACTATAGCATCTCGTAGCGCTAAGTGAACCAACCGTAGTGCTGTTACAAATGCTCTGAAGTACTTGTAGCGCTTACTGAACCGCAGCCTGTATATAATATTCTTCATCAGCTTATTTGACGCATGCGCAGTACAGTACTTTTAGTACATACTTTTTCGGGACACGAATATAAGATTAGTATATAAGGAGCTCGCAGTCTAGTATATTATATAGAAGTCTGTAATTAACACCTAACTCGGAGAATATTAATATATCTAGAAATCCTTTTAAACGCTCTTTGTACCTGAAAAAATATTAAACAAAATTTTAAACAAAATTCACGCTTTGAAAATAAGATCCAGAAATCCTTTTAAACTCTTTGTATCTAAAAAAATATTAAACAAAATTTTAAACAAAATTCACGCTTTAAAAATAAGATCCAGAAATCCTTTTAAACTCTTTGTATCTGAAAAAATATTAAACAAAATTTTAAACAAAATTCACGCTTTGAAAATAAGATCCAGAAATCCTTTTAAACTCTTTGTATCTAAAAAAATATTAAACAAAATTTTAAACAAAATTCACGCTTTGAAAATAAGATCCAGAAATCCTTTTAAACTCTTTGTATCTGAAAAAATATTAAACAAAATTTTAAACAAAATTCACGCTTTGAAAATAAGATCCAGAAATCCTTTTAAACTCTTTGTATCTGAAAAAATATTAAACAAAATTTTAAACAAAATTCACGCTTTGAAAATAAGATCCAGAAATCCTTTTAAACTCTTTGTATCTGAAAAAATATTAAACAAAATTTTAAACAAAATTCACGCTTTAAAAATAAGATCCAGAAATCCTTTTAAACTCTTTGTATCTGAAAAAATATTAAACAAAATTTTAAACAAAATTCACGCTTTGAAAATAAGATCCAGAAATCCTTTTAAACTCTTTGTATCTGACAAAATATTAAACAAAATTTTAAACAAAATTCACGCTTTGAAAATAAGATCCAGAAATCCTTTTAAACTCTTTGTATCTGAAAAAATATTAAACAAAATTTTAAACAAAATTCACGCTTTGAAAATAAGATCCAGAAATCCTTTTAAACTCTTTGTATCTGAAAAAATATTAAACAAAATTTTAAACAAAATTCACGCTTTGAAAATAAGATCCAGAAATCCTTTTAAACTCTTTGTATCTGAAAAAATATTAAACAAAATTTTAAACAAAATTCACGCTTTGAAAATAAGATCGATGACGAAGACCAGAGGACGTTTTCGAGTCAACTGTCAAGTCCCGCGAGGACTGAATCGAGCTTCAACGTGAAACGTTACTCGCTCGAGAGGAGAAAACCGAGGGAGCGAAGCGCGAGGGGTGTTTTTCGCGAGAAGGGCGCCGCTGCGCCCAAAGTTTGGAAACTCGAGCGAGGATGCGGCGTATTTTCCGCGCCGACAGGGGCCGCTCACGGCGCCCCATCGATCCCCAGCTAGTTTCAGGCGGCAAGATGGCACCGGCGGCGGCGGCGTTGATCCCGGAGTCGGCCTGTCATCCGCGCTGGCCTTAGCGCGCGCGCGTATGTACGCTACGTACGTGCTCTTTATCCGGGACCCGCAGTCATACGGTGATTTCGCGCGTGACGCGACGCTTACCCGGACAGACGATCGGAGATCGCGATGCCGAGTGTCGAGACTGCGAACCAAGCAGGAATCTGACGGAGAAAAAGAGAAAGAGCTAGGAATTCTCTCCACCTGGACACGTGGCGTGGCGATCTCTTGCTCCACAAAAAGGCTCCTTTTCACGGCCGTGAAGGTTCATGCGCGACTGCCCCTCGGGAACGATGTAAGCAAGTTTCCCATCATGTGTCAATAGTAGATCTAGGAGGAGAGGAAATGCTTTGCCAGGAGATGGAGATTTTAATTTCAAGCAGAAAGTATATCAGATTTTTGATGATCGAGATATATAAGGTTTAAGGTTATACGTCCAAGAGATGCGCCGATTTCACACTTACCACTATCATTAAGCAAAAATTATATGAATTATATGTAACGGTACTCTTTCATGTTCCCTGATAGCTGTATAGGCATAATCGTTGGCAAATTGCTGGCATCGTTATCGTGGTTAGAAGCGTAACATTGAACTGAATATGTGTGTCGAAAGAGAGGAGATCGCACGTATATATCGCGATCTTTGCCAAGTAGTCAAACATATGGCAATGTAAATAAAGCTTGTCGTGCTTGGAGATGTTCATAAAACGTCTCGATGATTATCGAGACTCTTACGTAACGTTTACATAACGTGCGTAATTTTCAATTTAAATTAGCCGTCTCGCGAGGGCAAGGCATCTCTTCCTGTCTCACTCTCGTTATTACGAGTGTTGTTGCAACAGAAACGATGATGTTAAAGTACGAGCACTCAGTTTACTCCGGCTCTTTTAGCGGAGCGCGATATGATTGGCCCGACTGACAGATCAGCCACGTGTTACGCTTTTTTTTAGATGCATCGCGTTCGCAAGAGTGCAGAGCAAAGTCTTCAACAATCGCACTATCGTGAATAATAAACCGTTATCATCTTTGTTAGAGATAAACCTCATATATTTTCTAAGGATATAAAAGTCATATGAAATAAGTCGTTGCGTATCGAGAAGTTGACATCGCGATTAAAATAAAAGAATGGAGTAATTTAAGAGATCTTCGATCCTCTTCGAAGGATACGAAAGTAACAAAGCGTGCCTGAAGGAATTTTAACGACCGCTCGTGTCCTCGATAAAGTAAGACGTTGTCGAGATCGTGCTCAACGTCCCAATTCGCGCCAAACAGCTGTTCCGTGCCGGGTACCAATTCCATTCACCTTCGATCGCGTGGCGTCGTTTTATCGAATGATCCCAAATGAGGTCCACGCGCGCGGCGGGTTCGCGATCAAAGATCAAAGGTGGATCGTATATAGTCGGAGAGCCACGGCCGTGCTAGCGTGACAATCGTTCATTGACCGTCCCGAGACGCGTTGCTACTCTGCCCTCTCTCTCTCTCTCTCTTTCTTTCTCTTTTTATCTCTCTCGTTTCTCCCTTTTACCCTCCATCACCCGTCTACTCTTACGCGTCATGTTACGCACTCGCGCGGGCGAAAGGAACGCGTACGCACGCGCGTACGCACACCCACGCACCATTCTTGACCCTTGAATCGCGCGTAGTGATAATTTCCTCTCTCGCGATCGCGGTGGGAAAAGCGAGCGGCAGTCGGCTGGAAGCGACAGCGATCTCGCAAGCAGGAAGCCGCGAAAGGGGAACCAACCGTCGTGTCGCGACTCGCGAGGTAAGCGATGCTGCTGTTACCAGGTTTGGCGCTCGTCGCCACCTGTCACCGGGCCTTAGAATTCCGGGACTCGTCCCGCGGTCGTCCGCCTTCTCCTCATCCCGCAAAAGAAATATGTCACAAACATGTGATATAAAATATATAAAATTATATAAATATATATTTTATAAAATATATGTAAAATAATGATTATATAAAATAATGCAGACAATGTTAGACGAGAATATTTGGACTCCTCATTGCAACGATCTTATTGTAAAGTTGGGTAAATGAGGGTTGATATTTTCGTTTATTGATAAAGGCTAAATTTCATTGATACCATCTCGTTCGATGTCGATGAAAATTTTTACGAAAATTAATATCTTTATTTGTAGAGATTGATTGCAGATATCAAGCGGAAACACAACTATAACGTTTCCTTGAACGTTTCTTCCTGACGTCGATAACTTTCGCAACGATTCCAGTCATCCTTCAAAGCGCGGTTTCTTCCTCTTTGAATCATCCGTCAACGTTTTTTACGCGACAATTCTTGAAATCAATCTCCAATTTCCCGGAGGACGCGATTCATAGAGGAATTATACGACATTCGACATGTAATATAGTGCACGCTGAACCAACCGAAGTGAATCATGACCGGAAATGAATAATAATTCGCGTCTTTATCGAAATTATTAGTTTCGAGAATTTAACGGTTGATATCCAGCGAGATCGGCGATCGTATTGATCAATGGCTTTATTAATGAACAGGAAAATTACGGAAATGGCATCGTTTCACTCTACTTATTTACTCAACCTTTTATACGATTTGATCAAAATTATGAGATTATTAATTAGGATTTTATGTATTTTTATTCAACACTACTCTTTTTTTCTATTATTTAACACTATTACATATTTATAATATGTATCTTTTATAATCAAGACATTAGAGTAAAGTAATTGGAAATTAGATTTACATCGGATTTAGCAAATCATATTAGCACATAATAACCATGATAAGTAATTCTTTTAATATTTTATGCATAAACTTGACTATGATTGATTGTCGGAATAATGCATTTCAAGCTTGCTTTCAGCAAGCACGTGGCAAATCATATGTAGTTTTTTATTATTATAAATAAGCATAAAATATTTTTTTTTCTTTTTTGAAAAAAGAATTTTTATCGACACGATTATCTTTCTGTTTTTTTCAAGAAATTTATTGATAAATATTAAATTTATTAAATTTTAATAAATAAATATATTTTAATTTTATGTCAATATCATGTTTTATTGATAAATATATTTATTTACTTTTTTATTCTTGTTATATTTTTTATATAACAACAGAATAATTTTCATCTATGTGTATTACTTGTAAAATTAAATGAAGAAATATTTAGGCTTATAATCAATTACTAAGATATTATTGGTATTTTCCGGATATTCTCTTTATACTTAATAAATACTTTTTTTTTCAAAGAGCTACCAAACCACTACAAAACCAGTTTTGCCACGTTTAAACATACATGAAAATATATGACAGTAATATGTAGGAATGTGAAACGCATTGACCCCAATAAATACGCACGTGCTGCATTAATTAATTTTTTATTAATTATTTTCGATGAATTCTAAATAATTTACAATGATGATTCTCTTCACAATTCGATTTGTTGTACAATGTATCTGTAGAAAGCTAATTTTTTAAATATATTAAGAGGATACAGCCGCGATGAAGGAAGACTATTAATGAAGTCGTCAAGCATCTTGCTTGATTGGTCGCAGCTGCAATTCGCGAGCTCGAGAATGATGCATAGCATATTCGTGTCAGACGGGACGTGCACGATCGGCTAGACGGAAACAATCCGTAAAGTAGTACATGGTGGTTTCATCATTGACCGTGCACGAGGTTGTTAATAATGACGATATAGCGTGAAATCTTCCCCCTCGCGTGGACCCTCTTTCAGTTCTCTTCCGCTCTCGCGGCGATGTATTATTAACGTTTTTTTTTAAATCGATGCAAATGTATGGAATTGACTTACTCGTTTTCTTAACTCACTCTCTAAAGAACTCGGCAAACGTGTAATCTGCGAAATTGCGTTCAAATTTATACGATTAAAATTGATTGTAATTTTTCTTCGATTGGTACATTCTTGATAATTCTGTGATAATTTCTGCTTAATTCTCTATATTCTTTCCGACAGAGCGGTTTCCATATAAATCACGTACAATCTAATAAATTTAAATTTTATATTATTATATCTATTTTCAATTTATTTGTGGAAAGGATTAATATATGACTTGTTATTTATGCATGAATGCGTTTAATATTATACACATATTTTAAATGTAATTTATTTTGATAGAAAACTTGCGTTTGCTCAAGTTTAAATCAATGTTTAGTGTTACGTAATGAAGATGTGCAAAGAAAATGTATGAGTTTTTTCTGAAAGTGATGAATGATATTAACGATATACTAATGTGATGATTTAAATGAAGGAAGAGAGATTATCTCTTTCAGCAAAAGCATTTCAGAAATTATATAAGACCTATTTTGTGCTTATATGATTAGATATTGTACAATTTTTCTCGAGACGTTTTATCTGGAGTCTTATCACGTGGATTGTCTTGTTCAGCAACAACAATCGGATAATGGATAATTTCCAACAAATTCTGAACTGACAATGAGTTTCTAAACTCACGTGCATTCTTACAACTTCCTTGCAAATTTTGCTACGCATTCTTTGTAATAAAAGACTATTTTTCATTTCGTCTTCTTCATTTTTCTTCTGGCCGTCAAATTGTTTTTCTAGCGCTTATAAAAAGTCGTATCTGTGGGATTGGACGATCTTTGTCCGGCCTTGTGTGTGATTTGATCGATCAGCAAATTAAAACGTATGAAATCCGAGCGAGATATCTTTATTTTTGCTGAGCCTAACAATTCGAAATACACTACAGCAGTTGGGTTTGTAAACCGCGTTACGTGTCAAATTACATAAATGTTTACGCCGCAAAGAATATTCTCTCTCTCATAGTTTCATAATTAGTTCACTATCACGAACTAACGCGGATAATTTACATTAAATGATTTAATTCGTTGTGCTTTATGATATCGCCGGTTATGGTATCGTGACAATTGATACGCATTAATGCAATGAACTTACATAACACTTCGTGATTAGATAATTTAAAAGTGTACTTAATCATAATTTAAAAGTGTACCTAATCATAATTGAGGCAAATTATTTAAAAAAGGTGTAATCGTCAATTTATCTGGATCTTGAAACAATTGTTCGACTTAATGTTAGTATAATTTATAACTTTAGCATGTGTTTCCCTAATTAATTATTCATTTAATTTTGTGGTTGGACTGTTATAAAATCATTTATTCAACAACCAAAAAATTGACATTTAAAGTATTAACATATTTAAAGATATATTCCATTTCAAAACATCTCGTCACCCCATTTGTATTACTTCCGCATATACTATCCTCCTTTATCTGGAGTCTTATCACGTGGATTGTCTTGTTCAGCAACAACAATCGGATAATGGATAATTTCCAACAAATTCTAAACTGACAATGAGTTTCTAAACTCACGTGCATTCTTACAACTTCCTTGCAAATTTTGCTACGCATTCTTTGTAATAAAAGATTATTTTTCATTCACATTTAATTAAAACAATCTACAAAGTTGAAATTAAGATTCAAATATGCGAATATTTTCAAGAATGCATAATTTTGCTTTATTTGCTTACGTATTCATACGTTTTTTAAAGGTATGATTTCAACATTAAATTTATAATAAAGAAAATATGAGAATATTGGTAAATTTTTACAATGTTATATGTGCTAGTCAAATATACAATTTACTTTGTTAAATATTTTATTAATTTATTTATTGAGAGTTATGAATTATTGAGAGCTCTAGATGCGCTTTTATCAAATAACATAAATAGTCATCTTATATGCAGATATGCAGATCTGTCTGATAATTTATGTTTAAACAAATTATTTTATAATAAAATTATATTCGAAGCATTGTTTCAGAAGTTATATTCACCTTGTGCTACAAACGAATTAAAAAAAATATAATCTAACACGAAATCTTTACGAAAATTAGATATTGTCACGAATAAGTGAACATATAAATATCCATACGTCTTGAATAGCTGTATTTTTCTTACGGCTGTTTTGCTATGAAATGCGAGCGTTCACTATCGTGTTTGATTTGGGTTAAGCTAATCTTTAGAAGCTCGTGTGGTATCGAAGTGCCTTTCATATACAATTGTGTCACGTTCGTTAAATATGTATACGGAGGACGGGTTATTCTTCTATCGCATCGTGACTTACATATTTCTATGTATTTATGACGGATGTGCGTATTTATAAACGAGTTAATGATCGGACTCTCATTTTGTTAAAATTGACCAAGGTTGATGACATTTGTCAATACTTTAAGTAGGAATGTGCAAATTAACATCTGTTACTCGTAAACATGAAAACACGTTTGCAATTATGGATATAAAGGCAAATACGGAAAATTTCGATCGTTTACAGAAAAGTTCCTTAAAATAAAACAATTTAAATAAAATTCGTGTAGATAAGATAATTTTATAATTAAATTATAATTTTAAAATTCGTTGTAGATAAGATAATTTTATAATTAAAGAGACTTATATTTTAGAAAAAAGTTCATCGAAATAAAAAGAAAATTAAATAAAATCCGTGTAAATAAAGTAACTTGTTAAGTTAAAAAAGATAATTATATTTCAGTGATCGTAAATTTCACGTAATAATTCATAGGAATTAATGATTGACGCATTGAATTGTTGCAATATGTATTAAGCAAGTTATTTCTTTTCTAAATATCTTCAAATTTTAAACGCATAGATATTTGATGTTTCGATCTTTGGACGATTTGTTTAATTATTTTATAAAATTTTTATAAAAGCATATACCTATATAACTTTGTATTTTAGTATGTATCAATATTCTTATTTATACAGTTGTATAACAATACATTACAAACGAGTATACAAACATGCTCTCTAAAACATGCTAAAATTAAATAAAATTCGTGTTATAGATAAGATAATTTTATAATTAAAGAGAATTATATTTTAGAAAAAAGTTTATCATCGAAATAAAAAGAAAATTAAATAAAATTTGTAAATAAAGTAATTTGTTAAGTTAAAAAAAATAATTATATTTCAGAGATCGTAAATTTCACGTAATAATTCATAGGAATTAATGATTGACGATGAATTGTTGCAACACATATTAAGCAAGTTATTTCTTTTACGCATAGATATTTGATGTTTCGATCTCTGGACGATTTGTTTAATTATTTTATTTTACTTATTTTATAAAATTTTTATAAAAGCATATACCTATATAACTTTGTGTTTTATGTATCAATATTCTTATATATACAGTTGTATGATTACATTACAAACGAATATACAAACATGCTCCCTAAAATATGCTCGAGTAAAACATCAAAATATCTCGCCTTACACGTTAAGTACTTTGATCGAGACAGTAATACAATGATATTGCGACATGTATTGTACAAAGAATATCATGATAAAATAAACACTATTACTCACGCGCCAGCTTTAAATTATATCCGGTTGCTTATAAACGTTAAGTGTTGAAAGTATAATCAATCGCGAGCATTCGTCGTGGTTACACGTCACGTGGTGAACGAAGGTTGCTGCCACGAATACAAGTAGTGACGTAACGCATGGAATAGTGCCAGTGGATAGACATTTATCGGTATTACGACGTTTTTTTTTTCTGTACGCCTCTCTTCGTTAATATTCGCTCATGCGGAATTACACTTTGGACTCGTCGATAAGAACGACCGATAGAGCAAAGATTATAAGTAAAAAAAAATAAAATAAGATACAAGGTGCACGCAAGAATTTCACCTTCAAGATATCTTATTGCGCAAAAGGCTGGTCAAATCTCGCTCAATGTCTCGTAAATATAATTCCGCCCATTCCTTAACTCGTTAAAAGATATGACGCAAATTGATGATGACGTAATTAATTTGTGGAAAGCATATACTCGTATCCCTTGTATCTTGTATCAGCATACTGAAAAAAATTCTGGGTAAACCTGCATTTAGTAATGCATTTTGTGAAATATTTAGTTTTTATCATCAAGTATAATAATAATAACAAAATATTTAGTAATAGTTATAAATATTTTTTAAAAATATATTTTACGCGTTTAGTTGAGTCTATTAAATGTTAACATTAAGTAAATTATTTCGTCTTAATCACCTATACGTTTATTTTTAGTTAAAACTATTTCACCACTAATTGTGAGCTACGGTGAAATAGTTTCAACTAAACATTTAGTAGGCTCAATTAAACGTAAAATATTTTTTAAATATTTATAACTATTTTTTAAATATTTTTTTAAATATTTATAACTATTGCTAAATGTTTTATTATTATTATACTTGATGATAAAAATTAAATATTTCAAAAAAATGCATCTCACAGATTTATCCAGAATTTTCTTTTCAGTACAGCTTTTTCAAACGTTTTAAATACAGTCTTTCGATTGATATCTTTTTTTGTTTTTCAAGAGGGCAAACGGAGCACTTCTTCAATTTTTAAACATATGATACGTTCAAAGATGAGACATATTTCAGTTTTTTATTTGCATTTCTCTGTCAAGAAATATATTTAATGAGAGATATATTAAAATTAATTATGTATCTGAAAAAAATGTTTATTTCTAATATGATTATTTCTCTATTAAAACATTATGGAAAAAAATGGATATACTTCACGCTGTTTATATAACTTCGTAAAGTGGACACGCATGAGCGTCCTTTGTACCATCGATCAATATTTCCGGATAGTTATCTGCATCAAGGAATAGCTGTGAACTTTGAATCTTGAGATTTGTGCTCGGGCCAAGGTTCGTGTTTTTGTATTATTTATAAAATCTTTAATATAAAGACATTCGCGAGAGCAAAGTGTGACATATTTATTATAGCAAAAAAGATGTTTTACATTTCTTTATACATATATTATTTTTTTGTTACATCATTTCATCGTCGATATGACTCCATTTTATCAGCATTTGTCTTTAAATAAAAGGCACACAAGACAAAAAGATTATAATATGATTATAAATCATAATTATAAATCTATTTATTTATAAGGATAATTGAGGGAGATCGATTCTTCTCGTAGCAACGATTAAAATTTATGCATTAATTTAGATTGATCGATCGAACATTGATACGGTTAGCTCACAGGAAAAATGTCTTTATACACAGAAAAAAAATAAGTGTCAAATCAAAACTTATATACTTAAACTAACGCGTTCATTGTTTCGTATATACGCAACAATTTATAATCTTCTTAGAAGAATTTAATAATTTTAAATTTCAACAATTTTATAGTCCTATTTTAATATTGTAATTGTCACCTCAAGAATATATAATTATTTAATTCTACTTTAAGAAAATTATAATCTTTGATTTAAAAATGTTATTTTCTATCTAACGTTGTTTCTTTTCCATTCAAGAAAATGAAATCTTAAATCATAAGATATATTTTTCTTGATTGAACTATATAAAATGGCTTCATTCAAGTAAGCAATTATTCAAGCAATTATATTTTTCTTTAATTAACGCAATAAAATCTCATTTCAAGATTTCCATGTTAAAACTAAATATATTTCCAAAACAAGAATTTCCTTTTTTTCTGTGTATATAGACTCTTAATCTCCTAAATAAAATCGATAATAATAACGTCAGATTTAGATCGCGAAAACTCTCCATCACGAATAACTGGCTGCGCTCGCGCCTATTGCACGCAATGCGTGCGTTCCGTCGCGGATTGACGCGTATATCGGGGTCAAAGTGCACTTGACCGTGTCAGCTGCCGCGTGGTTAACGCGATCATAAGGACCGCGATGGACAAATTGCGGACAACGTTGGAGAATTCTTGCTTTCTCGAACAGATGATTTTGCAATGCTATGGAAGATCCATCCTCAGGATCGATCCCCGTTTTCTCTAGGACGCGGGAGGCCTCTATTTCGCTTTGCATAACTGTACATTAAAGCACTATACATATATACTTACGAGGCACACATGGTTCGAATAGTCGTTATATCTTTCCCATTTAGTTAGTCGCATACAATGGATAAATCTTGATCCGTTGTAGTTTGATTACTTTTTATAGCGCGAATATCAGCTACAACCTCTTAGGCTAACAATAAGTTTGTTGCATGTACATGCGAACTATAGTCGATCTCTCATTAACTTATGTCCAACTCCTCTGTTGGCATCAATCATGTTTCTTTTTTATAGTATATTTATATCAGGTATTACTTATGCGCGGTTAGTTTCCTTGATACATACACAGAAAAAAATAAGTGTCAAATCAAAACTTATATACTTAAACTAACGCGTTCATTATTTCGTATATACGCAACAATTTATAATAGATTAAAATAAGACTATAATAGATTAAAATAAGACTATAATATTGTTAAAATTTAAAATTATTAAATTCTTCTTTTTAGAAGAATTTAATAATTTTAAATTTTAACAATATTATAGTCTTATTTTAATACTGTAATTGTCACTTCAAGAATATATAATTATTTAATTCTACTTTAAGAAAATTATAATCTTTGATTTAAAAATGTTATTTTCTATCTAACATTGTTTCTTTTCCATTCAAGAAAATTAAATCTTAAATCATAAGAATATATCTTTCTTGATTGAACTATATAAAATGGCTTCATTTAAGTAAACAATTATTCAAGCAATTATATTTTTCTTTAATTAACACAATTAATCTCTTTTCAAGATTTCCATGTTAAAACTAAATATATTTTCAAAACAAGAATGTCCTTTTTTCTGTGTATACAGGATTTGACGCAATCAAACGTGAATTCGTCACGTCACATAAATACGCATATTATTCCATACTTGAGAGAAGATAAAGCACTTTTAAGCAGGCAAGATTTAAAAACGCACATTTTATTGCATGCTGCAACGCGAATATTTATATAAGCGATGATTTATATAAGTCATATAAGTCATTTATATAAGTCATATCTCATGACTGTAAAGAACGAAGTACATTTTTTAATAATCGTGTGAGATATGTAAATATGTAATATATCGATCGATGTATCATCGTACACACCAGAGATACGTCATGCATTATTAATATATGACACATTTAAAGGAACAATTAATATATTTTTCAAAACATTTGTGTACACGAGAGATCACCCGTCTCTTAACCGGAAACCAGAAGATCCTTAAGATCGACGAGTGCGTCGATAACGCTGCAATGAAAAGATCTGGCAGCGATTCCCGGCCCCTCGACATATCTGCGAGTGACGATCTCGAGGATCTTCACCGGCAGAATCGAGAGCCATTTCGACGACGACAAACATGACTTGAATGCACCCTTGCATGCTGCAACCCCGGAGTTGTTGACTAACTTGTGCCGACCTTGGGAATGGTTTTTCTTGCAGTGTGTCGATTAATCCGCATCGCAGAGAGAGGCACCCAGGCGATAAAGGGTGGCGATTTTGGAATTAAGGGTGATATGGAAGCCGGATATAACGCCGCCACCATGATCGTGGACGATAAACAGTGAGTCCGTAGCGTATGAACACGCACGGGAAATGCCGCTGCGTAGCTCGTAGATACATGAGCTTGCACCACTAAAACGTCACATCCTGCGGCCCCGCATGAGTTTTCTCTTCGCTGGATCCTTTCTCTATCGCTTTACGAAATACGATTCTTCGCCCTCGAACAGCGCGCGAAATGTCAAACTCGAGGTGTACTGACGTGTTAATGCTGCTCATCAGTATCAGAAGGGCAGCCGATATATATATCGAGCCTTTTAATTTATTTTACTCAATTGCTTATAGCATGATATTTGTAGCACATATTTCTTTATATAATCGTCTTCTACGTGTTGTAATTTTATTTATGATATATAAAATGCATTTATAGCGGAATATATTCACATTTTGATTTATTCTTCTCTTTATATATTTTATTTTTTTCTCAATTCTCTTTTACATCGTTGCAGCGATGTTTCGCAAGATAAATGACTATTATGTGTTGTGTATTTAGCTGTTTTTCTGCCGCTTTGATTTATACCTCTGTTTCTTATTTCTAGCACGATACTTTTATTTGTAATGTTATCGGGATGTGAATCACATGGTTAAAGATCGTATATTTTATTGAGCACTTCACTCAAATTGTGACGGAATAATTTAAATCTCTCGTACAAAAATTGAATATATTACAGAAATCAAGTTGAGAATCAACGTTGTTATATTTATTTGAACAGGAATTTTTTTGTAAATACATGCCGTTTTTTACTTCTTTTCTAAAGAAAATGCCAACAAGGACATAATTTCCCAATTATTTAAATCAAATTTAAACAATTTTTTAGATCTTTTTAGATTTTTTTGATTTAAACAATCATTAGAGTATCATTTGTAGTTTGTAGATTTTATTATATTATTTGTATGTCAAGATCTTGGATTTTGCATGATTGCGCGCGTGTTTGAATATTATGTAATATATCACCGGCGATATGTTAATCTTTAATATATACTAGAGAAAAATATGTTAAAGTATGTTGATCTATGTCAAGTTGATATAGATCAACATACTTTAACATATTCAACATATATTACAAGGTATAGATTTAATTCACATATTGATTTACATTCAAGGAAAGAGCTAAGGTACGATATTTATTTTTAGTAGCTTTTCTTGTACCACACACATTTTTCTTTTTCCTTCTCTCTCTCTTCTTTCTATATTTTGTAATAAACACACAATTTATAAGAAATCGCGCATTAGATCGGTATAAGAACTTCATCATCTCTTTTATCTTGAATGCTGTTACTATGTATGTAACTTTTTCATTCAAATATGAAAATAGATAATAGGATAGAATAGACGTAATGGTTTTTTAATTGCGCAGGTGAATCATAAATATTTTATAATATGCATATATTGATTCCTCACTATATCACTAATGTGTTTTTATTGCAGATTTTATAATTTTATTTTTATTTTTATTTTGTAATTCAGTTTTTCGTAAATAAATTTATCTTATCACATATAATATATTTATAATTATCACATGTAATATATTTATAATTATCACATATAATATATTTATTTATTCAGATAAAATTTATAGTTAATTTAATTAGTTTTCTTAATTAGTTTTTTTATCGTGAGAAAAAGTGAAAAATTACATGTCTGTGAAGCTGACACGATCTACGAATTTCAAGAAAATACTAAGAGTTCTGATTGCACTTTTCATAGTTCTACAGTTCTTGATAAAAATTAAAAACAGTTTCGCATTCCTTTATTGAAAAATCGACATTGAAAAAATGTGCTAACTTTGCGAATCTAGCACGATATCCTTCCTTCTAAAGAACCAAAACACGTTGAATATCATTATTTTTAGCAAGTTCCTGATGATTCTGTTCAAGTTCAGCCTATATACGCAATTTCAGATCGATATTCCAACAATTAATAATTTTCAATCAATTTTTAATATCCTCGATCCTTAAATTAATAATTTTTAAACAATTTTTGAAATATCGAAATATCTAAAATTGCATATATACGCTGAACTTGAACAAAACTATCGAGAACTGTTATAAAAAATAATATCTTTCAACGTATTTTAGTACTTTAGAAGGAGAGTGTCGTGTTGGGTAATTAAAATTGTTAAAATTGTTAAAAAATAGTAAACAATGGAAACTGCGTAAAAATGTATCTAAAGCACAGGAACTTTTATAGAACTGTCGAAAACTATTGTTAAAACTGCGTAAAATTATTCACACGACACATTTTCACTAAATATCGAGGACATTATTAATTTGTGGAATATCGATCTAAAATTGCATATGTAGGTTGAACTTGAATAGAACTATCGGGAACTCTTGTTAAAAATAATGATATTCAATGCGTTTTGGTACTTTAGAGGGAAAGGGTGTCGTGCTAGATTCGCGAATTTTTTTGATTTCGATTTTTTAATATAACAAATGCGGAAGTTTTTTTAATTTTTATCAGGAACTTATAGAACTGAAAAGTGCTATCAGATCGTTACCGCGATAATCCGAACCTGCGTCATCATTCCTATCCGTTTTATCGGATTGCAAAGTGGAAGAGGAAATTGTTTTTGGATCGCGAAAGAAAATTTTTATTCGGCGGGAATTTTTTTGCCGCACGGCAAATCATTGAAAAGACAACATATATACATATGCAGATAAAAAATACGGCATTTAATCATCCAGGCCTCTTATCGCACATTGCAGTTTCTCCTTTGGATGTTCGCTCTTACGCACGTGGAAGATTCTTTAGTAGGCACGCATGACGGCACAGATGAGAGTCGAAAGACTTCATTCGTTCGATTCGTGAACTCGCGACGTCCAAAGTCCGCGACGATATTGAAATCTCGATCGCGTGTTTCCTTCTCGGCGTCTTCCTTCTCAATACATACTTTGATCGTAATCATTATACGGGGTGTTCTAGAAATAAAATGTCTTTTTTTATTGATAAATCCTAATAAATTTATCACGTGGTATCGAAGTAAGAATTTATAAAAAAGTAAGATTTGATGCTTTTTTGATATCACGTTTAACCCTTATAATTTCAATCAAAAAACGCGGTAGTTATTCTATTTATCATGCAAAGTCGAGTCACAGAAAAACTCAACTGTATACAGGGTGACCCATTTTAACTTAGGCAGCCAAATAACTCGAAAAATAAGCAAGATAGAGAAAAATGTTTTAGACAAAAGTTGTATGGTTTCGAGGGGGCCATAAGATGGTATCATTGGTTTGACCTTGAAGAGTCATTTGAAGGTCACGTGAAGGTCACTTCAATTTTTTTAAATGGAATACCCTATATATTTTTGTACATTCTTGTAGCTTATTTCGAGAGCTTTCCAAAACACTATAATTAAGTACCTTTCCGTTAAGTACTTTTTGAGTTATGATGCTTGAAATAATTTCTTAATTTTACATAAACCGTAAAATATCTTGTAAAATATTCATTTTTCGATTATCTTACCTTAATACTTTTATGTACAAAATAATGAGAGGAATCAATTGGTGTAAAGAAAACACATAGTTGTTTTTAAGAAAAAATATGGAATTGTTAATTGCAAATTATATATTTTTTCTTCAAAACAACTATGTGTTTTCTTTACACCAGTTGATTCCTCTCATTATTTTGTACGTAAAAGTATTAAGGTAAGATAATCGAAAAATGAATATTTTACAAAATATTTTACGGTTTATGTAAAATTAAGAAATTATTTCAAGCCTCATAACTCAAAAAGTACTTAACGAAAATGTACTTAATTATAGTGTTTTGGAAAGCTCTCGAGATGAGCTACAAGAATGTACAAAAATATATAGGATGTTCCATTTAAAAAAATTGAAGTGACCTTCACGTGACCTTCAAATGACTCTTCAAGGTCAAACCAATGATACCATCTTATGGCCCCCTCGAAACCATACAACTTTTGTCTAAAACATTTTTCTCTATCTTGCTTATTTTTCGAGTTATTTGGCTGCCTAAGTTAAAATGGGTCACCCTGTATATGATATCAATTAGTGATATAACTTGTGTTTATTTGATTTGCATAATACTCATAACGAATGTGTGCGATCACAAATGACGCGATATTGTCTAGTTGACACATGTTTAATAGCAAACGGAATTGAAAGAAACTCGATTAATAATTGTAGCGTGCGATGTGACCACTGACGTAACTCCACTTCGCATAAGTGCGATGTAAAGTTCAGGGATGATTGAATACGAGGAATAACGCGATCGGAGTAATAGAATAAAAAAAAATCAACGAAATCTATATGCGAGTCCATTAATTTAAATTGACTTTAGTAAAATGATATTTTTATCACAATTGCGACTCGACATGATGAATTGTGATTCAAGCGGTCTTTAAATAATTCTTTGCTTTATCTTTTTTCTCATATGATATAAAAATAATTATAACTTAATATTTGTGTATTATAAGGCAATTGTTTACAATGTTAATATAATTATATAAATTATTTCATAAATTAAGAAAGATTAAGAGTTATATAAATTTTTGCATAATTTGTGTCCCACTAAAAAATTATTTCTTTTAGCGTACAATATTTTTTTAGTGTTTAATGAGTATATTAATGTTCAAATATCAGAAAATTTTAAAAGTCATTAAAAATACATCAATCTCGAAATGTATCTCAAAATATTTTCTTCGCTCACCAGAAAATCGATCGTCAATATATTTGCAATTGAACAAGATATACAGTTGAATGGTTTTTATTCGACGTTCGTCGATTAAATGGAAATATCGTTGTTTTATTAGCATCAAGAAGCAACAATAGTTTTTAGTATTTTGAAAAGAGATGTACTAGAGAAATCAGAATAATTGACTTAATCTTTCTAATTAAGTTCTTCCTATTAATTATAGAAGATAAATTTATAATTATAGAAGATTATTAATTATAGAAGATAAATTTATAATTATACACGTCTTTACACAATTATAGATACATGTCTCTATTACACTTATCTTATTGCTTCGATGATTTGTTATTTTTATTATTTTATCAATCTTAATGTTGTGTATCTACTTGCAAGAATTCATCTTTTTTCTTCTACGCATTTAGCATGATAAGTGTTGCAATTATATAGCTATTCTACATAAGATAGATAAAAGGCGCTTAATTGTTTGACAAATATTTCCAAGGAGATTATTTCCATTGATATTGACTGTCGCTTATCGATCTGACATATCATATTGCTTTATTATTGATATGATACGCATATATGTGCATGACTTCGACCGTCTTTATTCTTGTTTACGCAGATAAATAAAACTCCTGATATAAATAATCAAATGAGATATCAAAATGAGATAAGAGAATATAAATAACTAATGCTCGAACTCGCTCTTTTTGCAAGAATTATAGAATATTGTGATCGAATTATATACAATTACGTTAATGTTTTTCTTTTTTTTTAAAGAGATCTGAAAAGATCTGAGAAAATAAAGAGTTTATTTGTTAGTCTACTTATTAATTGCAAATTTTTGCACTTGTTATTATCTTCTTGCATCCAATTTTCACAGATACCAAATATTAATGTTTGAACATTAACATAAAACCGTCTAAGTGGAAATATTTAAATTATTTCTTTATTTATCAGGGAAATGGAAGGCTTCTGGATCAGCGGTGCGATCCACGCGATCAAGGCTCTATCGTATGTGTACGACTTGTTGACGTTCCCCGTATATCTCATACTTCAGCGACCCTGGGAGAAGCGTAAGGCCTCTAGGAGAATCAAGGCTCGTCCGATCTCTAAGGATGATTGTCAGGTCACTTACAGAAACGTCGATCCCCCGGGGTCGATGCACGTCATGCTTGAACGTGAAAAGGTCGATACTTTGGAAAAAGTACTTCTCTGGGTTGTTAAAATGCACGGTGACAAGAGGTGTCTTGGTACCAGGCAAATCTTAGCGGATGAGGATGAGCCTCAACCTAACGGTAGAATCTTCAAGAAGGTGAGACGCTGGGATGAATAACTTTAATTTTTTTATCTTCATCGACTATTATAAAAAGATATTAAAACTTTACTTAAGAAGAAATCAATCAACATTAGCATTGAACAGAGATTAACTTTATATCGTGAAATTTCATTTATTTTGTAGTATAAAATGGGAGAGTACAAATGGAAGTCTTTCAACGACGTCGACAGGTTGGCCACTTCCTTCGGCCGAGGTTTGGTGGAACTGGGTATGAAGCCACGCAAGAACGTCGTTATCTTTGCTGAGACAAGAGCAGAGTGGATGATTGCCATACACGCATGCTTCAAACAAAATTTCACGGTGGTAACCATTTACGCGACTTTGGGTGACGAAGCCATCGCTCATGGTATTAATGAAACTGAGGTGGATACTGTCATTACTAGCCATGATCTTTTGCCCAAGTTTAAGCGGCTGCTAGAGATGATGCCAGAAGTCAAGACGATTATTTACATGGAAGATCAACTCAAGTCGACTGATACCAAAGGCTACAAGGTAGTATTTTCAATATCATCCAATATAAAAATTAGCATTTAATTTATGAATTTGCGCGTTAAATTATGAATACAGAAAGTTTCAATTTATCATTTCCTTTCTAAACAGTGACATAATAGTATCGACGAAATAGCGCGACAAATATTATTAATTCAAATAATTGATTATTAAAGCGTTCGGAAATTAAATGTATCAGACGGTAATATTTCAAAAGTTTATTTTTGTCTAATGATTATGGCATTGACTATTATTATGCTATTTACGTAATCATCGATAATGTGCTGCTTATAATTAGTGTAATAGTAGTATAGTTCAGTATAGCTCAACTGGCTAGACTGGGCTGCACTTCAGAGGTAGATTATCTTTTTCCTGCCAATGTAGAGTAAAAAAAGATAACTTTTGAACTAGTGCAGTCCAATGCAGCTAGTTCAGCTATAAAGAAGACCTATTGTTTTTTCTCTCCTTTTTTAAATATTCTTCATCATTTGTTTTTGTATTTTAGGAAGGGGTGCGGCTGGTACCCTTCTCCGATGTTGTCAAAATGGGCAATGAATCAAAGGCGAACGGTACTTCGCCAAAAAGTAGTGACACGGCCATAATTATGTACACGTCGGGTTCGACCGGAGTACCGAAAGGCGTAATTCTCTCTCATAAAAATATCATAAGCACCCTGAAAGCGTTCTCCGACGCGGTACAGATCAGATCGGACGATGTTTTTCTCGGTTTCTTACCATTGGCTCACGTTTTTGAGCTTTTGGCCGAAAGCGTGTGTCTTTTGAACGGAGTACCCATTGGTTATAGCTCGCCGCTTACGCTGATCGACTCAAGTAGCAAAATTCAAAGAGGATCAAAGGGTGATGCCTCCGTCCTACATCCAACTTGCTTAACCGCGGTTCCGGTGAGTATTTTTACAGATTTTTAACTTTTTAAATAAAAAATATGATTCAAGTATATAAGGATAAAATAAATCGTTATATGACTTTATTTATCAGCAAGTTTTTATTTTATTTCAACATAAGTTTTACTGCAAGTGTTGACTAAACACAAACATAAAATATATGTATATTTTGATAAGTATTGAAAATTTGAAAAATTGTTTTAGCTTATTCTCGATCGTATCTCTAAAGGAATAAACGAAAATGTGAAGAAGTCTGGTCCGTTTAGGCAAGCCATCTTCAATTTTGCATACGAATATAAGCTGAAATGGACAAAGCGGGGCTATGAAACACCTCTCTTCGACAAGTATATTTTTGGAGCTGCGAAACAGGTGCTTGGTGGTTGCGTTAGGCTTGTTCTTAGCGGAGGCGCTCCTCTCAGTCCAGACACTCACAATCATGTGAAACTTTGTTTATGCGTTACCGTAACTCAAGGATACGGTCTCACGGAAACGACTTCTTGCGCAACTGTTATGGATAGTACGTATTCTCAGTCTTTCTAATGACAAGAAGCATTTTAAGAGTGTAGCCTTCATTTTTATTCTTTATCTTTCACTTTTAGTGCATGATAGAACTACCGGAAGAGTTGGAGCACCAACTACGATTTGTGACATCCGTTTAGAGAATTGGGAAGAAGCCGGTTATCGAGTCACAGATCAACCACATCCCAGAGGAGAAATTGTAATTGGTGGCGATATGGTTTCCGCGGGTTACTATAAACTGCCGGATAAAACGAAGGAAGATTTCTTTCAAGAAGACGGCAGACAATGGTTCCGAACGGGCGACATTGGCGAATTTAATCCGGATGGTTCTATTAAGATTATCGGTACGTCGTAAAAACTATGTTGTAGCATCATATTTTTTCATTTCTATATAGGGTAATTTTTATACTTATTATTAATTTCGACATCTCTCGATAATTGATATTTTACAGATCGGAAAAAGGATTTGGTTAAATTACAACTCGGTGAATACGTTTCCTTGGGTAAAGTAGAGTCCGAGTTGAAGACTTGTCCCGTCGTGGAAAACATTTGCGTCTACGGAGATGCGAATAAAGCGTATACTGTGGCGCTAGTCGTACCTAATCAACATTATTTAGAAGAAATTGCCACAAATCAAGGCATAACCGGAAAGAGTCTTGAGGAACTCTGTAACGATCCACAAATCGAGAAAGCGGTACTTCAAGAACTCGTTGAGCAAGCGAAGAAATGTAAGTTTCCATTTATTTATTATCATTATTCTCGCGCTCGCTATAGTGAGTAATTTATTATCATTGAATGACATGTTGCTATTGTTTGCAGGTAAGCTCCAGGGATTCGAAATACCTGGTGCAGTAAAATTATGCGCGGAGCAATGGTCCCCTGACATGGGTTTGGTAACCGCGGCATTTAAACTCAAGAGGAAAGCGGTTCAAGAACGTTATCAACACGAAATTAACAGAATGTACGCCTCGTGATGTTCCGCCATAGGGTGTACCAAGTGCTGCGTGTAATTATGGGGATCTAAATCTAAAAAAATCATCTTGTCCACAGTAGACGGTACCTCGATAATCCTCAAATATATATAAGGTATGTCATAAGCTCATGTCACACCGATTATGCCGTATGTGGCAGGCTTATGGTATTCGCATGTGCAATCGTAAAAACAGTTTCGATCCATCGACATTTGGCAGATTATTGTCGTCGATTCGGTACAATGGAGTTAAGAAAGTCGTTCGGAATGCGTCGAGATCTTTCGATCCAAAAATGAAAGTATCGCCTCTCGCATTTCTTCGTTGAGTCTTCCGAGCGTGACAAATTTTTCGTAATTTTTCATCGATATCAGTTGTCATTGTAAGTTGAATATTCGACTTTGAGTAGTGGAAATCAATCCAAAGATGGAATTATGCACCATCAGGTATCAATTTTACATGAGCATTTTATCGAGGACAGTCGAAGTAAAGATAAGTCATATTGTAGCGATGTTGATGAGAAACAAATAAACGCTGCAAGATGACTGTTCCGTTAAAAAGAAAAATTGTTGTCGTCTCCTACTCTCTCTGCCTTTATATTGATTATTTTTATTTTTAATTATCTCAATCGATTCGTCGTGCCTATGTGGAAGTAGTGCTAATTCTAATTGTTAGTATGGGCCAGTCATAATATTTTTGCGAGCGAGCTAATTTGTGTAAGTTCATAACTCGTACGGTGTACTTATTTTAAGTATTATTCAAAATCGTCGAGTTCAATCATGGAAATGGATGTATTGGAAGGGATTTTCTTCGAGTGCTTTGTTTTGCGAATAGTATGGCATATGTATATATAGAGGAAAAATAAAAAAATGAGGCTGTTTGTGTTTGACAAGTGTTGATATAAAATCAAGAGGTAATTTCAATAATATAATGTATTATATATAATTAAATTTCTTTCTATCTCATCGAATATTATCTTAATACATTATGCTACGTCTTATATCATCTGTGTATAGTACGTCGACGTATTCTGGCTACTTTTTGAAATATTAATTCAAACATTACAATATTTTTCTCAGCAACAGGATTGTATTTTTGTGTATGTATGTATGTACGAATATATGTAAGCGTGTGATTGTTTCATTACTGTATACTTGCATGCACATATATTTATAAGAAAAAGATTAGAAAGTACGTACGTGAGCTTATGAAAAAAAATCATGTTTAAAAATCTTTTCTTTTAATCTCCCTTGTGCATATCTCTGACGGTTCGAATCGTACATCTGTATATATGCTGTGTATATACGCATACTGTTTATATATAGTCTCAAGTATCTTAAAAAATACATCTATATAAATATTTTATTATCTAATTTATAAGAATGTGAAATACTTTTCTATCGCGTGACTAGATATCAATTCAAAATATACTACGGTATATTAGTTTATTTTTTAAATATTTGTGCAAGATTTATATATATATATATATATATATATATATATATATATATATGTTATCTTATATATATATATATATATATATATATATATGTTATCTTATATATATATATATATATATATATATATATATATATATATATATATATATATATATATGTTATCTTGATGTTAATTAAATTTAATATAATTTTTTAGTGTAGTTTATTCGCACGTTCTCGCATATTCTCTCAATGAATACGAACCGACAGAGAAATAAGTGCATCGTCCAAGAAACTTGATACCATATAAAGTCCAATCGCGTAATATACGTGTAACAATTAAGTTAATATATGCGTTCAACACACAGAAGCTTAATGTGTTTCTCGTATATTTTTCTGTTTTGTCTCATGACGGAAATTACAGTCAGTAGAATAATGGAATAAGGACACGAAACGATAGGAACTAATAAATGCCAATTATTAAAGGCAGCTTGCACACAACACACTTTTTTTCATTCGCCACGAGTTCCTGCGATAGTTAAGTGTATGAAAATTGGTACTAATCTCTTATTCGTTATTAAGCGTTGTACATTACTTAGATAGACATGGTCAATTGTCAGGTGTTATGGCATCACAAAATATATTATTATTAATATGATTGATAGCGTTATTATTATTATTATCATTTGGAAATAATTTACAAAATAAATGTACAAAGCTGTATATCATACTGATTTGAAAATGTTTCTGTTATCTCTCTCATTATCACTTATTCCATTTCCCAGATACATACAAAGTGTATTTATTTGATAAATTTTCTCATAAAAACCCCCTAACTGTTAATTAAACAATTTTCGAATAAAATTTTGTATTCTCGATTACGTCACAAAATATGTCTTTGCTAGTTTAAAGTTATTTCTTGATGATTACTGATGATATTGCTTTGATAATGATTTTTAAAAGACACTTTTACTATTTAATACTTAACTAATTTAATCAGTTTAATTAATTGTAAAGGATAAGAGAAATTATGATAGAAAAATTTGATACGATATAATAGTTTATTCATTACAAACGCACAAATGAAGAAATAGTACGTCATTAATACATATAGCGATCTAAGTTGGTCATTTGTAGATGTAGTATCGCTCGGCATCTCTTCTACTTTCGATAGAGATACAAACTATCAAGTGTATACAATCGTATATACGCACAAAGTGTGTCGCGCGTACGTTGAATACAATAATACTATATATTTAAAATCTATAAAATAAGCGCTATGCGCTTTGCAGATGTGCGTGGAGCTCTTTGTTCTTCTTCTCGATATTATAAAATACGTATAAATACGTATATATCTAAAGTCCACGATAGTGGATTTCACGCGCGAGGAATATTTATGTGCGAGGTCACCGGTCGTGTCAAGACTCTCCAACGCGAGAGCCACTCGAATTAATTAATAATTCCACCAGTAAAGATCGAGTCTTTTTCATTATCTCAATTGATTAAAATCGAATTATGGAATCTATTTGTTATTCACACAGTTACACGTGGATATTACAGCGACTATATAAATGCAAATTTTCAATTATTTCAATAGATGTATACAATAATGAAGAGTTAAAATATTTAGTCTCGAACAAGTTAACTCTTGATGTTAACATAAATTTTTCTTCCAGTCCATTTCGCGGATTAGAATATAATTATAATATAAATCTATAAGAATAATTTACCATTTAGATAAAAATTCACATTATACAATGATATTTATATAGACTGTAAATATTGAGAAAATGAGTCTACTTTTTTTATATTTAAAGAAATAAGCCGTGTATTAACTCGTGTATTTTTACAAATAAAGAATATAATACACGTTGAAAAGTTTATTCTTATTTTTATTGTTTCGTTGTTGATTGACAACCGGCCGCCGTTTCGCACTCATCAGATTCTTCTAACGCGTTATCCACAATATTTTTTTTTATTCACGTCAACAATATATATAACTCTCTAACACATAGAATTTCCCGAAGCTATATAACTCTTTTTCGAATTGTGATATATTTATATATTTCTTATACGAGAAACATTTTCGCAATTACATGATAAATTTAAAATTAATTTTTGTGTAAGGGATAGACAATTATCATTTGTTGTAAACTTTTAGCTTTCAACAAATATCTTTATATAATTGCGTAAAATCTCTCGATTCTTTGAAAAACAAGGCTTCAGGAAAATTCTCTGCTCTAACAACAAATATTCATTGCTCTATATATATTAGTTTTTCTAGAGGTTGATACCTTCAAATCAAGGCTCAAGTACAATCTCAGTTCGGAAGTACATTATAGAATTTGGTCAGAGAAAATTCTTACACATTATACTGAATGAATCGTAGTCTCGAGATTAGCTAAAGTACTCCATTAATTACGTAGATGTACCGATGAAGTCCAAATCTAATGAGAGTGTACATATATGCCATAGAGGAAATCGTTTGGACGTATCCGATGTTTGTGCAAAAATAAACGCGTACAAAGTAAATATTGCTTGCGCAAAGTTGCTCTCAATTCTCGACGCTTCATTTTAAGTGTAAAATTTTCCGCAAAACTTTAGTTTTCACTTAATTATTGCGTTAACAAGCTCAACTTTGAAAATTTGTTGTCGAAAATTATTGTCTTCTTTAATATTACTTTAAATATTTTATGAGGTTCTGTTGAACAAGAATCTTTATTTATGTACTCAAGTGTTATTTTATTTCGAGATCCATTTATAATTTAAAAAATAACATTTGTAGATCGTAATCTGTATGTGTATTAAATCATTAATTTTTTAAAATAATTTGATAAACCGTCATTTATACATTTCATTTTCTGACTTTAAAATTTTATTCTCTTTTTTTAAATATATTTTAAAAATTGAAAAAACTGTATGAAAGAACAGCGCGATTGAAAGTAATTTTCAGAGCTTTACTCGTAAATATACGCGCGTTTTTATAGAAAACGTATGTTCCACGGAAAGAAAGCGTTAGTTGCAAGAGACTTAATAATGCGAAGTGCTGTCGAAGTATTGATTGAAACGTATAACAGAATGATTTCTGAAGGGATGAAGCAATTTTCTATAGTCATCGGATAAAGAGCAACACAACACGAGATTGAAAATTTTATTATAATGTGATAATATTATATGATATAAATGGATCTCGAAGCGCGAAAAGCACAGATAACAAAGTTAATTATGATAAATGATTGATGCGATCAGGACTATCTAGCCTAATATAAAGTACAGATCTCTTGCGTTTTGAAAAGAACATAAAGCTCGTAATTAGAATATCTGTGGAAAAAAAGAAGACAAAGATTTTCGATTGTTATCAATTTCATTGTTATAAATCTATTCGAATGAGACTTTGTAATTTATGGCATGATAAAGGATCAAATTGCGCGATTCGTGAATGCTCGTGATACGTAATAGTCGTAAATCACTGCAATTTCATTGGAAGAGAGAATTTTCTGCTTGGGAGCTCTTTGATGAGACTCTTTTATTTGTCCCGAGCTGAAATACTGAATGAGTAACAAAAACGACATTCCGGGCGGTAGCATTCTCGTTCATAATCAGAACGCCTACATAATTCAATTGCTTAAAATAGGCATTAAATATATTGCATAAAATATGTATTAATTGTTAGTTTCATACTCAACGTGAAAAATATGATATTTAAATTGTTATATATTTTAATGTATATTGTAATAAATTTTTCGAAAAATATTAATAAATCACATGCTTGTTGTAAAAACTTGAATTTGAAAGGAATCAATAAAATCGTAAAGATTCAATATTATTGTAAAAATCGAAAGTGCATTTTTATAAAATTGCAATAATAATCAGCAATGCAGTGAAGCTCTATTTTTCCAAATTGAGGATTGTGTAATTCTAAAGTCACATTGAATTTTTTTCGATCTCATTCTGATTATTTTAATTCTCGCGAGTTTCAATCAAGAATTTGTAGTAAAAAATGAAAAATCTTTTCTTTTCTATTAAAGTCAATTTTTCTTTTTGTTCGACATTTAAATTTCCAAAATTACGTATTTAAAAATTACATATTTTCATCAATATCAATTGATTTTAGGGCGTCTTTTTTCTTGTTTGTTCTGTTGATTTGTTCTGTTGATTTGTTCTGTTAAGCAGTTAAACTGCCTAGCACATAATCGTCCTTCATCTGTACAGTGCGCTTAACTAGTTAGTAATCTGTTGTCGTCTTTTAGAAACATTGTTTTAATACTGTTAGATCTTTTCGAGGATACGTATAGACAACAATAGTCCATGGATTACACGCTTACACATACACCACGCCACTATATAGATACAAAGCTCGGATACGTTTAGAAGAAATCACAATTTATTGAACATCAGAGTACTACTACTTACGGTGCTGTTTTCAAACAGCCGCTATTACGTGTTGCAAATCCGTGTTGTCCTTTCTTTAGGTAGACACTTTCATCAAACTTTTAAGTCTTTAAGACAATTTCTTCCTTTCTTGAAAATCTCTTTATTTCTTGTCAATGTACGTAATGGTGCGAAAAGTATCCTCTCTTGCAGGAAAAGACCAGGCCGCAATTCCATAACGCGCGATATCAGCTGAGTACGCATTATGCGAACGAGATACCGAATGTATTTCACAAAGAGGATAGAAACAGAATGGTAAAACTTTACATTTAAAGGAGAATCGATATTCCTCTTTATAAATAAGTACCTCGTTCTCCCTAGTTTTATAATACACGCAATATATATTCTTCCTTCGATATATTTTACAATTTTGATTTCGATATTTTGAAAATATCAAAATATCAAAATCTTTATTTAAAAATTTTTATCTTTTTTCTTTCAACTGATTTTTTTTAGAGAGGAGATATAATTCAAGATTTTCAATTTTGATGTGTGTGTAAAGCTGCTTTCGTATTGTGTTTATGTTAATGTAGCATATACTTTGCATCTATGACTTTCGTATGACTTCCAGAGGCTTTTCCTCTGTAACAGAGTACGCAAGAATTCAGACGGTGATGTAGTAAGCCCGTGGCTTGCCTCTCGACGAGGTTGGACTGAATAGTATTCCCGGTGTCGTCGGGCTAAATGACCAGGATGCCCACGAAGGCGGCGGAAACATACGTCAGGAGGTGTAGTATCCCTCGTGTCGCTTGCGACACTTTTCACGGGCGATGTAGCACAGCGCTATGGTGATCAGGATCGCTATGGTGATCCCCATACCTACGCTGATCCAGATGATCTCCTCATTTATGCCACTGTAGCCTTTTCCTAAAACCATACACTGAATTTATCTCGCAATTGTATTATACTTTTTTTTACACGCTTTTGTTGATGTGATTCAAATGGTATGATTCTTTCTTGAATAGAAAACCTTTGAGTAAGTCTTTTTATCTGTTATAAATGTAAAATTTTGTGGCATGTAAAAAGGAGGAATTTTATCATTATGAGAAGAGAATATTACATTGGTTTCTTCATAAAATTAAAGCGATACATGTTTTTATAATAATATTTTACCACAATGTTTTTATAATAATATTTTACATGTTTTTATAATAATATTTTTACCATGATACAAAATTGTACACTTAAAAAAAAGCTTAGAAGCATGATTGACATGCAAGGAAACATGATTTGCGAAAACTTTATTTCACATATTGTTTCCATTTTCATAGTCATGTTGTATTTAAGTTTGTTGTAAGCTATCTTTATAACTTGTCGCTGTATGAGACCTGGTTTTCCGCCTGTCGTAACAAGTAAGCTTGTCTCGCTTTAAAATGAACTTGTAGAAGATTGATTGAGAAAGATATTTAAATATGAGATTGCGGTGGAAGCACGATTTAGGAAGATTTAGGAAGCATAACGTAAGCTTCTTCAATCTGAACTCAAGATCCTATATATAAGTTCATCTTAAAGCTACGAATATTGCTTTCATGAAATTGTTTCTCGATGAAATAATGTCGCGTTTTGCATCAAATTTTAATAAAACGAAAATGTCACACTTGCTTCAATTCAAATAATTTTATTTTGTCAAATGATTTAAATCTAATCGTCTGAAAGGAATTTGTGCGCTTTAATGTTTTAAATCTCCATAAAGATCGATGAATCATGTTGAAGTAAAATTTGAAGCAAATACTTGGAGAAAATCCAATCGTTAAGTAAATGCTGAAGATCAAGGTGAAATTTTATTTGTAAATTATGAATGAAAGAGAGAAAGAGAACCTGGCCCAGCTTCCTGCCAGCTGGCCCAGGATCAACATATTTGTAAATTATCCACTAAATCCAGTAAATCAGCGCAATTCCGGTCACATTATTGATTACACTGACAATTTTATCCGTTGCTGCCAAAAGTGAGCCTTGTAACTATCTACGTAGGGATTTGTGTCATGTGATAGAAGGTTGTTTTTACAATTGTCTGACGTTATAGTGGCGTAATAATTTAGTATTGTGTATATGCACAAGCTTTTATGAAATATGCTCAATTTTGTATGCCCCAATTCAGTTTATTCGAATCTTTCATATCTCTTGTATATTTTTGAAAGAAAGAATAAATGTAAAATATGAATTTGTCAAATATTGATATATATGACTTTATTTTATGTAATATATGAGATATATCTTGTGTAGAAAAATGTAGAAAAATTATATGTTATAGAAAAATATCTTGCGTAATCAAAGCACATTGAAAATTAACGCAGCCAAGCTTTGAAAGAAATAAGAAGACAACATTTCAAATAACAATTAACAATTTTGAAAATAAACTATGTATTATAATAAAATAATTGTAATATGTTATAGGAAGACATGAAAAATAACATTAATATATGCATCCTGATTTTTTCCTCGAAAGGACTTCAAATTTACGTTCAGAAAAAAATTTAGTACTAAAAAATAAATTTATTTTCAATATATATGTCGCGAGAATATAAAAGAAATTATACTGAAATAATATGAAAATTTTTTATATATTCATGCGCGATATATAGAAATTATAATAATACTATGGTTGAGAAAGAAAAGTCCTCTCAACAATTGAACAGAATTACGCCACCAACTGCCAACAGTTTGTTTCGCGCCATAATCATACCGAAGCAATTTCTGTTTACATTCATTTACATTGATAAATACACATGGCGAATTTACGTGCGCAGAATATCACCGTTAACATCAAAAATTGCTTTGGCGCCGATGTGGCCATCATATATACCTAATAGAACGATATCCACATCCACATTACCATTGTAGTGGGAGCTGTATATCCCGACTTTACCAGCGACTCGTCCACCGACCGGCATCTTTATATCTTTTCTTCTCGATTTGTCACCTGGAAAGGAAATCTCCCACTTTATTGCAGACGAGAATTTAAAAGATACGGAACTAGAACGCGTAGCAATGTTTCCCCTTCCTTCCTTCCTGCTTCCGTTTACTTTTATCTTTTTTTAATATTATATATTTCATTTAATTTCCTTTTTTACCTTTCGCTTTTTCCGAAAGCTTTTTCTATTGTATGTCTTATTATATTTCGCAAATATAATATAGGAGTCTTGTTTAAGCTTCATCTATTGTAGATCACAGTTATTAAAACATATTATATTTTGTGAAATTTCTATGTTATAATTAATCAATTTTTCTAAGAAATTAAATAATGGAATTTATTCTTTAAGTCTTTATAAATTATAGACTAATTTATAAATTTGTTTTTTACTTCTGATATTCCCATGTATAATATCGTGTAGAAAAAGTCACATTACACACATATAAAACTATATAATTATTTAGCCTCGTGTGCACAGAATACATGGAAATATATTTCTTTAAAGTTCACTGACAATGATATTCGTCAAATACTCGTTGCACATTGAACTCCATTTTGAAGAAACAAACGGAAGTCGCGGAATGACAAACAGAGGAAGCGATGGAATGCTCTTTACAAATCGACTTTTTTCTACTCTGTTTTTCACTGCTACATTATTTCAACGGAAACATAAGGATCTATTCTTAACGACGGTATAATGTGGAAAAGAAAATTTCGTTATTCCATATATACGAAGGCTATTGTTTCATTTTTAAGACCAATTTTGTGATTGCAAATAACTGCACATATTAAAAAAATAATTAAAATATAATAAAAAAAGAAATAATAAAAATAAAAGTATATTAATTTATGTGTTAGATGCTCGCAATGATGCTTTTTATATATATTATTGGATAAATATTGTAAATGTATGTCTTTTCAATATCTTCTTCATCTATTTTAGATGCAAAATTAAACATATTGTAAAATTTGCAATTTAGAAAAAGATATTTCACAACAACGAAGCAAATACAAATTTTATAAGTCTTTAAATATTTTATTTATGCTAGAACATATGCATCCATTCTATATATTGCTTTTATCGTCAATATGAAAATGAGGGTAATTCTCAGAAATGATAAATTTCCTTGAATTTCTTATCTTTTCTAATAGTCTTTCTGATTTATCATTCCTACACAATCTGACATTTATTTATTGCTCGGAATTATTTATTATTTATCTCCATCTGACAGCAAACGCATTTAAGAATACGCATAGATTATTTTTTGCCGTTTCCTCGGTATCTTCAAATGATTAATGCTATTACACACGAGGAGAAATATAAATCAAAGACTGATAAAAGCTTCCTGATTTCTTTGACTTCTCTCTCTGATTCCCAATTTCTTTAAAGCTTTTTTCGAGCAACGACGAAGTTTACGCCTCTGCGCAAACGTCAGCATCGATCAAAGGATTTGCTTGTTAGCGACACACCGATGAAAGTGAGTCTACCACCGTGTGGAAGAAGGTCGGAAGGAAGGAGTTGTCACATCACATTCTCTCATACGACCTAGAAGAGACATCGTTATGTGTACCTTGTAGAGCCAAAAGCAGGATGCTTTAGGTGCATTTCTCTTCAACCCCGTCTAACCGCCGAGCATTCTCCCCTTTGCGATATGCGCTCGACCAAGCTGGAAAGTAATTTTCAGCTGATTATAATGTGGCTTTATTGTAATTAACCTTTGCTCTGAATCAGTCTGCTCTGAATTGAGCGAACACAATAATAGTGGAAATTACAATGACGGTTATTCACGATAGACATATAAAATTACAATTGTTAATTATACAGTTATTGTATTTATTATGTAATGTCTATTATTGTCCAAAATTACTGTATTGTAACATTAATATGTGCATATATTAATATATATATGCGCGTATATATATAATTATATTGTACAGTATATTACATTGTATTGAATTTTAAATGATAAATTTAATTCAATTCAATTCTTTTTATCATATTTTTATCAAAAACATGATATAAGAATTCATTACATTCTTTTGCCTATAAAATGTAATGAAAGCAAGAAAGTAGTACTTTGCATACAAATGTTGCTACTTGCTGTTAAATAAAATTAGAATACCGCAAAATTTATTTCTCCGAGTTTTTCTCGCTAAAATTCACCTATATCTGATCTGAGCAAAGAATGAAGCGTAAGATGTAATCAAGCGTTCTAACACGATCTCGTGTTCTTTCAAGTCGAACGCTTCTTTAAACAGCACCGAAAGCGCTGCTTCTCTACGGTATAAAAAGATTATTGTAGGTGATTCCTCGATTTGTAATCTCCACGATCGAAGGTTTTGCGAGCACTTAATTGTGAAATCGGACTTCGACTTTAGTTGAAAAGCCAGCCAGAAACTAGGTTCTGAAAAAGAAAAACTTTGGTTTCTTTGCTCACCGTAATAAAAATAAAAGAAATTATAGAAGACATTTGTAATCATAATTAAAACTATGCGATTAAAAATACAGAATGTTTAAATTTACAAAATGCTGCAAAATAGTTTCTAAATATTTTTTTGAAATGATAAAAAAATTTTCTATGTGATCTTGTGTGTGAACTTTTTTATATTTCTGAAAATATATTTCAGTGGAGAAAAAACCGGCATATACTATATGCCATGCAATCGTTTATTTTAAAGAGAGATTGCGATTCTAGAGATATTGATATCTTGAAAATAACAAAAAAATTGTGCCCGATTTGTTTTGTTCTCTGTCCATACAGCTTTTTCACGAGTTTCTCGCGGATTAAATTCGACCTCGCTCGAAACTATCTCAGAAATTCGAACAGGAAAGCGTCTTTGGAATCTGGGTTCTAAATACTAGAATTCGAAATTCGCTCCGAATCGGTGGTTGCGTTGTTCCAAAATTCAAGTTTCGGCAAACATGCGCTTGAATTCGATCTCCTTTTGCATTAGTAACAACGCGAAGCCTTGAACGAGCTCGATTCTTGAAATAGGTGACACCGCGGCACGATTATTCCCTAGACGGCCTTCTTAATAAAGCTACCCGCTTAAGTGAGATCAACAAGTTAGCTTCGTTACCGCGTCACGTACACGCTCTTGTGTACGCGCTCAAGCGGTCCTTTGTTTTCCACAATTAAAACGCATTCTCATCAACAGAATGGACCGGTATTCATGGGCCGGGGATAGATGCTTTCCCGTTGTGTGAACCTTTTGCAACGATGGACGATTGTCACACAAATGCACCCAAATGCAGTTGGTGGTAGTAGCTATAGCGCTTCACCTGTCGTCGTCGCGCTTTGACGCGTCCGCAAATTGATCGCGATGAAATCCGCTCGCGGTTTATTAATTAACGACGGCGACATTGTTTCTGAAAAGCTTCGTGGTGTGCGAATTCAACGACGCGGTTGGCGAACTGCAAGTGTCGCGGTCTCTTCACCGTGGGAAATTGCATCGAGCGTAGATACCATTATCGCTTGATCGTACGTGAGGTACATTAAATTCGCGCGGTTATCTAATGAATATCATCCGACAGAATATCACGGAAACATTTACATAATTATTATGCGAGGAATCAAGTGTAATGTAAGAAAATTTCATAGTTTTTCATAGAAAAGAAAAGAATTTATATATACATGTCACATATATTCCTGTATCATTCCCATATCGCCAAGAAAAAATCTTTATACATAGAAATATTGCTGTATAAAAAGTGCGCTTTAAACGATCTATTTAATTTCAGATGTAATATTATTTATAATTTTATCTACCGCGCATTTATTATATATTTTAGAATATCTAAGAATATTATACAAAATTCTACTTTAAATTATAATTTATATATGCATGTCACATATATTCCTGTATTATTCCCATATCATCAGAAAAAGATATTTATAGAAATATTGCTGTATAAAAGATACGCTTTAAATAATCTATTTAATTTCAGATGTAATATTATTTATAATTTTACGTAGCGCGCATTTATTATATATTTTAGAATATCTAGGAATATTATACAACATTCTACCTTAAATTATAATTTATATATGCATGTCACATATATTCCTGTATTATTCCCATATCATCAGGAAAAGATCTTTATAGAAATATTGCTGTATAAAAGGTGCGCTTTAAACGATCTATTTAATTTCAGATGTAATATTATTTATAATTTTATCTACCGCGCATTTATTATATATTTTAGAATATCTAAAAATATTATACAAAATTCTACCTTAAATTATAATTTATATATGCATGTCACATATATTCCTGTATTATTCCCATATCATCAGGAAAAGATCTTTATAGAAATATTGCTGTATAAAAGGTGCGCTTTAAACGATCTGTTTAATTTCAGATGTAATATTAGTTATAATTTTACGTACCGCGCATTTATTATATATTTTAAAATATCTAAGAATATTATACAAAATTCTGCCTTAAATTATAAATAGAATTTTCTCTCGAATTTTATCACAAATTATAGATCATTAAAATTTAAGAAGGAATATGTATGTTGCATAATATTCTTCCGCTTTTATAATTCCAATTAGCATTTATCAGAGAAGCATCTCTTGCCTGGAGCAATTTCATCGTTATTTCATATTTAATAAAAAGTTAGTTATTGAAACAGTAACCGTTTCAATTAGCAAAATTAGTGAACTTTATTGCTCCGAGCTACGATGCTGTACGTTTGTGTCTGTGCAAGCATATCGATATTTAGCTTACAACTAACAAGAGACGGTAGGAAACTATTCCGGAAAATGGAAATGGAATATAGTTTATTTATAATATGCATGAGCTAACAGCTCTCAAAAGCAATTTTTTTTATTTATATTGTATCGTAGTATTTACATTCGTCAAAATATGCCAATAATTGGTATCAACGAAGGTCTTCTGTTTAAATCTCTACATGAATTGCATATTTGTTGAAGGAGAAAGAATATTATCCTCACATTTTTTCGTGTCTACTATTCGTTCGCGAATATCAAAATATTACTGCGAAGCTTGAATATCATTCCGATAACAGACATGTTAATTAACTAAACTTAAAGCGGGCTTATGTAATTCTAAACTTCAAACGGATTTAATTAGCTGGAACAACATTTCTCTTTATACATCAAAGCGCTTATTTCCAAGTTATTCCGGCTACTATTTCATCAAAAGCTTCGATAATTATCATTCTTATTGTTATTACTGATGAAGCTATGAAGTATACTCGCATTTAAACGTCATAACCTTTGCTTCGCCATGCAATTTGTGTACAAGGGGGGTTTAATAGCGAGTAACAACTTCGCCAGTTTCAAAATTAATTCGCATATGGTTCTATTCAGTTAAGATATTCATTTGAATATTCTGCGAGATTTCCACGTAGTTTTGATAATGTTACAATTCACACATACACACACAGCCAGCTGTGATTGCATGAATTCAATGGTGCTCGACATTCTTGGGAATCTTTCGAGCTACGAAAACGAAAGCTAATTTCGAAAAGCGACGACTACTTTTTTTGAATAGTTGTTCTCTTTATAATTATGTGACGGGTGTTTTAATGTATATTATTAGAAGATAGGGTGTAAAGAGGATGACGAAGGTCTTTGTTTCAAAGACGCGCATCGTTAATGAGTGAACAGTACACGGTGGTTGTCTCCGCGCGCGACAGGGAATGAGAGCTTTTGTCTACCGTTCCTTTGCGTGCCCTCGCGAATGCAATCGACAACGGCGTCTGGCGTTATTGTTCCACCCGTCAACGTCATTGTCAACGATGGACCGCGTGCGGCTATTCACAATTCCTATTAGCAACGTATCTGCTCTCCTACGTTTGCCGTGTTTGCGATTGATCGAGCGCACAACCTCTGTATTAATTTTACGCTAAATTCCTTGATAAAATTGGTAAATTGTCAAGAATTCTCCGTTTAACGCACTTGAAAACTTCATTCTTTGATAAAGAATGTCTTAATAAGTAATATTTAAAAAAATAGTGATATATAAAAAATAATAATAAATATTTAAATTTATAAATATCTAAATTTTAGAAGAAAAAAGTATTATAAGAGGATTTAAAACTTTATATTTTTTTATCGTGAAGAAGAGTGCATATATATGTTTAATATTTTATAAATTTAAATAAAAAAATTGAAATAAAAATTGTTTTGTGTTAATAATTTTATATTATAAGAGGATTTAAAACTTTATATTTTTTTATCGTGAAGAAGAGTGCATATATATGTTTAATATTTTATAAATTTAAATAAAAAAATTGAAATAAAAATTGTTTAGTGTTAATAATTTTATTTAAAAAAAATTGTTATATTAAAATAAAAGTGAAAAATATTCTTATATGCGCGCGATTTTCTCAAAATATCATCTTAAAAAGTTTTAAAAATGTGGTATAGATACATACACACACCACCACCACATATACTAATGCAAACACAAAAGAATATGATCTAAGAAAAAAGTTACTTTGAATATAGTACGACGATAAGTAGAATATGGAATTTTTAAGAAAGAGAAGAGAAAAAGAAGAATAAATAATTAAAAAAGAATAAATTTTAAAAGCTTTTCGCTCTTTTTTATATGTATCTTCCATTGTAAACTCAACAATGGATATTATGTCACAAGAGGGACATGGATACTAGAAACTTAATTGTACATTGAACTCCATTTTCCGTTCGTTCCATGTCTATTTCGCGTGAATAATAGATCCCCAGGATGTTGTTGCTAAAAAGAAAATGGCTTTAACCAATTGATTTAATGGTTTTGCATTTAATTGCAATTGCATCCATTGTCACGATAAATCACTCGATTTTGTAAATCATGTAAACGATTATTCAAAAAATTTGTACAGTTTGAGAAATGCTGTGCAATATTTCTAACTTTTTTGTTTATTGAGATTTATTCGCAGATAAATTTGAGAAAAATTCTTTCATCATACAAGCAATATAAATATAAATATATATTGTTTCTCTCAGCTTTCTTCTCCCTCATAATCATATTTTATTTATATATGTAAGGTATTTATTATGCATATATAAAAGGTATTTATTATGCATTCGCATGTAAATATTTTAATAACTTTATAATAATATAAGCTATAAATATGCAAACATATATAAGATAGAAATATATCTTTAAATGCAATTTGGTTAATAATGTTACGTTTAATCTTTTACTGGATGATACAGCAAACATCACAATGTGCTCTTGGACCATAGCGCAGCTTGCATAAACAAGACGTTATCTCCAGATATTCTCAAAGCACGTACTTAAACTTTTCTGTTTAACTACAAGCGGATAACTTCGCGTCTCGGCACTAGGAGAACTGCAGAGAATTATTGTTTACGATTAAACAAACTTTGCACGGAATTCTGATTTATATTTGAATAAAACGAGACTTTGCTATTATGAAATGTCATAATAATAGTAATATTGAAACGAATAAAAGTATAATATTGAACATGCAAAAAAGACTTTATACGAGAGTGAGAAAACTTGAGAAAAATTAGTATAAAACAGAGGTTCAATTTTTTATTATTCGAGAACGAATGAGATTTTCGAAATGTTTTTGTTCGATACACTTGAATAAGATCAAATCAAAACAATGGTCTTGTTATTCACGCAATGGCGTCATATTGGTGAGAGAAGGAGAAATAACAACATATACACACAATATACACACGTATTATACGAACACTAGAATCAGTCGAGAGTTAAGGAGCAAGTACTGGAATAACATGGAGCGGAAGTGAGTATACTGTATGAGTATAGTGAAGTATATGCTTCAAGGGAAAGTGTCAACAAGAAAGATAGAGGGAGAAAGAGAGAGAGAGGAAAATTATAAAAGCTAAAATGCATTTATGATATTAAAATTGTTAATATTTTACTGTTCACTGCCTATGTTTGCGGGCATCTCTCCATCAGGAGAGAGAGATACACCTCTTTCTGTATGACTCTGATGAGTTTGGAGATAATCTTGCTTTAGCGAATATTAAAACGCGAACTCAGAAGATATTAAATTATCAACGATATCAAGAGAGACCTGATCGTAATATCGCAGCGGTCGGAAAATTTCCGCTTACACTCTATGATGCAGTTAACTTTCATATTCTTATTGGTATGAATTAGCAGTAATTCTCTCAATACTATCATTTATGTCGAATCGTTAACGAGGCACATATATGCTCCCTCTCCTCTCAATTTCTCTCTCTTTTCCTTTTTCTTCCACATATATCGATGAAAACTTTTTCCAATACCGTGTTCATCGTATATAGGTACAGAAGCTTCAATAATTCGATTCATTTTTACATCGGACTATCCTGGAACTTTAGCGGTTCGGTTTCACGAATATATACGGTCCCAAAGTCTCAGCGGAATTCGCAACAAAAAATTCGACGAATTTTCGTAATTTCGCTTGATTGAAGAACATTTTTGCTGGCCAGAATTTATTTCATATTGCGCTAATATTTATTTCAATTTGCGACTTCTGCAGGTCGACGTTGATTTATTTTTCATTACACAATCGCGGAAAATGAATATATATGTAATTTATTAAATATTTTACTCAAATTAATTCAACCGTGCAAGCGAAATTGAAAGGTCGCATGTATTAAGCATTAAATATTATTTTTTGATAGATGAAAAAAGAAAGAAATATTAGATTAAAATTCGACAAAGTCAACATATAAATCTCTTGTAAATTTACACGGTGGAAAAGAGAAGCTAGTTTGTGATAACACCGCTATTCTGTGTGACATGACATAGTTTTTAATTTTAAATACGTCGTACCAAGGCGGATCTGTGAAATTGAATAATAATATCCAGCGGTTTCTCTCTGTTATGCAAATGTCGTACGCAGCATCGAACAAAGTATGCATCGTAAAGTTATTCACAAAGTAATACTTTAATAAACCGCTAATGTTAACGAAAGTTGATAAGTAAACTTCAAAATGTGTTTTGATCATCTACTGTGCGTGTGCGCGTACGGAAGTTAATTATCGAACTCGGAAATATCCAATACTCGCACTTGCGCGCAAAAGTCTCGTCTAGCGCGCATCAGTGATTCGCAATTGAAACGAGCAGCATCGTAAAAGACTTTCAACTAAGGGCATTCGAGGCTCCACTATTATTTCAGAAGTGCTAACATCAATTTAAGAACAATTACTCGAGATAATGGAAAACGCGTCTGCTTATCATTTCGCGTATTTCGAACCATTGTCTCCTCTATCACGCGATCATCATGCCCCGTTGATCTTTATCGATGACTCTTTTTGGGTGCTTATTTTGAACGGTGCACTCGGAGAGAGGCTTTATTCGGCCGGGCTAAAAATACAACGCGACGTCGCTGACGATGGCTAAGGTCGAGCCCGTGGATTTGGACAGATCGATGAAAATTCAGACACGAGGCGTTGTCCTCGGGCTCCAGACAGACCGACGACTGCTGCTCGCGTACGTACGTAAACGTGTTGTTACACGACTCAAAATTAGAGGCCGTATCGTTAACCGGCGCTGATGAGTCGATCAACCGAATCTCCGGAAATTTGCCGGAAATACGATTACCCTTCTATTCCTCTGTCGCGAATCACCCCGCCGCCCATTCTCGTTGAACGGCTCTATGGTCGCGATAATATTCACCGATGCACCTCGATATCCTTTTTGCACCTATGATAATATTATATATTCAAAATTAATTTCGTAAAAAAATGCGAAAGGAGCGAAAGTTTTTTCTTGGAAGCTCAACGTACTTCTTACGCCGGAAGATTACTGTGTTCGGATCTGTGTTCACCCATCGGATTATAAAATGGAGATCTTATAAAGCAAATCTCTCTTTAAAATGGAAAAAGTTTTTTTACCAGTTTATTATAAAAATTATATTTTGTCCATGTAACATTTATTAGATCGTATTTGTACCTTTTCTCATGTTGTCTTTGTAGTAATTTTGTAAAATAGAGTTTTTTAATAGAAAATTCCATTACGCGTGATTATGAAAGAATTATTATTGTTAATATTATAATAGTAAAATTACTTCTTCAACATGTCAGATTCTAGACGTAACAATCCTGCGAATGCTCGCTATAAATGTCGCTTTACCGTTACTAATATCATCTCTGGAGTGACATTGAAACCCTTATACGTCTCTCAGAGTTTCTTTTGCTAATATATTTTATCAAGAGCTTAACAGGATAAAAGATCGTATGCTTTAGAGATTCGAGAGATTAATGCGAGGGAAATTTAATCACAATTTAATACCGAAAATATTCCACCTCAATATTCTTATACTATAAATAAATATACATTTTTATCATTAATGAATAATTATAAACAATCCTTTTTCCGTATAATTAATGATTTAAACTTTACTCACCGTTAATAATTCATGTCAGACAAATCCTGTGTCTATCAACGTAACAATTTCGGTAGCGGAATAAATGATTAATTGTTTCGCTGTGAAACGAAAACATATGTGAAATATCTCGAAATAACAAAGAATTAACAATTTATTCGTGATTTTTTACTGGAGCTATAACGCAAGAAACAGAAGCCAAATCATGTTAAGTATGTATTTCTTAATCGAAGGCGGGCAGAGAGTCAAGATTGTGCCAGATAAATCGATCCATCTCGATCAGATGAGACTGCCATTCGCATCAAGTAGATGCCTTTTACTACTCGATAGGACAAGAAGCTGGCGATTGTATGCCAAGTGGATCGCGTCGCTTCACGAACAGACACCATCGCATATATTACCCAGTAGTAAGTATGCGCGCTTCAGTCAGACGTTCTTAGCAATGAAAAGCGGAAAGCGTCTTATCGCGCGCTTCAAAGTACGTGCTTTCGAATGGATGGAGATACAGAACGTATTTATGGATTACAGCTATTATAGAATATTTCGATGAATCATCTGACCATCACCACAATCGTGATCCGAACAGGTGTTCTCGAGCTTTAAACATAGATTTCATCACTGATCAATCGCTGGTTTACTTGTTGAATAACACGAACCAAAGATATTCCAGAATAATTGGAATTCCGAAATTTCAACATTTATGATAAAAATCAAGATAGAATTTTATGAAAATTTTTGTAAAACAATTTTTTTACTCCATTAGAAAATTCTTATAAAATTCTCTTATAATTTTATGTATCGCATATTCTAATACATATGTATGAGTATTCTGATATGTATTTTACATACATGTATGCATGTATTTTATTTTTTAAATGTTTCTATATATTATATAGTATAAAGTTATAGATGGGATTCTATTTTGAATTTTGCAACAACAAATTATAAAATGGATTTAACTTATTTTGTCAGTTTCGTAAGCTGCTTTAAAAGGCTTTTGTAATATGCTTTCATTATGTGCATATGACTGTAACTGAAAATTGAGATTTACTCGAAGTTGTAACGCAGCAAAATCAATATGTATGCTCGTTAAAATAAATTTTACGAATTTGATCGCTGCTTTCCACATGATCAAAGCTGAAACAATACAACACAAAGATAAAACAATACAATTGGTACACGGACGTATGGAACTATTGCAAATTTTAATTCGCTTTTCAATAATAAAACACATATATCTCGCATTGGATTTCGTTATGTATGGAATATATCGAGCCCTGTGACTTGAAGATAAAAATGCAAAAGCTCAATATATAATTTTACTTTGTAAAAAATAAAATTAAACTTTATAAAAGCTCAATATATAAATTTACTTTGTAACGATAAATTAAAGGATTTTTTTACTACTCGTTATAATTAAAACATTAATGACAAGTTTAAAAAAGAAATTCGCAATATATATAAATCTTTATAATATTGTACAACATGTGTGGCTAATTGTACATCTTTTTGTGGCTTTAATTTTATTTTTTTGGGGAACAAATGCATACAAATTAAGAAGTGCACATAGCTTCTCTCCCGATGAGAACAACGCGCGCGCACGCGCGCATATATCACTGGGCGAGATTCTCGAATATAAGCTCTGCTTATCAAATAGATACTTGGCGAGTCGAGTCACACAAGGCAATCATCCAATTTGTCAATGTGTTAAAGCACAGCAGACAAGTAATATGCATACATATATATATATGTCCAACTGAAATATCGTTACCATCTAACACTGTCATAGAAATGTATAGCGATATTTTATTGCTTATATATATATATATATATATATATATATATATATATATATATATGCTTGCAAAAGAGAAATGCATACAATATGAGAGAATTAAGAATCGTAAATTTTAGAATTAAGAATAGCAAATTTTATTTAATTAAACACCGAAAGATGCATTATAATGACTTTGTTCATATTATCGACAAATCTGAGTATATTCATAATTAAACTTTATTCATATTTTAAATGATAGTAGATATTATTAGACATATAATTATATATCATATTAAATTTCAGTATAATTGTTAATGCAAGTTATCTTTTAAAATAATCTCGAATTTTTCCCATAAGAGGGAAAAATTACTTAAAAATGCACTTTACTATTTAATCTGAAATTAAATATTTAATCTTCTTTATAAGTTATGTATTCACGACACGTTAAATTACCGTTCCGAGTTTTTATTGAAATTGCGTTTTAATTGAGATATTAAATAATAAATGAACAATAGAAGGAAAAAAATAGGAAAGTGACGTCAATTTTGCACGAAAATATAAATATTCAACATGACGAGCTGATAAGGTTAGCATCGACCAACCATGGAACCAACTTTTATAATATTAGATTGATTGCATTGCTACTGATCCAAGGTTTCTAAAATTCAGCGATTTTATCAGAAGAATTTCTATCAAGTTGATATTTTCCGATAATAGTATTGATAGCTACAATAATCTGGCATTAACCGACATGACCCGGGAATACCTGGGAATACGTGCGCGTAATACAAGCGAATAACTGAAGCTTACATCCTGACCCAGTTGCCAACAGTCAACAGATCTCGAGATCTAGGCGCCTAGGATCGCGGAGAATCGATTGCTCGGAGTATTCACCGTTCGCAGCGTTCGCTGTAACACCAAGCAAGTCAAAGGAAGGAAATAACGAACCATTTCAGGTTGATGTCCAAAGACGCGCGGATTGGCGGTTCGAGCTGACAGCTTTGAGATTAGGGAATGAGCAATGTTGTGTCCTCAGGCGATTTTCCAGGTGTCCAGGTGGTTGGTAACCACCTTGGTTAGCAAAACCACCGGGTGTATCTCGATGAATGTACCTAAGCGCGCCACGAGGTGTTGGCTCGCGATAGTGGTTTAACCGTATTAATGGCGCGACACGAGCCACAGACGTGGTGGACGCGGGTGGGTCGCGGTGCCGACTGAGTGACCCGGTGCCGCGCGAGACCGTTAACCGCTGGTCCAACAACGACGACGATGGCGCCCGAAGCGGGCGACGTGTAGGGAGGGCTTCCAAGCGACTACTATGGGGGTGTGATAGAGAAACCACGAGAGAGGGATGCTGCGAGGACTCTCCCGTGGAAGGGATGGTCGGTTGGGGAGAGAGAGAAAATTATTGGCTGGAAGAAGGAGCACCGAAGGAGAGAAATAGTCTAGGGAGAGGGATGACGACGTGGAGAAGGGTAGCGTACAGTGGGGAAAGTGCGTAAAGGGGCGGTAGGAGCGAGAATGTGCGAGTGGAAGTGGAAATATGCGTAAACGAGGGTGAACGTTGGCCAAAGGCGCAGGATAAATAATTATTGTTTGTAATGCTAATGATTTTGAGATGCGTTCTGAAGTACTTTTAATTAGTGTTTTGATGTTCTGACAACTTGTGTTGTTTGTATTTTTCTTTCTTAATTATTCTAAAAAGCTCTTTTACATATATATTTTTTTCTAGAATTTATTTGCTTCTAGGAATATCAAATTGTGTAATTTTTTTATGTTTAAGATTTAAAAAAGTATCGAAAAATATATTACATTATAGAGATAGAAATTTATTAAACTTTTAACGCACATGTCTTAATATCGACGCCTATGAAAAGCGAATAATGATTAAAAAAAAAGAAAGAGGGGAAGAGGAAATGCTACATGGAGGAAAAAGATAAGGGATAAAGCGTTACACGTATTGAAAAATGTGAGGGAACGAGATGGATGAAATATTCAACCAGAACGAGAGGGATACAGGCGAGATGAGAATATTGGAAATGAGATAGACAAGAAAGAAAGAGATGAAAGAGAGAAAGGATATAACACTATAAACTTGTATCCGATGGGAATTGTGATCGCGAGTGAGACGGAATCAGAAATGTACATGTGAACGATAAAGATATATAGGAAGAAAGAAAGAGGGAAAAAGGGACGAAAAATCTATGAAATAAGATCGAAACAAGAGAAGAATATTTTTATCGAGGAAATAATAGAAATGTCAGCATGCAGAACGAAATACAAAAGTTAGAAAAAGGTAAAGACATGTGTATTAATAGAAAGATACAATAAGACCTATACATTTTAGACGCTTATATTCTGTGACAAAATTCAAAATTAAAATCTATTTATAATTTTATGTGCCGTATATTCTATATATGTATATCCTGATATTTTGTATTTTGTATATATACATGGTGTGTTTCATTATTTCGAATATTTTCTATATATTTGTACATTTATATACATATTTCTCTTCGTATTTGTATTTATTATATTATACAGTGCATAAAATTATACATACAATTCTGTCTCGAATCTTATCGCAAATTACAGATAGTTTAAAGCGGGTTTCAAAGAGAAAAATGGGAGAGAGATAAAAGTAACAAAACAAATCGAAATAAAAGAATTGTTTGAAGGAAAAGGAACAAGCGAAATGCATAGAAATGCAACTAACAATAAGCCACAAGGAGACAAAAATACAAAGCAAGGGTGATCAACGTATAGAGCAGATCCTGTAGAATGAGAGGGCGGATGGGGAGAAGAGAAGGGATGAGAGAATCAAAGTGGGGGAAGACAAAGAGAGGAGCGAGATGGAAAACACATGAGAGAGAAAGACAGATTTGGAGGAAAGGAAAGCGAAAGAGCTCAATGTGAAGGCAGTTGTGGAAAGAGCAGGAGTTTCACGTACGATAGAAAGAGAATATGTGTAACCACCCCTAATGTAGATGTAAATAAAGTAAGAAAGAGAAAGATTCGGAAAGGAAACGAAAAAGGAAAAATGAACGTCGGGAGAAGAAAGACGACGAACAGAGAGAGCGAGCGAAGAGTGAAATTATTAGAGTTAGAGATAAAGCCAGAGAGAATGAAGCTAAAGGACAAGGAAGCAAGAGAGATAGCGCCCTATCGAGCGAGCATTTGCCGCAAGGGTAGGTGGATCCACGTACTAGGTGGAGAAGCGAAAGGTGGCCGATGGTTTTGTTTTTCCCGGCGACGCTCGTGAAGAGTGCCCGAGGGATCCACAAAGGGATATAAGTAAGTACGACCGAAGCGAAAAGTATCGGCAGCATAGATGTGGATTAATCGATAGAGCGTGAATGAGGGAGAATGTTTTTAGTCTGTTTCTGCGCTTTGAGATTGATGAAGATTACTTTTTTTCTTATTTCTTGCTATCCAAAAATGTCGTTTATTACATAAGTAATAAATAAAGGAATTTTAGGAACAATGACTTATTACAGCTGTGCCCTGTCACTTGGAAATATTTCAAAAGATTTAGGAAGAAGAAATATTTTGCTTTGCAAAATTAATATTCTTTTTGATAACGTGATAATTCTAATAATATAATAATTCTTATATTATTATGTTACAACTATATACTATTAGTAAATAATTGCAAGGCAGATATTTAATCATAATAAAATTTAATTCTATCTTTTTATAGAGTAGATAGAGGTTTCATAGAGATTTATCGGAATATAATATTTTTGTCAAGGTTCTTGTCGACAGTTATATGGTGTTTTGTCATTTCATGTCGACGGTTGTAAAACAGGATCTATCTGGTATAAATTTCGTTCCAATTTCGTATATGTATCCTAGCAAGGTTCTATCTGTTGTTGCTTTTTATTATGCGGGAGATACAAACGGCCTGTAAAAGTCGCAATTTGATTCCTAGATTTATAGCACGGCTATAGATTGGGATTGATGGCCAGAAAAATTTTATTAACCTTATTGAAAATAAAGTTAGACATAAGGATTTGCAATATTAGTGCATGTAAATATTTATTTTCATTTTGATATATCGATAATACCATCCACATTAATCGTATAATATATTTTATAAAACGTTTATATAAATATTATATATATATATATATATATATATATATATATATATATATATATATATATATTGAGAAAAAAAAGTTGTTAACTTGACTAAACCGTTTAACTAAATTATTATCTTTTTAATTAAAATATTAAAATATTTAAGTTAAATCGAATATAATGTCATGCTAGATTTAATATGTCGTATTTAATTTAAATGCTTAAATATTTCAATTAAAAAAATAATAATTTAGTTTAACGACTTAATCAAATTAACGACTTTTTTTTAGTGTACTATATTTATATCCTAATTTTTAAAAAATATTATATTATATATATTTTATTATAAATTATTAGAAATATAAATATATTATATATATATATAAGGATTATATATTCTCTTAATAATATGTTATTGCATTATTTTAGGAGCAATTTATAAATATCATAAATGTTTGTACTGTTAATAAGATAACATTCCATCAACAATTTTTTTCTTAGAGAAATAACAATATAAAATACTTCCCCCTTATTTATACATTTTTTAAATATATTTATAATTTATATTTTTTCTGCAGAAACTTTCTAATTAACGAAGAAAATTCCCCCGAAAAAAATTTTTATAATATTTCTGTGTTTCGGTTTATAATTTTTCTCAAGCATCTTATACTCGCAATTTTAATCCTGTTGGAAAGTAGAATGTCATGCATTTGAAGAATGAAATTTCTTTTCCAACGTTATATACAATTATGCACACGTCGCGTGGGTTTGCTACTTTTCTCGACCCGAAAAGATCTCCAGGTACCTCTAACGGTTAGATTGCCTGGCGCAAAATGAAATTACATCGAATATCAAGACAAACTTATAATGTAGAACTCCTCTTTTCCCTGGGGAATAGCGGATTACCGAGGAAGACGATACCGATATTCTTAGGAAGCCGCAGCCTCCCCTTAGGGGTTTCCTAACACTATACTTATCTCATATTCGTGAGATTCGTAAGGTAGTATGTGCATGAATAATACAATTATCTCACTAATTCTATTTTTTTATTTCTCCCTCTCGCTAATATAATCCCCATCCCTTATTAATAATTAGTGAACATTCGCTCAAAGATTGGAGAGAGCAGCATCCGTTGTAATTTACAAGTTAGTTGGACGCTAATATGGCTTACCTACTACGACAACAGAGTTCCGAAGGATTAATATAGATGGGGCTTACACCAGATATTAAGTGAAACCACCCTCTGGGAGTATGCATATAAATACTACGCAAGAAAGATAGATATAAGTTTAAATATTCTATTTCACATAAAATAATATAAGATTGATTTTCTATAAAAAAAACTAAATGAACTAAAAAAACTAAATAACTTTATTTTTAAATCGTTCTTTATGAGAATTTATTAAAAACTAACAGAATATATATAATTATGAAAGTATGAGGACATGCAAGACATAATTTAGAGAGTTTCCAAGAACAATTGCTAGTAATTGTAATAACAGTTTGAATCAACGAAATTGATTAATTACTGAAGAATAAACCGCGTTGTAATCAAATTAATCAAAACAGAAAACATAATTTACTAAATTAAGTTTCAAGTTTCACAAAAGTTTAATTACAGTATTTAAATAATTTATCCTTTAATCAAGCTTTAAGTCCATTTTTTATACTATTCTAAAAAAGTACCTATGTTTCTTCAGAAAAACAATTTCTCTTATTATTATATTTTTAGGATCCTTATAAATAATATATTAAGAACATCAATTATATATGCAAATGCTTCCATGAGCATAGCGATAGTTTAGATTTTAATGCAAAATAGTATTTAAATACAAAATAATGAATTCCGTAAAAAAACATTTCACGTCAGTGTCAATGATGCCAGTTTATACAGGTTTATGCAATCTCAAGATGGATAAACCATCTCTTTACAAGTTACTAAATTATTCAGCTAAGTAGAAGGAAATTAAAAGAGAAATTGTTGGAGAAGATAAACAGCAGAGGCGGAAATTTGATACTATCATTGTTGTTATAAAGCGAGAATATAGGTGTCGATTTTTTGAATTATTTCTCAAAATTCTTGTGCGACATTTTTTTCGTTATTCAATTTTCTAGTTGAAGATCAAACGCGTCCAGTTTCAGAGGAAAACATTCTATATCGGAAAAACCTGCGAACAGGCATTGATTTTATATGACCGAGATTCTCTTATGCTTGGCGAACTTTGCAACGAGACGAAGAATTCCCACTTATGAAAGATTTTCTTTCTGAAAAAAGTTTTATTGGTTTTATAAAGTCTCCTTTTCTTTTTGTAAAGAAAAATAACTTGGAATTAAGTACGGCTTTTTATAAATAAATCAGTTAGCTTAAAGATAATGGCATCTTAAAAAAGACAGCTTCTCTCTATAAATATATCGCTAAAAAGAATTGATTTTTTTTATACTGGATATAATAGACGCAATATTTATATAAGTAATTTATATAAATAATTGAAATATTTTAAACTGTTTGTATTTCAAATATGTTTTTGTGTATTTCAATGCGATAAGATAACAAAAAGAATAGCAAAAGAATTTTTATATATTTGTAAATTATTAAATTATTATTTTAAATATTTATAAATTATATTAAAATGTTCTGTAATATATTTAATATTTTTAATTTCTGTAATATTTAAAATTTATTTTCGAATTAAATGGATTTATTGTAAAGCTACCATTAAATCCTTTTCGGTTTAATTAATGGGAAAAAAACTCATCATTCTATATAAAATTTCATTTTATATAAATTATTCTTCTGTAATTCTATATCAAATTAATTCGTCTATGTCAAGGAAATATGTTGGATAAATTAAATGGTTTATCTTAAGCATAATAAAAGGCAGCAAATCGGGTATTGAAGTCAAGTAGTACCTAAAAAGTTGAGGTTCATTGTGTTCGTCCGTGTTTAACCACTATCGAGTATAAAGCGAAGCTTGAAAAGAGTTTCTCTATACCCGTGCAATTTAATTATGTCCGGACAATCGAACGATTATTGATATTAAGAGGCTTTCTTCTTTGTCATGCAGCTCGAATAAATATTAATTGAATATCTTATCTCTCCATCTTTTTACATCAATTACATCTTTTTTTATAAAGAGGGGAAATCTTCAAAAGACATCGAGGAGTAAATATGTTCTCTTTAGTAGTGTGGGAAAACCCTCCTCTTTACCTTCGTGTTGAGGAGGACTCCGAGAATCTCGCGAGAATTACTTCTAGAAGCATCAATTGCATGTAACGAGAATCGTATTGACCGTATATAATATTTTTGTCTCGAACGAGTGCAAAAATAGATTATTCGCTGCTGCGCTAAATTAATTGTTTCGTGGCAGAGAATTATAAATAAATTGAATATATAAATTGAAATGTAGAAATAATATATATGTATTTTTTATTTTTAGAGAAAATATACTTTAAAATATCGTATTTTTAGAGAAAATACACTTTAAAATATCGTATAATTTAAACAATATATTCATATACAAATATATTCACATTTATGCACATATTTATTTCTATAACAAGATATTATATTTCTTCGACAACATTTATTGTAAAAATATATTTTATTACGCGTTAGCGTAATAAATGATTTAAATAAAAATAAAATATTTTAGCTCGCGTAGGAAGTAAAAGTTATTGGTCCCTGGACTCTCTGTGCGTAATATTTTTACGACTATGGTGCGGACCATTTACGTGCCATGAAACTTATAAGTGCTTGGTTTTCCTAGGTAAAGTTTCTCGTTAAAGCTACTTCGCAATTCAATCTCGAATAAAGTTAATTATGAGATTATTCAAGAGGATGTAACATGTGCCACATCAAACGCACAATTTGATAAACTATTAATAAACACTAAAAATGTCATGTATTTTTACACACAAGACATATAGTTGATATAAATTATTTATATAAATTATTAAAAAATTTTATTCCGTTTTTTTACGTTATTATTTCTGATGTCAAACGAGCTTTAAAATCACACATGAATGCGGTGACATTACAAAGGTAGAAAAAAAAGTTGTCTCAAAGGGAAAGAGAGAGTAGGTCATTCGGAAAGGTTGGTTGATGGTTCGATGATGGTAGAAATGACGGATTTAAATCACTGCAAGCCTCTAAAAATTTGTAATTTCAACCGCGGCTGTTCGAGAATTGCTGAACCTGGTTTATTTCTAGCGACTTTAAAGTCACGCGGAGCGATGCGAATGCAATGGAAAAAAATTCTTTGACGAGACTTATCCACACACGATCTCGTGGTACGAAATAATGACCCACAAGTTTCGCGATGGCTTTCGCTCGCGTTCCCGCGAACACGATGGATTTTTAATACTCATTTTGCGTTGGTACGGGATTTACGATTCCGTAAAAATAGATTTGATGCAATACGCCGGATATAAAACTCCATTTTATTTCAAAGGGAACGGATATCGTGCGTGTACGTGACGGCAAGAGAATCGCGTAAAACGAACGCGTGTTTTACCTTCGAATTTAACTGCGCGATTTATCTCGATATACATGCATATCGTCATTAAAATTGTGGCGAACGGTTAAAGATTAATTACACCGAAGCCGGGAAAATTTCTCTCCCTCTCTCTTTTCTGATTAAGACCCATGAATATTCATTTTCCTTCCCATCGGACACATTTGCATGTGCTTACGGTAAAATGTTAATCAGCAAATGTTCTACAAGCTACACCCTATTCAATCTGCGTTGACATAAAGTCGATATTTATTGTTTATTGCATTTCACAGCTTATGTGGATCTTCCACGTTTGCAATTAAAAATAATTATGCACGTTATGTGCGACAATACGTATATATGTACGCGATCTGTCAAAAATGTTTTCTAGATATCATTTGTACGATCTTTTGTGTGTGTGATTTAATTATTTATCCATGTATATGTGTGTGTGCGTATAAAATCTAATGAAAAGATATCTTTTGGTAAAATATCATCAATCAGTCTTGCAACACACATGAAAGTACATTTATATATTGTATATTTTTTTAGAGATTATCCGAGTTGTGATAATGAGTCATTTCTCGATCGTGAAAAATTTTCTTCGCCATTTATCGAAAGTAATCCTATGATATACGCTCTGCTCGAATGTGTGCTTTATATTGTTCGCGATAATGTTTCTTTTCTATCTTTACAAATAGTTTGGAGACAAATGGCTTTCCGATAAAGTATCTACCATAAACAACACAACTACCGCTGCAATAATTAATATCTTCGATGCAGCGACCAAGAGGGTATAGTAATCGCTCCTATGTATGTATTATATAAAACGCGATGGATATACGCAAACCTTTTTGTTTCATCAATCGCTTTATTATTCAGTTTATTATAAATCATTTCCTTTTTATTTGGACACACACACACGCTTTATTATAAATTTCCTTTATTATAAATCATTTCCTTTTTATTTGAACACACACACACACACGCTTTATTATAAATAATTTCCTTTTTATTTGGACACACACACACACACATACTTTTTTAGCAATCAATCATATATTCTAATTAAAATGAAATCTAATATCTTCATTTGCAGGCGTCTATTATTTCGATATTTCGACGCACCTGTCGAGACAATTACAGATCTCGCTAATATGTGACCCGAATATGACCACTGTTGCCGCCGCCGGCTGTATTCCGGCTCTATATTGGTATTCTCCATTCGCGTACACACACTTGGGAAATGATATTCCGTTTCTGCATCGACGCCGTTGTCGAGACGCTATAAATTCGCATTCGATTGCGCACGAAAATGGATACGTTGGAGTCAGATACATGCGCGCATGGATACCTGCATGCATATGCCTTATTTGAACGAGGTTTCGAGTATCGTGTCCAGATGCAAGCAGAGATATTCTCCGATAGTTTCCCACTGACGCGCATCGAGAACACTCGCGTAACCCCGATATTGGGTTAAAGCGCGTCTAGTACGCATTAGTACTGTTTGCCGCAAGACCGCGTAACACACAGAGGTACATTGAAACGATATCGCTGTTAACTCGATTATTAACATATAATTCGATAAACTCTTCGCCTTGTAAAATTTCATTCGGGATTTCCATAATTAAAGCGAGAAATCTCGGAATCTGCGAGAGAAAGAAGTATTCACAAGACCGGAAAACATGATTATATTTTAATCTAAGAAGAAAACTTTACGAGCATTTTCATTTTCCCTCTAAATAAGATTCTGATAAACGATACGACGGATGATATTTGACGTATAAGAAGTTGTACGTTGGATTATACTTTTCGCTTTGTCACGATTTATTACTTAAAAGCATTCATTTTCATTACGTAATCTTTTTATTATTTAATTTTTAATTACCGACTTAAAACTGATGCGATACGAAGAGTATTATATATTAATATAGTTTTGCGATTAATTAATATTAATTTGCTGAGTCTGAAAGTATTATTTAAGACAGCATAATATATACGTATTGGAGGAGTTACAAAGGTGCGGTCTTATTATTTACCTGCAATTCCTCGACAAACTATCCAAGCCAAATCGGGGGCAGTATCAGGTGCTCCCGCTGCGTAATAATAGGAAGTCCACGGAAAGTACAACAGGAAGGCAGATGGTAGGCAGAACTACACGTAACTTCGTCCAAGTTGTCGATTGATTATCGATATACCAAGCAAGTTTCCACTTTATCCGCACGTGTGCCTACATGGCGTGTTATATTTAACAATTAAATCTACGTTCTCTTAACGATTCGCAACAAGTGTTCTCATATTTGAAGAAATAAAGTGTAAAGCAAAAAGAAATAATCATTTTCTTGAGATATAGTTTACGATAAAGAGGCTTTTTTTATACAAAATACCTTATCTTTTACAAATTTTAATTATTGTGATTTCTCTCTCTCTCTTTCTTTCTTTTTATGCAAATCTACGTGAAAAACAAAAAATATTTCTCAAAATAAAAAATGACATAAATGTGGATGTTTATCGTTTGCAATATTTTTTTCATAAAATATTTTTTCGATATACTTTACGTGTACATTGCAAAATTTGGCAGGGGAACAGAGGTTGCAACGCTCCCTCCTCTTTCGATGCTATTCGATATTTCGTAATTATAAAATTATGAGATCGTTCAACTCAAACGTTCCACACGGTACACATCCCAATATGTAATCAGCATCGCAAATCTCCGGTTACGCGTAATTATATTACATGCGGCTAATTAATTCAGCGAATATTAATTATGGCAAAACGCGATCACTCAGACGTGACAGCGTGACGTATATTCCTTCGAATTTGTTTTGTATTTTTCATTCGAGACATTTTTATATTTTAAATTTTTGGGTCTGTGGATTATGGTATTCTCTATGAAAGTTTTCCGAGGCATGATATGGTCCCTCTTCCTCTCAATATGCCAATCACGAAATTTGAATCAAAACGAATTTTACGCTCGATCGTTCTAGTAAATGTGAGACCGGTTATAAAGGATATAATATGATTTATCGTGAATTCATGACTAGTATATTTATTAGAGAATTTTGCGGTATATTTCATTGTAATTTCATTTTTACAGAAAGATTAGATTCAGAAAATTATTTTGTGATTTGATCCTTGAAATTAAAAATTTAATAACAGCACGTGTCCGAGAATATTTATAGAAACATCCGAATGCTTTTCAAAAAATTCCAATCTGAATGTATTAGATAAATTTGGTCAATCGATTCTATTATCTGAAGTATTTCCATGGGAAATGCAGAAAATTTTGAAAAATAACGAAACGAAAGGCGTCCAATTGAATTTATTTATAAAAGAAGCTTTTTGGGAGCTTTTTCGTAAAGAAATTCTATTTGTATTGTAATTCTTTTTCTCATTCGTAGGTACTCTCGCCAAAAGAGAATTTGCTTGCTTGGGATACATATTGATGAAGGTCGAGCACACGTAATCTTGTAAATGTTTAATAAGGATGCAGTACACTAACGCCGATATACAACATAGCAGTACTTTGGATGGCTTTTCCCAAACCACAATAGATTTTATATAGCCTTGCATAATAAAAGGCCGGTTCAATTAAGCGACGAGTGGGTTATGCACATGAATGTTTATGTGCATGAATGTTTATTTGATGAATTCTGTTTAGAAAGAAGAATTATACATATATATGCACGCATAAATCTCTTTTTTACAAGATTAACATAAAAGAGATTAGCTGGATATCATGCTAACAATATTGAAAAAAATTATAAAGAAAGAGGGAAGGAAATATATTTTCTGTATATCATATTTTCTCGAATTATGCAGTGCAATGTTAAAAGATTGAGTCTCGTCTATACAAAACGTAACATTAAAAAAACCCGTTTGATACGTGATATGTAAATCTACCGCATGAAACATTGTCTGAAATAATACGCATATTCTACTGTTGAACGTGCTCTTTCTCTTATTTTCGTGGCATTTATAATGGTGTAGGTCGATGCAGAATTTTAATTGCGCTTGGTACATATGCTAACATTGTTTTTAACCTTTCGTACCAAAGTATCGGTCGAGATATTTCAGTCCAACAATGTAACGATTATAGACGCCGCTTCGCGCATGGTTTTTTAATTCATGTCGACGAGAAAATCTATTATTATAGATGCGTGTCTTTGTAAATACTTATTTATAATCAAAATGATAAAAATGTCGGAAATATCCGTAACAAATATAATCTCGCCCGCGTAAAAAATATAAGAATATATATACTTTTTTTTTCACCATCCTCGATTATCAAAATTTTATCTTCGCACGGAAAAAAAACTTAACAAACTGAATCCGTCACTTGCGAAGTTATGTAACGGAAAATGCGGTTCCCTGTCCTGGTAATTTTCGCGGACGTGTCATTTCGCGCGAATGCAGTATGCATTCGCTATGGAATGTAACTTCTCTCGCGTGAAAGAGACGGACACGAGTATGATAGCTGGCGAGCTAATCCGCCTGTCTAATTGCACGGCCTGTTTACGCTCGCTCTGAACTTGGTATTACGGTTGCAGTTTCTGACATTTATTGCTCTCCGAAATGCGAAATATGAAAAGACGCAAGAGCACATTCTTAGCTATGCGCAACGTGGGCCGGTATTATGATCCTGACGTAAGATGTGACGTTTCATAGGTAAATCCAAGCATTATGCGCGCATACTAAAAAATGCATAAAATTTTGTATAATGTAAATGCGGAAGATCTATGCATATATATTGTACTCCACGCCTGTATACGCGGATAACGTTCCTCGATCGAATCGAATATTCTATCGAGTTATTTCTAAAACGTACAAAATAGATTTTTAGGAGATACGTACAGAAAATAAGATATGAAACTTCTTTTTTTCGTTTTCTTGAGAGAAAAAATATTAAAAAAGTATTCCTCTCATTGATCACTGAAGTCAATCGAGTGAAAAAGTTGTGTTTATTGTTGGAAAAAGCTAGACAGAATAAAAAAGTAAAATCCAGGAAAATATATACGCCAAGCTTCGTGCAATATCGTAGAAATATAATATGTTACGCATGATATAATGCACAAGAAAAAAATAGTATACTCAATTAAAAAATCAGTAATTAAACGATCAAACTACGATTAAGATAATAACAATATATTCGCAAGAGTGCGCGTTAATAAAATAATTTAATAAAAATAATTTAATAAAAATTTAATCTCAATGATAATAATTAATATAATAATAATAGAAATTATATATAATTAATTAACCATATATTGCTGTTTTTAATTCTAATAATACGTTCGGAAGTATGATATTCGATTATGTGCGACATTAAGAAATAACTAGAGCATAAACTAATTGGTCCATATTGACAGTCAAAAGGGCCCAGCTTCATTTACGGAGGATTAGTCACATTGAACGCAACATATAATTCCGTACGCAATCGAGTTGAAAGCAACAAGAACACCGATGCGTTTGCTCGGATGTTGCGAGGGGTATCACGACACAAAGGTCGTAAATGTCACGCAGCGACATAGAAAATGGCTACGTAACAATATATACGCCAGAGTGATCGCGATATACAGCGCGTAGGCGAACAAGCAACCGGTAAGTACCGTCAAGCTGCACTTTTCGAAGCTGTGAAAATATATTGCATTAATGTGTTTACAATGCACGCTTCAAAGACTGCAAACATTCAGGTACAAGGTTATATATACACTGATATATATTATATGGTCAGCTTCGATTATCTGTTCCTCCCTTTTGTTCATAAATTGTATTACTCGTCTTGTAACGTGCACTGAGTGCTGAGAAAAGTTTAATTTTAGAATTTATTAATCGATTATACATCTGTTTATATTATTGTCAATATTGTTTATCATTGACTTGTTTAAGTATGCATATTATTATTTATATTATTGATTTGATTAAAAGTATATTTTAATCTCGTATGTCTTTATTAGCGAAGTGAAAAAAATCATATTAATTCTGTACATCATTTAGTTAATGTAGTCGCCTTTTCTAATTTTCTAATAATTAATTTGTAAGTTATACTTAATATGGACAGCGTTTAGTGTGTATTTCGTTATAAACTGCCCCTTGAATATACACATTATCTCGGGATTTAACTAATTTACGTAGATTCCCGAGCGAACTATACACAATGCTCTTGCAATCCTAATAGTATGCATATGTAATCAACATGTGCTGAAAATTCGTTATTAGAATGCTATTGGTATAATTACCTGCGTCATTACCGTCTCGCACGTCATTATTATCACTGTGAAAATCTTGAAACATACCGAGAGATCGTATTTTTTCATGGAAGTTACATGAGGCTTCGTCAAATTAAAGCCGGGTTAAAATTTTTACAATACACGAATAAAAAGTTTCAAACTAACCCAGGCAGCCGGTGCACTGGAGTATAAATATCAATGTGTAGGTAGATAGCGCAGGCTCGTGGCAAAAATACACGAGGCACGTATGAACAAAAGACTAGACAAGTATAATGGCAAGACCACCCTTAATGGAGTTCACGTAATCGAGCAGGGGCAGAGATCACAGAAAGAAACTTGTATCCTGGCGGACGACAGCTAATGCATAATGAGATTTTTCATAAGATAGTATAATAATATGTCAAATGTCAGAGAGAAATATATTTGCTCGATCAGCAGCTTCAAGTTGACTACAATTAAATAAGTATTTGTATGATGATTCTCGTAAAAATATCAGTCCAGAGTTCCTTCTCAGGAAAGAAATGAGAGATTAAAATAACAGTAAATGTGAAATATTTAAACAATTATCGTTATTTGTATATTTTTGCTACATTCTCGCTTAGATCGCTTCAAGACTGATCGACGAGATTGACGCTATTGAGCCTAATGCATTTATTACGGACGCACCGCGTGGACGCATCTCAACGTCATTAAGCCTACGTCAGAAGGCAGGAGCGATTGCTCGCGTCGTCGAGACCACGTCATCGTGGTAATTATTTATAACACGCACGTCTTTTCTAAGACACACGGGACAGGCGGGGAAGAAAGGGCAGGGTCAGATACGGGGAAGGTAGGCAGGTAACCAGGCAGGCAGGGGTAGATACAGTCAGGGGTAGGTTACTCCGGTATCAGCCACCCGGCAAGTAAGCAGGAGCAGGCGAGCACCGGCAGGCGGCCGGTGAGTAAAAGGAGGACGGAGAGAAACGAGGCGAGTCGGCGCGTCAGGAAGAGAGAGACGGCGAGTCCGCGGCGCCTGCGTGCTTGATTCTTGAAAGCGAGCTCTCATCCGAAATCCAGGATCCCAGTCGCGAGTGCGCCGCCGATACAAGCCATTCGCCAGGACGCCGAGCACGACGGTCGCCGACCTGGCCACCCGGCGGCGAGGGGCGCACTCCACCCACACCGTGTATATCGCGCGCGACACGTTACTCCGCGACACGCCAACAAGTCAGCAGCACATCCACGAGGTTCCGCACCGGCCGGTGTTTCGCCTTCGATCCTTACCTTCCCGGATCGTCGCCTCGGCGTGTGTGCACATTACGCGTTGCGTATTCTCGATCACGCTGGATCCTGCGTGCGTGAGATAATCAACCCGTCGTAGATTGATCGGCGATGTTTGTTCATTTTACGGCAAGATCGATGAATTTGGTGACCGAATAAGGAAGATCGAAGAGATCGAGGAAGAGAGTTCGTTATCGGGAGATAATTTTGAGCGCGATAGTGGGATATCGCGATTATCGGAGATCGACCTGGTGATTTTAATTAACTTTAATTATACGCGATCGAGATGATGCAGATGGAACGCGGAGAATTTTTGAATCAAAATCGCGCAGCGAGGGGAAGGAAAGTTGGGTGATGGATCCTCCGCGGCTTTCGAATCCTGCGAAAGAAGAATCGAAAATTTAACAGTCAGAATTTGACGGATTGAAGAACAAGTGGATCCGAATTGGTGAAACGAAAAGCCGGGAAAGAAGACAATCGGGCAGTGGCCGGATGTCAATGAACTCGCGTACTCATGAAGGAAATACATTGAAGATCAAGTGTAATGTAAAGGTCGAAGGAACGAATGATGAGGAATTTCTTAGACTGTTTCTCAGAAGATCGAAATGACAAACAGGTTTTTATTGAATAGTAAGAGTTAGCTTCAATATGCAATCCTTGCAAATTTTTGCTATGAAGGAAAACGAATCGATAAGCAAGTCTTTATGCGATGTAAGGTATATTAGTCAAGATAAATAAGATCGAGAATATATATATTACGTGAGAGGTAATTACGCGATTTTTACGCCATGATGATAAATGAAATATAAAAGACCGATCGTCTTGCTGTCTGAAGGGGAATTATAATATTTACGCGATTGAAAAAGTTGAGAAGAATTTTAAACTTTACACACAACTTGGGAATTACACAAAATAGCAGGTGAGATTTTGACGTTTATATTAAAAAAAAATAATAATTTAATTAATTTATTAAATATTAAAAAAGTAAAAAATTGAAGATAGATTGAAATTAGAATTAAATTTTGGAAATGCAATTTAGCCTATTCGTGAATTATCAATATTTATAGAATATAATAATTATAATTATACGTGAGATTATAAATCTACTTTCTTAATTTTATATTATACAGTCAAGAGGGAAAATTTTATTAGGAAAATTTTAAAAAATATTTATTTTATTTATATTTTTTTGTCATATTATTTTATTTTTAAAAAAATTTATAAAATAATAAAATAAAAAATCGCGTCTTATTGAAACATAAACTATAAAATATCGTACATATTCTTTATTTCTTTTTTCGATTAATTCGTCCTGATAGAATATTTTATATTTTCACGTTTATTAATGCTAATATTTATTTCTGTTTAAAGTGGTTTGGATGCATCAGAGCAAAAGCATTTCGTTTCATTATTCGTCCCACTCATCACATCCACTCGGACGATAACTACGCTAATAAGGACATTACATTGGTCACCGCATCGTAAATTAATTTGCAGCAACGTACACATACTGGTGAGTTCATCGTTTCGCTTTTGTTCTATTAAAATTATTTAACTTTCGCTCGTACGACGGACTCTTTTTAATTTTATTAACGAATAGTTTCGTGGACTTATATTGCTTGCTACTTATACTCATTATCGCAATTTATTATTAAGTTTGAGACGTAATCCAGTTTTTTATTTAACGAAAGAAGGATAAAAAGAGATATGCTGAACGTGTATCGTGACAGATGATCAATAAATATACTTTTAGAGATGTACACACGTAAGAAAGGTACGAGATAATACGAGATTTCTCTTACACGCTTACGTCGCTTACGGTCAAAGGTTAACAGTTTCCGATACAAATATATAATCCGTTTTATTCTAGTCACACAGTGAGGCATGCACGTTTCGTTTACGTCCAATATCTTCGCTCTATTGGCACTTGCCACCTACTATCGTAAATAGATATCGCAAGCTCTTCTATAGAAGGGGATACCCTCAAGTATTGTTTCTGTGTTGTATAAATTGCGATAAAAAGTAACAGCCGCTAAAATTTTTTTAAGAAGTATTTAAAGACCAAAAGATTTTCTTTGTCTTTACGATTCTTTGTTTATACGATAAAGAATAATACATATACAAGGTGTCAGGGCAATCTATTTTCAAAAAAAAAGCTCTTGTAATTTACCTCGAGAGCTTTTCAAAACACTATAATAAAGTATTTTCTCATCGAGTACTTTTCGAGTTATGAGGCTTGAAATAATTTCTTAATTTTTACTTAAATCATAAAATATCTAGTAAAACATTCATTTTTCGATTATCTTACTTTAATACTTTTACGTACAAAATAATGAGAGGAATCAATTGGTGTAAAGAAAACACATAATTGTTTCGAAGAAAAAATCTGTAATTTGCAATTAACAGTTACATATTTTTTCTTCGAAACAATTATGTGTTTTCTTTACACCAATTGACTCCTCTCATTATTTTGTGCATAAAAGTATTAAGGTAAGATAATCGAAAAATGAATATTTTACTAGATATTTTATGGTTTATGTAAAATTAGGAGATTATTTCAAGCCTCATAATTCGAAAAGTACTCAATGAAAAAATACTTTATTATAGTGTTTTGAAAAGCTGTCGAGGTAAGCTGCAAGAGTTTTTTTGGGAGAATAGATTGCCCTGACACCCTGTATACATTACACGCGATATCAGTAGGTATCGATAAACTTTAGTATTTCTTATCTTCAGTTTCTATCTCGAAATCAATGCACAAATTGCACTTTAATGCAGAGAATTGGAGCGACGTGGGATTAACAAACGTGCGAACGTACAAACAAACATGTCCACGTATACGTCTTATGTTACGCGACACGTGTAGTTTGCGATTATGTGGGATTAAGTGCTCAAATTGCATGGTTATCGATCGTAAGCCAATTAGCAGCAACAAAGTAGTATTTGCGTACTGCGTACATGTATTAAGATGTAACAACAATGCGAAATAAAAGGGAGAGAAACATCCACGTGAGAACCGGAGTTCTTTTGTTTCTTTTCCGGTTCGACGATTATTTGCATCCCCTAATTGCCTTTCCCTTCCAGCGACGAATGTCGCTGCATAATATCGGTTTTATCGTTCCTTCCTTCGTCATCGCTTACGTGAAGCGAAGGGTAAGCGGATTTCTTGTCCGTCGTCGATTAGAATGCACCGGATAGGTTCGGTTTATTATTATTTTCCTATAATTTGCAAAGCAAGCGTGGAGGCTCCTAAAATAATTCATTAGTTGTTGTATATGCAAGTACTTTTTGTGATATTTTGGACAGCGACATGTCTTGAATGTATTAAGTATTTCATCAAAAATTCAAATAAGCGACAGAAAAAAGGAATATATTCATCGCGATGCAATCTGCAGTGATCTTATGATTTTAGTAGCTATTATCAAGTAGAAAAATGTTTGCTCTCTGTTATCGTATAGTAATGTAAATTACTATATGGAATTATTATGGAAGATTATGCTAGAAGATTAATGTCAGGTTGACAAGCTGAAGAAAAATCATCCTCAAAGTGCATTAATACGCGTTAGAGAGATATCTTTTTCATACAATTCAGCCACTCGTAAGTTGAAAGTTTTTATGAATATTTTATGCAATCAGTGTAATAATAGGCAATAGAAAGATTAATAATGCATTATAATGGATTTATTCAAATAGCATGAGAATAATATTATAAATAATATAATTTTTAAATTGTAGAGGCTTTCGTATCCATATATATAATTAAAATAGAGATTTAAAAGGATTATGATACGGTGAATTTTAACAAGATGTTGGTCATATTTCGAGAAAAATGAATACATTTATTTTTTCTTTCGATTCTTAAAATTGTTATATCCGGTATCTTCTAATATGTGCGAAGGAATCGTTGAAAAATGCGGAAGCAGGAATATCTCGTACTCTTTATCAAAATGAAAAATTGGCGCATTTCGGCATAACATGACAATAACAGCTTTTACATCACCTATACTTGAATATATTCTCTCGTATAATGGTCTACCGAGTTTATTGTGCTGGTTGGCTGAATGTTCTGAGAGAAAGTCGTAAAAGGATAGGAATTTGGTATGTGCAACCATCAATTTATTTCCAGCCCCATTTAACAAAAGGAAGATTAAGGATGAATGAATGTGGGTAATTCGGCACCTATACGGTAGCATATAGATAATTCATTGAATTAGAAGAAGGTCGGGTAATGAATTGTCTCTGAGAGATTTGCGGGCAAATTACGGGCGTATTATGATTTTGTCTTTCTATCGAATTAGAGTATGAATTCCATTTTCTTGGAATTGTGCATAGAAATCAAATAGATGAAAAATGTGCATGAATATCTCTAATTAGAGGGAAAAAAGATTGTTTCTTTTTTTACTTTTATGAATATAATTGCAGAAATGTTTAAATTTTTTGATAACTTTCTTGAAAAAATTTCAAAACTAAAAGAATATAAATTTCTTGAATCTAAGTCTCTTATCAAAATTTTCTTTCCTAAAAAATTAAATCTGTTCAACATTTTCCTGAATATGTTACATTATTATTATTCATTCTTCACACGTACGCGTGCTTAAACGCGCAGTGCTGAGTGTTCGAGTATGAAAAAGTTTTCGCGACGTATATACATGAATATTTTACTTCTAGAAAATAAATTTGAGAAGAGCAAGTTTAAAACTTTATATTGAACATCTCAGAGTGCGATGGATTCCATTTATGATAGTATACCTCTCATGAAAATAGAATCGAGTGCGAAATTTCGTATCCCTGCGAAAATGCCTTGCATCATGACGCATGATGGCACGCAGATAAAACGATATAATTTATTGAGATAAAAAATCGTTCGTTATCTTTCCTTATTTTAATAAAAATAAATCGCGTGTTTGAAAGAGATACGAATGTTACATCATTGTTTTGTTATCTCAAATAAAAGAAAAAAACAAAATTTTTTTAAGACATCGTTTGAAAGCTAAATATTTGATATTGCGTTGGTATGGAAACACGGTTACAAAAAGAAGAAACTCTTGTACTTTGGCAAACAATCGGGCTCAAAAGAGTATCGATAAAAGATTCAGTGATGCCAAATACGCCGATACAGCTTGATATCCGACCTAGCTCTCAATTTTGATCAAAGCTGTCACGTTCCTCTTTCGGTTTTGCATGCGCTGAATCCGGGTGCAAACTGGATAATACCGTAACGTAATCGATCGATACCGTAACCGATCTTATACTTTGTTTTAGTGGATTTATACAACGTTCCAAATTCGCCCATAAATAATTTGTAGATTTGTTTTTGCATCGTGATTCAGGATTACTGAAAAGCTCTCTTATACAGGGTGAGCCATTTTAATTAACGCACGCAATTATTTCGGAAACAAAGCATTTTAGAGAAAAATGTTTCAGACAAAAGTTTTATGGTTTCGAGGGGGCCATAAGATGGTATCATTGGTTTGACACTGAAGAGTCATTTGAAGGTCACGTGAAGGTCACTTCAATTTTTTTAAATGGAACACCCTATATATTTTTGCACACTCTTGTAGCTTATCTCGAGAGCTTTCCAAAACACTATAATTAAGTACCTTTTCGTTAAGTACTTTTTGAGTTATGAGGCTTGAAATAATTTCTTAATTTTACATAAACCGTAAAATATCTTGTAAAATATTCATTTCTCGATTATCTTACCTTCATACTTTTATGTACAAAATAATGAGAGAAATCAATTGGTGTAAAGAAAACATACAGTTGTTTTTGAAAAAAAAAATGGAATTGTTAATTGCAAATTATATATTTTTTCTTAAAAACAACTATGTGTTTTCTTTACACCAATTGATTCCTCTCATTATTTTGTACGTAAAAGTATTAAGGTAAGATAATCGAAAAATGAATATTTTACAAGATATTTTACGGTTTATGTAAAATTAAGAAATTATTTCAACCCTCATAACTCAAAAAGTACTTAACGAAAAGGTACTTAATGATAGTGTTTTGGAAAGCTCTCGAGATAAGCTACAAGAGTGTGCAAAAATATATAGGGTGTTCCATTTAAAAAAATTGAAGTGACCTTCACGTGACCTTCAAATGACTCTTCAGTGTCAAACCAATGATACCATCTTATGGCCCCCTCGAAACCATAAAACTTTTGTCTGAAACATTTTTCTCTAAAATGCTTTGTTTCCGAAATAATTGCGTGCATTAATTAAAATGGCTCACCCTGTATAATGATATAATGACGTAGTAACTCTAGCATAATGGAAATATGACGCTGATATATATTTTTCATAATTTTTAATCTGCATATTAATTATAATCTGCAATTACGATGAGATTTACACTTTGATTTATTATTGAAGTGACGCAAAATAATAGAAGCAAGTATTATACCCTACGTTTTCTCGTTTCAAAGCGTGTATGCATAAGTGTAATATGTAATAAATGTCTTAATGTGAGCTGAAAACAAGAGTGCACTTAGCATATAGCGTAGAGGAGAAACGAGACAAACGTAATCTTCTGACCCACTGTTTCCATTTCCATCGCCTTATTTCGCATCGGCGTTTCGCGGAAGCATCGGCGGGTTTCGTTAAGCTGTTAAAACGATGGACTTAACGGCTGGTCGCGGTAAGTTTCTTGGCTCCCGATAACCTCTCGCAGGATGACCTCCCGGCAGCGGGAGGCCTTTAATGCGCGTGAGAGTGGAACAGCTCGATGAATAGGCCGGCGCGCCGTCGAGGCGCTTCTCCTTACGAGTAGCTTTCTCGTTAACGACCGCGATACGCGCTTGATTCCGGCGAGAAATGAGAGATCGGAGGATCACCCTCCACATCTCTCCTTCCCTCTTCCAACATGCTTCGCATTGCGTCACGCCGTTTCTATCCCTTTTACTGCCTTTATCACCGAAATATTACGAAGATGCGATGCTTTAAGTGTATTGCGGTGGTGTAGAAGAATTTTTTGCGCAATACGTGTTTTCTTTTTTTTTATAAAATAATGAGACGATGAAGGAAATCGCGTTATATATAAATTTCAGGGAATATCACGACAATTGATTGATAGTCGATGCGTGATATGAATACAGTGAATTCATTCTGAGATAATCCCAAGAGTAAAGAGTTTTTTTATGCGAATTGCAGTTGCATGCTTTGCGTCACATATGCATCTCTTTAGTTTTATATTATGATATAATGATAACGAATGTGTTACGTAGGAGTATACTCTTAAATGCACTTACGATCTTAGTAAGATGCATATTTATTTGCCATGTTTACGACAAACTTAGTTATTGATAGCAGCCGTAGTAATCGTTCTTATTCCGAGGGTTAATTACACCCGTGAGGTTAATTTAGGGCATTCCGGAGCTTAACGAGTGCCTTCATCCGATAAAAATTGCCTTATTTTCCTGAAAATGATACAAAACTCGCACAAGACATCTAGCGTATCTCATTTGAAAAAGTTAAAAAAACAATATAAAAATCATATATATATCCACATAGTTTATTATACATTTATTTTATACTGGGTATTAAAAAAGTCTGGACATGGTCGAATATCTCGATAAGGAAGAGTTTTACTAGAAAGTGTTTCAGACAAAAGTTGTATGGCTTCGAGGGGGACATAAGATGGTGTCATTAGTTTGACCTTAAAGAGTCACCTGAAGGTTACGTGAAGATCACCTCCAACTTTTTAAACGGGACACCCTATATACTTTTGCATATTCTTGTAGCTCATCTCAAGAGCTTTCCAAAACATTATAATTAAGTTAGTTTTCGTTAAGTACTTTCCGAGTTATGAGGCTTGAAATCATTTCTTAATTTTACATAAACAATAAAATATCTAGTAAAATATTCATTTTTCGATTATCTTATCTTAATACTTTTATGTACAAAATAATGAGAGGAATCAATAAAGAAAAAGTAAAGAAAAAACATAGTTGTTTCGAAGAAAAAATATGTAATTTGCAATTAACAATTACATATTTTTTCTTAAAAATAACTATGTATTTTCTTTACACCAATTGATTCCTCTCATTATTTTGTACATAAAAGTATTAAGGTAAGATAATCGAAAAATGAATATTTTACAAAATATTTTACGGTTTATGTAAAATTAAGAAATGATTTCAAGCCTCATAACTCGGAAAGTACTTAACGAAAACTAACTTAATTATAGTGTTTTGGAAAGCTCTCGAGATGAGCTACAAGAATATGCAAAAGCATATAGGGTGTCCATTTAAAAAATTGAAGGTGACCTTCACATGACCTTCAAATAACTCTTCAAGGTCAAACCAATGATACCATGTTATGTCCCCCTCGAGAAGCCATACAACTTTTGTCTGGAACATTTTCTAGTAAAACTCTTCCTTATCGAGATATTCGACCGTGTCCAGACTTTTTTAACACCTAGTATATAACTGTAAATATTATATTTTTTAATAATAATATCCGTAAAATAAAAAGTCATTTTTAAAAATTTTTAAATTTAATAAAAAAAATATTTATACAAAAGTAATTATGTAATTAAAAATTGTTGCTCTTAATAACTTTTTTGATTATATTAAACTAATAGAATTATATTTAAAAGTTAAACATTGATATCCAAAGGATCCTATGTAATTATATATATTTATTATTTATGTAATGTTTCCGTTTATTTATTACTGTCCATGGTAGTTTGTTTTGGCTTTAATTTGCTACTCGAGAGGACTGTAATAATAGTACTGCATATCTCGGACTTCACGCGGAAGCTATTGCATTTCGGGTAATTATAATATTCTACAGAATATAATTACTGTCAGACGGACTGTAATAAAGTTTTCTATTACGTTCCCGAATACAATTCTACCGAAGAATTTGGTGATGAAGGTATTACCGACTGTCTCCCGGGTGCTCGTCTATCCAAATATGTCTGATGGTGAGTTAAAACCTGTCATTCTCTACCGTGCCGTTTTATGAGCACTTTGCGCTCAGGCATGAGAACTCGTGGATTCAACATTTCGGAATGACGTTTTAGGAGGAGCCGCGGAAACGCCATTATATACACAACTATGTAGAGAGATTCGTATATTTCCTATCTTTGTCTTGCAGTCAAGCTTTCCTAACTGCTCTTTTGTGTTACCGTCACTTTGACGAGTGAATATTCTCTCTCGCTCTCTCATTCCATCTGTTTATGCTTATGATCCATTTGTCGGCATATATTTGAATAAATTTAAATCCTAACTCAGTTAGGTTGCAGCTGTGCATGCAGTTCTTCTGCTTGTTAGACTCTTTTTCATTAAACACTATTCGTGCAGACGATCGCGTTTCGAAGTTGAAGAAATTAATGACGCGCGCACCTAACGATCGACCATAAGAACGATTGAGGAGTACGCGAGACGTTCTCCCGCTCACTCTGTTTCTTTAACATTTATTTGCACGAGTCGAAACTTTAGCGAAGATGGAAACTTTGACGTTACGGTATATGGCGTGTTCTAGAATACTTGTAGATTATTTTTTATGTATAAATCTCGTATAAAATCTTATTGTGTCAAAGTTTTAATAAATTTATTCGAGTAATATTTTATATATTTCTTTTCCTTATGTTTTACTATTTTTAAGAAATTAAATGTTTGATTTATTGTTTGTGTTATTATATAACTTACATGGATTAAATTTTAGTTTAATTTTACGTGTTTAATATAGTTTATATATATTCGGCGAAATTAAATGCTTCTAAATTAATTAAAACCGCTCGACTAAATGTAAAATATGATTCATATATAAGTGACTCAGATATCAAGTAGTACAAGTCCATCCAAACTTGATTTTGAGTTATTATTAGATCTGAAATACAGACAATGTGATGTATCATCAGATTACGCGGAATTCATTTGTTTTAAAGGTTAATCAACATTGCATAGTTAATTTATTTTATATATAATGGTAAAAGCAAACACAAAAGTTTTCATTCCAAACTTTTGTTTTTCGGACATGTATTTGGAGAATATATCTACATGTATCTTTTTGAGTCATTAATGAAATTTTTTTAATCGTAAATCATTATGTACGATTTAATACAAAATATTTGATGAATTTACAAATAATAGAAGTCGTACGCAAATATTAACGCGAATATATTGGAATAATGATAGCTTTATGTGAAAAATTCGAAAACAAACTTGCAATGTCTGTGGTTACATTTAAATCGACATCATATAAATTTAACGACGCTCTCTGTGAGAATTTAATTCATCCGCCACTTCGCGAATCATTAATCAAAGCCGTCCTGTCGCTACTATCCGTTTATACGTTAATGTACATCCATGTCAAAATTTACAGGACAAATAAAGTATCACAATATATATAAAAAAAATAACGTATATTGTGTACAAGAAATAAAAAAAAATGTTACATTATTTCTTCGTTCACGTTCCTCGACACGTGCGAAGGATAGCGACTTATTATCTTGTTATTTTCCGATATTTATCTCCGTTTTCTAGGGATGTAATGCTTAGCTTGTTTAACGGAACGAGAGAAATAAAGCAAAATAAGATATCGCGGTCGCGCTCGATTTACATAACATGTCCAGAGAAATGTCCGATTTACGTGCGATCGCTGAATCCACTTCCAGCGCAAATAAATTGCGTGAGAGATCGCAAAATCTCTCTCGAGATGTGACGTGCATAAACTGACGTCATCCACCATTGGTTGATGTGGTACCTGGATGTTATTAAAATTGCGCGTTTTATTTAAAAAAAAAATTGCATTGATCAATATAAATTTTGCAATGGCCGACGCTTTTTCCGCTTTATTGCGCGTGTTCGCAATAATTTGACTGATCAGATGAACGAAATAAAAATTTATTCTCGCTATATAGATATATATTGTACATGATATCCACCATTAACGCTCGCACCTCGGCGAAAGTTTTATAAATGATGCCGGCGGCGGGTCGTGCTATAATTAATGGCCGGCGACGAATTAAATCTTCGAAAACAGAGCACGGGGCGAGAAATCTTTTTCTTCTCGAGGCACACTCGGCTCAATTATTTCCAATTATCGCTGATTTCCCGAGAGGAAATTTCTCGTTACTCCCTATATACCCGATATGGTTTCACACACTTCTCATAAAAATTCTCGATGCGAAATGTCACGATTTGTAACAATTAACGGTTATATACTCGAATGATTGGACTGTATGGACTTAGTTCTGTTACATCGCATCGCGTTTGGTTACATGCGGAATATATGAGATGTAAAAAAAAATCGTATCTATATAAATTTCATCTCGTACGTATCTCGTATAAACGATGTGTACGTTCTTTATTGATCATCTATTTTCATTTTAAGTCAAAGATTATTTATAGAGAAGAGAAGATCAATTGTATCAATTGTTTCCGACTTATATTCGTCCGTTCGCTGTTGCCACATTCCTTCGCAATTTTTTCGACTAATAGTTATATCTCTGAGATTTATAAAAACATTAAATTCTTTAATCTGTCTTATCTGTCATTTGCCAATAAAAAATTATAGAAATTAGCGCGACGGATTTATTAAGAATATAATACACAGATTAACGTCTTTGTTATCAAGAATATAATACACAGATTATCGTCTTTGTTAAATTTTTTGCTAATTAAATTAGACCTTTTATATTAGATTAACAATGTGTGAAATGCGAAATTGCGTCCGTACTTTTAAAGCTTTTAAGTCTGAGAAACTTGTTCTCTCGTTCCGGAGATGTAATCCCATTCTATATACATACCTTAATACTTATAACAAGCTTATGTGCTTTCAAGGCAACATTCCGCAGTCAGTTAATAAGCACCAAATTTATTTCATAAGAAAGTGAACTAATTCATTACATGCAAGATATTTATAACTTTTTCTCGAGAAACCATTTCGAGATAAAATAATTCAACCTGGTTCACTCTCTCTCTTTTTATGCTAAAACAGACTTTTAAACATCGATTATCACATTACATGTATCATTTGTTCTTGCTGGTATCTTTTCGATCAAAAAAGAAAATATCCATCACAATTTATAGCTGACAAGCATGCCCAGGCAAGATGTTGTGATGCAAATACAAGAATGATTTAATGATCGTAAAAAAAAATTAAGATAAATGATAAGACGAATGACATGTCTTCGCTTGTGAAGATGAATTAAAGAGCATTAGGGAGGCTCGGTGCCTTCTACACTTTCTTTAATGATTTAACCTGCCTCGGGTCTTATAGTCCCTAATTACGCGTGCACCATTTAAGGGCGGCTTCGTCGCCTCGTTAACATTTATGAAATTACACGTAAAAAAAATCTCACGTTAAAGTCATATCTTCTAGAGTACGTTTTTTTATATTTTTAAAAATATTTTTTACTCTTTCTTTCTTAAGCACGAAACACACTTGAAATTTTAAAATTTGTAACTTTAGAAAAAAAAGAGGAGATATATAGAGAGATATTCTCTACAGACAAGAATCGAAAATTAAATGAAAATAATACGAAGAACTGAGCTCTTTTGCGGATATGCATGTTGTTTCGCTGAAAGCTGAATAATTAAACTGTGAAATATGGCATTGTATTCCACAGTGAATTTTTTCATCAAATCTTGCACGAGATTGTTTTACGTTTTGCAGACTATCGCTGATATATTTTCCAGGATATTGTGCGTGAGAGAAAGCATAGTTTCCTGCGAGGTAGCGTTCCGAAAAAAAAAGATCCGGTCTTTGCAGAAATAACGTAGCCAAATAGTAGTAAAAGTTTTCTGTTTGCCATGTGAATATCGACATGGTAGCTTCCTTGTCGCGAGTGAATCGTCGAGAGTGAATCTGTCGGCTCGTCTGCGATTCGAGAGGAAATCTCCGGTGGAAAATGACTTTTCACGAATAAAGACAGATCCTCAATGCGTGAATGAAAACAATAATTTCCCGTGCATCTCCCGGAAGCGTTACCGCACACCGCGTCATCTTCGAGAAATCGGCGGTAAATTTTTCTAAGGCAAAGAACGGGGAATGGGAAACCCGCCAAAAACGCCGTGAGGAGTTTTTCGCGTTCGACCGAGCGAGCGACTCATTTTTCTGCTTGAAGAGAAGCACGGCAAAGAGAATATCAGCTTTTCATGATTAATTCACTATTTCTTCAATATTTTTGATCCATCTACTTGCTATTAGAGAGAGAAAGAGAGACAAAAAATACCATATGCACCAAGTCTTAAGTTCGCTCGCTCTCTCTCTTTCTCTTTTTCTTTTTCTTTTCTCTAATTTATTTATAGTTTCGTTTCAATTCTGAAGATATATTTTGCACTATTTTATATCATTTTACAATATTTATCAATATTTTACATATTTATGTGAAACGTATAATAGACAGAGAAATATAGTTACAAATAGAAAAATATAAGTTTGTCTCGAGAATTATGTGATAGCAATAGCATTTAGATAAAGACCTTTTAAAATGTTTTGCATTTCTTGATATTTTCAAATATGCTTTAAAGATGTGTATAAGTTATATATCAAAAGCAAAATTTTAAAGCATATTTGAAAATATCATGAAATATTGCAAAGATATAAATATTGCTAATAAATATATCTTTTGATTCTCTCTATAAGTTTATTGCTCGTATATATCCATAGCAATTTTTCTTCTCTATAATAGCTTTTTTCTGCACATATTCCACGGAAGCTTGATATACTCCACTGACAATGTTAAAAGATTGAACGCTTCTTGCTATAATTATTTAGCAGCTACCGGTAACCATAATTCTCCCCTGACGCTCATGAAGGCAAAGCTTGATTATCAGCAAATGAAACGTAGCTTCGTAAAAGCACGGGTTTGTAAAATAAAATAATCGATATTTTAATCAGGGTCATTTACCGAACCTTTGATATTATCATGGTATTTAATAAAGTAATGAGAGTTTTAACGATATAAATGGTTTATTATGTAGCTTGTAAAAGCTTTGTGTTTATAAGTTAATTCTTTTAACTTTCACTAGTAATTCCATTTATAAAAGTTCGAAAAGCCATTCTTTCTAGTTTTTTCCAACTTGGAGAGATTATTTTTAACTTATGACGGGATATATATAAATAAAATCTAAACATAAAATAAAATAAAAGTGAAAATTTATGTATTTGTGTAAAAAATGTAAAAAGCACCTCTCGATTTCACGAAATGTACATCAAATGTCCTTTATGTAGTCTCGTGATTAAAAATTTGCGATTGCATTTTTCATTCAGATTTTCTTTCTTATCCTTTTAGTCATCCGCATGTTTGTTTATTCTCTAACAAGAACAAGAACACGGAACAATCCGTGCGCCGTGTGATTTACTGCGTTTTTGCCTAAGAAATAAAAACAGAAATCCGTAAAACGGGAACGAGGCGCTCGGGACCAAGCACCGTTCAAGCGACGCTCGCGTTTAATCATCGGAATTGAAACTTCTTGAGAAAGAAGGATAGAGACTTCCTCACTTACCTGTTCTGCCACACCTGGGAACATAGATTCTTAGATATAAATCTCGAAACTTGCGAAATTCAAACGAATAAAGCATATTGCAATTTAACGCCATAAACAATTATTGAAAAAAAATTATTGAAAAAAAATTATTGAAAAATTATTGAAAAAAAATTACAATCTAATATAAATAACTTGTAACATACATAGTTAAAAAATATTGCAGTTTTTATAATAATTTATGATTTTATGATAATGATTAAATTTTAAATATTTAAATATTTATATATCAGTTGATATCAATTCTGATAATTTATGCCAACTATAAATTAAATAATTTAGTATTTTGTTTTTCAGATTTATTTAATTAAAAATTCCGGAAATATTCGACTCTTTTTTATAATTAACTTTTAAACAATATTTATTATTGCAGAAAAAGAGATGCGATAATAATAAAAATCTTGACAAAAGATAAGCATGCTTAATTAAAAAGCTAGGTCAAATTTTTTTTTTCTGCCCACACAATATGATGAGTAGAGAAAAAATATATTTTTAGAGATATGTTTTCGTATTTTGCTCTGAATATTCTCATGTAAAAATATTTCTGCTGCGTTGGTTATTCTTTGCATTTTTCCATCAAAATGCAATATAAAATACATTTGATCCACCTTAACACAGATGATGATCTACATTTCAATACACAAAATATTATTATTATTATTTTTATTATTATTATTCAGATTGAAAAAGAGACTTGCATTTTGAATATCGCAATTTCATCATGAAATAATCACACGGCGGAGATTAAAGCGGACGAAACGTCGTAAAATTATATGAAACATCGTGGCAACGCTTGCGGAAAGCGGCAAGTTTATTAAGGGAGACCGGGAGAGAGTTGATTATCTTTCTGTATCATCCTAAACCTACCCCGCGGGGGTCCAGTCTAGATTAAAGATCGAATTTTGGCGCTCCCGGCCGCGCAATATTGCGACGAAGTTCGAGTCGATCAGCGAGTCGAGATATCGCAAACTTCCCCGACAAATCTCTCTTGCGATTCAAGCAGGAGATAGAATTTCAAGTTCGTCGAGCACATGATCGCACTGGAAGGGATAGGCCGATAACAGAAACGTACGACTGGCGATTAACCGCCTGCCATTCTCGCTCAATTTATTCATAGTCGCATAACTCACTTTTGTGAAACTAGACTTTGACGTGATATGCTTGCATAATTTTGGTTTTCGACAAGAAACTACGTTCACGAGCAGCAAAAGCGTTAAATAAAAGTTATTAAGCATAGCGTGTAAAAGCGACGAGAGAATATTTACGATAAGTGTTTTTTCTAATGTTCTAAGAATATTTATAAAGTCTCTCTCTTTCTTGCCTTTATGAAACTCATTTTCTTCCCACATGTCTAATTTAATTATTTAATATTCACTCGCAGTGTAAAATGCACTTGTTATTTTGTGCTTATACCTGTTACGGACAAATATAATATTTCTTAGATGAATAATGATTGTACTTATAATTGCCAGCTTTTAATTTTCTCCAACAAGCATTCCCTAAACTGCGCGCGATGAGAGATCCTCGGAAGCTCGCTTTAGTTAATTAAGAATTAAATGAGATTATGTCTTGAGAGAGGAAAATTTCATTTGCTAATAATATCGTCGCTGCTCATATTTAACTTTATTCGCGAAATAAATCTATAGTAAATTTACATGTCAGCGATACAATATTACCTTTGCATAAAATCACGACGATAGTACACAAGAACGAAAATTTTATTCCGATCTCTATTTTAGATTTCGAGATTTTCGCAAAAACCTATCGATGCAGTTTCCGATGCTTTGACATTCGTCTCATTTGAGTTGTCGCAAATATTTTTTTAGATTACACGAAAAATACTCCGAAGTAAAGAATTCTGTCTTGAAAACGAGACACGTAGCTAAGTGTTCATGAATTCGATACACGCAAAAGCTAAAGAACGCCGGCAAATTGAATCAGCAAAACTGAATTAAAGAGATTTCAAACCAGAAATTGTATCGTAGAAGCTTCCGAAAGATTTATGCCATGTTCGTAATGAATAGCACTACCAGACACTGCATTATAATGGATAAATTATTACAATATATAAAAGTTTTTCGTTATTATTACAAACTCTCTTTTCATCGTGTGTAGCGCTCGGTTTTCAAAACTTCCAAAGGCACGTAACTTTTCTCTCAACTCATTAATGTAAATATCTGACGATTTCTTTTTATGCCGAAAATATTACGGCCGTTATTCGGCAGAAAGAGGATAAAGTAAAGTAATAAAAACAATTCTGTCGAAAGAGGGAAAGTAAATTTATATTCAAAGCTCCAATATATCATATTAAAATAACGAAAAACTGTTTTACAAAGGAATACCAGAAAATAAGGATTTCTATTTATATATTTAAAGGATAGAATAAATGTTCTCTTTGGATTTATCAGATCTTCTTTTGACAGTTCGCTTCTCCTACAATGCTATGAATATTCAGCATATCGCAAATATTTGTACATGACGGAAAAATGCACGAGAAGACAAAACCGTGCATCGTGCAGAGCGTTATCTCCGTATTTATTCGGGGAAGTGTAAGTTGTGCATAGAAGCGAATAGCGTAAAGATTTGCTCGGAAATGCTAGTATATCAAAAACTTTCTTGATAAATCTCTAGCAGCAATATCGGGAATAGAAAATCTAGAATAGAATTTCATTCTCGTCGCGATTGTAAGCACATATGCGTGAAAATGTATGCGCATGTGTATCGTGTATGGTATAAAACAATTTTGGAACAAAAGACCGAATTAAATATTAAATGCGAATCACATATTGAATCAATAATATTTTGATCCGTGATAAGGATCTGTGCCTAAATTTTGAATTTCATACCCGAGCATGCATTATCTCGCAAATTGTTATTATATCAGCAAGATTGATATTAATCAATTCAATTTAATTAAGATGCAAAATCATTAGTACTCACAATTTTCTCTAAATTTTTGAACATACATACATAATTTGTTTCGTACAATTTAGTTCATTTTAAATTGCATTGATTAATTTATTTCTATCATATTTATTTACTGACCGAACTATTTTCCATTGTTTCCCATGTTGTTTTAAAATTTGGTTTTTGAAATGTTTAAGAAAAAAATAAATCATTATTTATAATTGTATTATTTATTCCTTAATAGAATCAATTTAACAGAATCAATATCAATATAGAAATATAATGCAGGCTTTTTCAACAAGCTATAATACTTCAGTCCCAATTGTCAATATCTCAATTTAAAAGTTCTGCTATGTTCCGAAACGCCAACAGCACGACATGTTGGCTTTTGAGCGATACGTGTGACATGTCATACATTTTTATGAAGTTCTCGCCACCGCGTTGTGCGCCAATATTGCAACAACGTGTCGAAGAACACCAAATACTTTCTTCAAATCTCGCCCTTAGGATTTGCTGAGGGCACTTGCGGTCTAACTTTTTGATATCCCAAGATTTCATCTATCGTATGTGCTATGTGTGTATGCCTCTCTCTCTCTCTCTCTCTCTCTCTTTCATAAAGTTAACTTAAAAAAAAATTTATTAGCGATGTACGTTGTATTAATACGAAAACGTGGCAAATTGACTCTAAAAAAAGATATGTATGTACATGTAGCATATATGTATATCTCGAAAGATATACATTTTGCTTAGCTGCGAATTATATATTCCTGCTTGTGAGAGTGTCGATAAATAATGCCGCAAAGGCAAGTCGCGAGAGCGCAGGTTGAGTAGCAAGTTATTGCTTTTACGCTTCTTATTACCTTCTATGTTGAATATGTATGTTGCATAAGCGAGTGACTGGTTATCTTAGCTCGTCTTCCTGCAGAATTTCCGTAATTAGGGTACGAGAAAAAATAGCGAACGAACTCGCGGGGATCCATTCCACTTTTTTTCACTTCGTTCTGGGATCCTGAAAAACAAAGACGGCGTCTTTTTCCACGTCAGTCAGTCAATCGATCTTTTCACGTCGTCGGAAACACGATGGAAACGACGACAGCAATCGAGGCTTTTCCGCAGAGTGTTTGGCTGACCGCGCGGATTTCGCTCGTAATGCGATTTCTTCGCCACGCAATCCCATCTAAATAACAGCTGAGATACAATGTTAATCCTCTTACGGTTGTTACTCTCGGAACGATCCGATTGTAATCGACGGGGGAATTAGACTCGTGAAAATCGTGGCGTCATAATCTTGTTCGATAACACGATTTTACAAGCTTCACGAAACGGAAAACTCACAAAACACATCTAGCGCAAAATGCGTAATGCATTTTAATAACGCGTTTTTGCGACGTCAGAATGCGTTATTGCGTGGATTTACGAAGTATTTAAATAGCAAAATGCTCCAATGTCATATGCATCTGCTAAAGTATTTTGACGAAAAAAAAAACAAATTATATATATATATATATATATATATATATATATATATATATACAGGATGTTTCATTTTAATCCGACCAGTCGAATATCTCGAAAACCAAGCCCGGGAGAGAAAAATATTTCAGACAAAAGTTGTTTGGTTTCGAGGGGGCCATAAGATGGTGACAATGATTTGACCTTGAACAGTCATTTGAAGGTCACATAAAGGTCACCTTAAATTTCTTAAATGGAATACCCTATATATTTTTGCACATTCTTGTAGCTGACATCGAGAGCTTTCCAAAACACTATAATTAAGTACCTTTTCGTTAAGTACTTTTTGAGTTATGAGGCTTGAAATAATTTCTTAATTCTACATAAACCGTAAAATATCTTGTAAAATATTCATTTTTCGATTATCTTACCTTAATACTTTTACGTACAAAATAATGAGAGGAATCAATTGGTGTAAAGAAAACACATAGTTGTTTTGAAGAAAAAATATGTAATTTGCAATTAACAATTCCATATTTTTTCTTAAAAACAACTATGTGTTTTTTTTACACCAATTGATTCCTCTCATTATTTTGTACATAAAAGTATTAAGGTAAGATAATCGAAAAGTGAATATTTTACAAGATATTTTACGGTTTATGTAAAATTAAGAAATTATTTCAACCCTCATAACTCAAAAAGTACTTAACGAAAAGGTACTTAATGATAGTGTTTTGGAAAGCTCTCGAGATAAGCTACAAGAGTGTGCAAAAATATATAGGGTGTTCCATTTAAAAAAATTGAAGTGACCTTCACGTGACCTTCAAATGACTCTTCAAGGTCAAACCAATGATACCATCTTATGGCCCCCTCGAAACCAAACAACTTTTGTCTGAAATATTTTTCTCTCCCGGGCTTGGTTTTCGAGATATTCGACTGGTCGGATTAAAATGAAACACCCTGTATATATATATATATATATATATATATATATATATATATATATATATATATATATATATATATAATATATATATTGGGTTGGCCAATAAGTCCGTGCGGTTTTTTCCGACACGTCTTTACAAACACGGCAAAAATTATTGGAGCTGGGCTGGGATATCCTACCGCATCCTCCATATTCTCCAGACCTTGCTCCTTCGGACTATCACATGTTTCGCTCCCTACAAAATTCCTTGAATGGACGGCGCTTTACTTTCGAAGAAGACATCAAACGGCACTTAAAACAGTTTTTCGACAAAAAAGACAAGAAGTTCTACGAGCGAGGAATTATGAAGATATGTGCGGTATATGGTAAGGATGCCGTAAAAGAACGTGTGTGCCAGAAATGGTTTGCAAAATTTCGTTCCGGAAATTTTTCTATCCAAGACGCACAACGCTCGGGCCGGCCAGTTGAGATTGATCAAGACAAAGTAAAGACGTTAATCGATACCAATAAACGCTATACGACGCGAAAGATTGCAGATGTTTTCCAAATATCATTCCAAATATCATATTCATCATTTACATGTAAAAAAATCGCATGGACTTATTGGCCAACCTAATAATTCTCAAAATGATTAGCAAAAATGGATGGCAATTTTGAAATATGCTGTTTTACATATTTTACGATATAAATACATCCATTATCTGATACTTCCGTCATGAAAAATTAAATTTGAATATATAATAGTTTCATATTTTTTAAATCCATGGCAGGTATCTTTGATTTCACAATTAAATAGCAATTAATTCTCGCATATTTTTTTATTCGCTAAAAGTTACTCAAAGAGTAACTTTTAGCGAATAAAAGAGTATTAATGCGTAATGTTAAGCCAGCACCCGCATTTTTAATATTAATTTCCTACTAATCAAAAGTAATAAATATGAGATTAGGACAGTAAATTAGCATTTAATTGTATCATTCAAATGTAATTTTTCGTGCCAGGTTAACGGAGAGAAAGGGAGCGTGTAAATTACATATTTCAATATATATCAATATACGAGTCAACTTTGTGCATGCATATCATCAGTATAATGAAGCGATATATTTCGTTATTTCCCCGTAACGAGCTCTTGAATCATTCTGAATTGAATTATTCGCGTACTTTATGCACGTGTCTCGCAAAATAATTCATATTCCTAATTCGGTAATGAGTTAATTATGCTCGCGGAAAACTCAATTGTCAGGAACTTTACAATTTTCAACGAACTTTAATTAACGTATCTTAATTATAAATCATCAGATTCGAGCGATATATAAACCGAAGACAACAAGTTTGTCTTGTTTAAAGCTCAAAGTTCGCGAAAAAGTAGGAAAGAGGGAGAAAGAGAAATTGCGCGCTGCTATTTAGGTCATACGAAGAGAGGGATTGCCGGTGACAATTCAAACGGCAATTTTACGCACGTCTCGCTGCGTAACTCTAACACGAAAATGAGAGATTTATCCAAAGCGATATGGGCGCCCGTTAGTTTGAGCTATGGGCGTGAACTTTCACCTCTGCCGTTGAAATGGCTGAATTTGTCAGCGGTTGCCCCCAATGCCGCAACTTTGCCGGTCGTCGTTTTTACTCGGTCTCGCCGCATATTTTCCCTTGTAAATACACCCCCTTGCGTGATTTTTCCTGCACGTTCCGCGCGCGTTCGTAAAGTTTTGACGAGTGGCATTACGTAAAACCAATTCCGGCTCCTTGAATAAATCGCTTAAATTGCGAGATCACCTTGGCCAGTTTTAATCAAACTCGGCGCAGATTTATAACAGAAGGCGAAAAATGAAATACAGGATCCCGGGGATATTTTGAACGATTTATACAATATTTATACAGTAATATTCATATTTTATTTGTGGCAGTATTGGAGGAATATTTTGGATATATGTTATGATACTTTGGACATATCATATTTTTTGTCGATTAACTAGCCATAAACAATGAACCATAATTTTGAGAACTTATATATTTCTCTCAATGCGCGTGTTATATAATAATTATTCAGTTTAAATTTTTATTAGCTTATTCCAGAAACTTTTTCTCTTGCGCAATTTTTCCTTAAACATTTGCATCTTAAAACAAAAATCTACTCTTCGAAGAACATTAATCTATTATTAGGCAAAGTTGTCTAAAGAAAAATAATAAACTTTTAATTGATTTTTATACAGCTATTTTTTAGCCTCTTAATTATATGAGATACTTTTGTTTTAATCCTCTCATTTTATTTGCTTGTTTATACATGTAAATACTTGAATTTACGCAGTGCTTGAACGATAAAAAAAAATCACTGATTATTTTTTTTCACGACTTGGCGCAGAAATAAAAAATGCAATATCAGTTAAGGCAGACAACTTTTGTGTAAAAGAAGGGCGAGAAAATATAATGTGAAAAATAGCTGAATAAAACTGCGATAAATACACGTACACGATATATATTGCCGCTCTTGCGCTTAATGCAAATCCGAAACAGTGTTTTGAAGAAGCGAATAAACAAGCTTTCAATACATGTTTTGAGTTACTCGAGAATCGAGACATGTCTGCTAGCGTATAAACTTACGCACACGTAAAGTTGTCAAATGGGAAACATATATTGTGCAGCGTACGAAGCGCGCTACAACTTCGCAATAAGTCATTTAATTCTCTGGAGAATCACTTTACAACAGTTGCGAATTAGAAGAGTGCTATATTGACTCATTCGAGATAAAGAATGCCGTGTAAACTTCAAACCTGAACAACTAGATAATTAAATTATATTTATAAGAAATTCTCATATAGGTAAAGATACATATATGCGTATGTATAAAAAATACAAATTCGAGTTTATTTTTCATAGACCAAGTCTACCGAAAATTACTTCTTTAAATTGTGTTGTTTTTAATCTTTCAACTACAAATAATATGTTATGAGCCATGTATAAAATTATGTTGTTTTTATTGCGATATTTTTCTTTATATGCTATTAGATTTATAACGTGGCGTTTTTTAAAATACATCGTGTATTTATTTATTTGTTTTTTTATCATTGGAAAATGCACTAATAAATCTCTGTCGCAAGTTGAAAGAAGTAGAGAAGCATGAATAAAATGGCTAAGGCTTCAACGTGGCAAACAAAGGCTTTAAATACAAGGCAGAAATAAAAAAGAGCAACATTGTTTTCTAAAAAATAAAAGTTCTGATTTTTCATAACTTGGCTTTCGCAGAAACATTTGTATAGAACGTTAAACCTTTGAAACGCACTGATGTTTCCGGAGAGCGATTTTACCGTACAATTATTTGTTATTCAAGTTTTACTGACGGCGCAAATTGATGCGCGGCGTAAAATACGTGGATACAATCATGATTCGAGAATTCTAGATGTCGGATGACAAATGTCCGACCGGAAGTGGAGGTGAAATTACACGCTCGTTGTTCAAAGCATCCCGTCGACGTGACTCCCAGCAGGAATAGCACAAGTTAGGGATATCGCGCACAATTCGTGTATGATCCGCATAATAATTTGCGAATCATATCCGTATACACCGTCCATCATTCGCACACTGCCGCATACTCCGTTGTCGTGTACCGATTCATTAATGCAATAATAACACCGGGTAGACACGCGAGATATTTGGGCGGATTTCAACTTTTGACTTTATTCCAGACTCGCCAATCGCGACTAATCTGCGGATTTCGCGGATGCACGCTATTAAAAATTGTAAAAGTTGCGAAATCGGTTCGGCTTGTGATTTTTTCCTCGCTTTTGATATCGAGAGTTTTGTTCGTGACAAGCGCGCGATATCGATTTCTAAAAAATATGAAAAAAAATAGAAGCATTTTTAGTGCTAGTCTGATTTGTATTACTTTCTTTTTTTTTATAGAAAAAAAAAAGAAATTGACAATATATTAATAAATGCGATATTCAGATCTGGCGAAATTATAAAAGTCATATCGTCGCTCATCGAAGCTCGATTGCGTGAATAATACAAGTTTCGTAGAACTATGAAAGTATGCAGATCCGTTCGTTGTGATGTGAATTTTTTGAAGCATGAAATCTTGAAGTTTCGCTTCTGGAATATGAATATTTGAATTTTGGCGGAGCGTTCCATAGCAGTCCGCGCAAGTTCATTCAATTTAAAATGGACAAGAGACATTGAATCATTTCCGGATTTCACTCACGTAAATTCTCAACCCCATATCTCGCAGCCTCGCCAGTCACGTTGCAACTTGACGCTTTAAGCGACGAACGTCGAATTTCCTCACCGAGCTTCAGCCGAGCTATTACGTATGTCGACAGGATGCTGGACAACTGACCGCAAGAGAATACCATGACTATTTAACTAAGGTCGATATCCAAATGTCCCAGTCCCTAGGATAATTTTCCCATTATCTAGTTACTTCATTAAATTAAAAAATTACATTAAATCATTGCTAAAATAATTTGAAAGAGAGAGAGAAAGAGAGAATCGCGAGTTGATGACATCGTCTTTAAGAGGTGAAGCTAAATTGTAATAAAATGATCAATAATAATAATCAAATAATGAATATTATTCGATACAGCATTTATAAATAATTAATCTAAATTAATTCCCCCTTTCAATCTAAATTATAAAATTTAGCGCTTTTTTTATTTTATTTACAATATGACAGATGAGTGTAATATACTACTGAAATAAGTCAGTTATTTTAAGTTTTCTTCAAAACCTGGTATTTTAAGTCGAATATAAGCGTGACGAATCAATCGTCCTGGATTTTCGTTCGGTTAAATTTTTCCCTTTCGCGTTTCTCGAATTAGTCGCGATTCTGCGAAATAGTCTCGTCCAGTTACGCGAACCAATTTACGAATACGTAGATATAACGAGAGTCATTTTCGCGGGCGTCGAGCAGCTTGTCGGAATGCCTTTGCGCGACTAAAAGCGCGCTGCAGTTAAATTCAGAGCAAATTTTAGTAGAGTGAAAAGGTCGTCTCTCTCAGCACTTGCCATTGTTAATTGGCAGCGAGGGGACAGGGGACAGGGGACAGGGGACAGGCGCGCTCCAATCTTTCCTCGTCTGGATGCAGCCGGAGTACATGCACGTAGATCCTGCCCTCGTTGTTTGCTGCCTCTTGCCGCCCTTTTGTGCCCGTCGAAGTGCGCGGCCTCGTTGGAAATCAAACCCGCTATTATCGTCGAAGCGACCTTATTTGAATTTAATTCGGACGTTCGCTTAATTGCGGATTCCTTGAGAGAGTCAATGAGTAATTTTATATTTCATACTTTCGCACCTCTTCGTGGATTCTCCTAGTTTTAAAGACAATAAAGATCTCGGAAATCATGTTATTTGAAAAAATATCCAATCGTTGTTTTAGATGGGAATTATTTCTCTCTCTCTCCTTTTAAAATTACCCGTCCATCGGTTCCAAGTGACGTTGTAGTATCTTCATTAATAATAATTAAAGAATCAATATTTATTCAACTGCAAAATTTCTCTTATAATCCTCAGAATAGATAAGAAATTACTTTATAATTTTAATCAGTATCAAAACATACGTATAGTTATTTAATTCATTTTCACAGCAAATTTTCTTATCTTATCATTCTTCGTGCATAATAAGGGTACTTTTTTAATCTTTATCCTTAAAACACATTCAATTTGAAAGATATGAATCTAAAAAGTAGCATTAATTTTGAAAAAAAGAGTTTTTATCTTGCTTAGTTTTAATCTCGCAGCGATTTAAGTGAATTGCTTTTTCCCAAATGAAACTGTGACTCTTCCAAATGATCCACGTTAAGATATTATTACTTATCACCGTTCTTCTCCTCGCGAGGCGGTAAGCGCTTACGGTAGACGCGCAATTTCCTGTCAGGATAGACGTTGGGGAGGATGACACATGACAAGAAGACTAAAACGAACAAATATATATGAATCTGCCTTTAAAAATGTTCGCTATCTCCTTCGGTATTTTTGAACTTATATTTTCGCCATCTTGTGTCGTGCTCGATTTTGTGTTTCCGTTATTGTCAATTAAAGAAAATGACGTGACGAAAGGAGAGCACAGGGATTATCGAACCATTCTTTCGAGCCTGTCAACTGCACACTGTTGGAAGATCAACCGGAGATAAAAAGCGGCAGTTTTCTTCGAAATTGCTCATAAAGGACAGACTCGGCTTGCACCGCACCCTATTCTCCTAGCGATCCGTTGTTGTCCGCAGGACATGCACAACGTTCCGTGAAATTGCTCGCGCGAGATGGTAGCCGAGATGGTGGATCCAACTATTCGTCATTTATCGTGTAGGCGGCCTTTTTTTTTTTTAATAGTTTATCGCGTCAATTGTAACGAAATGGAAAATAAAATAATGTATGAGGTAATAGAACACCGTAGTATTGAACGCGCGGATATGAACTTCTAGAAATTGGACCGAGTAGAAAGTTCATTAACCGATGTTATTACAACTTATGACGTAGTTTCAATATTATCGATCGCATGATACGAACAGCCATCTCGTTAAATTATTTACCATGCCGTTTATTGGATATTTTCCGATACAGAGATATCGATCTTAATTACTCGTTATTAAAACAAATTTATCCACATACATATAATATGCTCTTGATCTAAATTTGAAATCTGATGGAATGGAGTGTATCATCACTGATAAGCAGTGGATTTCGATTGTAATATTGCCAGGAAGTTTCACTGACAATGAGAAGAATTAATTAATTCAATTAATGATATTTAAAAATGCGTCTCATGAAATATCATATATAAGACATATATTTTTATAGCAATATATATTTTGTTAAAAGAAATATCTGGATTTGTAATCAAACATTTTCATTTTTCCTAGGTTTATTATATTTTAAGATCTTAAAAGAAATGTAATATGCATATAATTCTAAATTTGAATACTAATTATATGAAATCTCATTGCCATCCTTGCATAAGATGGAGGGATAAAATATGAATGTTTTCACTGATTCAATTTAAGAGAGTGGATAATGTTATATAAGAAAATATAGAAGGAAGAGAGTAATTTTATACTAATTCTTTAATATTTCATAAAGAAATCTAGTGTATCTAATGTATACTCGTAGAATTAAATTGAAATTTAACACGTTTGTGTTAAACAAAAATTTAATTAATAGCCGCATAAATTTAATTAATGTTATAAGAATTACTTTGAAATGTGCATAATTTCTCTCTGTTTTTAGGAGAAACAGGAAAATTGATAAAAGTATAAACAAATTTATAAAAATTTATAAAATAAATTTTACATCTTAAAGAAAAATTCTTTATAACTAAATTATTAGATATATGTGCAATACGTTTTCTTCGTTTTCATATCTGTAACATATTTCGCGGAATTAAAAAACAGCGCGATATACAAAAATTTTGAATTCCAATATCTCGAATTTAATCAACACCAGTTTATAAAATTGCAAAAAAATTTACAAACGTTCATTTAATTCAATCGAAACTCGATTTGAATAACATATTTTTTATATATACTATGAATGAATCATAGATAAAAATTCAAAATATCGATACAGTCGGCTCGCAGATGGAAAAAATTAAAGAGTCTAAACAACAATCTCGTTTCTATTTTCATTTTTATGATTCTATAACACATTGCTTTGTGAAATACGATTGCTGAATACTCCGTATATTTCGTTCTTCATTTATGTATTTCTTATTGCGAAATAAAAGAAACGAAGAACATCGGGCAAGAATAGAGGAGGACTTTCATTTTACGGTTGTAATCTCTTGACTGGAAAAGAGGAGCTGCTTCGGAAAATGGTGATCTGCACATCGTAATTCACTGAAGAAATGGGAAGTTATTGCCGTACTTTTCTTAAATTGTAATTTATACGGACAATTTGGCGAAAAGCGAATTAAAAAGCGAATGAGCTGTTGCTTCGAAACGCATACGACAGTATAGCATAGGTCAATGGAATGCTGATGGCTCGCTATTATTCATCGATATGGACGTGCATTAACTCGTTTTAATCATATTGCACTTAATCGCTTAGTTTACGATCGCCATTTCTCTCTTTCTCTCTGTTCTTTTTTTATATTATAATAAAATAAAAATTCTATTTTTATATTATAATAAAATAAAATAAATAACATATATATCCACGATTTTCCTTTTTTATACGACATAAAACTTTTATAAAATTTTTTGAAAAGTAAAAAAATTACGAAAATCTCTCCATAATATCAAATTTTTGGACGAGAGAGCTCCCTGCTATATTTGAGTGCCGTTCGGGAATGAATGTTATAAATGAATGGGCATAAAATTTTTATCAAATGTAGCTAGATGCTGACACAATTAACGTAGCACATCCATCAAACGGAATGTTTCAATAAATTGTGGAGATAACTTTGTTACGCTTTCCAAGTGATGAAGCGAGATTCATTGCCATACACTTGACATAATATGCCGCGTAATGAAATGCCGTGCGCGCACAAACATTACTATTATATGAGATACGTCATAACGAAGACCTAATGCGCGCGATGGAATGGGCATGTCTGATAAGTGTTATTATAGTCCACGAAGCCAGCCGTAATTATTGATGGCCCCGCTGTAATCAACACGTGTTTGATTACATCATCAGGTTCACATAGTATAAGTATAGATGAACGGATTAAATTATTCATTGTATATCGATACATAATAATTTGGTTTTCATTATAGAGGCGTGTTATATAATATTATGTCGTATAATTAATCAGCAAACCTGAAACCTTAGTAATGTAGTATAAAAAGTAATATTTTTTCATATTTTTCTCAAAAATCTAAACAGGTGATTAATATTATATTTTTCTTGTTAGTATGTCATTTTAATTTAACGAAGGAACCATTCGAAGATGACAATGGTAGGTACTGTCATTTTACCTCTCCTGTAGACACGACACAAATGGACGTAATACATAAGCGCACATAAGCAAGTATCGTCGTGTGAAAATACAATGGAGGACTCCTCCAATGCTGCGTGCTATTGAGAGTGATTCGTAAACACGGGTATAATGGACTGTGCACAATAGTGAACTTCAACAGTCTCGCCGAGTTACGCGGCCACAGGGAAGGGAAAAGGCATAATCGAATCTCTCTATATTGCACAAGGAGACAGCTAAATCCCGAATAACTTGCTTCAAAATATACCGCAGTTCATACAAAGCATTTCCTTGCAACGCACGCGAATGAATACTTGTAAAATGCATAAACTATCTCTTATTGAGATCCGATACAACATATTGAGTGAAAAATATTCTCGTCGATTGACAATTGACGATATGGAAAATGAAAGAAGAAATACAATTTACATTATATTTCGCAACGTGTTTGTGTTTTTAAAATCGCGAATAAATTTCGACTTTCATGTATCGCGATATTAATAATCGATGTCGGGAGGAGTATTGTACAGAATGTATAGCGTTTTTACATATGCAATTGGGCAGGATTCATAACCGCTGTGTAGTGCGCGAGTGGATGAGAATTGGCTACAGGTGGTCCCGGGCAAATCAATATGTGTACGTGTGTTAGGTGAATGTACGTGAGAATATTACTTATACTCTCGACGCGTTCCTTCCCCGAGACGAACGGGCTTTATGATCGACGATGACGACGAGCAACAATAGCGCGACATGACGAAAATATTTACGCTTCACGTCGTTTGTTGGAATGAATTTCATGTTTCCTTTTTATCGAGATGTGCGCAAAATATACATATATTTCGGAACGCATTTTGTAATATCGTTTACAGTAGCCTTGGGAAACTCTCGAGGATAAATTGGGAAACTATGTAAGATGGATTTCTAGATGGAGGAGAGTACTTACAGAAAAGCGGACAGCAAACTCGGGACGGGACAGCAAATAAGATAAAGGTGTGATTTCAAACGATGTGCGGGAATTGAACTGAAATAAAGAAAGGAACGAGTTTTAGTTAAAAGAAAAAAAGAAAAAGAACGAATACTTTCTCTTCACTAGAAAAACATAATTAAATTACAAAAAATTTTAATAACATCTGTGTATGCATACTATATAGGAAGATAATAATAATAATAATAGTATATAATCTGTATATAATATAAACTGATAATACTACACTGATAGATATTGAAGAGAACGAGAATTAAATTTACATATAATACATACAATTTTTAAACAACGAAACAAGTACAACGTTATTGTACTTGTTTCGTTGAAATAATAAGTAGTAGCAGATTAACAAATAATCGATCAAACGATCAATTATTTATTAATCATTAATCTGTGTGATTACCTATTTTGTATCATTCTTCATCGTCACTGTATTCTCCTACGAGTTCTTGTGAAAAGCCAATGGCGTACAAGTCTTGTAGTGATAGATGGACATAAGACGCAAGGTTGAACAATTTGTAGTTGCTGATACAATTCACTATCCAACTGTCGGAAATTGGTGCTGCTTTGGCAGTTCGATACCAATGTTCTGTCAAAATTAAAACGCGAATATACTTTATTTATTTATTTTTATATTATTATCAGAAGGAATATTATATATATATATATATATATATATATATATATATCGATATACAAGTATATTTGTATTTAACACAAATATACATATATTTTTTTGGAGGGCTTTTCAAATTATCTTCATTATTATATTCATCATTGTATATGTTGTTTACAACAATACTTATCTACAACAATACGTATCTACAACAATACTTATTATTACTTACCAATTTCTTTATCATCATGAACACCGTCTTGGATCACAATGCCTTTCATGCCTTCCTTTTTAGCCAAAGTTTCGAGAGAGTCTACCACTGTGGCTCCAGTGGCGAGTAACAAGCTCTGAAAACCAAAGGTACTTTTACACTATGAGTTTGGCCCAAATCCAACTTCAAATGACGCGGTAGCTGGACGCGGAAACCGTAAATAAAAATCTTTCCAGTTCAGTGACATGTACAATGAATTGGTTTTAATTATAGTCGAAGAAGTCTTATCGCAATTTTGGCAGAGATGAATAAGGTTCATGACGGGGAAAATAACTCTTCATGTCTAGCAAGAGATTAAAGATTCGCAATATTTCTTACGATCTTCATTACGGAAATTAAAGCTGAAGACTAACCTCATACTGATTTGGCGAAACATTCAAATATGGTCCGACGCACCAAAATGTAAAGCCTTCAAAGAGATCCTTTTTGCGTAGCCTCGACCTTTGAGGACCGTCATCAATAATCTCATCGCTGAGCGTCGTGGCCTCGTAAGGGGTTTCGTCCAGCAGTTTTCCCTGTTCGATACAATCTTCGATCCATTTGTAGCTGACTATCCATTTTCGATGAGCTATACCTTGGAGAAACTTCAATGTGCTTTTGGCTGCGTTCTTCTCGCCTATCGTGTTCACGATAACGTGCGTTATATCAGATTCAAACTGATTTACAAAATTTATATTGTATGTCGTCGCGAACTCTTTCACAATTGCCAATCGAGTCGCCGTCAAACCGCTACATATGAAACACAGTTTTTGTCTATTAGGTTGCTGGCAGACGTTCAATTTATTTGTCGTGGAATTTTGCGGTGTACTGTGATAAAGTGGATATAGCTTCACAGATGTGCTTGCATCGTTCTTCGAGACGCTCCTTATCTTAGATGTGCTCGGTGTCTGCTCGACGGATGATGGTGGTTCGAAGTGTGGTTTCGAAATCGGCGATAAATATGATAGATTTTTTCTCGACTCATGTAGTTTCATATTATTTCCATTGCTGCAAAATTATAATAATGAACTTTGCGTGTTGCAAAAGAATAAGTTAAAAATCAAACATTCAGAACTACCTTTTCTGATTTTCTAAAGATTTTTGTATATTTTATATATTGTATATATTTTTTTATATTTTAATATATTATCTATGAATCTTTTAATGAATATTAATTAATTATCATTTAAATCATATATATGTATGTACATATATATATTTAATACATTCTTTATATGTAATTAATAATTCTTTACTCTTCGTACATTAATATATATTTTATATCTTATCGTTATCTTATCGTTCTATCTTATTTTTAATTATATATGTATTTTTATTGATATTTTGTTGCAATGTTCGAAACTAGAAATAAAAGGGGAGCAATTCTGCCTATTTTAGTATGAATCATGCAATAGTATATGTATATTTATATACGAATATATAAGTAACTACCAAAAACATGTAGACATAAACGAGGGGCGTACGATAAGGGAAAGAAGGGCTTAAAATACTTACTTCTTCATCTTTCTCTCGGGAGTTTTCTCCACAACATCGTCTTCGTCGGCAGAGAGTACCTAAAAAGTTTAAAAATGCTATATGACTCTTACTATATTAATCGAATAGCTTTCATGCCGCAATCACAAATGTAATCCGTAAATCTTATTATAAATAAACAATGGAAACTAACTAAATATTTGAAAATAAAAAATAGTGTGCTATGTAGTGCAAGCTCATAAAAGGGGAGATATATGCATATAGATATTAATATTTCATATAATACATCCTCTCTACCATTTCTATATAATACATATATGCATTAACATTATATGACTGAAATATAAAAGATATATGTATAAATATACGTAAAATACTAAATCATAAAAAGAATTATAAAATCGTTATGATAGAAAAATTTGAAGAGAGAAATTAAAAGTGTTCATTAATATATTACTATTTAGTGCACTAATAATATTGCAGATAACTATTAATTTTACACAAATGAGTTATAATTATTTCGATAAAATAAAGTTTCCTGAAAATATAGAGATTTATTCGCGATATATCTTATCAAATTTGCAATAATTATTTGTGATATGAATTATGGTTTTGTGAAAGCTGAAGAAAGCTATTAAAATTGTATACTTGCAAATATGAATTCAATTCGTCATAATTATATATTTTATAATTATTTTCCTGTATAAAGAATTTTGATATCTAACAAAAATATATTTTAAAACATAAAAAAAGCATGCATTAATATGCTACTTAATTAAAAAACGGATGAATGAGATTGCATAAACAGGATGCACTGACCTCTATTGCAGCCTTCTCATCTTGAGTATCTTTCTTCCGCTTTTCTGGAGTGTGCTGCTTCTCTTGGATCGAATCTTCTTGCAAAGTAATCTTCGTCGTTCTTTGATTCTGATCCTTAACCGGGATATCGAATAATTCTTTTTCAAACTTTTGCAACTGAACTTGATGCTGCGTAACATCCATGAGAGAATCGAAGAAATCATCTGTTGTCTCGTTGCCAACTACTGGTTTTTGCATTGTACCATCATCGACGTGTGGTCGATCCATCGAAGCATTAATATGTTGCGCAAGAGAGGAAAATTCTTCAAAAAACTCTTCCCTTCCATGCGATAGATTATGTTTTGATATAATCCTTCCACAAGGATCTATGTCAATTGTATTGGCACTTGCCGTTACATTTTTTTTCTCTCTTCGATCAACTGTACAGTCGTGTCTCTTCTGGTTGGGGGATTTAACAATTTCTTTCTCCAAATTTTCTAAAGTAACGATCGTCCTGCGTTTCCGAAGGTTTTTGGGGGAATATTCGAAAATATCATGTGTTGACGACGCACTTAATATTGGAGTTTCCTGTGCGGTGCCACACGGTTCATCTGTCATCACGAGACAGTTCGGTGTCCTCTGTTCCGCCAACAAGCGAGATTTGAGATTCGATCTGATCGGCTGATTGGTACAAGGTATCATGTCTTGGTGGCTTTGTGGCAACTCGACGTTGGCGATAATCTCATCAAAATTATCCTGCAATAAACTCTTGCAACATTCTCCGCTGTTCTTTTCTCTCTGACTCGTTTCGATGTTCCATGGGGCAGAATCCAGCGATCGACACGCCTTGGAATTGTTCTGCGATCGATTGATCTGCAGTACTCTATTTATGATGTCGTCATTAGAAGCTTTTGCGATTTTTTCCGATTTTTTGCTTCCGTTGTGTTCCTTGTACGTAGATTGCTGTAGTATGTAGTCAAGATTTTCCGAATTAAATATACTATTGCTTTCAAACATATCCGATTCTCGCATCGTCAAGCCTTTCTGACGATTCACCGGTCGATGACTAGTCAATTTTTCCTCAGATGGATTTCTTATTGACAAACATTTTTTCTTAGGCACATCCATAATCGATGCGTTCCGTTGGTCAGATTGATCGTCAGCTCTGGGTCTTCAGAGAAAAAACCATGACGGTATAAATAAAAGAAATACATCTTGTCTCAATGATAAAAAACTTTTCCGAGATTAAATGTACAATGTACTATGCTTTGCTTTGTCGCATTACTTTGTCTACAGTAATGGTAGCGTGTAGTAGTAATCACTCAAAGTAGTTTAGTAAGCAAGAGAAAAAAATTAAAAAAAAAAAGAAAAGAAAACATTTAATTTCGGAAAAACAACATTAACTATATACACATAGATTGATGTAAAAATAAAAGCTAACACATAAGAAATATAATACGATTTATGATATAAAGATGACAAAATGCTGAAGAAGAAATAAAAATTAAAAAATAAAATCGTTAACAGCAGGAAAGATTAAAACGGAAAAGTGTTCGACGCGGCTCTTATATATATTGGCTTATATAAAATTATTATATAATATCATTTCTAGTACCTTTTGCAATTTCTCGCAATATGCTCCGTCGATTCCGATTCCGTGTCTGAGCTAGAAATTTGTAGTATCCTTCTGAATTTTCTCGTGCGTGTATCCTGTTCCTTAGAATCCAGAGAGATTATTTCGATTACGTCTTGATCGTCCGAGGAATTTGAACGGTGTTTTTTACTCGCATCTAAACTCGATCCTGCATTTTTGGATGATCTGTTGTATTTGTCACGTTTTATCCTACGTCGACCACTGTCACTGGCCGAATCGCTGGAATTGTCATTTTTATTATCGTCAAATAGCTCCTTGTCACTAATATATCTCGTTCTTTTCTTCCTATCGAAGTTTTCGATGAAAAGCTCTTGCGCTTTGCTTGTGGACGCTGCGAAGTGCGAATTTTTCGCCTTAGGAAAATTATTTTCTTCGGTATGAACGGGCTTCTCGAGTTCGGATTGCTGTCGCGTCGAATTCGCACGTCTAGACTCTCCGTGCTCGCTCATTGGAGAGTCTATCGCCAGAAACTTCAGCTGCGAATCTTTGTCTGGTGACAGCAGCTTAATAGAATTCGACGTTTCTGAATAAACATGCGAGATTTTCTTAATCGCCGAGTTGCTTGCATGAGGTGTCTTATGAGGAGACTGCGCACTTTTCTCCGTGATGTCCTCGATCATCATAGTTTTCTTTTGATGATCGATATCTTTCTTTGGCATCGAAGCTGCTGAAATTTCACGAGGATGTGGGGATGTTGCGGAAAGTTCGGCGTCTCTCGAAATAGTTTGAGTAACGGAACTAATATTCTCCATCACAGTAATATCCATTATGTCTTGTGAATCGTTTGATCGATTAGGGGATCTCGCTAAGTTGCACGACATATTCATAATATTATATTGCAGCATGTCGAATTTGCTGATTGATTGCTGCATATTATACACTGATGCCATATTACACACTTGTGCTGATTCGCGTTTAGTCGTGCCTAAGTAAAAATATTTGACGTTACGTCGCCTAATCATTGTGCCTTTTTGAAGAAATTTCACGGGACGTCTTTGATTTTTAATATTTTTAATATTTTTTGATGATTTTTTCGATGTCGTAGGATGATTGATGAGTTTTTGTTGACAAATAATTTTAGAAGCATTTTGGTCCGTTGTCTTTTTGAGAAGCGCACTGTCAAGTATCCTATTCCGATTGGTTTGTAATTGATCTTCATCGATTATCTCTAAATTCAAGTCGCGTTTTACACTTGATAATCTATCAAATAGTTTTCCGCCTTTCGATAATGGATACGAATAGATGTATTTGCGATCATTTATATCATCTTTTTCGCTAATCGATAGTTTACCAATCAATGGAACTTGATCTAATAGTGGCGAGTTAGTTTTCTTTTTATCTTCAATTCCCGACTTTCTTTTCAAGGATAATCTGGCTTTTGATATTGGGGATTGCAAGGATTGAGAAGAGACTTCTTCTAATGTTCTTTGAGTATTGTTATTCCTTTCAAGTTCGGAAGTTCGGTTTTCGGTTGGTGACGAGTTTCCAAAGTTGTCGACAGGAGGAGTTTGCGCAATGTCACGGATTATTTCGTGTTCGCGTACAGATTCGTTTAACTTTTGGGGCGTTAATATTGTTAATTTTTTCGGCGACGGCAGTAACGAGTCATAATGTTCTACAATAATCTCTGCACTTTCTTCACGACATCGATTTTGAGAAGCTTGAAAATTTTTATTGACGTTTTCGAAGCCTATAATTTCGTTCACCTGATTGCTACTCAAGTTCGTTATACGTATCCGTTCGTTTTCTTCCTCTTGCATTTTTATCGAGAGATGATTAGGTGATAATAATGTCGAACTATTGGCATTGTCCTTTGCAGATTCCTTTTGATTACGAGTATCTGTTTCACTTAATACTTTCGATGGCATCACTTTTGCATTCGATAAATCTAGATATTTATCGATCGCGTTTTCTTTCTGATTGTTCTTCTTTTTCTTATTGTTATTATTCGTTACAATTTTAGTCAGATTGTATTTCTTACTCGGCGATAACGTAACATTTTCAATTATTCGAGGTGTGTCCTTATTCTTCTCGGTACTCACATTCAGCTTCTTCATCTTTCTTTTTTTACCACGTTTCGTCTCTTTCCCGAATTCGATCATGCGAGTCCAGTCCGCGGAAGAAGATTGCACTGCAAATGCGCTCGATGTGCTCGAGATCGAGTTATTGATCGCCGAGATCTGACGCGTTTGATCGTTCACTGTTGTCAATGATGAATTGTTCTGATTATTCGTCTTCTCAACGTCCAATTTTGACGTATGAATTTTGTCGCGTATTGTAGCGTGAAACGCTTTATATTTCAATTCGATCGTTGTAGCGGAATCGGTCTTTATTTCTTCGTTTAATTTCCTCGCTTTCAAGCTCCCCTTTCTTATACAGGATGTATCCTCTGTATTTGTATCCTCCATATTATCTATACTCTGTTTATTTAAACTCTCTTTTCGACGATTTCTCCTGTTGCTTTTGTCGTTCTCATTTATATCGGTCGTGTTTAATTCACTATGATTATCGGATATTAGATTGTTGCTTTCTACACAGCTCGGTTCATCGGGCATATGATACAACCACGTGCGAACTTTAACATCAGACCTACTGAAAGTCGCGTTTTCATTCTCATCCGCAGGAATAGAATCATCACGTTGGACCATAATTGATACATAACTTTCTTTTGTATTACGCGGTTTCGAATGTGACAATACTGTAACATAGATATCATCGAAGTGCAGATCAGAAAAGCGTCCCATTTTGTTTGCTGGTCTTGCTAAATAAATATAATCTTACATGTAACATTATAAAAAAAGAATCAATTTAAGCGCGCAATTTTTTATTTATTTTCACACAATTATAGCTGGATTATATTACGATCGATAATTTCGGCGGTGATCTGTAAATTTCTTATTCTTTTTTTTTCTAGTAAAGATATTTTAAAAATATTCACTGCGAGGAGTTGGATGATGTCGGAAAGATACGTGATACTCAAACTCCACGGCCTTATAAAACATTGAACTTTATATACATGTCTAAATGTACAGTGTGTGAGTGAATCGAGGCACCCTAGAGTATCGAGAATTAAATTTTTCAAGCCTCCTCTGCGCACCATGAAGAACATAGTACTGACCTCGCTTAATGTACTTTTATGGCAGTGTATTCTCTGCTTTTTAACTTTCATTCATAACTAAATAAAATAATAGCAGATCTCTCACGCAAGTCAATAGCTGGTGCAAGAATTATGACTATTATTGAAAGCATGCAGCAATAATTCTCAATAATATTTTAATGAAAGAGCCATTTCCTGGCTGTACTTATTTCTTTACGTTCCTTTACACTTTTTAATGTTCTTATATTCTGAATACCAATAGTAATGGCAACCAATAATAACCCAGATAAGAATATTTATTTATTGATTTGGACATGAATTAAAAGTTGATCAAAAAAATTAAAATTGAAAATTTCTGCAATATACTCACTGTCTATGTTGCTGTCAAGTTGGATGGCAGTGACAAGATGTTTAAATTTTGTAATACAGGCTTTTAAGTGATCATCTTTTGAAACATTGCGTCTGTTAAGATTTTTTTTACATAGTGGACAAGTTGCATTTTTCTTCCGCAACACTTTCCCTATGCATGATTTACAGAATGAATGCCCGCATCGTGTCTTTGTAGGTTCTGTCATCAACTGCAAACTAAAATGAAATTGTAACATTATTTATAAATTTTAAAATTAATCTAAGTTCTCTTCATATACAAAATAATTATTTTAATTATATATATTTATATATACAGCGTATCAGGGCAATCTATTCCTAAAAAAAAGCTCTTGTAGCTTACCTCGAGAAATTTTCAAAACACTATAATAAAGTATTTTTTCATCGAGTACTTTTCGAGTTATGAGGCTTGAAATAATCTCTTAATTTTATATAAACTGTAAAATATCTAGTAATATATCTAGTAAAGTATTCATTTTTCGATCATCTTACCTTAATACTTTTATGTACAAAATAATGAGAGGAATCAATTGGTGTAAAGAAAACATAATTGTTTCGAAAAAAAGTACGTAATTGTTAATTGCAAATTACATATTTTTTCTTAATATCATAACTCGATGAAAAAATACTTTATTATAGTGTTTTGAAAAGCTCTCGAGTTAAGCTACAAGGACTTTTTTTTGGGAAGAGATTGTCCTGACACCCTATATATATACATTATTAATATATTATATATATATATATATATATATACATACGTGTTGTATATGATGTGCATATGTGTATGTGTATATATATATATATATATATATATATATATATATATATATATACATATACTATATATATTGGAATCCTAACCTATATCAATACTGCAATAGCGTAATCGCGCGCAAAAATAATCGATTAATCGGGATTATACATCATGCGAGCAAATTCGATCGTAGTTTAGTAGCGTTTTAATTGGAAGCGTGCGTATTCGCGACGTAAACTTACCAAATTGTACATTCCAAGGATTTTTGCAAACTGTTGACACTTTCGGAAAGTTTGTCCACGTCGGTCTTTTGAATTTGTTCTGCCATTACTTTGCTCGTAATTAACACGCGCACTCTTGTTACCACAATTTATGATTCTTTCCTCGCAAAAAATTTGTCGTCGAATGAATTAGAAAAGTTGTTGAGCATGAATCGACACCACACCTCTCATTCGAATTAATAAAACCGAACTTGACAATGCGCGGGAATTTACCGATTGCAACGCAGCTACGGATCACTGCATTAGGCTAATATTACATTTGTCGTACGACAAAATTTTTTAAGCACATTGATTGGCTGCGGGATAGAAAATTTCTAAAGATTCAAAAAATTATTATCCCGCAGCCAATCAATGTGCTTAAAAAATTTTGTCGTACGACAAATGTAATATCAGCCTTATTGATTATTTATTCGCGTTCGAACCGGGATATATAAAGATGGAGATCTATGCAAAAAAATTTTCGTAGACAATATATATCATCTAGTTTTAAATATATGTTTATATTTAAATAAATTAATGATACAAAGTATAATATTTATTACAAATAATATATGTATATATATACACAATAAGAAATTAATAATTTAAGTATAAATTATTTAATATAATACTTCAGTATTATAAATTAAATTTAAATTATATATGTTATTAACAAATCTGGGGTATTACAATATATATTAAATTAAATTTGAATTAATTATTATTTTATCAACAAAATACAATAAAAACAAAAAAAAGATTAAAAGGGATTACGAAAATTGAATTTATACACCAATTTCATGAATAAATCAATTAGATAAAACTTATATTTTCACCGAAAATGTAATCGATTTAATTTAGTATTAATGTTAATCGAAATAATTGAGCTGTTAAACCAAAACAATTTTAGCAAATTAGAGCAACAATTTCTTTAAATAAACAAAAGAGAGTTATCTTACCACGTATATTTCTTTGTATAAAAATATTGGAATAGACAGCATCGTTCTTGGTCACGATTGAAAAAATCATTTACTGATGGGAGTAACAGTTTGATTGATTAATCCGGAAACAAAGTAAAGATTTTTTCTTGATTGGTCAATTAAACGTCATATTAGTCGATTTTCAAGCGCAATCTGAGATTGCGATCGAGGAGACACTAGAGATTCTTCGAAGTATTTGTATGTGTTATTGACCAATCAGGATTAAAAGATTAAAGATTTCTTTATCCTGATTGGTTAATTGCATTGCCTCGAGACATCTCTAGCGTCTCCTCGATCGCGGTTCGATAAAGTGAGTGTGCAAGTCTTATATCGCGCTCGTTCATGCTTGAAATAAGTAGTTGGCGCGAAATCTATGTTGAATGATTATCACGATGTCGTGATGTGTTACAATCGTATCGATATGGTTTATTTCGTCGCGATGTGCGCGTTTACGAGTTATATTTCGTACATTATCGGAAGATATCGATATTAACGCTGTCTCAATTGCAAACTGTTGAAACATCCTTCAGGTAATTTTTTTTGACCGACTTTTTATGGTTAGAAATCTTTTCTTAACTCCGCGATAACGATCGACGCCTCGAACCGACAGCGATTTCTTGGAGAAAGAAATTGGAGCAGATTTGATATTAAAACACTTTTTGACATACATGAAATATTCTTTCCTTAAATAAACAAAAGTTTGGCATTTATTATTGTATATTTCTTGCATTGAAATACATATTAGAATAAGCGTTAAGAGCCTTAGAATGCATACCATTATCGCGTATATTTGTGGCTCAAGCGTTTGAAACAAGTAATTGACGCGAAATAATTATTGCGAATCTAATGTGACGACAGTTTCGTGTTATAATTGCATCGTTGTAATTCATTTCGATGCGACTAATATCTCGTAAAATATCGACAATAATGATGTCTCAATTGTATATGGATAAAACATTTTTCAGGTAATTTTTTGATTTTTTGGTTAAAATTTTTAATTTTGCGGTAATTGCCTCAGATCAAGAGCGATGTGAAAAAACTGGGTTGTTTTGATACCAAAAAATTAAAAAAAAAATATATATATATATATATATATATATATATATATATACATTTATAAATATAAAACACATCATATTGTATATTTGATGTAACATTTATGTATATACATATTTTAAAATGTATTTTTTAATATCAAAACAACTCAGTTTTTTCATATCGTGTTGTTGATTTAAAGCAGTTACCGCGAAATTAAAGAAATTTTAATAAAAAGAATCAATCCTAAAAAAATTATCTGAAGGATGTTTATTTGGCGTACAATTAAGACATTATTGTCGATATTTTATGAAATATTAGTCGCATCTCACATCGAAATAAATTTCATTGATGAACAAAACACGAAACTGTCGTAAAAAATGAATATTATATTAATTTTGTGTGAAAATATATTTATTTGAAATTAAATTTAAAAAATTTGATATTACTATTAATTTCTTGCTATTTCTTTTTAAATTCAGTTCTAAATATAAAATTTAATTTAAAATTTAATTTAAAATTTCAGTTTTAAATATAAAAATTTGTAAAAAGATTTATTTATTTGTGTTTGTGTGGTACAATTGACATTTTAAGCTTTTTTTCTGTACAAAATATTTAAATAATTCTTGTTATATATAATTTGTAAAATATAATATATTCATATATTACATAAGATCTCGAATGAGAGACACATGCGAACTTAACAGCGATTACTGATTGTTGAGCTTATAATTTATTATATTATTCAATTAATTCTCATACATTGTTTGTTAATTACTAATGATAATAGTTTGCTAAAATTGCATTCAGGAAATTAATATAACATAATGGTTGAAACGTCTACATAATATTATGCTTTATAGTATATTAATGAATTTATATATACATGAATTTTATACATAAATACAATGTATGTATATTCTGATTTTTATATTTATCCTTAATACAATTTATCGACAAATTAATTAAATGTGCAATTCTTTGAATTTCTTTAGTGGAACTGCATTGTTTTGCCTATTAAATTCTGTGAGGGCTCTATGATAAAATTTTCTGAATTAATATATCTTATAAAAACGCGGTCGATACGCGTGCTCGCACATGTTTAATGCATGTCATTTTTAACAACGTTGAATATACTTTATTTAAACATACATGGTAAATTGTTGCCAGTAGAAAAATGATTATAACTAGGTTTTGCTTTAATAAAAAATAGGGGAAAAATAAATTACATATGGCGATGCAACGCGCGCAAATTGGATGAATTCGATACATGTTTTGCCATTGTACAAAAATCTTGGGAAACGGTGCACAAAAGCGACGCCGCGAATATGAATATAATCCTTGTCTGCCAGCCAGCCAGGATTCATACTGACGCGCTCATGCATAAGCCATTTTACTGGTTTACGGAAACGTCGGGAGAGCACCGCGCGACTCGCTCGAAAGCAAATTTATACATTATTCGCCGGCGATTATATAGGATGGCGGAAGCCGCTCCCGGCGTAGGGAGTTTCAATTATTCGCATCCCTCTGCGATGCAATTCGCCGATACAGGAAATTTTCGATCTTCCGCGGTTAATCATGTAGGCGTCTGCAACCACCCCGCGAAAAAACTATCTTGGCACAATAAACAATTTGGCCTTAAAGTCATTTTGATGTATCAAGACAAACATTTAAGACAAAGGAATTAGCTAACTTCTGAATAAATTACAATTTTATCGGAATATGATGTATCTTGTGATAAATTTATATATAATTTTGAAACTGTAAATGTATATTTTAATTTTTCATTGCTTTAAATGTATGTATCAATATTAAACGCTTGGCGATCTGATATTCAATTCAATTCCTATTTTTAATTTAGTCAGTGAAAATATTTTTTCAATGATAAAATTTTAATTGAAACTGTATTTTTTTTTTCATATAGTACCTCAGTTCCGGATGCGCAGCACTAGCCGTTGACGATTTCTACACATATGGAATTATGAATGTCGTCACGTAGCATTCTTCGCGGAACGACCTGTTGATGAAATATGGGGTGGTTCTTCTTTGCCAGTATTTTACTGCTCTTCTTATGCGGTAAGTATTAAAAATATAATTTAAACTCTTACATATAGAAACATGTAATATTAGAGTATTACTTTGCGCTGTTTGTTTATGTAAACAAATCTGCGAACATCTCAATCAAATTTTAAATACATTATATTATAAAAAATAAATACACTGTACCTCTCATAATTTGTAAAAAATATTTTATTTGAAATTCTTTTTTAATATTTAAATTCCGACATTGTATAATTTATATTTATGTTCAGAATCAATTAAATAATATCGATTATTTAATTATTGATTATTTTTAGAAATAAACACAAGATCAAATAAAAAGCTACATCAAAAATTTGAATTGTTGAATATTAGAGAATATTATCTGTGCAAAAATACATGGAATATTATCTATGAATCATAAATTATTATATATTCTATAACGTAGATTTTCGTGCGATTAATATGAAATTTCGCGCTTAGTAAACAGTTCAATGAACCGTGATTTATAACGCGTGCTAATTTCTGGAATCGTAAAATATTAAAGTTTCAGTTTATTCGTTTTATGAAATTATGCAATCAAAAATTCAAGCGGCACCAAAGATAAAATAAAGGTGTTTCTATAAAAATAGCAATTCTTCTGTACAATTCGTTAAAACAAAATTGATCACTGCGCGGATTCAATAACTCATCCTACCTCGATACAGGCTGAAGCGGTTTGATTCTGAATTATACTTTATTTAAAATTATCGATTTTCTATTCATGGCTAAACTTGTGTCGTCGAGAATCTACATTTTAATCTGCATATGCAGATTACTCATTATTTTATCGGATAAAGAATAATAAAAAAAATTCATCATAAAAAATATTTACATTCTTCAAGTCGTTAATACAACTTTGCATTAAGGATGCTGCGAACCTGTCAATCACATATTTCGCAAACCTGATGGTAAAAATTGACTTTTTACCCCCATTACACATATATATATACGTTATAAAGGATTCATTCGGCACTCTTGACACAAGCAATGCATGGAACAAAAATAGCACTTGACAATCGTGTTGATTCACGTTTCAATAATTTGCATTGTGACAAATATTAAATCCAATTTAGAGAGGAAAGCGCTTAAAAAGGAATTGGACCGATCAGCGTCAAAAATTAATAAATCTAATACATTTCGAGATTCATGAATTTAATATTACGCACAACACTTTTAGCCTTTTAAAATATAAAATTATTAATTAACTTGTAAGTTAAAGTAAAGATTCGTTCTGTAGAATTAAAATTTTTATTTTCATGAATTTTTGTATAGTCGTAAAACTTTTATGATACAGTCGCTGTAAAAGAAAGTTCGATATAAGAAAATATATATTTACGATTTTGAAATTAAATTATATTCTACAGAACAAATCTTTACTTCAATTCACAAATTACTTCAATTTACAAATTAATTATTAATTTTAATTTAATTTTAAATTATTAATTTTATATTCTAACATGCTACGACGTAATGTTAAATTCATGAATCTCGAAATGTATTAGGTTTATTAACTTTTAATGTATATACGTAGCTGATCCGTCCAGTTTCTTCTTAAATTATTGAATTATTGAATGTATAAATATGCGTATAAGTATTAAATCTCTTGAAAAAAATAGGTCAAGTCAATTCTGAATAATGGTGAATACCTTTTAGTAACTGTCAAATGATAGTTACAAAAGTTATAATTGTCACCCATTCAACCAAGTTCGATTTAGTAACTGTTAGAAACAGAGAGAGTGCAAATTGAAAATTTTCCTTCTCTTCTCTTTATTACTTTCTCTTTACTGATGATGTCTAATATCAATTCATACCAAGTGAAGCGGAAAATATGATTATGAAGTAAATTTGATGATGTACATCTATTGTTCGCATTCAAATTTTCTGAAAAGTGAATCAAGCGAGTTTCGTGCGATTATACATACATAATGTTACATATATATATATATGCACAATACTTATATGTATTTATTATATTTGCACATTGTTTGACGGATTCCATGTTGAAAAGATGCGGTCTACTAAATTCGCTTTGCAACAGGTATTGAAACCGGCGGATCTTGAATTTTTATATTCAAGAGAATATAGGAATTGTGATGATGATAAAATTTGTGGTCACACTAGATTTTTATTCCAAAACCAATTTATTTCCGACTTTATCATGTTCTACTATTCTCAAAAATTTATATTAATGTAAAAAAAAAAGAAAAAAATATTTTTTGCCACAATTTTTTAGACACAATTTTAATATTTATTCATAAGTTAGTCCAGAGAAAGATAGGGATGTATGTGGGAGGAGGTCGGACGTGTCTTTACGCCCATTTGATCAACGAGTGACAGAATCCATCCGTGGCAACGGCATTGACGCATATCCTTGTGGAGAGAGCATTCACACATTTTTCAGCCTAACGAATAATTGCTAGAAAACAATATTCGCAGACTAGAAAAATATGTGAGGCGCAAGTGGCTGGATCGGGAATCGAATCCGAATCTTTCGCTTTCCGGGCAACTGCTCTAGACCACTGAGCTATCCAGACCTCACACCTAATGCTGCTTTTTAACACAGTGATATGCGACTCCAGAGCGATGTTGGTATCTCACTCGATGGATGCAATGCCGATTGCTACGGAGAATCCCTGAAAGGTCGCTCGCTGACCAAATAAGCAGCATTTTTTAGACACAATTTTAATATTTATTCATAAGTTTTTAATATTTATTCATAAGTTTAATAAATTAGATAACATACGCAAGCATAAAAAGAGCAAAGAAATTCTTATATTGCATTAAAATAGATTATTATGAAAAACATAATTTTGTTTTTTTTTCTTTATTGCAAACGTAATAGAAACATTTAAAAAATAAAAAGATGTAAAAGAAATAGAAAGACAAAAAACTAATATATAACGAACAAACAAATGATTACATTAACTTTTAATAAATTTATTCACATTACAAAATGCGTATAATATTATTTAAAGATAATTATTATAATTATCTGTGAATAATATTACACAATTATAATATATATGATATAAATATAATTATTATTCATTAAATAGATTATGCTAACCGCGCAATTAGAGCTGGATAATTAATTATAATAATTACGACATAAATAATTAAATTACGGCTTACAACCATAGAAAATTCTCATTTATATATATATATCTTTATTCTCCATTGTTATAATCGTCATCATTCATCTACACTGACATTGAGTGGATCCCTAAATTCATCATTCACTCCTGTAAATTGCCCATCAATGCATTTACATCAATGTCACCCCTTGACCCAATAACGGATTGAAATCCTATCAACTTCTAACAAAGCATATATACATTAGTTTTAAGAAATATATTGAATAGAAAAAAAATATGTATATATATATATATATATATATATATATATATATATATATATCACATTTTGATATTTTTATCTTTCTAATTTGTTATTGTCTCTTATTCCTTGTATGATTCTCGTGATTGCCAAAATTAAATGGAAACTAATCCAAAAAATTTATTTCTCTTGCAAGTTTATGAAACGCAATTTCTGTTGGCCTCATGTATTCTTTTATTTTAAAAATTCTTCGATATATATGTATTTCTTATGAACAAAGTTTTTTTATCTCTTGTGTTTTACTCAAAGTAAAACTTATATATAATATATGTATGTTATATATATAAGAGGTTTAAAGATATCAATAAATACAGAACGTAGGATATGAACAAAATACACAACTTAAATAATAAATTTAATTTATAATAAACCATTGATTTTTAATTTTCAATTCAATTTATTCATATTCAATTTACATATATATGTAATTGCAATTTTTTTGTAAAATTAATCCTTTTACAAGAAAGTTTAGCTTTTTCAAGAGGCACTAAATTCTTAAAGGCCGGCTTTATATATATTATGAGCTCTTTGCAAATTCAAAAAGATTTTTTACAAAAATTTGAAGCTTTATAAAAGGGCTGAAAATTGTACAAAAAAGATTACGATATAAGCATCTAAATTAAATAAATTAAAAATTAAATCAATAATTTATTATAATAAATTGTATTTTCTACTCACATTTCACGTGCTCCATTTTCGAATGTCTCAAGCAATTGAGAATGCAGTAAAATTCAAGCATAAGAATAACGCTGTATCGCAATCGTTCTCTTAAGATACCAAATATAACTAAACTTCAGCTTTTCGAAAATGTTAAACAAGCGAAGGTAAGCGAATCGCTAGAGAGAATAATGTGTATAATCCATAATCGTGAATTTTCTCCTTCTCCCTTGATCGATCGAATGCGAATTTATAGTTTAACGGCGTACGCTCTACCTGTATATTTCATGCTGCTTCTTGGGAATCGCCCTGACACGAAAAAGCGGCGGGAGCGCCAATGCCACAGGGTGGTACTGGAGGTACAGGGACCTACGGTCAACCGCAGGTCGGTTCGTCGCCGAGCACCCCGAGCCCCGGTGGTGCTTCTACCGGTGGTGCTACAGGAAGCGGCGGCGGCGGCGGGGGTGGTGGCGGCGCTACCGGCTTCTCTACCGGCGCTGCCGGGGCTGCTTCTTTCGGTCTCGGTGTCACCGGTGGGTCTCTTGGTGGAACCTCAACCGGAGGTGGGGCCGGCGGTGGTGCCGCCGCGTCCGGAACCGGCTGGGCGTCCAAGGGGCCCGCTCGTCGGGGTCGTGGATGGAGCGATTGGCGTCGCGGCGATCCTACTCTCATCAAGGGCCTGTGGAAAGGGTCGAAGGGTCCTCTAGGTAAATGGACTTACGCTAATCTCGCTCGATGAGGTTGCTTGTGATTTGTGTTGTTTTAAATATTTGGGAATGGCTGTTGTTGTGATTTGTGTTGTTTTAAATATTTGGGAATGGCTGTTGTTTGACTTCAAGTATTCTAATTAATATATATGATAAATGTTATGTAATTGATGAGTAGGTTACTCTTTTTTTTATTCATTTATCTTATTTTTTTTATATTATTGCTAATAAAGATTCCTCGACAAATATAGACTTTACATTTTAGAACTACAGAAAGTTATCAATTATTTTTTCAATATATCTACAATATATCTTTCAATATTTCCATGCATCTTGTATGAGTTTTATTTTATTGTTGCATAAAAACGTTTGTTTTAAAATCGTCCTATTTTTGCTTGCTGTAATTAAAATTTTGCATGAATGTATCTTAAATCTGATAATTTAGACGATTTTGTGCTTTTTTAACTTCATATGTTTATCATTATTCAAAATTAGGTATTATACTTACAATTAGAGTAAATATATTGTATTTATAGGGATATCTAAGAAAGATTGATTTCGAATAATTTATGCTTGTTTTACGTGTATATATAAATCTCTCACGAAAGCTTACATCGTTAAAAATTGTATTCGCGTAAATGATGATGACATGATACGGATATAATTTATATTACATACTCGTTTTACCTCCGGCTTCATCGATTCGATGTTCGTAGCGGAAAAGTAATTTGTAAAACTTTTTTAGTTTTACTTTGACGTAACAGCATCTGTCACGAAATCTCATATCACGATAGTCGAACCATAAAGCACGTCTTGCAATTTTATGAAAGTTAGTTTGCTCGTTCGCGATTATGCGCTCGCTTGAATGGCAAAAAAAAAATCGGCAAACTTTTCCAGAGAATTTCCAGTTATATCGGCACGCTCTCTATTTTTTTTAAATAAGAGTAGAAATGAAGTACAGCTTTTTAAATTTTAATGCAGGAATAACATTCTGCATATTATCGGATCGACGTTTAATCATTCATATAATCGCCACGATTTCAATTAAGTTATCTCAGAGAACGCTCACGTAGAGAAAAGGAAAATAATCGGATTAGAATCTAGTTAATTTCCGATATTTGAATTTTTCTGAAGAACGTTTTATACCGTTTTACGGGCAAAACTCACGACGATTTTACATTTTGTTTCTGTTGCAGCCAGTAACAGTCATTCACCGGTATTGATATTAAAGTATCAGAGTAGGGATATAATGTGGCGATGGTGAAAAATTCATGAAACGAACAAACAAAATGGCGTTTTTTTGCTCGCGTTCTCCGTCAGCTCGAGTCTCTGTTTTAACTTTCAAATACGGTTCTGGCCGTAAAGAGTCTCCTTCGTTTTGAAAATTTCGGATTATCATCACAGATTAGGGTTGTACTCAGCCATAAAGATTTAAAGTTGCCTGATTTTCGAAAAAAAGCAACATATAAAAACACAATATAATGCTAATTCTTCATCAAAATTAATTTTTATGTCAGATTTTAAAATTGCATGCATTTGTATCTATTTTTAATAGGAGTTTCAAGTTAATTTACTGTTATATGTAATGCTTGTCCAAAAAATCGTAATACATATATTATAAAATATCAATACTTTAAAAAATATGATGTTCTATTGAATATTTTCCTTTTCATATTATAAGATTATTGAAAATATTCAGTAACATTTTTTATATAAATTATATATACAAATTGAGATTTTACACTCCCATCGAGTAATCGAGTGAACTTGCAATCTACCAGTCAAACATTGATTAATCAAATTCTCGGTTAACTGAAACTGAAACTTCGAAATATTGCTGATCGATTTACTACTGTCACAGTTTGCTGAAATTACTAGCTATAAACTAACTTGCTGTTTATTATCTTTGGGGATGGAAAATATTTCAAAAATCGATTCGAGCTAAATCGATTCTATCTTTATGTTCACAATAATTTTTTTCTCCAAAATTACTCAGTTTAGATTACCGTACATTGCTTTCGTACATTTTAGCTTTGATTCGTCTTGCATTTCCCCAAGCGATGTACAGATCTGAGGCAATTAATTCAATTGTGTACCGTGCGCCTGCATCGGGATAACAAATTATACCTGAAGGGGTTGAAGCAACAAGCATGCATTAACACTTAAGCACTCTGCGCACATCGGTGATCTTCCCACGATGCATGTTACCCAACTGTTTACCTACTTATCCTGCAACTGTGCGAGGACATTAATTAGTTTCTTGACCACGTGTTTCACGTGACAAGCGCGTTACACGAGCACGTCGTGTGTCTTGTGTGTAAACAGATTCGCTAGGACAAGCGGAGATCTACATCGTCGTGGCTCTTCTGATCGGCTTTATCACCGTGGTGGTCGGATGCTGGCTGTCCGACAACTGCTGGTCGCCGGAACCGGAAGGGGTGGTAACCCTCGCATAGCCTAGTGCCGACTTCCGTTCCTCCAGGCGATAACAACCACCACGACGCCCCTCCTACAGGATTCTTCAGGACCTCGGCCGCTATCCGGATCATCAACGCGGTAACGCACCCGGCAATCATCGGCCGTTGCTCGACATCAATGACAATGACACGCTGTTGCGCGTATGAACGTCACGTACTAGGGAGAGCTTCCTTGACGAGGAAGCATCGATCGATGTTTCCTCGCAAATTTCTACTTGCGAAGGGCGGGCTTTCGAGCAGGGTTCTTGAATGCAAAGAAAAGAAAATTAAAGCGAAAACAAGATTAAAAGGAAGAGATTCTTTTTTGCTGTACAGTATAATTAATTTTTAAAATTCACATAAAACTCATGCTTGACACACGTCGTTTCTAAACGATAATCGAAAATTGGCGCATATTAAATTAATATGAAAAGTTATGCCGCAATATTTTATACATAACGAATACAATTTGTTATATCATAAAAATGATATCATCCCTAAAAAATTGACTCTCTGCAATTGTAAGTCAGCTCTCCTTTCGCGTCGTTATAGCCAAGGGAAGAGATTTTCTCAAACGTGATTAACATAATTAGATATATGCTCTGAAGCGTGTCTGGATTCGAACGCGGACGGTTCCATTAAGGATATTGAGTGTTCCATGTCATCCATTTAACCGTTAATTTAATTGATGCCTAATTATAAGCAGGCATTGATAGAGCGTCCAGCGTATTGTTACGCTGTACTTGTGCGAAGTACTTGTGATGGATATCAATATTATTATCCCACTTATTACGCAATTAAATGTCAGAATCTAAGACTTCGGGGATAATTGATCTTCCGTAAAGCGCAAATTACGATATGCAAAATTAAGACAGATCTATATCCAGATTGGAGTACGATAAACACCGAAGGAGAGATCTTAAAATAAAGTATCTTGAATATATATGCGTTATCAATATCACAAGTGTCATTTGATAATAATACGATCATCGATTAAAACCAACGCGCGCTCTCACACACACCGTCAATCAGTCTATATACTTTTTTACGATTAGATAATCTCAGATCGGCTACTTAAGCTTCCAAATGACTCCTGAAGACTTCGTCTTCAGTTTTTCCAAGTGCTCGTGACTTCCATCGTTCTCGGCAAAGTCGAATTGACTTTTTTTTATGACCGGGGCAGAGAATTGCGCTTTCCAATTTTAAAGTGAGTTTGAAGGATTCCCATCCACAAAAAGAGTTTGCGTCGACACTCGGACGTACGTCCGTCTGAACGTGAAATCCGATCGGATTTAACGGGTTTGTATGCGCGAACGGACGGATTACGGGTCCAGCGAAGTTCTTATATTGCGGTAATACTGTGCGAAGTTACTGCATCAGACCCGTCGGTGGTCGCAATGAAGTTGTAGCCGCTCGCAAAGCTCGAAATGGGTCAACAGCCGCGGTGGCTCTCTTCCTCGCTCGCCTCACTCGTGGATGGCTCGTAACGTCATTAAAGTGTATCGCATCGAGAGACGAGCGGAGAGGCATCATTCGCACCCGTCGATTCTCCACAAGCCGCGGTACAGATAATGACTTCTCCCACATGTCTTAATCATCGCATTCCGCATATACAAACTCGATTATGAACTACTATGTTGGCTATGAACCCTTCGGGACCGGCTCCAATCCGAGTTAATTCACGATGAACTCTCGTAGTATCCCCTCGAATTTCGTCACTCTGTGTTACTTCATTATCGATTTCTCATCAATGATTATTAATTTCCATTGGTTCACGGACTTTGTCACTTATTAACATACCGTTGCAAGATTGATTTTCTCCTCTTGTATTGTCATTAGTGAAATCCGATAAGTTCTTATACAATACACGTAGAGTTCTTTCGAGTTTTATTGCTCTTAATTGGATAGACGGCTGATATAATTGATCGCATCTCAAGAGTCATTGACACATTTTCTAGTGCTAATCTGATAACTTGAACGTTTCGATGTTAATCGTTAAAAATGTGACTTTTTCCAGATAAACGAATTATTTTTTAATTGCGTTGTTCGGCTCTTCTTCGTACAATATCAAGAATCGAGTCCAATTAATCCCTTTTACGTAATTATTTATATATTACGTGGAATTTTTTTTATATATCATGTATCAATTATTTTATTTAACAAGCGATTAACATATCTCAGGCATGTGTGTGTGGGGATACCTATCAAACTATAGAACAGTTAATTACTGCACAAGAGTCGCGTAGAATCGATGTATTGACTTAACGGCGTCGGAATGGCTCGATACGATTAACTGAGAATGTCGGGTCCGTATCGGCTTTACTTTTTAGAACGTTCCGTGGATGGCAAACACAGTAGAATCGTTTGCACGATCTATGCGGAATTAATGAAATTCAATAGACAAGATGTGATTGACATGCTGCTCGCGCACGTTTCTATTTAATCCATATAATATTAAGCACAATTTGCGTCTTGCGCGTTTTGCTTTGTGTTCTGAAACTCAATATATGTTTAATAATAAGTTCCATTGTCTGTTTATTTTACTCGACTTTCTAATTTAACTTTTAATGCAATTTTACCGTAAAACATTCCATTGCGCAGATTGATAATTTCTTTTATCCACATACATTTTAACTAGTTTTTAACAAGATTTTAATTTACTGAATAATTTTCTGAAATTTCATTATTATTACTGTTGAAGAAATTCGTTATAATAGCTTTAATAAAAAAATTAATAACGCATCTAATGAATATAGACAAGCTATATAATATTTTATTGGCTCTCTTACATGGAATTATTGCAACGATTGCACTGTAATGAATGAACGAATGTACAAAAAGAAGTTGCATTCGTACAAAAAAGCATGAATCTTGTTTGCAAGTTGAATCGTACGATCATAGTTTTGTACATGATTTTATTGTAGGTAAATATGTCGATGAGATCTGGTTAGAAAAAAAGGTTAAAACCCATGAGCATGTTTTTATAGATACGAGTCACTTAAATAAAGAATCCAAAGTCTTATGATATAAATGTCTAATTACTATAGGAAAGGACATACACGATTAGAACATTACATGTGTATAATTAAGGAAGAAAACACAATACGTAAGTTTCTTATTTTAAGATACGTTTCTAATCGCTGCAATATTTCTGCAATATAAAATAATTCCATCTTTTACATTAATTATATACGTAAATTAATTATATACGTAAATTTTTTATTCAATCCCTTTTTTATAAGTATTAAACTATTAAGAAGTAGTTATTAAAATCTTCTACAAATCTATTATATTTATAATAAACGTTACAAGTGTATTTGAGATGTCTTAAAACTTGTAGATTTTTTTAAACAAAGACAATAATATTCCAAATTGATAAAAATTTGTACGCGAATCTGTTAAATCATTGGGTCGAAAATGACGTGCTGAATTAACACGAGAACTTTGTATGCCTGGCACCAGTAAGTGATTAAATTCGCGAAGCCTAGGAAAGAAAAACCGAGGCAAATCGCAATATGCTAATATCGCGCTTTCGGTTCTAGCTGGAAAATTGAAAAATTCCATTGTGGGATGGTGCTTCGAATAGATTCGATGCCCTCGGGCACCCGCCAACTGCATGCTCGTGACGTATGCAAAAATAACAAACAAGACGCAGATTTTACATGTGCACGATGGTGGTAGCACGATATATCGTTGTCCAAAATGGGCGCGATTGCTGTCGAATCAACGGTCTTGCTTTTTTTGCTCGTTTTCCTCCCCCCTCCCCCCTCACTCTCTCTTTCTCTCTTCTTTTTCTCGCATTTTACACCCGCGTATGGAACGAGCGGACCGCATTGACAGACTAATTAACCCGGAAGCACTCCACAGGCTCTGGCGCATCGCGTTTATTTTATCTGTCGTGCGAAATCCCCGGACGCATATACATACCCGGTTGATCGATTAATTGAATTTTGATGAACTTTGACAGGCGCTTGATGATCAAAGGGCAAAAAATTACGAGCAGATATTTTATTATAATTTACGGCGACAGCTTTTTCAAGATAGATCTCTGAAATGAGATTTGCAAGATGTAGATTTTCTTGATATCAAGATAATGTTATAAGCAAATGTATCGTGAGAGAGAAAATGTAAAATAATAATTTTTAAATCTCTCTAATGTTTTTAGGGAAAAAATATCATTTACATATATTATTTGTTGACCTTCAGATTTCACCCAAAATTCTTCTCTGTGTCATTTAAGCATCAACGCAATAATTTCATATTCTTGCAATCGAATTTACAATCGCGAGTTAATAATTTACACTGTCCGAGTTGACCTCGAGCTTTTTACTCAAGAAACATTATTTTTATCCAAGAAATCTCTACTTCTTTTAAATCTCTATACACATTATATGGCATATATACTACGATCTTTTATTAAATCATACATATATGCCAAATATATTTTTTATTCGAATAACACTTTCTAGTCGCGTTCGGTAAATTTTCGAGCGTGTAACGTGAAATATCACCGAAAAGAGTTAACTGAAATCCGTCACTGCGACTACATATTTCGCTGATGAAGATTCTAACGGCCCTACCAGCAGACGATGTGAATTATAGCGGACGATGCGAACCGGACATCCTCGGGTGCGCGATCGTTGTATCCGCGCCGGGGGCGAGAACGTAACAGGGGCTGCTGGCGCAAGTTCGCGAGCTTCGTAAATCACGTCTGACAGTAGCGTCGGCGTCGCGTCCCCAGTGTACTCGCGTGTACGCTCCCTGAATACGCTCGGACAATTCGCACACATTCCGTACCGATCGCATGGTCTCCGATGTTCTTCGACCTCGAGAATCTTTCCCCAGAATCGAGCCGCGTCTACCCGAACGTGATGGGCGATCGCTCATTCCATCTGACATTCGTAACCGACCGTTTGAAAGGCAACCCATTAGTTCCCATTAGGGAATAAACACATTCCCCCGTACCTCTTGGAAAGCGCAGATTCTGAATAGCGACTTGCTGAGCATTTTTTGATACGTTAAAATCAAGTACAGCTTCGTAAAACGCGATATATTTGTATATATAAGTGAATTAGTGCGCCGCAATCGCAAGTGTAATTTACGAGTCAAAAATATTGAACGCAAATTTAGTTTTAAATTTATATTTTGAAGAAGAGAGAGAAAGAGATGTATTCAATATATTAAATTTTTTTAAATTCAAATGAAACAAAGCTTATTGGAAATAAATTAAATAAGAAATTTATTTGAGATAAAATTAAATAAGAAATATTCTCTGTGCACTTTTAAAGCTTAATTTATCGATAATGTTATATACATTAAAATCTGAAACAATCATAAATTTCACACTTGCGAATTTTAGCTTGCGCTATTTCAGTTATATATTACAAAGATGATTATGAAATAGAATGCGCTATTTGCTTACAAGATAGAAAACACTCTTTGAAATACATTTCTGAAATTAATATCGAAAATTGCTAGGGTCGGCACTTTGTATTATAGAAACTAAGGTGTTCAAGATACAATTTGAAAAAAAATAATGATAAATTAATGAAATAAAATTTTGGTAAAAAAATTTGCGATTTGAGTCGAGCAATCGAGCGATCTTAAAATGTACAATAGCAGGGTCTTGTATATAATATAAATGTATCAAATATGTTCATATCGGATATAGATATATCTTTGTTAAATCATCTCATGGCTCACGTTGTGAATTTCAAGCTTCAAAGGCTTTCGAGATGTGCGATGGAGTGTATAAGCACAAGATACGATGAATTGGGAATACAAATTGCTTAGCTCGATCTACATATCTTGGGTTGATTTATCGACAAGGAAGCAATATTCATGTTGATTTTAATTTGCAAGAAATTATTATATATCAGTTTATGTTAAATGCACAAATTCAAATATGGCGGACTAGTAAAAGTCAGACGCGGATGGTCATGCGTCAATTTTGCAGGATATTAATTTTACTATAAAACTGATTAGTGCACAGAGCGCGATTTTTTTTTATTTTATACTAAATAAATGTATAAATCTCAATCCTTTTAATTTTAATATCACTCTTATCTTCTTGAAGAAGCATAGGAAGAAAATATCGGGGCGATATCACTGAATCGAAAATCTTTAGCAAGGCATATTAAAATTAAAAATCTCGAATTGAGATTTATACATTTACTTGATACAAATTTTAAACAAAAGACTCGTACTTGTGCACACTAATCAGTTTCATAGTAATATTAATTTTTTGTGAAACTTACGTACAATCATCTGCGTCTGAGTCTCTTATTAATGATATTTGAATTTATATATTTCATATTAAGAATATTTTATTAATCTCTTCTTAATTTGTAAATTTTTGTTGCGTTTAGCTTGAATTTAGTTTTTCTTTTATTTCCCGTAAATATTTAACGCGGGAAGAGAAGCGAGAGAAACAAAATTTAATAAGTAAAATGAAATTGCTAGAGATACTGGTCGCTTCTCTCGGTTCGCGATTGAGATCTTTCGATTTGTCGAGCAATAGTAGCGAACGACTGTCTGCGACGCACGCTTGTACAGTTGCGATGCTTTCAAATCCCTCGCACAAAAGGAAATAAAAGCCATTCGAAGACTGACAACCGCAGAAATGCTGCGATTCGAATCGCAGTTTGATTAAATGAGCAATGTCGAGAGAAAACTTTGTAATATTATCAATTATAGCAAGATGCGATCAAATTTTGTGCAATCCGATTACACGCGCGTTTTTTGACATGTTCTTTACAAATGTGTAAGAAAATCTTTGCAATATCTTACAAATAAAAGAAATATAAATAAATTTTTTTATCTCAACATCCACACATCGGAAACTTATTGCTTATTGATCATTTCTTTAAACCATAGGAGCTTCAAATAGGAATTTGATGTAAAGTTATTCTTGTTACAAAAACGAATTGCCAGTAGTTAAATTGCGACGAGTTTTCATAAGACAAATACTACAAATACAGGGAGAAATGCACTTTTAAATTACGGCAATGACAAACAGAAACGATCTCCTTGGCGAAAATAAATACGAGTCGGATAAGAATAATGAAAGCAGAAGAGAATTCGAGATGTCGGCCGCGAATTTCCCGATTAAGTCGAGCAACGGCAAATAAACGAGCGATGAGCCATCGTTACGTTAGTAATTGCGACAAAAAACCTTGTCTCGAGAGAAATTGAACATGCTTGGTGGCGGGGTCCTTGAGAGGGATAGAAAGGAAATTCCTCGTCCGGAGGGGGCTTGTCGTTGTTAGCTACCTGGTCCGGAAGTTTTTCTCGCGTTCTCAATGAACGTATCTTTTTCGCAAGTCTCGCTCCTGATTTCGCGATCATCGGGTCGGAAACACCGACGGATTTCGTCGGCAAGTGGGTCAGCCAGCGGTTAAATCGCAGTGAGACTGATCCGCGAAGTGTGCTCGCGAAATCAACAATACACTTTTGAATCTTGTATCCGATCGGAGGATCGGAATAAATTCGCTCGCTGTCGGTTTCGCCGCGTGCGAAACACGCGCGTATTCGCGTAAATTTCGCAGATAAAACTCTGTTTGCACGGTTAAAGATTCTCTCCTGGCGAAGTACTAATATGAACATTATGTATAAGCCGCTTACATATCCGGAGAGCAGTCCACTTTTCAAACATTTCCATCGGGTGTCAAGCGAAAAGATTTTTCACTTAATTTTCGTTTTAAAAAATTGAATTCGTAAATTGCATCTCCGAATATAAACGTAAGTTAAATTCTTGTTGAACGAAAAGTACGAAAAAAATTCTAAAATATGTAAAATATGCGTAAAAAAAATTGGAAATGAAATGCAAAAAATGCAAATGATACAATCCACATTTAATATAACTTGCTTACAGTGAACACTTATATTATTATAGTGTTTCATGTAGACTAAAGCAGTTCATGTGCGCAGATTTGATTTATATCTGTTGGGATTTACATAACTGTTCTCGCACCAGAGCGTGCAGCCGTGCAAATTGAGATTTGTCTACGTGTTCTTTAACTGCTTTGCATAGGTTTATCTAAGAGAGGGCAGATTAAAAGAAAAAAAATAATAATTAATACTCCGCGACTTTTATAGAGCGGCACACGCTAGAATTTTTCACGTATAAAAGGTATCGCTCGAGAGAGAGAAGCAAATTTCCGCATATTTATAAATTTTACAATCAATTGCACGCAATTACTATGCGAACTTAACCCTTTACTGCTGCTATTTTATCGTATGAGGATTTTACATCTTATCTTATATGAATGCTTTTGTGACATACAGTATCGTAATAAACTTCGCAACGATTTACGATGTGTGGAAACAGATTAGATTAGAACGCAATATTTCTTGGATAGCCAGCTCAAATGGCTCCATAGATAGCTTACGATTCATATTGACTATGAGATACAACAGATTGGTGTAATAAATTCTGTATTTGTTATTTGCTCTTTAAAGAACGTTTTTAATCTCTCCAACAATCTTTGAAATATACGTTAAAATAATTTAAATAATAAACATAATTTTTCGTCGATTCATTACTTCGTTTTAAATAGAAAGAAATTAAATATATATAATATATATAATTATAATTTTCTTTAATTTTCCAAAAAGATACATTCGTGACTGCTCGAATTAATAATAAATTGATACTTGGAGGTGAGGCAGACCTTTTGCATCGAGATGAAAGAGGTACGCAGTAAAGGGTTAAATGCCACTACAGAGTGCAATCTAGACATGCGTGCACTGTTCATACATACATGCAGAGAGGCGGTTCTCGTACTTTGGACGAAGAATCAGTCTATGCTTTTGCTGTACAAGCCCACTCGTAGCAAGTTCAGTAAATACTGGACCACATTTAGAAACGTCAGACTATCGCGAGGGAAGGTAAATCCAGGTGAGAGGCTCTGGAATACCGAGCACGTCAGACAGTGAGGGATAGTAGCAAACTTCTCGCTCCTTTGGGAGTGCCAAAAGCTGCGTTCTCGATCGCATCTTATGATATCGCGCGGTAAGCCACGACCTCCCTCTTTCTCTCTCTCTCCCTTTATCTCCAAACAAAGTTAGATTTAAGAAGGTTGCGCATCCTCGAAGAAAATGGAAAGGGATAACATCTTGCTTTGCATGTATCGTACAACGTTAAGGCGACTATACGTTCTGCTTTTATTTTTATAAATATTATTATCGTTTCTTTCTTCTCTCTTTCGATATATTCAATTTCCTATGTGTATATTTAATTTTGCTATAAGCTTGACAATATTAAATATCATTGTGTATTTTGATAAATTTTATTGCCATTTTAATTATTTATACACAATCAGTGTTTATGCACATCAGTGTGTTTATTATCTCATCATTTTAATAAATGATATTGGGATTTTAATTTCCACAATTGCTGCTAATCAATCTCTCTGGCATGGATTTTAACAATAACACATAGCATGTGTAACTTTAATTTGTAGTGTATTTTTCATTTTGATAGAACAAGATTTTCTTTAGATTTAATATAAGATTTCTTATCATTCTTATAGTTCTGTTTAAGATTTCTTATTGAAATTTAGAATTTGACAAGGCAATTAAACTTTTTTAAAATGATATTAATGCAGAATAAGTCATTTTTAAATGCGTATGTAGCTTGCCTTTATAAAAATTAAAATTAAATTAAAAATTGTAATATCATCTTTCATAATTTATTTATCTTTTAGTTTCTGCGATGAAGATTTTATTGAATATTTTTGAATCTGCGTGAAATTATTGCGTAAAGATTGCGTTTTCATTTTTCACTTGCTAATCATGATTCGTTATATTCGTATGAGCGACAAATTGATGCAACGCACGCAAAACGGTAAAAAATCAATTAATATTTGCGACGTATTTGCACTTTGGCAACGAGATTCGCATTCGCGTGGCGCGGGTCACATTTGTGCTCGACGCCGCGTCATTATTTCTCGGAAAGTAATTGCTGTTCGTTAATGACGTCCTGTGCAACGTTCCGGCACAAAAGCGTCGCTTGGACGGCTAAGATCCGGCGACGTAAGAAGGATGATGTCGACCGGTTATATACCGTAGGATCTTCTCCTCGAGATCGGCGTAATTAACGAACTTCCGACATTTCTGGCATGAGTTAAGAAGCGATGAATTCATTTCAAGCGGGAACAATGAACGCTATCGACAGCGATACTCGCTGAGAAATACGACTCGCGTTACGGTATCATCCATCAATGGGAATCGAAAATCGGTGCCTCTCGGTCTGTGATTGATTAGCGATTTAAAAAATTTTATTTATCTATATTTAAATTAATTAACAATTAACAAAAGTTATTCGTATAAGTCGAGCATATGGGGAGGGGGTGTTTAATAAAATATGCTTTGTGATCTTGATTTATTTATTTTAATGTTAGGGTAACATGAATTGTACTCCAATGATTGTATCCATGATTTTTTCATTAATGATAAATCTTGTGCAATTCTCAAATAATTAAATATGTGTGTAATGTATCAAAATCAAATAAATAATTTCAAATATATACGCATGCACGCGGATGTTTGTGATCTATTAGCAACGAGAGTATATTCGTTATTAAACAATGCCCTCACTTGAATCGAGAAATATCTGCGCTTAATGCGATTAATATATCGGATTATTAATATCGTGTGTTTTATGCGGATTTTATGTGTTATTGATATGATTAAAAGTTTTACGATTCAGCTATGAAAGGATTATACACTGCCGTCTGGAATTAATTGATTTCCGATTCCCAGCTATCATCCCATTTTTGCGATCGCGGCGAGAGATCGATGTTACTCTAAACTTCAGTCCGCTCGTGTGCGTCCGCATCATAAATTAATAAAAAGTGATAATAAACGTACTAAACTAAGTGGACCAACGTCTCAAAGCCACATATGGAAATTCTAAAAAGGGGTCGTAGCATAGGGAAGACCCGCTTGAAAGTGTTACAAGTACATCGCGTTGACCAATCGGCCGACCGATCGTTTTCCTAGTTGTTCCCTTTCGCGTAAGGCCATTTCCACGATTGAAGCGTCGAACTTGTGGAAAAGTGGCAGTTATCGAAGTGAAAAATTCGCTTCGACGTGTACGTAGCGCTGGCCGACGTATTACATCGGGTACATTTGCGAAAATTGACGAGATATTCGAAAAATAAAATGGAAGTGTACATATACATATATGTGGCAAGAATACAATGTTCTAAATATATATATGATATCTAAGAAATGTTATTAAAATTTATCGAAATTAGTTAATTAGATATACATAAGAAAAAAATTAAGAGTTATTAATTATAAAAAATTTTAACGCTAATTTGAAAAATGTTATATCTTTAAGAGAATCCAAAATTTCGAATAATTTGGAGAAATTAGATATGAATCATATATTCTAAATTTGCAAAATAAAGATTATTACAAATAATCGTTAAAAATAAAAATTTTATAAAAATTGAATATTTCTTTTAAGTGAGATTATACATCCTGTTACTTTATTTTAATATTAATATAGAAATATAACTCAGCACTATATCATTTGAAATTTAATGTATTATATAGATTTGAATATATATTCTCTATATTATACTATGTTATTGTATATATAAAGTTCTATATACAACATATATTATCGATTAATATATATAAAAAAATATATATATATAATATATATATTATTCGATTATACTCGTTTAAGATGTGGCCGTCTTTCGCTTCAATCGGAGAAATGTATCGCTATTACTGCATGCAGGTTATAAGTGTCATGACTTGCAAATCTTCTTTGCGATAACAAAGATTAATGCATTCGTTTAAATGGGATATTTATTGCGGACAGGCCGATCGGTTAATCGCTAATAGGCAAATAGATAGGGAAATATTGATATCAGCTTGAACTATATATAACACGTACCACTGTCTAAAAAATTTATCGTACGAAATATTTCCATAAATCATATACATATACATATATATATATATATATACACATGTACATATATGCACATATATGCGTATTTATATATACACGAGGCACTGCAACTTCCTTTTCTAGTACATTTTAAACTAACATTTTTATTCTCTCTCACATACACACATACACACTCACACATAAGATGCTACCTTTTTTATATTTTTACTAAAGGACGAACGATGCGTGTGTATACACAGTGGCATAATCGCATCGCGTAGACATTTCGACTTACAATTAGACGAAATCCAGAATACTAGATAGACTAAGTGCGCTATTAAAAGATAGCTAGCTATATTCTGGTATTGAATTTTATTTTTTCGAATTTTTCCTCTAATGCCGAGATAGAAGATGCACATCGTGCGGTCATTTATACACTTGCTGCTCTTTACATAAATAGTAATCTGCTGGTTAAGTCATAATTATCTCTAAACCATATTCTTTAAAAATTTAGTTTTATGAAAATATGTAAAACAAAATATTATTATTGTTGATATATATACTATAATATGTAAATTAAGCAGTTTATAGTTTAAGGACAAAAATATATTTTCAATAATATAAAATTATTTTAAATAATATTTTCGATGTGAGAATGTAATAATTACATCAGAAATTGCATACGAGGCAATTCGAATAACGATATTCCGTAGACAACTGTGTATTCGCAGTGATCTATTGAAACAAAATATTGGAAAAAAATAAAATTTACATTCTCCAATCAACAATATTTATTTCATTTCATTTTTCTGCCGCGGGAACAAAGCGAGATATTAAAGTTTTTAGATCAACATTCAGCGACCAGTGTGATAAATGGTTTCCCGATGGAAAAAAAAAAGATAATTAAATGTAAGAATTGTATTTTCGTATCCTTTCGAAATGACTTATCCATCTCCATAAAAAATGTTCCATTAATCTGGTCGTAATAATTAATCTTTTGAGCGCATGAAGGTGCCTTTAAGTTCCGCGTTTTACATGTTGGCTTGGTTCACTTTTGTCTCCGCCACTTAGAATATTAATGGTTCTTTCCGGAGACTCACGATGGGACGCAGTAGGAAAACGATACGACGAACTTTTAAAGCGATTAATATTCTATAATTCTTAAATAAGTAATGTGTTCTTATGTACGTCTACATTCTTGCTCTTGATTATACATATATTTCTGTTAAAATTGTCACTGAATGCAAGTTAAAGATATATGACGTAGCGATTCGTACTCTGCATCTCCGAAAACTACGTGAAATAATTCGCAAACTACGTGAAATAATTATGACGAATAATTTTTTATAGCGCGTTATATTCGAAGCCAGAGAATAATTTCTCGAAAAATGTTAATATTATACTAATCATTAATTTCGTGTCATTGTATTGCGTCTAGAACAAGAATAACATTTCTCCCCACTTTTACTTCCTAACTCCAAGTCGAAATATTGTCATATTTGTGTAAGTCGTGATAGGCAAAATATCTACGTAAGAATTTTTCAAACGTAAATTATTTGAACGCGAGATACATATCCCTTGAATATATTAAATCTCATCATTTCATATTGGGCGATATCGTTTCCTTTTGTAAAATCGATTAATGCGAACGCTTAGCTTGGCACATGCGATATTGCCGATATGCGTGCGAAAATTAATCGCGACGTCCATATTTTTTGCTCACTCGGCGCAGCTGCTGCAGGTAGTGTACATATACATATGTATATATACATATATATTTTAGTGTGCGTGTGCCTGTACTTTGTCTTATAGTTTGATACTGTTGTATATACCGCGAACTGTACCTCGGAGTTTATTGTAAAACACTTTAACTGTCAATTATACATGGAGTTTTATGATATACACAAAACTTCAGCCAAGCGACGTAAAATATATATATATACATAGTAGATATACACATATATATATACATATATATATATATATATATATATATATATATATATATATATATACACGTGTAACGTAAGAGTACGCGTATAGTCAGTACATATAAATGTGAAATGTATGGCCTGTGCATAATTCTAAATTAGGTACGTTCGAAATAATATCCGTAGGTCTATACGTATGTAATCGGCTGTGGGAGAGACGTAAGAGTTAGAATATCAAGAGAATTACGTCTAATGTTAAGAATATTGGGACAGGTAAAATACTATCTCGTTCGTTGATTAATCATGAATTATACAAGATCGTACATCGATATAATGATAGAATCTATTCTAATTTGAATTTATTTCGTCTTTTTTATAAGTCATAAAAGATTATGCAAAACTATACATTTATTTTTTCTTAAATATCTTAATATCCGATTGCTTTCTTTAGAATAAAATTATTGGTTTTTAGATTAAATAAAAAAAGAATGTTTGTTACGAAAAATTTAAGAAATACTTACTATTATTCCTTGTAATTATGACACCTTGTCTCTTTAATATCTTTTTAAAGAGATCGCTGTATTTTGCGGGACTTTATTCTTACATCGTGAAAAAATATGCTCCGAAATAGTATTTTACTCATTCACAATTATACGTATATGTAACCATTTACCGTAACTCAAATATAGGGTTGAACGCTATTAAACGAATTATTAAATCAAATGATGATTACGATGTTTCAAATAACGTTTCTTTGCTTTATTAATGTGATCCTTCGCAATTTAAAACATCCCTTATCCAATTAGCAAGCCACGAAGTAAATATTTCAGGGTTTTTTACCATTTTTGTTTAACCTCAAATGCATTCTATTGAATCTGATGTATTTATTTACAGTATAAAATAATTATGTTAAATACATAATTATATTGAATACATAAATAATGCAAGAATATATCGATTGTATTAAATGCGCATTTTCTTCAAACGCATTATTATATAAAATATACAATTTCCAGTTATATTTTTATAAAAAAAGATTTATTTATATAAGCATTATATTTTTATAAACCGATTTTTACTAATTGGTTGATAACGTCGTATCATTCAAGTAGATACAACAATATATCAGGGATTTCTTAAATTCTAATTAAAATATTATGTATATAATAATATATAAAAATATTAAACAACCCGACGTACGATATTTATAAATATAGAATATACTGGGCAGTATCATTTTATTTAAAAAAATTTCACTTTTTACCTGTAATAGTCTAAAATGAAACTTTCTAAAAATTATTATTCTTAGCTTTAAAAAAATATATCTCTTGTACAAAATTTAAAATGCAGAATATATATTTGTTGCTATATTTTTAAATTCCCTGCAAATGATCTTGAAACATATTTTTCCTCTTTCATATAAGAGTTTGAAAAAACCTCCCACCCAGAAAATAGTACTGAAAATTTCTACGCTATTTATTCGTATTTACAATATCTCTTGATGTTTGTTAGTTTTCTCATCTCGGCGTCGCAGAACGAGAAATGATTTAGAGAATGATTCCGCATGCTTCAAATAAATATAATGAGATATGATTCACGATTATACACTAACATAAAATATCATAATTATTATATTGTTATATTGTATTCTAATTTAGTATTGCTTCCTTTACGAGTAACCTAGAATAAAAAGGTACAAAAAAGGATGTACATTATCGCAGGACATGAGCAGGTCGAATGTTTTGCCTCTTTACAGGTATTGCGCACGCAATGTCCTGTCGAGGGTACGAGAAAAAGCGCGACTGCTCTACCGGGAGTTTCATTGTACAGTTGCGCTTCTTCGCGGACTTAATATTTTTGGTTTAATCGTTAAGAAAGTCGTATCCACTGGGAAGTATACTCGAAATGTAACGATCGCGTGTAGAAATGCTCGATACGCCGCGAGCATTTTAATTTTTCACGAAATGACGATGCAATGACAATACTTTAGAAACGGAAATAAGTACACATAAGGCTACGGTGTATGTGTACGTAATATATATATGAGTTCTTCTTGTCTGAGCGAGTCTCTCGAAACGCCCTTTCGCGTCTCGAGACTTCACAAGTAACATAATACTTGGAGAAAAATTGTAGCCCTCCCTAACGTAACATTTTACATTCTCTTTTGAAATATAAATTTTCTCGCAGCGCCTATATTATTGAAAATATCGCATCTCTGACGTAATTCGCTTCCGAAAAATGCTCGCAAATTCTTTCGCAATTCTCCGCCCTCGAAACTGGAAATTATCGATCGTATGATTCGGCAACGGTCTGCCGCCGCGCGGACTATTTTCGTCAATCATTAATTCTTCTTCGAGAATTCCTGAAAGAAGGCCTCGATAGGTAACGTCGGCTCGTCTGTGGTTATCTTGAAGTGGGGCGAAACGAGCCTGCTCTCCGGCGAGACCGCCTTGAACAAGCCCGGCTTGTCGTAGAGAGCGGACGCGGAGCTCGTCAGATCTGCCACGCTCTGCGACGCCTTGGCAAATAGTTCCTCTTCATCGGAATGCACATCGAACTTGGTCGTGGTCTCTGCAGCCTCCGACTCTGCCTCTGGCGCGTCGACTTTGCTCTCGACGGATGGGGAGACTTCCGCCTTCTCAACTCGACTCTGATTGAACTGCCCGTCGCTGGAGACTCGTTGGCGATCGTCATCATTGATCGTCGTCGTGTCAATCAACGCTGCTTTTGCCTCCTCGTCCTGGGAGACGGTTTCGACCTGGTGATCCTCGTTTTTGTCCTCGTGCACGTCGAGTTTCACTGGATGGCTGTCGAGCGACGTGGTCTCCTCCTTCTCGCTGACAATCTCGTTGCCTACGAGGCGGGTGGTCGATGACGAGGCGGCGGTCGTCATAACCGAATAAAAACTAGTTTCCTCGGCGGCCATCTCCGTGGGTTCATCTTGTTGCTTGCTTTCCGGATACACCGTGGCCGCGGGATGTTCCTTATGCGAATGCAATCTACTCTTTATGACTGGCCGTTTGCGTATCGACGACGAGTATACGTTTTCGGGTCGTGTCGAACTCTGTCGGACGTTTGTCTCACCGTTAACTTGCGATCGAGTGGGATTGTTCGTGGTGGTTGCGATTCTGCTTCGATACACATTGCTGCTAATCGGCCGTCTTTTTGGCACAAACTTGTTGCTCTTCTCAGTCGTCGAGGACGCCGTTTCCTCCGAGAATCGTTCATACTCCCTCGCTACCGCCGGGCTTGGCGTAGTAGTAGTTCGATAGTTTACCCTAGAGACGTACTTGTATCTACCGGTGGTCTCTCTGGTAGTATCGCTCGGCTGTTGAAGCTGTTGATTTTTCGCACTCGACGTTCTCTGCTTGATATGAGACCCCCGTGTGAAAGTTTCGCTGGTAGACGTCGGCGCGGCCTCCGTCGTGGAGACTTGGGACAATCGGCTCTTGTAGTCCAAACGGCTCTTGTAATCCTTGATGCTGAAGCGTGGTCTTGTAGCATTGCCGTATCTCAAGGGGCGCATCTTGTGAGATCTCAGTGTGGAGGAGACAATCTGAGGAGCCTGTGTCGTCGGTTGCGGAGTGGTAGTCGTCGTCGTAGTCGTCGTCGTAGTCGTCGATGCAATCGTGGTCGCACGATCGTAGTAATTACCGTCGGTCTTCACGTAGAGATCCTCCAACGGTATATTAGTAACAACGTTCGCGTTTTTCTGACGCGTGTCGACATTGTAGTCCTCGACTTTTTCACGGCTGATCTCCGTGAAATATTGCGGCGGCACGGTGACGTCCTCGCGATAATTCTCGGGGTAATTCTCGCGATGATCCTCGCGATGATTCTCGCGATGATCCTCACGGTGCTCCTCGCGATGCTCCTCGCGTGGTCCAGTACTCTGCTGCGAGGAGTAATCATAATACTGATTAACCGGCTGACTCGTTACGTACGAGATGCTCGGTTGATTCGTCTGGAATTGGTTATTCTCGTTGTAACTTGGCGCAGGTTCCGTCGTTTGTCCGTAAGAATTCGGCGACAATTGCGCGCTTTCCGTGACAACCTGCGCATCGAAGGCGTCGTCGTGATTCACTCTGGGTCGGTAAGTAGGTCGTTTCCTGACGTTGCCCCTCTTCTCCGCGACTGTGTCCTCGTTGTAAGTCGCTTGGGTGGGTTTTATTCGTCTTCTTCGCGAGGGATCGTACTGATTGTATTGCACTTCCTCTCTGTTGTACTTGAGAAATTCCTCATCCGTGTAGGACGTCGTGACGGATTCCTCCGTGGTCGTCGAAGGTTTCCTTCGTCGAAGCGGGATATTCGGACGACGAGTTCTGGGCGGTTTCTGCGTCGTTATCGCCGGCAAAGTCTGCGCTTCCGGCGCCAGCGTTGTCTGAATGGGCACTTCGTCTACGTGATGGGTTAAGGAAACGGGAGTCTCCGGCGACTGGCTCGGTGGATCCGTCGGCGAAGATTCGGTGGTTGGTTTCTTGCGGCGCTGCGGATCGCGGAAGGGCTTCTGCAGACGGTACGGCCGCGTTTCGATTTGAGGCTCGCGATAATCAACCTGTTGCTCTTGATACTCGTTTTGCTTATGCTGCTGGTACTGATAATTCTGATTCACTTGGTTCTCCGGGACTTGCGGTATCTATAATATATATAAGTATTTTTAAAATTCTGTTTTTTTATGTTGAATTTATAATAATTTAAAAATAGAGGGCAATTCTTAATAAAATTATTTACTTATCTAATAAATAAAATTATATTAAAAGAGAATATTTTACAATTAATATTCATAATCCAACTATTCATCGTTAAAAATTTTTACTATAATACTTGAATATCTAACGTGAAACGTTAAATTAAGAAATGAAATCTTACCTGAGGCTGTAATTTTAATTGTTCGACATTGTAAATATCGGGCTCCGATACAAGGATATTGACATCCGTAGTGACCTGCGGTTCGAATTGTGCCAATTGAATCGTGTATGGCATCGTTTCGGGCGAGATCTTCACAATATCCTGCGACTGATTTTTCGCAGACTCCACGGCTAGTCTGGCTGCCTGTTCCTCCTCCTTCTCTTGTTGTAAAAGCTGATCCAGCTCTTCCTGCCGTTTCTTCAATTCCTCCTGCTGCTGCCGTTCGATCTCCAGTTTCTGCTGGTGCTCCTGTTCCACCAGTCTTTCCCGATCGCGCTGCAGCAACTGTTGTTGCAACAGATACTGTTGCTCGTTAAAGTGCTTTAGAGAGATACTCTCAGGTGTCTCGTAATCCGGTATCGGCGTCGGTGAGTAAACCTCAACAGGAGGGGAAGGATTGAAGGAGCTTTGCGGTCTATGATAGACGAGCTTTGGCACCTGCGTGATCTGATTCTGGTTCACGATCTCTTGGCTGAACTTGCTCGGCGGATTCTCCCTCGGAAGAACTTCATTTAAGTCAGACGTGTATTTGCTTTTCGCCCACGTAGGCGGTGTCAAATCCTGTTGCTCCGATACATAATAAGTGCTCGTCGTTCGAGAATTAGGTGATTCGGTCTGTCCATCGAGTTTCTCCGGCTTGATTCGCGTATTCTGATCCGGACGTTTGTAATCGTTTTCACGAACGACATCAAGGACTGTCTGGCTATACTTTGTAGGATTTCGCGTAACGGCAGTAGTGGACGGCGGCGTCGACGAAGACGTGTAAACAGCAGGAGGCAGTAAAGTCTCGTAAGGCAGCGAAGGTCGGAAGTTGTTGTATGCATTATATGTGCCGGGAGACGTCACATAGCTGACTTCGTGGCTCTCGTGCACCAGGAAAGCGGGATCTCTTTCATAGGAGGACTTGAAGTGACCATTCGGAGAGTGGTTCACTTGGCTGTAGAAGTTCCCGCTGCTCGCCGCGTTCAAGATCTGCGCGCTGTGCGATTGCGCCTGGTATCTGTCATAACTGTCACGTTCGTTGCCAATCTTTTGCTTGCCAAAGTCACCTGGAATTTCCGCGCCGGGCGGCTGGAAATACGGCTTCGCGTTATTGATCTTCAGAGACTCGAACGGTTTCACCTGATGACGGGAGGATTGTAACGCCTGAGGCATAGCGTAGGGCGGTACGTAAGGACGATTGCTCGGGTGATTCGCAGCGTGCGTCGATGGATGATCAGTAGACGCGTAACTCTTGATGAAATAGGTCGCGGCGCGCACGGGATCCGGTAGTTGCTGATGAGTATTCTGCGCCGTGATGTACTGCGGTTGTCGTATATAGTTGCCGGTGTCGCGTAAGATTGGCTTGCGGTGCTGGCTCACCTCGAAACGATACGCGTCCTTGGGCGGTGGTATCAGGAACGTGTATTCCCGGGTCTCCGAAGCCTTGGGCTTGCTCGGAATCTTGGTCTCACCGCGCGCCTTCGTCGCCGCATGTCCAAACACCGAGAAACTGCCGAGTATACTCGGTGGACTGTATTCATGAACCGGTGGCTTGTCCTTTCGCAGCGGCTTCAGTTTCTCCGAGGTCGCCATATGCTCTTGAAATTTACTCAGGACTGGATGCACCTGGACGTTCTTCTCCAAGTGGCTGGATGGCGACACATTGGTGCCGATTGTTTCCTCATAGGAATTGGTCAGTGGTCGCCATCCGTTTGCAATCATTGACGATCGTGTTGGTGGCTACGGATCAGAAACTCGAGCTTTATATTTCGACACGAAATTTATCAGGTGTATAAATTTCTTACTAAATTACGATCACGAAATTATAAATAATAAAAATAATTAAATTGATAAAATTCGTATACATCCTTGAAATTTTCCTGAGAACTTTAGAATAATATACAACAGCGAATCCTCTCAAAAATATTCTTTCCTATAATTAACTCTCTTTTACGCTTCTCCATTTACTTTATAACAAGCAGTGTTTTGAACTATAATTTATTAGAGAAGTACATTGAAGTCGAGAAACTTGTTGTATTTAGTTTTGCCATAAAGCTCTTATGTATCTTCCCTATACGGTGTATAAAACACAACTTTCGTTCGCGTTTAAAGCGAGGACAGCTACAGTAATGCGGTACTCGAACTTCTTGAAGGGGTTAATGGAATGGTTCCTGTTCCAGTTTCATCGCAATGCGCACGTTCGAGAAAATCGTAAGTGAGATCATTATTTCCCGCCATTGGCGAGCTGCGGTCGGTATAATCAGAAAATAAGTGTACGAGGCTTTGAGAGAACATGCTATTTCCAAATAACCTTCTTAAGCACGTTTATTCCGGATAACCACTTATTTTATTCGCGCACGTGTCTCTCGAGTATCCTAATGAAATCAAAATCTAAAGTGTCGGAATGTAATTTTTCGATGGCGAATGTGGAGACTTGCGCGTGAATATTGTGTTACACGTGAAATAAAATCAATAGCTTTTAGATGGCGAATTATCGTTCATCTAACTTTTCCAGTTATTTTGTTTCCGAGGCGGTAAAGGAATTGTCACACATTTCCGGCTGTCGAGTCGCGTAAAATGTCATTAAAATCAAAGGACTGAGAGATTTTACTAGCTCAGGATTACTTATACGATAATAAAAAGGTGTCAATAAAATATCAAATGCACGAGAAAAACTCTCTCTCGGAAAACTGTATGGAAAGTTATAATTTATATACGATCCGTTCTGTAAATCTAGAGAGATAGTTTTTTAATAAAAAGAATTTCTCAAAGAGAAGATTCACTATCACTCAACTTTCTGATATTTAATATTAACTACACCGATAATTGAATATAAAATTAAAAAAGAATACAAAGCATAAAAGTAATGTGATGCTAACAATTAACGATAATAATGTACAATAGAGATTAGGTGAAATTTTTTTATATCGATCATACTTACAGCTTTAATGTCAGCGCGATCTATTGATACGGTGATCGCTCCTATGTCGACGAACAGCCATGTCGTCAAAACACCTACATCATTCAGAGTAATATAAATTAAAATTTTTTAACACGACAGAAACTCTCGCGAATTTAACGCAAAAAATATACTTACAACTCAGTAATAGTGTCGACGACATCGTGGCGGACCATGAGATCATTTATACCTGAATTCTCTGTAACACAAAAAAGACACAATTGCTTATTATTAACAGTCTAATTTAAAATGTTATTAATGTGCATCGCATTTGTAAAAAAGCGACGTGATGGAATTTAAACAGATGATCGAAAGAATGATCTTAAATTTAAAGCGAAAAAAATTTCTATTTATATAAAATATATTACACTTTCTCTGCGGATTAAATGATGCGAAAAAATAGTACTTATCAATATCCCCGAGATATAAGTAGGACACCCGGCGTCCCATACTTCATCCCGCATCAAGGTGAATTAACTGTTAAAACATGAGCACGAGAAAAGTATAACGCATCACGTAGAGAAAGGAAGGATAGAAAGCGTCGTGCATCTATCATAATCTCCCGGATCGTTTCCGTGCTGTTTTCTCATTTTTAAATCGCGGTAATAACGAAATCCACGAAAGGGGAGAGAATTTCTCTTTTTATATGAGCATTTGCCATAATACACGAACATCTTTTGTACAATGTGCACTTTTGTGCAAAGTAACGTGAAATGCGAGTTAATAGGCCCGATATTGTAATTTCGAGTCACTTGGCTGAAGCTCTAGTTTTTCTAGAGTGTTATTTGCCGTAGTAACAGTTCGGGCTTATCACGCGGATATAAAAAAGAAGAAGAGCGGTATTCATGTATGTAAAATTTCGCTCGCCGAGATATCGAAGGATATTACAAAGTCGTTAGTAAATCTTAATATTCATGAGGGTAACACGGTGAATCGCTAACTATCCCATTATTGCCGCAAATGCTCGACGTAACGGCCGAAGCTACCGGATTATGAAATTGCAACATAAATTTAGATACAGTTACGACTACTACTTATGATGCATTTCGCAAGCGTCTACGTGTAACAAGGTAATAGACGAATGAGCAAAGTGAATGAACTAAAAATTGTATAATAATAGCATAATATTGCAATTCAATCAAACATTCTCGCAATTAATATTTAAAAGAAAGGAACATTATCGCATGCGTGCGTTATATAAAATAGTAAATCCTGAGCGTAAAGAATTTGTAATGTAAGAATGACGCACTTTCTCTTCACTCGGGGGGTGTACAAATTGTCGACTTTGCATAGGCACTTTTTTTCCTTACCGTCATATGTAGAAGAAAGTTTCAGGCGGGAAAAAGTAAAAGTATGCGTGATATTTAGTGAGGCATTTCGCGTAAACGCTCTCACTCTCCCAAACTGCACGATCGAAATTTCATTTAATCGATAGCTGCGCGTTAATAACATGAGACCCTAGAAATTGGTTCGCGCAGCATCGCCACGCCAATTCAATTGGCAAAATCCAATCGCCGCTCATCGATTCCGATGTAATTATAAACTCGTGTTGAGCGATACAAGCCATATGAAAATTGCGCGCGTATGATATTTCTTTTTCATCTCACGTAATCATTATGTATGTTCAATTTTGCGCGTATGTAGCTAATTATGCGTAGTTGTATCTTGTAATTGTGTACGCGTAACTGCAAATGTCTATTAAATATTCATGTATAAATAATATACTAAATATTGTTTTTCACAAATGTAATGTTTTTCTCAACATCGATAATTATCGTTTACGAACGATTTACGTTTACGAACGTTTACGATGAATGATTCGTGGATGTACATGTTTTGCTCTAAAAATTTTAAATTTACATTTAATTCCATTTTCGTAATGAATAATCCGTTCCAATCTTTTTCGACCTTTGGGGATAACATTTTTCAAATATCACTATTTCAGACTTTTCACAATCTGTATTTAAAAACGACCCAATTATGTTTTTCTATTTTTCCTTCCTGTTCGTCCGGAAGACGAATGTGCCACAGGTATGAAATAAAAACACTTCGATGCGCTTGCTGCACAAATAATATTGTTTGCTGCTGCCATCTTTGCGGTCAGAAATGGCTGCAGTACAAGAAATCGATAGAGCCCGGTTGCATTTAAATTTTAAGCCGGCTTTCAGATGAATTAATTATAAATGTCGTTGTTCAATATTCCCAAAGGAGTTGGTACATTCCCATGGTTAGGTATATGATGAATAGAATCCAATCCGTTATAAATCTGGCATGTCAGAGTTTGAATAGTCTCTCAATTTTCGTTTTGTCAATCGTTTTTTAAATTCAATTCATTATAACTGAATATGAAGAGCGCAAGGAAATATTCTGGATTAAATTGCATTATCAAGTAGAAAATCATGTTCTCGGAAAAGATTTTCCAATCTTAACGAAGCTAAGATTATTCGTTCAATCTAAATAAAATGTGATGGAACGTATAAAGGACAGCAATATGTTGTTATGATTCAATAACCGTGAAATAATACAGACATTAACGTAAAAAGCGATCGCAATTGCACGTTTTCCCTGTTAAATATTATTTATATAACAAAGAATTGCTCAAAAATTTCCATTATTCTGAATAATCCGATTAAGAGTTGATTGAAATACGAGCAAACTCGGCTATTGATTCTAATCTTTACGACCATATATATATTTGTCTCGATTACCGTGTAATATAATAATGATTTAATAAATTCAAATCAATCGGCAAGATTTAAACCATTTAGCTATCTATTTAAGTTGATGCTAATTGTGTGTGTATTTTCTAAAAATATATCTTTCTGGCTAATTAAAGTTCTTTTATTAAATATTTTAAAATCAATATAATTTAATCATCTTATTTAGGATGCACATTTTATAAATAAATAAAATTGAATTAAATAAAAAAAATCGATAACGAGACGATGATGATCTTTACATTTGTTTCCATTTCTTCACCTTCAAAGTAGACATTTGTATCTCAACAGTTAGTTTCTCATTTATATGGTAATTTTTCTTACCTAGATTCATCGACCTTGACGTAGCGTTAAAATCGATTTCCAAACGCCAGGAATGCACTTTCTATGATCTTTCGCAATTCAAAGCGCGTTTGAGTTACTGTTTCCGAAAGGACTCTTACAACTGTTGACGTCAATGCGAATGCGAATCTTCGGCGACTTCTATCGCCATCAATTTCTTCTCGCGATTTACTCACAATCTCGCATCTACAGCACATGTTACAATATAGACGCCTCGCCTCTCTATGCGTCAATGAATACTCTCAGAATGCACTAACTGGAAATGCCATACTGTAACTTAAACGGTGCAAGTGCATTATATCGATTGACAGACGCGTAAGAGCATCCTTTTAGCATTAATGAATTGAAATTTGCTTTATGCGCGTCGCTTTAACAAAAGGGAGAGACGCCTATGATATTTATTCGTCAATAGACTACCGTAGTATCGTTCCACAAAGTAAAGGTAAATCTCGTTTAATATTATCTTTCAGATAGAGAGACTTACAAAGTGTGCTAGCTTGAAACACACTCGTAGTTTGAAAGTACATTTAATGGCAGTAAGTCGTTGAAGAACGCTTAAGACACACATATTGTAAGACTTTGTATTTCATTTCTCTTCAAAATTACAGAAATACGAGGGAGAAAAATCTTAAAGAATTTCAACTTTACTTCTAATTCAACCATTTTCCACAAGCTATTAAATTACATGTATTCCATGGTATTTAATTTAGTTTTATGCGACGTAAACAATTGTGTATGATCTAAATTAAAAATTTCGATTTAAGTGTTTCGGGACGAAAATATTTCTCGCGTGTAAAAAAATGTTTGTACTCATCCGTTGACCAGAATCTTTTATGATTATTGTACTTTATAAAGAATTTTTTGCATCATCACGTAGATCTCGCAAATCTAATACCTTAAAAAATCTACATGAGATTTAAAAGATCCAACTCAAACAAGTTAGATAATGATAAAGGCCGGAATCTTGCGGGTTTTTTGCTGCAACAGGAGGAGGCAGATAAGCGGTCGGTCGGAAAAGGTTGTAGCATTTCAGAGACCGTTCTTTTCCGTGTTTTTTTAAACGAGTCCGATCTCACGAAGGGGTTACGCTCTAGTTCTCCTGGCCTTTCGCTTTCCACTTGGTGTGTAGAAGCGGAGAGCCACGCATTAATCGTCAATTATCTCGTCGTAAAATTGGGCGCGCGTTACTGTTTAACTCGTGCGGAGAGAATGGCCGGGGAATAAAACCCTCTTCTGGGAGAGCACGGATATGACGTCACGTGCAGTTAGTCGCACAATAAGAGTTACGTATATCGCGTAATCTGCACGATCCGATCGTATTGTTGCGATCGCTTCCCGCCCGTTATCCCAGTTTATCCTATTTCGAACAGTTACACGCCTGCAATTATCGATGATGACAATACGCTTTTTTTTACATTTTTGTTTCTCTCATAAAAAATATAAAGAAGTTCCCTCTGTGCTCCAATTTGGATTGTATTCAAAGGCGTAATGAAGATATTACGATCGTGAGACCGTAATGAGAACGGAAAACCAACGCGAGTTCTAATTGTAACAGACTTTGCAGTTGAGAAAATGAGTATGTTGTGTAACGGTAATCCGCGAGGGTCAAGTTAGTTATATACATTCTAATCTCCTTTTAATCCTGAGCATTTCTATTATGATGATTTATTTATAATACACGCATATTCTCCGTTATTTATGAAATAAACAGCTTGGATATGAGATTCTAAAAATTCAGTTATTTATGCTAATGTGAGATATTAATTATGTACGAGTATATTTTATTGTTTTCATCAATATTTATTTCCACGCTAATCTTTTAAAAAAAATATACGATCAATTATCATAAATTAAATGGCTTTCTAGTGTGCTGATGATTTTATCCCGTCTATAGAAGAGCTCGCGACGTTGGCAGAGATGAAGGCTCTTGCAAAATCCCTTCACGCTTCCGGACTTCTCGCCGGAAAAGATAAACCAGCCGGTGGTTAAGTATGATGACACGGGAGAAGATAAATTGGACGCGGGTAATGGCGTAGCGGCGCGTTTTAAGACGACGAAATCCGCCTAAAGCGATTGTGCGACCACCGGTCACTCTTCAAACAACCGTCACGTTTCTTCTCTTCTTCCTCTCGCACGACGTGCAAGCCTCGAGCGTAAGACTCGGCGACGACGCGGGTGTCGCAACGTCGTGCGTCTGAAAACAGCATTTCCCAAGACTTCTCGATGGCCTAATCACTACCGAGAGATCCCCATTATAACAATGACGAGCAGCGTTCGATGTCTTATTCGAGATAAGATTACGGTCTACTCGTCGCGCCTGGCGGAGTCCCAACATACGTATCCTGCGTACTCTTGGTGCAAATTAGAAGATTAACCAAGGTATAGTGTAATTAAAAGTAGGTCATAGGACGATCCTTGTTGTTAAAAGTTGCGATCGAAATTCAAGTCCAAAATTTCGAGAAGAGCATTGAAGTCTCCGAGAATTTTAATTGGGACCACTCTTTAGAATGTAATTTTAATCTGCTCGACCCGCCGACGTCTTCCAATTCTTGGCATACATATAAGGATTGCGCGATTCATTAACGATGACATAAGAACGCGTGAGGAGAGAAGGCATGGGAATCTCGAGGGAGATTGCCCGAGATGCGACTCGCAAGAACTCGGAGCACGCTCGCAATATCGAGTTATGAGTTAACGAGGGAATAACAGGCTACGACGAGGCCTCATGAATGACCGGAGCATCTCTCAGACGATTTGTACGACGAGCTCGCATTTCCCTCTCGAATGGGATACTTTCACTGTAATGAGACAGGTCTCGTTGCGGCGAAACGATATATAAACGAGTCTTAATGTTAACGTTACCGGGAAACTCGCTTGTTACAGAAAAGTGAAAGGGGAACTCATGCGTGCACATATATATGCACGTACGTCTGTATAATAAATAACGAAAATGTCAAGCACCGCGAGTAATTCAATAACCGCGACTCGCTCTGCGCACATTGACAGTTCACCTGTTAGGTAACTAGATGAGATATACTTCTATTGCACGCTCAAGGAGAGTCGTATCTCTGTCGGTTCTGTGGAATAAGATAAAACAGCTTTTACACACTTAACAGGGTCGATTTAACGTGAGATCTAATTTTATCTCTTACGATATACGTGTATAACATTTTTCTCAAGAAGATAATTTTGATAATTTGATTAATTCTCTAACGTACACGTTCGATTTCTGATTTAATTTGCTGTTTAAGTCGGAACATGCTTGTATCAGTTTACGACTGCTGTTTAACTTGTTAAAGCGATTGGAGAACATGTTGCAATTCAGAACTTCCTGATCAAACAGACTGGCTCTCTGCAATATATGCTAGATCGATAACGGCATTACGGTAATTTATGTAGATGAGATTATTATATACATCATACATCCCTTTCTACATGACATCGATTACCAAATATCTTAATTAGTCTAACTGTTACAGGATCATATCAATAGATATCGAGGAAGATCGTTAATTTTCATAATTAACTCGTATCCGATTGCATTTATTTCTACAAAGATAATAAATGAGGAATTGAAATTGTGTTGCATTAAATGCGAAAAAGATGGTTAATCTGTTAATTAAGAATGATTTGGGTTTATTAATGAAATTCGACGCTGCTGTTTATAATAGCAATAACAGGATGAAGAAAGATGAAGATGCGCGGCGGATGTCGCGCGAGAAATCTCGATCTTACGAAGTCAGATCTCGTGTCTTATTCGCGATCTGATAGTGAGTAACGAATACAGGATACCTGCAATTATTTGCATCGTGTTAATTAACTTTCAGACTCTCGCCCACTTCCTGAGTCTTGCCTGCTGTTATCGAGTATCATTCGACAAATGCAATGTATTTATGTTATTGCGAACTCCCAGGATTCAGCACTTTAGATTTTAGCATTATTTACTGTTTTTTGTACTGTGTTTTTTGTACAGTGCATCTCACTTAGTTTTTAAATAATACACGTCGAAAAATAGATGTGCAAAAAAATTCTAGGAAAATCGATCACCTAATACACTCCAGAATTAAAATTAAAACTCGATCAATATATCGTGACAAATAAAAATATAATCCTAATCTCTAATTTTTTAATTGAAATTTTAATCGGTCGATTATCATGTAAAGCGTTATGTAAACATTGTATTAAGAAATACAATAAAATTTATTGAATTTAATATGACGTCATGTGACGTCATCACATTTATGTATGAATTATTCAAAGTGCACAATACGAATGTACCAACTGGAAAGTCAAACAGTCGATGCAATTACATTTGGGCTAGTAATGAATTATTTTCATTATAAAAGCCGCATGTGTCTATTTGTGTTTTATTATTCAACAAACGTGGATATAATCACACTTGGAAATGCACGATAATATGGATTTATGACGTTTCAATATTTGTTCCAAATATTGAATTATTATTAAAAACCAATATTTTAAACCGTAAAGATATCCTTCCGGGGTAGAAATGTATAAACTGCTCTGCGAGTCACACAAATATTTGTAATATAGTTTTGACTAAAATCTCCAGCCGTTATAATCAATTGATAATTTGATCTCAATTAATTTTTAATCTCTCTTATTTATAAACAACAATTTATAATTTTAAATTATCTGTTACGAAAGAGAGAAAGCAACGAATATATTCTATTCTTTCATTTTAACATTCAGTATAACAAGTATAGCAAGTTTCTCGCTTGCTTTAAAAATATTCGAGAAAAAATTGATATTTTTATTATTAGCTTCTCGTTCGCGAAACGCATTCGTGGTCGAATAATTGACTCCGACATTAACGACATCGGCTTTAGCTGGTTCTCTGACGCTAATAGAGATATATAAAGTGTTACAACGAAGTCGATAAGTGTTGTATGACGCGAGTAAAAGTAATGACGAGATATGCCGGCGAAATACCTGAGGATACTTTCGATGTCATGACGCATCGAGAGTGGCCGTGTAATGACGAAATCGTCAAGAGCGAGGAGAGTCGACGAATAAAATGGGAGGAACGACGCCTGCCTTAGCTTTCTTGCGAAGCGAGTGAAAGATTTCGTTGGGTTGGAGAGAGACGTTCAGCTATCTTGGTAGAAATTTAATGATCGAATGCGATTAATTGCATCGAACGGGTTCTCATAGCGTGTCGCGGGACGAAGTGAAACGAAGCGAGATTCGTGCTCGGCAAAGGAAAAGGACAAATTAACCAACTTCTCTCTCGCTTGTTTGTACTTTCCTTAATTAACGCGAGAGATATCGCAAATCCCTCGTTTCCATAATCGATAACTGAACCGTTCGACACGTTTATCTATGTAGCGCCGTCTAGATTACGCGTATCTAATGATTCGAGTTGAACAGAATGAGGATTGAAATGAGAAACGTAAGTCTCGAGCTTTATAAAATCTATTTGGACATCAAAAAAACAGAAACGTTATAATAAAAAGTGTTGAGGCGAAATTTGAAAATATTTTTCAATCGTTCCACGTGATTGAAACTGTCACATGCACACACAATGTAACGATTAATCTCGAAATTAATCTGTTCGTACAGTTATAAATGAACAAGTTTTGCACAGTTTTTGCTTCTGTGTTAATTTTAATCCTTTGTTTCTCATAAAGAGCGGTAAATGTAATTTCATAAAATCTTATAGAGCAGACTGATACACCCTGGTATAATCTGCAATGTCGAGATATCTCAAGGCAGGAATTAACACGCGCTACAAAGTGATCTCGTTTGCGAGACCTCGCAAAGGGAGAGAATAAGTCTCGCTTCAACGCATGCATGGATAAAGCGAGTGGAAGTTCGCCGCGTTTCGGAAACTCCGACCGCAACAGTTTACGAATTACCCCGAGATCAAATATGCGTAAAAGTCGTTGAAATGATGGCGGATAATTGCACATTCGCGGTCTCCGTCTCTTCCTCTCGATAACCGGGCGACGGAACTCGAAAATTACAAGTCGGGAGAATTAGATCGTCCCCGACGACAGACGGATATGCGCGCTTTCCTGCCGAGGAGGTTCCGGATCTAGGTCGTCGCAATTCTTGACGCGCCTAGATACGCGGCTGCGATTTAATATGCATACCTGGACGCCGCCGATTCCTGGGTCACGTAGTCTCTAGAATGAAGAAAAGTGTCCCCCGGTGAAGGGAAAGTTATGACGATTTCGAGGGAGCCGCCTTGCCTGCCGGCAAGTGCGTTCTTCTCCTTCTTCCTCGGCATCGCGAGCGACCTCGATGCACGAGCAAGTGCAGCGCTCGCATGCATACAACAACGATCGTACGTACGACCGGTTCAACGCACACGGTCGATGAATAATGCACGAGAGGGTTAAGTAAGATCACGGCTCGTCACTCTCCGGGACTCTCGATAATTGCACGATGCGCGGGGTTAATTGAATCGATTATTCCGAAAGCGACACGCGAATGCCAAACTGGTTTTTCCGCCGCCGCAGACGACGAAATTGCACGTCATTGAACGTGACGGCGGGTCTCATATGAAGAAATCGTGAGATTGTTTACGTAAAATATATCGGGAGAAAAAAAAGGATATATATATCCGTGCAGCAAAATTATAATCGAGCGCGAAAGTGATCATTTGACGAAGGTGAGTGGAACCGGTCGAGATAGAAAGATCAAAAAATCGATCACAATTAAACAGTTTTACTAGATCCATTTTTTGCGCGTCACAATCTTATTACGCAATACATTCGCGTTAGAAGGGACCGAAATAATACGTAGCCTTTTGAAAAGTATAGGAAAGAGTTGTGTGCGTGATACTTTCTCATATTATAATACCTGTTAGAAAAAAGTGGGAACCACTGCCGTCTTCTCACGTCGCCAAACTCGGGAACAATAGAGATTGCGTTTCCTTCTCACCAAATTACACGTAACGCATTTACATTTATCGCGGGCGCGTTTTTTGTATAATTTTGCGAGAGCTCACGTAATACTTTATTACGTTGCTCCAAGTTTCCAAGGAATACAAATACACTCGCTCTAATTGATTAGTCGTTGAACTCGTTTATTTTCATAAACTTTATATTAATTTTAATATTTTATATACATATTTTTTTAATTGTATATATAATTAATTGCGAATAGTATATAATAATATATATATTTTTTGAATTATATTGACTAATGATTCTTTTAAAAAGAATAGATAGAAAATTTAAAAATTTCACATTCCATTGATTATTAATCGATGTCTTGCTTCGAGAAGCTAAGATAGATTTTTTCTCTTAAATGTACTTTTTTCTAATCATTGGAGGAAAATGACATTATATATTTAGAGTCTCGGAAGTATCGACTTTGCGGAAGTTTCCGAGGCACATTTGCCTGTCTTCACATCCCGTCGATTATATCGAAACGATATAAGTGCGCAAAAGAAAAAAGAAAACTTTCTCCGTTCTAAGAGTACCCGTTTCTCACAGGGAGACCCACCTGCGGTCTCGCTGTTGCACGAACCGAGTACGCCAAGACTTGCACGCAAAGGCGAATTTTCGCGAGAGACGGAGAAAAATCCACCGGGCACGAACGAAGCTTCTTTCACACGTGCTTGCGCGTACGTAAGATTGTTAACGAACACGTAGTAAATTTATTCCCACCACATGGGGGTCTTACATTGAAAACTTCGGAGGATCTTGCGCCCGTTCCGGAAGCTACGTTTCCACTTTATCCGTATTACAGTTAGATCGGCCAGCAAAATCAGCGTCATCTTGCTTTAACAGCTGTTGATGCAGCTTGTCATTAGGTGAAACTGTTAAGGGGATGGTTACGTAAAGAAAAAAACGAAATATAAAATACCCTAGTTGGTATCCTTTCCAGTACATCTTCTAAAATAAAAATAAAACTTGAAAGAGAAAGGTTGAAATGTATTATATATGTATCCAAGAGTTGGGAAATCAAAATAATTGTAATTCAAAATAATCGTTTCCTCGCGTATTAAAAATAATTCCGGAGAAATGTCAATGAGGAGGGATAACATTTCTACACTTGGCATTAATATGTATATCGCTTGCGTATGCTTAGAAAGTAATTCGGAGGGAATATTCTGAGATTTGACAAACTTATGGAAACTTCGATAACACCCGAGATAACGGCTTGATCTTTCGAAAGTTTGATTATGCAAATTATCCATGTCGCATTATTAATTCGAATAATAGCGTCCACCATGACACTGTTACGTGACTGTTTTGGCGACATAAGTATGATTAATATACAATGTGCGATCGGAATGATGGACGCATTCGGAAAGGATATTATATTTTCTATTTGCCTCGAAAAAAGAGAGAGAGAGAGAGTCGCGATAATGATTTCAAACGCGGCAGATTTGACTTATGAAAGCGACGATCGCGCGGCTGCCACGCGTCCTGAATACAAGAAATGAAATTGTTGCTTTTCACTCTCCTTCTCTTCTCTCTTTCTCTCTCTCTCTCTTTTTCTCCTCGAGTTTCTCTCTCTGTCATTCATTCGTCAAGATGGGATAATATTCTGCGGCCCCGCGTAATAGAAAGTAGTGCTCGCGGAAATCAATTCGCACACGCAGAAGCGATAAGCGGGTCAGTTAGCCAGCGATACCGATGCGGTGTTAAATTTGGTCGAGGTAAATCGGAGTCGCATGAATTTTGAATTCGATGGAGTAATATCGATCCCGGTGCGCTACTCGCGGCGATCGTTATTAGTGCTTCAACGGAGACAGCTCATTCGGAACGGCTGGTTCGAATGGAACGACCGCGGTGTCCCATTTCTTCATTCTCTCGCTTCTCGTTTGTTCAGCCGCCTGTGTATTGTGTGTTTGCGATACATCGCAACAATTAAATATTGCGCGAATGCTCGCAGCTACGCCGCAATCGAACGCTCAGTAACAAGACGATACCAGGCAACAAATATATTTCTTTCGTCTTTTTGCCGAGGTAGATTACACGTTGGTTCTTTTTAATGGAAAATAGGATTACAAAAAATCATGAGGATTCCATATTTTTCCTCTATAAAAAGTATTCTGTGCGAGATACTTTTTATTACTCGTGATATTCGCGTAATAAAATCGTAGAATGCAAGGAATTTCGCTCGTTCATTCTCTATCTCTTTTCAAGCTGACCGAGTTAATTGTCATTGAGATTTTCGCTCGTTAGCGGAAGTAGCAACGCATCGTGATAAATGACGGATACAATTTATCTTTAACTGTATGTGGTCGTTAGACTGGAAATCGGAAGATTTCGAGCAATATCATTATGTGCACCTCTCAAAATGTTCTACAAATCACTTGGACAAGCGCGTTCGATTTATTAACGATCCAAAATGCACTCTAATGACACCGTTTACCACGTCATCCACGTATAAAGTGGCACGATGAACATGTTCACGTTCGAGCACGAGGGATTAACGACCCCTTTTCGTCATTGAGCAAGAAAGTGACGGGAATAAAATGAACGAGGCATATTCCTAGTCTATCAGGAACTGATCGGCGCGATCGTATATACCGGTTTTTGTAATTACACAATTCCATTCACGCGGGAGTCCTAATACACTCCCATTATTACCGATATCGAAGTCGTAATAATCGTCTTTGTTCGCGTCTCGGAAATTTCTTCACGCGCAATCGGATCATTCCCGAATGGGAGAATAAAGCTCGCTGATGCGAAATTCCTACGGGCTAATCCGCGAATTATGCTACGATTAGAGCCATGAAATGGCTCATAATAGACCGATTTCCCTCGGGGCGAAAACAGATTTTAATTAAAAATTTTCTTGAATCGCACGTATAGCCCGGTATGATTAGCCGAAAGCGGATTATAAACTTGGGGAAGTCTCATTTAATTGATTATCAAAATAATTAGAGCTTTATTTAATTATTATATATTACATAAGACTATCTCTCTTATGTAAATAAATATTACTTTATACTTCCTTGCATTAATCTCTAAACAGATAACATGATAATAAAAAATTACACTTTTCGTGTAAAATGTTACCGACTTTTTAAAATAATTAAAATAAATTATTTGAAACAGTTATTAGAGTACGTGTTTTTTCTACCTAAAAGTAGAGGTAAAAAGTAATATATTTAAATTAATATTTAAATTAATATCTATAATAATTAATATATATCTCTCTCCAGATGCTTCCTGCATGCGCATATTATAATTAATATATATATGTTTACTCATTCTCAGTGGAAATTAATTAGGTTAAAGGCAAAATTTAACAAATGCTATGCGAAATTCAGAAATTTCACGTGTCATTTTATGCGAGAGAGGAACAACGATGTGCTGCGTTGGGCCGATCTGTTTTTCCCAACGCTTCGTGTTCAAACTGTTCCCTTTTTCTTTCTCCTCTCTTCCCTTCGGCATTTTTTACTCGGGTTGGCAGTTCATACGTTGGCTGTACGTGACGTCGCCGGGATATACGTTATCCGGCGTGGCGAGCGAATGTGATAGCGTAGTGAAAAGCTTGCATACCTTTTACCGGTCGGGGCGAGCGCAAAAAAAATTTATTATTCGTTAGCCAGTCCCCGATATCCCCCGGACGAATCCGAATGCGAATATGCGACGCGCTTACGCGTCGACGAAGAGCGAACGAAAATTCAAACGTGCATATGACCCACTTGTCGTGGTCGATCGATGAAATTCGATTCTACTATTGCGTATCGTGCTCTCGACATCGCACTTCGACAAAGTACGTACGATTGTGCAAGCCAACGCATAATGACACTAATGACAAAATATGTAGAATTGCAATCCTATACAAATCGATGGTTTGTAATTGCAGTCGGCTTGAAATCCTTTGCTCTTAAAACGCGTTTCATTTTTCGAACATAATTGGAAAAAGATTTTGCTAGGAGATTATACATATATATGTATAAGATAAAATACATATATATGTATTGCAGGCGGAATATATTCGCGAATTATGTTAAATCGGAGCAAAATCTGATCAAATATATTAGAATCTTATATCTTTGTGCATAAATGGCATGACCGCGTTACGCAGAGAGAAAGAAACAGAGAGAACACGCGATATTGTGCCCGTAATTCCAAATAAAATCATAAATGATGCAACGACATTCTCAATCTGTGAGGGATACAAGTTTAAATACATCTACGATTCTAGGATTATCGTGAGGAGGGCGTTCGGCTAATCTCATCAAATCGTCAAATATTTACAAGATGTGAACAGGTCCGTAGTAATGCCGTGCCACGTATGCCAGATGTAATACTTGGACGCGTAACCTAGATGACCATAGGAGGCGGAAAACGAACCTCCCGGCTTGTACTCGGACGTCGTCCATTATTTGCGATATAAAGTGCAACATTATCGAACGGCCGCTGGCGGGCCATGAATTCATTCGCTGAGCTTTTCTCATATATTTCAGTGTATTTTTCTTCCGGCGTTGCCGAGCCGCCTGTCCCCCTTCTTGCGCAATCCCCGAATAAATGGTCGCGATATACCGGCTTCTGTAAATAGCGCGCGATGCGGATGCGCCTATACATCCAGAATTATGATCGATACATCCTTGATACATAAATGCCCGACCATAAATGTTTCATGCTCGATCGTAAAAAAAAATGATAGGAAGAAAAAGACGTGACATGCATAGAAAGCGCGTTGATACGTCTGTATAAGTTATAAATGACGATGGGAAAAGAAAATAAAAAAATATTCTTGTGCGAAAGCGTCGGTCAACAATTCAAATTTCGACGTAATTTTAGAATTACATTTTCTCCGATTAGAACGCAAAATTTTATGATAATACCTAACGTTACGTTTTTATTAAGTTCTTTTGAGAATCCAGTTGAAATTTTCAAGAGGCAGTTCTCATTTTTTGAGTTCGAAGGTTTATATGCAGTATCTTTTATTCCAACTATAAATTTTTGAATAGAACTTTTGCGCATTCGCTCTCTCTTTTTCTCTTTCTTTCTCCTTCTCTTCCTGTCTTGGATCTGTATTCTGGTGTAATCCAACATGAATGACAACTTTGCACAAGGTAAAGAGAAATTTGCTCGCTTATTTGTTTTTATTAGATATGCCAAGTTTCTTTCTGGAGAACTAACGCACTCTGAAGATGAATAATATTATTATTGTGATATCAGCGTATATTATATATGAGAGAGAGCGTAGATATTAAATGCTAATTAGTATAAAATTATTACGTAATTATACAAAAAGACTTATTTAAATATCTCAGAATTTTCGAGCACATGAAATGTTGGCAAAATTATCGGTATATTAACACGAATATCTCGTTTTTCCCCATGAATATACATATGATATTAATACATGCAATGAAATATTTGGTTTATATTATTTAAATGAAATATTTTATTTATTTTATATATAAAATATATAAAATAATGTATACAATATTTTATGTATATTTTTTTGTATAAAATATTTGTGAAAAATATTTCACGTAGCATACATATAATCAATACTAAAATTTACCGATTCGTGATATTCTAATTCTGAGAGTAACGATTGATTTAAGGATGCACTCGTGGAATCGTCACGAATCAATAAACTGGGTTATGGTTACACACCTCTTGTTGCGGATATCGCATAGTGTAATTTGCATGCCGATACTCAAGAGATAATTTTCCAGATACGATAAATCGTGCGATTCACGAACCGAACAATCGGTACCTGACGAAATATTCACGATATCTATAATTTTCTGTGATATCTAAGATATATCGAGTATTACTTGCCTCAAACGTTCGCGTGATACAATATTAGAAATAAGAAGAAATATATGTATCAATGAGATAACATGTTATTTTATTCGCGGTTTTTAAAATATATTCTTTTTACATGCGTATTTTATTTATGTGTGTTGTGTATGTGTGAAAGAGAGAAAAAAGGGAGAAAGACAGGGAAAATTAGCCGGGGCTGTTAAATTTTCATATTAAATGCGATTTAAAATGGAAACATTACACAACTTGCGAAAGACATTATTTTGTTGTCCCGTTAAATGTAATTTAATATCTCGTACAATAGACAGATGAATTATTAAATTAAATTAAAGATACGTTAATTATAGATAACAGGCGTTGTCAAAATGTATATTACTCATCATGGTTTAACGTGAATATATTTCGAGTATATCCCAATAACCACATTACTCTAGACCAATATTTGCGTTATGATTATGTTAATGCACGAGTGCACAACCAATTCGAATCTCAATGAACTCTCGCGCGCCATTTATTCAGCACAGGTGTTAACACTCAATGATAATCAACAATGGATGCGTTGAAGGACGCTAATTCGAAATTATCAATCGACTGTCAGATAAAAATGTAGATCGGTTATTCCATCCGCGCGTCTCGACGAATAATTTATCCCGTCATTTACCTCTCATCCGTCACTTTGCGCGATTATGGGAATATAGGAAATTTCTCGCGCGAGAAATTACAGACTTCATTACATATTTCCCATATTTGTCCATTAATTTACAATTTAAACGCACCATGAGTTACTATCGGTATTCATGAACATTGCGTACTCACCTACGCGTGTCTCCAGCGGCTATGCTCCTGCGGCGAATATCCACGGGGATCACCACGATCAATGAATCGGTTCAGGTGAGTCCGCCAATCGATAAACCGCCTGCGGCTTGCTGCGCAAGCTGTGTTTCAAAGTGTTTTCGGATCGCGCGCGGATCTGAATCGATCGTGAGAGGATCGCAGAGCCCCGGCTACGTTTTACTGCCTCACATTTACTACACCGCGGGACTAGCACATACTGGCTGACCGTCGGTCTGCGAGGTAAGCCTTCTCTCTCTCAAGGTTTCCACCAAACTCGCGTTTCCCCCCACGAATGCGCGACAATTCAGAGGAAGAAAGTAGGCTTCGCCTGACCCTTCTTATTCCGTGAATCGACTTCGCTATTACTCGCAACACGAAAAAGTGCCGGACCGATCGCGACCGGTGCTTTCCACCTTGTGGAAAGTTATGAGCGATGTTAAACTCGCGCCGGGAAACGCGATCTCGCGCGATCCACGGACGCGGAACCACTTAAATTTTAATGCGCGACACGCGTCTCCTCTTCGTTCTGTGTCAGCTGTATCTATTTATGAATTTTTCCGATAACGAATCGTACGCCGAAAATTTCTCATTAGACAAAAAAATTCAGACTAACGTATTAAGGCTAATGAATCCTGTGGTATATTATTTTTTGCAACAGCCTGCGAAATACCGTACGTTGCGATCTCGATTTTTCACATTCAGTTTCCAGCGGCGAACTGTCAGTTTAATTGACTATTGAGAGAAAGCACATGAGATTTTCGAAAAGATTGCTGCATCACTGCTTCTTAATCGAGAATTTTTCAATCTCTCTTTCCTAGATTTAGCTATAATAGGGATGAAAGATTGCAACAACGTGCATTGAGAAAAATCGTTTGATTGATACCAACAAGACATATCTGATAGAAGGCATTTTGATTAAACCAAACAAAATTTCTAGTTATCGAGACTCGATTTTTTATAACTAGAACGTTTAATAGAATTTACTACAAGGATTTGGTTAGTATTTTCTAGTTGGATCTATAAAACTTCTTGTTATATTAACTAAACATGGATACAGTGATGCTATTTTTTTTCTAAATTTAGTATTATTACCCAGAAAATTTGATAAATTTAACAGGAAGAAATTAATCATACTCATCTATAATTCCTAAAGGAATTCTGATTCGTCCATTTTCTAACAAACACACTGGTTGAATATATCAGATTTCTAATTAATGCAACCAGATTTTTTTTCTCAGTGCGGGCATCCTTTTAAAAGGAAGAGGAAACGTTTTTCGAAGAGTCCCATTTCTTTCGAGAATGACGATTCTTCGAATGTCACTAGATAATTAATACATTGAAGCGCGAGATTCTGGTAGATGCAGATACCGCGAAGAGTCGTAGGAAAGACTGCTCCATCGTAAGCCGCTTAATTGCGAAGGCTGCGAAGATAATGATAAGAATGATAGCCGGTAGAAGAGGAGGGCGTAGACCGATACTCGAGAAACTAACCGTAGAACTACCATACCATTTCTGCCTTCCGGGATTTCGTATTGTTAGCTTTGTTATTGGCCTCAGCCACGACTTTTGGGCAACTGCGAATAATTAGCGCGGCCCTCGCGAAATTCGTATAATAAGTAGATTCATTGTTATTCGTGTGTGAAACTGTGAAGCAATAAGATGAATATATTATGAGCTAGTCTGGAACTCAGAGACACGTTAATATCCCGTGCTGTTGATGTATCCGCGATAAACGTCAAAATATACGCATCTAAAATAGGAATTCTAAAATAAGAATTAGGCAATATATATAAAATAAGACTTTTTAGAGAGAGTAGAATGTAAACAAGTATATGCCTTATGAAAGTCTTTCAAATTGACGATTTCTAAGATTTGCAACGTTTTATGCGCTTTCATGTCAGAAAAAACGGATCTGACAAATTATTAGTCCATCCTTGCTCCGGATGCTAATTTGCGCGCGTTTCATCTATGAAAGGGAGTAATAACGTAAAAGTAACAATGTAATCGTCGAGATGTAGCCACAAATGACGGCCACTTTATAATCATTAGCGAGAAAATTCGATTCTTGAATAATGACGTGATAGCTGGGGAGCATCTACGATCTCATCTTGCGGTCCAGAGGACGGATGCGGCAGGGATGGGAAAGACAGATTGCATGGCGCGAGCTGGAGATGCGAAAAGGGGGGCACGGCTGTGTGTTATGACATAATTGCTTAAGAAAGTTCGGAATGCGAATGTGTACGCACACATACACACATATTCACACATACTCGAGATGGAAGTAGTCCATGTACGTACGTTTCGTAAAACTTATCCCCCCTTACGTGTCCTGCTATAATCGCCATCTGCCTTTTCTTGCTCCCTTTTGCATGGAGCAGATATAATTGTATCGTGCCCCACGGACAGGAACGTTGGCATTTCGTCCTCTGCATTTTTGCGCTGCCAGTGACCTTCCCCTACTTCTCGGGCGCAGTCGAACGGTTCTTAACCTTTCCGCTACGCTTTTCAGAAGCGAAATTTTATTAATGAATCAAAGACTCGGCGTATAATGAGGAGCAAAAATCGCACGTATCGTTGAAGATATTTTTCTCTCGTAAAAAAAATTCTTTAATCATCAAGTTAATGATTTCGGTTTACGATAATCATCAACGACGAAGAATCAGAAATGTATAAAAAAGAAAAAAAATATATCTCTTTTATATATATTTTATGAATAAATATTATTTAGAAATTAGCTTTCTCCTCGAGGTTTTTTTTTAATTTCCGGTATTTGTGCAATAATTTTTACGTCAACTTTTCATTGGTCGCGTTACAACAACTGGAAGACTCTGCTCGATATCTTACAATTTTTGTACAACTTTCCTTTTTTTCTCCTCTTGGTTACTATTAGCATCGTTTAACACTTATACAGCTTTATGGAGATAGATATCGCAGAAGATATACGGATTATTTCTCTGCGAAGAAATCGTCCGCGTCAAACTGATACATAACGCGAGAACATTTTTATTTTGGCTCATGTTAATTGACAACAGAATTAATGGTATAGCAGCCTTTCTCACAACTTTCATCTAGTTTCATCCGGTATCTAATGTCTTTCATTGGGCAATACGGAATGAATACGCACGATTATCCGGTAAAACGCGTTCATTTTCGTTTCCGGTTTCGGAACGACCGGTTCAGCGACACGATCGTGGCCCGCGAAACGGGGTTTACTGGGAAAAAGGTAAACGGCCACGAGCTATATTCCACGGACCGTTGCTCCTCGTAAACGGGCTCCGCCGTTTCGTGCGGCAAATGCAAAAAATAATTAAACCTCGATTCGCAGAGTTGCGATGTGTCATCCTGTTTCGGTGCAAATTCGCGAGATCATCGCCTGTCATTATTTCTAAAAATGTTACAAATTTATCGATTATTCCGTTCGAACACGTCGCCTTTTTCAGTCAGCCTAGTCTAGTGGGCTCATTTGCGGATTACGATTGTTAATCGGCCGGAAAAAAATATATATATGCAATCGCGTCGCGGGATTTAAAAATAAATAATTTGATTCTGATAATTTCAACCGGCGTCGAAATAGTTTAGAATAAATATTTACGTTCATCTAACGGAACTGCTTCAATTATTCATTCTAGAAACCGTTTTATTTCACCGACATAAATTGACTAGTCGGTCGAGGAAAATAATAAATTCTTCATACAATTAAAAAGAATTTAAAGAAAAAAATTTTGAAAATTGTATTTATCCAATCAAATATTCTAATTAATCTGATATTCTAATTAGATGTGATTAAGAGAGAAACGTACTTGATGTTACAACAAAAATATGCAACGAAACATACAACACATGAGACAAAAAATAATTGCATTAATTCACTGGAGAAATAATTTAGAATAAATATTTACGTTCATCTAACGGAACTGCTTCAATTATTCATTCTAGAAGCCGTTTTATTTCACCGACATAAATTGACTAGTCGGTCGAGGAAAATAATAAATTCTTCATACAATTAAAAAGAATTTAAAGAAAAAAATTTTGAAAATTGTATTTACTCGATCAAATATTCTAATTAATCTGATATTCTAATTAGATGTGATTAAGAAAGAAATGTACTTGAATGTTACAACAAAAATATGCAATGAAACAACACATGAGATAAAAAATAATTGCATTAATTCACTGGAGAAAAAAAGAAAGAGAGAGAGAGAGACAGAGAGAAAAAGAGCCGACTATTATTTACATAAATTATTACAATTTAAAAAGACACATTTTCACTATAAATGGGACAACACAGTTGCAAGCAGTGAAAAGCAGAAATGCATATGTTACATGGAATAGATCAGATCTCGAGTTAACTTGCGAATATCCGAGAGAAGCGTGTCACTTTGAATGAGGTAAAAGCTAAACGTCCAGCGTCGATGGACAGACAAATCGACACCTACTCGCGCATTCAACATCCTCGCGCAGGTTTTCCGCCTTTCTCTCCCGATATCCGATTGTCAAAGCGATCGGTGAAACTCTCAGGGTCAAGTTCGATCGCGTTCTTCTTGCTCGCGCGTTCCTCTTCGTGAAAGAATCGTACGAGTCCGTGTCGCTCCATTTCGCTCGCGGGAAAGATGCGCGACCGCACGATTTTTCTTGTTCTTTCCATTCATCCTCCGTGCGTGAGATTACTATCTCTCGATTACTATCGCTCGATTAATTTCTCTCGCGATTTAAGCAAAAGTTACAAAACTTTCAGTCTCCCGGTTTTTATCGTGAAATTTTCAGACATACCATCAACACGCACACACAACTTTCGGATTAACTGATATACATATCCGCGAGAGGATGTAAAATCGTCGCTTATTTCACTGGCTTACTTTCGCGATCTATAAGTGAAATTGGTCTCGCGCGAAAACAACGAAGATATTTAACGAGCATGCGATTACTACACGCGTGTCTCGCGCGTGTAGTCGCTATGTTAATTAATTACGCACACGACGCATCTGAGCGAGACAACGTCATGCGTGCGGACGCAAAGTTTATTTCACCGTCGCTCTTCTTTTTTATTTCGCGAACGCCTTCTAAGTGGACCAAAGAAATCGCTTATCGGCGACGGAAGTGGGTTACGAGCGCACGGCTTAGCAAGATGCGCGATTAATTAACCGAAAAAAGCGCGTAATGGCACGCGCGAGATTTCGTATCGTTCACAAATCATTATTCAATATTCCATCCGTGTTGACAGGTTGGACTCCAAACGACGCAATGCACGTCGTGAATTTATTCCAAAACAATTCAAAGCGAATTCTTTCTCACCTCGATTGTTCTCTGTTGTGGCTCTGCGGAATAAAATTTTGGCGAATAAAATAAAAACGTCACGCAAAATTGTAAATCTGCTTTAAATTATGTTGAGTCTGGAAATTACATTCTCACGCATGTTTCTAATCGTTAATCATGGAATCTGAAAATTTAAACAATTAAAGATAATTTTTTGTTGTGGTAATAAATATATGTATGTTAAAAATGTATTTAAAAAAGATTTATAATAAAAGATTTATAAGTTATAAAAAAAATTTTGAATTACGACAAATATCTGTCTTATGGAAATTGTAATAGAGACATTACTTACCTTAATATCATTTGTACGCTAATGAGTAAAAGTGGTGCAAAGAGATTATATATGCAATAATAACAAACATATTTACTACAACGTTGCAATTAATGCTTTTAATAGATCTCGGTGACACTTTATTCTTGTTCTATAATTATCAGTTTCTTTCTTACTCTCAGTAGTGCCGCGCTACGATGATCATGACGTCGACTGCAATAATCATAATAACAGTAATCAGGATAATAATCATGAGCCGTTGGTTGTAAAGTGGCGTCGACTTGTTGAATTTTGTCTAGAAATCCACGGTAAAAGAGAGACAATAATGAGAATATCTTTTATGTATTCACTTTCTTATTGAAACGTATTTAGGTCCCATTTGATCACGATGGGCGATCTACGATTTGTTTCCTTCGCCAGCCATTTTACAATCGCACGCTCGTATATGTAACGTTATCAATAATCGTACAATTATATAATGTATATGTGAACAGAACTGTAACTATGTGAAGGACCGAGATTGTAGTCCGCGTTGAAGTCCGTCTTCGAGTTGGAAGTTGCGTCTCGACATGATACATGGATACATTGATCGCGATGTGTAGTTCGAGGCCAAATTAAATTACACGATCGCGAAAGAATACTTTGAACGTTTTCCCACGAAGAACTGTTAAAGTAGAATCGCGGCTGGAATTGTTCCAATTATTATTTTCCATTGACTGAAAACTCACACGCAACATCGTGTAATCGATGCTCTTTCTCAACAATCATGTACCCCACAAAGCTTCCCGTTAGTTTCCCTTGTAACGTAACCCATGAATCCCAGGGATAGATATTGGATTTCGCGTTGTCAGCAATATGATACTGAACGTTTTCGAAATAACGATCAACAGACGCAACTTTGAACTCAATGGCAGGAAATGTACGACCAAGGGGATTCTCTGCGATGGATAGGGCTTCATTCCCTCGCACATTTAACGCTAGACGCATTATCCCCTATTGCTCGCGTATGATCCTAATGCGTCGATAGAGGCACGAGCGACGATAATCCGAGCGATTCTCGGGTGCTAACATTTTTGTAGCATTAAATACAGAAACGCGATAATTACATTCTTGCAGGCTACGTTCTAGTGAATTTAATAAAATTTTAAAATAAGATAACTACGAATAAATTACAAACTTCAACGAATCCTTTCTATGTTACGAAAACTCTAAAATGCAATAAAAAGTAAAGATAATTCATATAATAAATGAAAGCGTAGATAAGCTTGTGATAACGAATATATGTAATAAATTAGAAAGCAGTGTAATTTGAAAAGAGTAAATTAATAATTTCTTTTATAAAAGAGAAGAAAATAAATATAAAAAGTATAAAGACAAAGAAGCAATTTTGCAACATTTGCGTAAATTAATGTAAAATAAATTTGAAGAGATAGGATAAAAGTCTGCTACGCGCATTTTTTCCTAATCTATCTTTTCCATAATGATCATTTTCAATAATGATCGCTCTTTTACATCAGTAAACACTGTTCGCTTTGATTTTCGAATGTTATACTAACATTAAGTTTGCTAACGTTTCTCTGCTGTCTGAAAATACAAATTTCAGCGTACAATAATACGTCTCATAATGTAGAATAATTAATATTCTTCTATATATAACTCATTACAATATACTATATAATATAATAATTATATAATAATAATAATAATAATAATAATAATTGTAGAGTAACAATTTTACTGATGATGATATTCATCTTCAGAGACATCGGCACGTCGCCCGAGACAGGATCGACGTCTTTTATTAACATCTCGCTACGATAAACTATGCGAAATTCAAATGCAAAACGTTCCACGAGAACGTGCAATCACTCATGCGATAAGAGATACGAACAATTCGGTAAATAAACACGTGTTCCGCGATTCCTATTATAGATTCTATATTATTTATATATTATATATATATATCTCTATGTGTTCGCGTATATTATTATTTATTCATTTATATAATTTATACATATAATTTCTCTTTTTTTCTCTCCGCATTTGTTCTTGCCTCTTGCACGCTCTGAAAATCTTCGTATTAATATATAATATTTGTAAGGACTAGTTAAATACGGTAGGTTTAATTTAACTATGTGTACTTCAACAAGCCAGTCTAGCTTTCCGACGCTTCGAGTCACCTCTCGTGACTTGACGAACGTCAGAGCATAAAGAAAAAACGCTTGAACACTCGGAATGATTCGCCATCCGTCGGTGTCGGCAAACGTCTCGCGATATATTACTATTATATTACTCTATAGCGAGATCGAGGAGCGATCGAGGATGATCTCGATGCGAGGATGATCTCGCACACGCCATCAAAACACTTACCGCTAAGTGATCTCGCTCGACGTTCGACGCGACCGCTCCCCGCATTTGTCAGAGGAAAGCTCTCTCGTTATTCTTTTTATTACCTCTATAAATGTTTTAGGCGGTATTCTATCTTATTGGCGATAAATATACACGATGTACGGGTCGTCAATGCGATATCTGCGCGCGAGTTACGTCAAAGTTACACGCGAACGTCCTATCGCGTGTTAAAACTCGAGAAAAATCGCGGATAGAGTTATCCTAGTATATTTTATATACTATCGTCGCTATGTATTGTATCCCATTCCGGCTCTATTAATCTATAAATTAAGCTACATGTTACAAAATCGTCATCTATCTACCGATTTTATTATAAACGGACGTGGCCGATCGGTGCATCTTATTCTACGCGAAATTCTTGGATAAATGGGAAAATATCTTTAACAAGGATATATTACTCGAAGTTTCCTTAGCACGCGCGTATATTTTTTGACGTAGCTCGTACATCGTTCTCTCTCTCTCTCTCTCTCTCTCTCTCTCTCTCTCTCGTGTTTGTCTTGTTATTGAAAAAAATATGGTATGCGACAATATGTAACGTTACGTCAGCCATGACATTAGGGGGAGCAGCCGTAACGCGAGCAAAAGCGATATAATTAAGGCGAGAAACGCCAATCTTCGCGGGCGAGACTAGAGTTCTTATCTTTAAAAAAAAACATTTCACGGATATATTCGATAAAACGCGCCCTATAAACGCATCTACTACTTGCTTGCCTTAAATATATAAGTTGTAGTACGAAACATACAAGCGAGTTCGGTTTTGTATCAAGATACAAGGGGAGCGGCGTCATATCTCTCCCAAGTGAAGAGAATAAATCTGAGCGATATTTTCCTTGATATACAGACTCGCCGAGATTATTATCGATTTACGCTTGTTCAACGCCATATTCTCCTCGTTATTATCGGTGATAACGTGTTTACTTCGCACTATATAATTATAACATATAATTATAGTGTGTGTGTGTATATGTATATAAGACGATAAGATGTTGTATTATCGGAGCTATACTTGCACGAGCACGAGCATCGGCAGACGGAATAGTTTACGCAAACTCGACCCATTCCCTTGACGAAATTTTAATCGGCTAGAATCTGACAATCTGACAATCGTGCGTGACAACGATTGATTCCTTCTGAGTTGGCTCCGTCGACTTTATCGAATCGATGCACACGCGTTATGAATTGCCGTGCTTCATCGTCGTGCTTTATCTCAGCTCTCGTTCTATTTTTCACTTCTCGTGTTGCACGCGAGTTCGAACGGCAAGATCGATTGGCGACGCTGGCGTGTAATTAATAGAGCGAGTCGCGCGATTTTGCACGCGGCTCTCGTAACAAAAGATACTTATTGTTATTAAGACATTTTTTACCTATATATCACACTAGAATCCACGGTGTCTGTAGGTGCTTCTTCGTACATCGGGACACGCGTTGAGAGTTCCGCCCGCAGAACCCTGAAAGATAATTTCACTCGACTTTATTAATGTAAATAGTCACATGTTTTTAGGTCAATTCTTCGAATCGGAGATTGCAAAAAATCAGGAATCACGTTAATCTTACCTGTCATTGTTTGGCGGATTTATATCTAGCTAGCTTCAGCTGCAGTGGATTGGATATTTTCAGGTGGAAAGCTATGTCGTCGAAGGAAACGTCGCGCACGTCCAACCCGCTGATCGTTATAAGGTGATCACCCTTGCAGATCTTGCCGGTTTCGATGGCTTGACCGCCTGGCATCTGACAAGTTGGGACACAAGTTGACGTTAAATTTTATCGCGTCGAATCGCGATAATGTCGCCTGTATAATGGTGAGAAAACGAGATCACTCACCAGCTCCGTCACATAAGCTCCCTTTCCGCTCCTGAAGGCGGCGAAACAAATACCCGCACCTCTACCGCTCTTCTTCTGTATCTCGACCTCGTATTCCTCGGTTGGCTTCTCGTGGCGCAACACCGTCATCGTGATCTGCAAACAAGCGAATCGAGCGTAAACGGCGAACGTGACGTTCGCTCGATCAATTCAACTCGCTGAGAAAATTAGAGCGCGAAATAGCTGATGCGCTAATTTTCTCTTTCACATTCTCCATTAAGAGAAGAGAAGGATTGATCTTAGGAATACAAATGTCACGTACAGTTCCGGAGGTAAGCTTCAACATCGCTTCGCGAGCTTTGTGGGACTCTATCTGCTTGAAGCTCTCGTTGCCTAAGCTGAGAATCTGATCGCCGCGTTGCAGTCGACCGTCCTTCCCGGCCGCGCCTTCGGGGAATACATCCAGAACAAACACTCCGTTCTAGAAAAAAGCATTATGCATACATTAACATCGATATCAAGTTATTACACTAATTAGTATCAATATTTATTCGTGTATAAAATCAATATATTGACATCTTCATAATGACATTTAAGATATTTACAAAATATTATTTTTCACGCACATCTATTTGCATGTGCCATCGATTTTTTCTGACATTGTACGTTCACGATGTATGTTTAAATGTTTCACAATTTAAAAAATTGTATATTAGATTAATTATAATGCAAAGTTATATATCATGTTGAAAGGCAAAAGATTTTAAAAATTATCAAGTATACTCACCCAGAGGGTATCGGAACCACCAGCGATGAAGACACCTACGACCTGGTCCTTTTCCTTTTGAAATTCTATCGTCACTTCTTGATCGACCGGTATTTGACAGGTTTTCGGATCCAGCTGGACTTTCTCAGATTCCGCCGGTTTCTCCGTTTCTTTGGCAGTTGCTGATACTATTAATAATAGCATGTAATAAGAATATAAAGACAGATCATAATTTTATAAACGAAATGTACAATATATATGTATGTGCGTAATTAGGAGAGTTTTCATAAATCAAATATAAAAATATAATATACCGCGTCATTAAACTCACCCGGTGCACCTTTTTGTGGCGTCTTCTGCACAATATCACTAGTTTCACCTCCAAGTTTAGTTTTATCCTTCTCTTTTTGTAGTTCCTTCTGTTCTACTTTATTCTCGTTAGGATTACATACCGTCAGCACAACGATGCCCTGTGCTTTCTTCAATAACTCTGTAGCCTAGGAACAAAAAGAAAATCGATGGAATAAGCATATAGCTTGTTCAACGGTTAAATCAAACAATTCTTTGCTTAAAGAAGAGAAAAAATATGAACCTCATCGTACGTGCGCCCTAATAAACTATCCAGATTAACGGCCAGGATCATATCGCCCATTTTCAATCCAGCCTGTAATATTATAAAAGGTTAAAATGGGACTCTCGAGACTCGTACGAGTGAGAAATTACCTGTTCTGCGGCACTGCCGTCTTGAATATCAGACACGAAGATACCCTGTCCCACGGCCAGATGTTTCCCTTCGATGATCATTATGCCTAGACCATGCGAACTCTACGAATGACATCGACGATTAAAAATTATTGATACATCGAGCGAAATATTGAATGCAATTTGCGTAATTAAAATACTCGCCTTCTTTATTTGTACTTCACGGACTCCCTTGTATTTACTGAAGCTTGTAAAGTTCTGAAATACAATACATCGTCACTTCATAGGAATATGATATGCACTTACGTTGCATGCATTATCGTAATGACATCGTTTGCGATATGTCCTGTATATATACAGGGTGTCAGGGCAATCTCTTCCCAAAAAAAAACTCTTGTAGCTTACCTCGAGACCTTTTTAAAACACTATAATAAAGTATTTTTTCATTGAGTACTTTTCGAATTATGAGGCTTGAAATATTTTCTTAATTTTTACATAAACTATCAAATATCTAGTAAAATATTCATTTTTCGATTATCTTACCTTAATACCTTTATGTACAAAATAATGAGAGGAATCAATTGGTGTAAAGAAAACACATAATTGTTTCGAAGGAAAAATATGTAATTTGCAATTAATAATTACATATTTTTTTCGAAACAATTATGTGTTTTCTTTACACCAATTGATTCCTCTCATTATTTTGTACATAAAAGTATGAAGGTAAGATAATTGAAAAATGAATATTTTACTAGATATTTTATGATTTATGTAAAAATTAAGAAATTATTTCAAGCCTCATAACTCGAAAAGTTCTCGATGAAAAAATATTTTATTATAGCGTTTTGAAAAGCTCTCGAGGTAAGCTACAAATACTTTTTTTGGAAAGAGATTGCTCTGACACCTTGTATATATAAAAATTATGCGAATCGAACAGTGTTGTTTGTGATAATTAACTGCATTAGAAGTGAAATTATGATCATGTTAGATCGAAGTAGTCGAGGCATATCGACATATTTTCACGATCTTGCTATTTCGAGAAATCGGTGAAAGCCAACAACGATGTTAGCATCCATCATAATAAGTATGTAGTGTCATATAAACATATCTCGACGCGAAAGTCAAATATCTCGATACAAGAATTTCGAAATTTTTAAAAAAGATTCCATGGTTTCTTCGACATCAATCAAAGTTTCTATAGGTTATAATCGTTTTTTACGCATAAAGAATAAATCATTATAGAAAAACTTTCAAGATCTGATTTTCTTGAGTTCTTGCAAGAAATCTACATCAATTAATTCGTGATTCACCTCGTGTTATATAAACATATATAAATAGATTGATATTAAGTTGATTTGAGTATTTATAATATCATCGTAATTTAAGATGTTATTGATAGATATCATGTCTGATAATTCACGTTTATTATGTAATATTCGTAAACAATGCTTAATTCCACGATAATAAACGTAGATTATATTACGCGACATTAATTGCTTCCCGATGATTCGTTATTCTACGAAAATTGCAATCGGTCTTGCATTATCTCGAGGAAGATGATAAGATAAAAGATAAACTACGTAAACTGACTTACGTCATCCAAGGTTGGTGGAAATTGAACTATCGGCTTTACGGCGATGTCATCGACAGCCTTCGATCTTCTGCAACCGGGACAGGCGAAATCCGTTTATAGTTTTAATGAATTTTGTTATACATGTCTTCTACGTCACGCGTTATACATCACAAAAAAAAAGCTCTTATGTCTCACCGATAAACGATGATCTTGAAGCGAGTGCTGGGTATGCCTTTGATGAGAGCGGACGCGTTCAAATGACACCGTCCTTGCAACACGCAACCGTTCACCTAAATGGAATGAAGAATGAAGCTTTTTTTTTGTTTCCGTCATTTGTATCGACACGCGAGGCCAGATGAAGCTTGTTGCAAAAATATGTCACTTGCGAAATTTGAGTTGACATGTAAAGTTTTTTTGATCATTTTGTATTTTATATTTGGTCAATAAAAAGATGAAAAAAGAAATCAATAAGATAGAAAATAAAATTACACGTTTTCGGTTCGTTGTTTTGTTTCTTCATATTTTTTTTAATTTATTAGATTCTTATTTGAAACAAATTTATTTAACGAAGATGTATAATAAAATGACGAAATGTCAATAATTTCTAACTAAATATATATTTAGAGGAAATTCTATAAATACATATTTCTATACATATTTTAATGAATTGTCAAAATATCTAGCACTAATTTTCCTTTATCTTAATTATTTTATTTAAAGTACAATATCTACATTATTTCAAGTTTATTTTACTCACTTATTTACTTTAAACTCAACATGAATGTCTCAAATACAAGCTTTAGTATCGTGGTTTCACACACGGTTACACAGACAAATTAAACAACTTGTGAAACGAAAGTTAAACAACTGGCGAAGTAACCGCCGGGAACTGTCATGTGGAGAACCGCAAGTAGTAAATGGCAAGTCGTAAAAATGGGAAGGAAAGAGGTAAGAGATACCTACCTCCAATATCTCGTCGCCGATGAGGAGCCCGCCGTTTTTATGAGCTACACCCTTCGGATTGAGGCCGCAGATAAACACCGCCATTCGATTTCTGTCCTTATGTCCAGCCAGAGATATACCCAATCCCCGCCTGTCCTTCTCGAGAATCACCATTAGCACTTTATGTCCGAGATTCTGATACTTCTTCTGTATCTTCTCTGCAAGATTCGAAAAAGCATTTTTATACGATGCACATCAATCGATCAATGTAAATCCATCTGATGTACGCTTGTCGAATTTCGTGTGCTTGCGATTAAATTTACTCTTCTGAAAATGTGTAGATGGATAATCGGAGATGCAGTGAACAATTAAATTTTGCTACCATTGTCAGCGACGCAACCAACAGTGCGATCGTATAGAATGAATATTGATTTCGTACGTGACGCAAATAGTATATAAATACCACGATTCTCTCAATTGTTTCCCCGATCGCGGTTTCCACGATCCTACATTTAGCACACAAATCGCACTCACTGATCGTATAACCATACTCGTCCTCTTCTTCAGGATCCGCCTCGATTTCCGCCTTCGTGCGCTTCACGTTTCCGGCGCTTTTTCTCGAGATCTAAGTCAAGCCATTTTTATATCGCGTTACATCATCGTCCTTGCGAATCGAGAGGCTATTGAGAGAGCCTATTGGTACGTTCGATTACCTCGATGCCGCTCTTCGTGTAGACGTTGCCCTCCAGCATGCGAGTATCCTCCTCGTCATCGTCCGAGCTTTCGTCCGAGGAATACTTGGGCTTCGCGACAGGTTCCGCGATATGGTCCTCTCGTTCCTCGCTGACTTCGGGAAGGATACCCGGATTCACCGGGGGCGAAGGGGCTATTTTTCGAATTGACTTCTTCATGGAGGATCTAGGACACGATAAAAGATACGCTTTTGCGATTCGGAAAAGTCGGGAGAAAAATTAAAATTGACTTTTAGTGATGCGAGAAATGGAAAAGACGATGACTCCATTCCTGCGACTTTTTCGAACAAACATCAAGATTGAGTAATTTTAAATTTCCAATTGAAAAAGTTTTTCTGTCACTCCGTAGATACGAGTATATATTTATAATGTTAGTCTTCTAAAGATCTCAGATAAAAACGAGAGAAAAGTCTTCCTACAATCGTACCTTCGTGAACTAGAAGCTGAGCCATCTGAACTTTTCGAACTTGGTTTTTGAGAATCTCCGTGCGAACTGCTTTGAGCGTCGCCGTCCTCAAGTCCTGGCTACGCAACAAATAGACATTTTAAAAAACGAAAGAAATTTCCTATATTATATATTATTAAAATATATAATTAAAATATATATATATATATATATATATATATATATATATATAAATATATTAAAATATATAATTAAAATATATAATTAAATAATTAAATATTATAATTAAATATTAAATATATAATTAAATATTATAATATTCATGCCAAAATGATATAAATAATGCAATCTTTTCAAGAAATTAAATGCGAATATCAAAGGACATAAATTATCTATATCTGAAATAAACATTGGTAAACTGCGTGGATAAATTATTGAGCTAAATATATTTATAAAGCTGACACAAGTGTAACAAGTATGCGATTATATGTCGTAATCGCGCAATCTACATTCATTAAATTATGATAAAAATATTTTGTTGTCGTGCGGAGAAAAAAACTGTAGTCCGCTGATTCAATTAAAAAAATTAATTAGCGCGGAACATTGCAAGTCTTCCGGCGCGTAAAACTCCCTTCTTCACCCCAGTCTTCCCATTTACCAATTAGTGTAACAATTGTATTTGTCTCTCATGCTTGACACATTCGCGGGAAAAGATTGAAGAAACAAATCGTGCGACGCATTCTTTTATTGATCGATATAGATATAAATTGTGATGGTCGATTCTTTAGCATTTATGCGAAATATAATAACAGAGGCAGTGATCTCATCTTTGAAAATTTTAATTATTTCTTAATGTAACAATATCTTATATAAATTAAATTAATTATTAAGTAATATCTCATTATATTGACGTATAATTTAATTGTAACGATGAATATCATTATTGATTACGCGAGTAAAGTCGAAGATAAAAAATTCGATTCCAAAAAAATATTATATAATGAGAAAACCGACCTGTATCACTTCTGGTGTGATGGATCTCGCTGGCGAAACCGGCGGTGGCTTACGGCGAAAGGAGGCCGTCGGCGTTCCAGGGCTGATGCCGGAAGACGGCGACGTATGACTCTTGACAGTCTGCCTCCGGGCTTTGGTATCTCCTTCCTCTTGGACGGCGCTGCCGTGCTCCGGGCTCTACAACAATTTCAAGATTCTCTCTTCCGCACGGAAATCCTTGAACGTATGTATGTACGCAAGCTTAAATTCGTTCCAATTTAACGTTACCTTCAGTAACGCTTAAACTCTATTACGTTCCACTTCCGATATTGATATTATATATAAAGTTATATTAATATAATATTACGTATATATAGAACAACACATACAAATTAAAACATATCTTTCGAATTGTTAAATGTTATTAATTTTACTCGTCGAACAAGTAAAATAATAAAATAATAATAAAACGCGAGGCAAACAAGATTTATATTTAAGTAATAAATATAGAACTAAAGCACAAATTAAAAACATGTCTTTTGAACTGTTAAATATTATTAATTTTACTCGAACAAATAAAATAATAATGAAATAATAATAAAATAATAATAAAACGCGAGACAAACAAAATTTATATTAAATTTATATATCATGCAAGGTTTTTGTGAAAAATTTCAATCGTAAAATAGGGCACATTCGTATGACGACAAAGGCTAGGCGACATTAAGCAGTTTACGAGCTATTATATATTCTAGGACCGACAGTTCAATGTGGAGGTATTTATACGACGACAATGAATCTTTTTAACGCAAAAAGAGAGAGGAAATTGAAGAAGTAGAGAGAAAACATATGATGCGGGTGGTATTCCACGCATAGAATTGTTTCGAAGATCTATACTTATTTTAGCAGCAACGTAAACTGCGCAGAGCGTCTGGATAAACCGGTCAGAATGAATTAGTACAACAGAAATATTTGCTGAATATCTTGAATTGTTGCCAAAGTAACTGCAATTGAACGAGTTTAATTCCGTAACGCGTAAAACGGACAGCGACGTGTATTTTAGATTCATTCTCTCGATTTCTTCTTTTATATTCTTCTCTCAATTTCTCTTTACAGTATATAATCGAGGTAGGAAATCGATCATTTTGAAAAGACTGAAGAAGAGATGATTTGAACAATATAAACAATGTAAAATAATATAACATGTTACGTTTTAAGCAATATAAATAAAATTATAGATAATACTGATAAAACACCGTATGACTATCGTTACAAGATGATTACAAGATGTAAACATCTGCGAGATATTGACTATAAAAATTATTTATATGTCTCTTATAAATAAATTTTTTTACACATATGTGCACCTTTCGAAATAATCGATTAAAATACGCGAACGAGGCTTGTCGCACATTCCACGGGACAGAGGGAAAAATTGCTTCTGTTTTCGATAAATTCTCGATGGAAATTAAATTAAATTAAACAATATTGCGAATTCTTGTCAGGTATGTAAAAATATGTGCATATCCAGCTGTTAAATGACGTGACACATATTCGTTTCTTCATAACGACGTAAATAATTCAGTCACAACTAATGTTTACTGATTAATTCCCTCCGTGTGTCGTTTGACATAAAACATGTGCTATCGAAGAAGGTTTTATACGATCATGTGGCGATAGTTGAAACTAAATTAAAACACAACAATGCGATGAATCACTAAATCAGCCTTAACTCTCGTCCGATGCGCACAACGCGAGAGAGAAATATTATTAATTTCGAAATTCTCCTGTTGTTCCTCGCAGTTTAATCAATCAAAGATAGCGTGCAAGATACATCTGTTCGCGTGGGTAACTTCGTAGTATTACTTAACATTTAATCCCAAGGATCTTCCAACAGCACGCCCGTATTTCTATATCGTAAACCAAAATAACTCCGGTTTACGATACGGTTTACAGTTCCGAGGAAGAGCACACGAATATACTCGCGCGAACGCACAAATGTCGATACGATGCAGTTGCGCGTCGCGCGATCCCACGCAAAGGTGCGCCGACGAGAGTTAAGTGATCGTAAAAAAAAAAAAAAATTAAAAAAATTAAAAAAGAAGAGGCGAGATCCCGGCACGCTTTTCCGCGTGATAAACGTACGACGAAGGTGACGCATTTGCGTCCGAAGAATCGGTGCATCGCGCCGCCTCGTGACAATCCGAGCCGAGTGACATCGGACGAACACCACCGTCGACCGGGCGATTTCGTGCACCAAACTGAAGTTTTTGCATGCGAGCGACGGGGACGGAGAATGGCGTTGTTCATACGGCGGTACGGGGGCGCATCGGTGTATCCGAGGGGGAGGGGGAGGACAGGGGGAAGGGGGAGGAGAGGAGCAAGGTGAGCACGTCGATGGTCCATGGTGTCGATGATGAGCGCGCTCGATCGCAACGAAACGTGAACCACGCTTTTCTGGCGAACCGCTTCAACCCCCTGTCTCTCTGACTCTGTCAGAGCGCGCCACCCTTCTCCCGCTTATATCCACCCTCCTATTCCAATAAAGGTGCGTTCAGTTGAGAAAAAGCGACAATTGAAAATAGTTTGTGTACACATTTTGATTAAATTAAATCTCCAAATACATCGACCAACACACGAGCGTGATGAAGTCGAACGGTTCGCGCGAATCATCCAATTGTCACCTCGATGTAGGATTAATTTGACAACAGCATTTTTTTGCAACGAAATTTTGTAGAGAAAAATTTCATATTAGAAAGAATGACGTAACAATTTTTTAAACGCCACAATTTGTCACCGTATATATATATATAAAATTACATCATCGCTCGATTATTCAAATTAATTGCTGACGTTACAAAGAGAACACTTGCGCCTTGTGATGTAATTGATGGTTCACCGACATTCTCTGAACGCGTCTTTACACTATCATCTTCCCACCTCTCATCTCTCCTAACTTTACATATCTCCATTGTCGCATCTCTCTCTCTCTCTCTCTTTCTTTCTTTCTCTCTCTCTCTCTCTCTCTCGTGACACTCTACCCCTCGCTATTCCTCATCATGGAGATTTATTGGAAAGTTCGACCCCGGTGCATCATACGCGTACAAGAGCTGTTACCGATAATGGCTCTTTCCATATTCTCTCTCTCTTCATTTGTCTCTCTCGCTCTTTCCTTTGTCCTCTCATTCCATCTCATTCTTTTGCACTTTCACCTTGCACTTCTTCTCTCTTTCTTTGTTCTCCAACTCTATCGTTCACGAGCGTGTATCTCGACACCGCCATTCTCTCTGTATCGACGGTTTTGAGAGAATGCGCTCGATTGAAATTGGAAGAAGTTGATGCCGCTTTCAGAGAACGGTCAACAATTGTAGCCAGGCCAACCACTGCGGTTACGACAAACAAGTGTCGTCACATTTGACACCCATGTCGAAGCATTTAATGGTATGAATCACGAAGAAATGTATTCGGTTTCGTTTCATTTCAAGCTAATTTTGAAGCATCAAAAAATAGGTCATGCTCTTCGGTAGAGCCAAAAATAGCGTGGCTGTTGATCGAGATTATCCACGAGCAGGAAATTATAAGACTCATCAGCTCGCTGTCATGTGTATCGAATTGTGGATTTTTCATTCCGGGAAACTCGATGCTAGATGCACAAAAATCGTTAAAAGTCAAGATAGATACAAGGTAAATAAATTTTACCATCGAGAGATTACGAGCTCGAGTCAAAGAGACTTTTCAAGTACGATACGAATTTATCGTTCGCCACGAGAGCAAAATCTACACGCGTCTCTGCGCTGCACGCAATGCAATCGGAAAACGATGCGGGTATTAAATTTTAATATCGATGCCACGTTACTTCGAGTTTAAGATTCGATATAACAGATATTGAGAACTTTGTTCTCGAAGCGTGCGTTACGAGTTCGACGTCGTAAAGATTCGCGATCCACTAGATAAAACTCGCGTAGAAGGATAAGAAAAGTCGTCGATCGGGAGATTTGTTTGCGTTATATTCCGCGTGCTCAAGTTTTCCGTGTCTCTACCGTATCGTTGCACACTTGCATCGCAAGTATATCGCCTGCATCCAGCAATTTCGTCTAATGCGTCCACCGGCGGCGCTTTGGAAGCGGAACAGCCGTCGCAATTTGATGACATTACGGAGTTCAATTTCGTCCTACACAGGACTACGACGAACGGTGATAACGTACCGGAATCGATCGTTTATACGAGGTTAATTGCGAAGGTAAAACTTTTGCACCTTGCGAATCGAGTTAACTCAACGGTACGCAGAGAGAGATTTCCAATGGTGACCTCATTAAAGTGTACAAATGGCTTTTCATTCGCGCATACATTGTCGTTAAATGTACGAGCAGAATGTTATATAATAACTAACATGTAGATTTAATGTGTGTGCATAAAGTAATAATCATAAATTGTTAAATTACAGAAGTTTGTTTAAATTTGCATATTCCAACTTTAGATACCTCAAACATTTGTTACAAGAACTTTAGAGAAAGATTTCACAATCGCGTCTAAGTTAATTCGCCAAGTTCATTATTTTTATTATTGATATTAAATCTTGACAAATTTTTTGATTGATTGAAAATATTAGTTTTACTTCTCCCAACGAAATACACACACACACATGATGACGACCGTATTTCAAATTACTCTTGCATATTACTAAACGTAAAAAAAAGGAAAAGATTAGATGAAAAGTTGCGAACTATAAAACGACGTGTAAATGTACAAGAGTTGCTGGAATAAAGCAATGTCATAAATTTCAGCGGTCGTAAAGAATTTACGTTGCACGTTGTGAATTTATTTCCCTCAGGAATGCGAATACTTTTTCACAAGTCAGGATAAAGCTCACAATTAGTTCTAATAGGTACATAACGCAAATCTTGCGGAATCGTGACAGGCAGAATTCTAAAAAAAGAAAATTTCCGTTAGTCGATTTTCTCCTAAGTATCATTGTCGTCACGCGAAGCGAACGATTTATGCCGCCTCCGACATCTTTATATAGATTATCAGATTTCTCATCGTTACGACGTTTAAATGGTCAAGTGCAACGGAAGATACGGATAGACATAAGACAATAGGAAATATTTGTATATGTAATGAGTGCGGTTAGAAGGAGCAATGTTTTCTCTTCGCGAGTTAGTTTTGGCTGATGGATTTTCGAGCACGAACGAGACGAAAACATATTTCATATTCCTGGTCGTGACCAAAATCTCACCAGATGCACCAAGGACTGGACGAGGAGGCAGACAGGATTTCCGGCGGCTTGTATAACTTCCACCGCACGCTCGTGCGTACTATGTCGTAGATCCACACCGTCCACCTCAATTATTCTATCTCCGATCTGAAAGCACGTATGTAAAAGAGTAAATTAAACCCGAGCATGACGATCATCATGGCACACAATCGTACGTTGTTGGATCTTAATATGTAATAGAAGGAACGCAATATATTTATTTATAACGTATATTATTAATAATTATGCAAAAAAGATTATTAATTAAAATATAAATCAAAGTTATAATCTCTTTTGGCTTTTGTTAATTAAGACGCGTATGTGCACAAGTATATATTGTCAACATGATAAAATCTCAACTGAAATGTCGCAATTTTCGCTTTCTTTCGCTTTATTGTATTTTTCCGGTAGCCCGGATGAGTCAGATAAAGGCTGGAGGAATACGATTTTCGTTATTGACGGCAAAGTGCGTTGCGAAGAAAAACCACGTTACCTTGAGACCGCCGGTTCTACCAGCCGGGCTGTTTGGCAGCACATTCTTTATGAATATCCCAGAGATATTCTGGGACTTGCTCGAGCTGCCGTTGTGCAAATCGACCTGAAACGAGAAATTGATCGTCGTTTAATGTTTCGTTAAACGAAGTGCAATCAACGGAGGCGTGATTGGTCGATTCACATAGATTAAGCGCAGTTAAATTTAATCAGAGCCTGCTCTGCCAGCGTCACGCTGGTCTCCGACTTCGTTAACTCCGAGAACTCGGCGAGCACCGGTATTCGAGACAGAACCCCCCGTGATTCCCGATCCGATATCCTTCCCGTTCCAATTTCCCCCGGTCATTTATTCTCATTAATCTCTCGCTGCTTTATCGCCGCATCGTCAACAAGCGTTAATCGAATTAAAGCAATTATTCGACACCACAATTCAGCGGGCACGTCGGATAATCGATTGCATTCGCCGAGTGGAGAAACAAACATATCGGTATTTAATTAGCAACGAGTTCTATCCTGCGATTGTTGCATTATCTATCGGCGAGTTATAATCGCGCGCGCGTGTACATAATATCAATTATCTGAGGTAGAAAATAATTACGCGATTTAATTGGATGCATTATCCAAGTAATGCGCGATATTCCGACGGCTTGTTTGAAATGTAATTCCGAAGAGCTTTCAAGGTAACGGGAGGGGAAGGGAGTCGCCAAAACCAAAGCCGATGATCCTATTATGTCGTCTTGTCGGCTTAATGTCGGGAAAGTGTACCTGGCGCGTTAGCGTTCTCCAACAAATGCGATGTCGCGCACACGATGTGCATCGCGGGGGCGACATTAGCGACTCGATGTATATCGTTAAAGAGTCTATTGATTAAATTTATTGACCAACACTCTCGATATTTCGATTAATAAAAGCTTTTAACCTCGCGTAGTAAATTTACTCGCATAAAATCGTATAAAATCTATAAAACCACCTGACATCCCGAATATGAATATATATCGGTTTTTTAATAAGACCTGACATTAATTATTAGACTGAGTTATTAGGTCACACAAGTCGCGAAATAGAGATCCATCAAGCCATCTATTTCACCTAACAGCCATCTACTAGATTCGACCTACTTCGCTAACTCTGTCTAAATGTCTCGATGGCCGTCGTAACATTCCCAATTTTAAAGGCGAGCTATAAAATACACGCGGTAATATTGGCCAACTCTTGTTCATATTCTCAGCTATATTCGTACATGCTAATAAAAGAGATATGAAAAATTGCGATTCGACACGACCACGCGTGAGAATTGGCTAATAATTCAGAATTAACGATATCGATTGAATCGCTGGAATTTGTAAAAATAAATTCCATAACTATATGTGTGTGTATGTGTGTGTGTGTAATATTCATTCATTGTAAGTCCGAGATCAACCTTGTTACTCAGAATAGCGCGAATATAATTCGAAACAATAAATTGATTTAGCTAGATCGAGCTAGAGATAAAAGTTTAAAAATAGTGAATTGTAATTAATATAGAAAATTAAAATATTATTATAGAAAATTAATAGTCTTGTTAAAATGTAATATATTCATTTTGTTAAATATTTTTCGTAAGAAAATGAATTTGTGTTTTTCCCTTTGCCAAATTTTTTACTGTAGAAAAAATGAAATAATCAGATTTTTCGCGCCATTATTAAATTACATCCTACCTTCCCGCCAACGATGCTGAGTCCTAAGCTGGTCTTCGGTTCTCTGTATATCTCCACCAGTCTTTCGGGACCCCAGTGTTTCGACCAGGTGACGTCGCCATCGTGCTCCCTGTGGGTGACGGTCATGTCCCCCTTGCCCTCCACGAAGACGACTGTCGGGAACTTGCGCGGCGAACTCGAACTCGACGAGGGCGAGCTCTCGGTCTTCCTGGACGTCGAGCTAGCCGGTCTGCTTTGATGCGGACGCTCTGGACGATCGGTGCTCGTCTGATCAGCCTCGAGCAGCTCGTCGTCGCTGCATTGGATCGCCTTCGACTCTTGATAGGTCTGTACCTCGACCTCGCGTCGCGGACTGCGCAAGACGTCCTCCCGAGAGGAGGATCTCGATCTGTCGGACGATCTCGCGGAGAGATCCTCCGGAATGCACTGGATGCTTTTTGACTCCTGTGTTTGTTCCGATCTGGTAGAGCTGCCCGCGATACTCTTCGCGAGATCACCCAAGTCGTCCAACGAGCACTGGACGCTTTTGTTCTCGCCCTGGGTCTGCGTTTGCACTTCCCGTCTCGGGCTTTGAAAGTATTTACGACTGACGTGGAATGGGCTGATGCTGGGCGGCTCCTCGTCGCAGGGACTCACGCTCTGCTCGGGGCTGCACTGCGTGCCCTTCGACTCCTGCACAGTCTGCGTCTGCACGTCACGCTTCTCCTTAGGCGAGTACTGTGTCTCCTTGAAACTATGCTCGACCTCGTCGAGGCTCTCCTCGTAAACCTCGCGCGTCCAACTCTCGGGAACTGTCTTCAATAGGTCCTCCAACGAGGAAGTGATCACTTCGTGGAACAGGTGATCCGATTGGCTCTCGAGCGTCTGGCTCTGATATTCCAAAGAATGTTCTTTGCAGATCAGCTTGTCCTCCTCGTGTCTACAGACTAGTTCCTCCAACAACGGCGATCGTTTCTGCAAAGGTGTTTGTCCATAATCGCGAGCCTCCTTCGTGTCCTCTTTGACCTCTTGCCGCGACGACGATTCCTCTTGTTCCTCTCCTCTTTGAGGATCCTGCGCTGGAGTCGCAACCTCGCTCGGGGGAATTGCGAGATCTTTCGGAACTGATCCCTTGGATTCACGTCGAACTTGGAGGCTTGAGAAACGAGGAAAACGAGATCAGAACGGAAGTATGCGGTTGCGATCAGCCGACGGCTTCGTGTCTAGCGTTCAACGACGCGGCAGAAACTGCTGACACGAAGCCGTCGCAGCAGTAAATGAATCTTTCGCACGTTGTTAGAATGGGGATCCGATCAGGTTCAATCGCGTGCAATTACTTACTTTCTTTAATTACAATTGATTCGCTGACTATGTGTTATTGGCTACTAGTATAAAAGAACTAGCACTACTGAGATTAGTCAGTATCGTCGAACACTTGCCACAATAGATAAAAATAGCAAGTATTTGATCTTATTATATTTTTTTCTAATATATAAATCAAATTAAGATAATTTAATTTGATTAAAATTAATGTAATATTATATAATTTAATAAATTTAATTTAATTTCGTTAAAATTCTTTCGATTAATTCACCGATAAAAATATATAATAATTGAATCGAAAATAAATATGTAAATTCCCGCTAAAATCAGGTAACGTAGAAAAGTAGGTAATTCCAAACACGAGTATCTTTAATCGACTTGAGTACATTTGCACAGACTTGCAGAATTAACATGATTGTTGTAATTAATGCAATGAATACAAATGATGAAACGCGAGGAATATTAAACAGAGGATTTAAAATCTTTCTGCGTTCAATTAATCTTTTTTCATCTCTGCAAGATAAATAATTTTATGTCACACGGCATTGTCTTTTTAATGCGATATCGCTCTCGTAGCATGCAATTGAAATGAGAATTAATATAACATGTAACGGAAACATGTAACGGAAGATAATATAGATGGTATAGGTTTATTGGTCGCATGTGTAGGACCGATATTCCTGATGCGGAACGTGTGCACATTTTCGATATGTATACGTGAACGATATGTATAAATCTTCGCGCGGAAACGTGACGAATCTACCACTGTGTTTGCTTTTAGCAGAAAATTCCTCTTCCTCGAACGGTTATAATATCTCCCGGCTAAAAAAAAATACTCCAATATTCTCTCCGGTCTCAAGAACCGTTTGGATTTTTTTATCATTTTGTATCTGTTATTGATATAAAATCGTACTCAATATCCGAGCTTCTCTTCCGCTGTAAACACATCTGGTCGCTACATATTTAAATATCGATGAGCAATTTTTAAAATCTGAAGCATTGCGTCGAATTGCCTCTGATATTTTTCTCGTCGTAAAAAATATCCGCCTTGAATTTAACGATTCTTCGCGTCAATCGCCTTTTTCCTGTAATCAGTTTTAATATCGCGCGTATCTGATTTATATTAGATTAAAGCGCGAATGTTTTTATTATACGTACACGCGAGTTTTCTATGGAATAAACAGAGAATTCCCACGCGCGCGCATAACTGACACAAGCATGTGTCAACATTCGCTCATTTAAATAAACTATGAAATAATTTCAGTTGCGAAACTCGTAGCGTTGAATACTCGAGAGGAAGTCTGCGCCTCGGGACGTGCACTTATCAATCTCGGTGGCTCTTGAAATCCGCCAAGGCCGATTATTTTCTTTTACGCATTTTCGTTTTACATCGGAAAGCCAACTCGTTAAATTCGCAAATTCAGCGGCGAATGAGGATCGATGCTTACGCGACGTACTCCGATTTCCGTTATCCAAGCGAGACGCTCACTTCCGGTCTGAACGTCTGGTCTCGCAGACAGACCGTTCGCTCGTTCGACGAGACATGGTTAAGACCTCCGCTCTGGAGGGTGAAAACGAAAAAGGGAAAGCACCCGAGCGAGAGAAACTACAGACGCTCGTCGAGAGAACCTCAGCGAAGGAAAGCCAAGATGTTCACTGCCGTGTCCCCGGCACTCCGTGTGCGTTACTGCAAACTGGCTTCCTCTGATCTAATAAACAAGACACACACACACACATCAACACACGCGTACTCGTGTGTACGTAAGAGCGCGCAAACGCAACCACGATAACGTACCGAGCGTGGACGCACGCAGACTGCCAGAGAGGCGCGGGTGACTCGCGAGAGTATTCTACGCGAGAGGACTGTTCTGTGCGTGCGCGCGCTCTCTGCGACGTGACTCTGTTTGTATGTGTGTGTGTGTGTGTGTATGTACGAAACATGTATGTACACGAAGTATGCGTGCTGGTCATTCATACGTGTAAGCTTGAGTCGCATGTATATTTTACATACAAGGTATCCTCTTTGAACAATTTATATAACGATATAGTAGAGGAATTTGCATTATCGAATTTGACTCTTATATGAGAGACGTCTCTTTATGGGAGAGATTTTGAATTTGTTCGTATATATTTAACGTTTAAAATTATACACAGAAATTAAATGTTTAAGAATATGTTGAGAAATGAATGTATAAGATAGCGAAGTCTATGCTCATGGAAAGAAACAAATCTTGAAAATCATGTAATTTGCGAAACGAAAGATCAGCGTAATTTTCAATCGCGTATTTATGTGTACTAAGAATTAAAGGAGAATATTTTCCTCAGATTTATAATTTCACTGAATACTTATTTAACATTGAAAATCAAACGGCAGAAATTAAATATTTAAGAATATATTGAAATATGAATGCATGTGTAAAGTGGCAAAGTTTATAGTACACATGGAAACAAAAGAAAAATCTCAAAATCCTGTAATTTGTGAAACGGAAGATTAGTATAATTTTAAATCGCGTATTTATGTATGCTAAGAATTAAAGGAGAATTTTTTCCTCAGATTTATAATTTCACTGAATACTTATTTAACATTGAAAATCAAACGGCAGAAATTAAATATTTAAGAATATATTGAAATATGAATGCATGTGTAAAGTGGCAAAGTTTATAGTACACATGGAAACAAAAAAAAAATCTCAAAATCCTGTAATTTGTGAAACGGAAGATTAGTATAATTTTAAATCGCGTATTTATGTATGCTAAGAATTAAAGGAGAATTTTTTCCTCAGATTTATAATTTCACTGAATACTTATTTAACATTGAAAATCATACGGCAGAAATTAAATATTTAAGAGTATATTGAAATATGAATGCATGTGTAAAGTGCCAAAGTTTATACGTGCACATGGAAAGAAAAGAAAAATCTCAAAATCGTGTAATTTGCGAAACAGAAGATTAGTATACTTTTAAATCGCGTATTTATGTATGCTAAGAATTAAAGGAGAATTTTTTCCTTAGATTTATAATTTCACTGAATACTTATTTAACATTGAAAATCATGCGGCAGAAATTAAATATTTAAGAATATATTGAAATATGAATGCACGTGTAAAGTGGCAAAGTTTATACATGCACATGGAAAGAAAAGAAAAATCTAAAAATCCTGTAATTTGCGAAACAAAAGATCAGTGTAATTTTAAATCGCGTATTTATGTGTGCTACGAATTAAAGGAGAATTTTTTTCCTCAGATTTATAATTTCACTGAATACTTATTTAACATTGAAAATCATACGGCAGAAATTAAATATTTAAGAGTATATTGAAATATGAATGCATGTGTAAAGTGCCAAAGTTTATACGTGCACATGGAAAGAAAAGAAAAATCTCAAAATCGTGTAATTTGCGAAACAGAAGATTAGTATACTTTTAAATCGCGTATTTATGTATGCTAAGAATTAAAGGAGAATTTTTTCTTTAGATTTATAATTTCACTGAATACTTATTTAACATTGAAAATCATACAGCAGAAATTAAATATTTAAGAATATATTGAAATATGAATGCACGTGTAAAGTGGCAAAGTTTATACATGCACATGGAAAGAAAAGAAAAATCTCAAAATCCTGTAATTTGCGAAACAAAAGATCAGTGTAATTTTCAATCGCGTATTTATGTGTGCTAAGAATTAAAGGAGAATTTTTTTCCTCAGATTTATAATTTCACTGAATACTTATTTAACATTGAAAATCAAACGGCTTAAATTAAATATTTAAGAATATATTGAAATATGAATGGATGTGTAAAGTGGCAAAGTTTATACGTGCACATGGAAAGAAAAGAAATCTCAAAATCGTGTAATTTGTGAAACGGAAAATTAGTATAATTTTAAATCGCGTATCTATGTGTTAAGAATTAAAGGAGATTTTTTCTTTCATACTTGTAATTTTACAGAATATTCCAAAGTCTTCAATTCACAAGACTCTGCCGGTATCTACTAACAATCTACTACAAAGAATCTGAAGAAAAGTTTCTACTTATTCGTTTGCAGTTTAGCTCGTTAAAGTTCTTTTTAATTTTCAACGTTAAATAACTCCGCGATTAAAGATTGAGTTCCGTCAAAGAAAAAAAAAATGTCTTCTTGACATTTCAATATATAACACCATCATTTTATTATTGTTACGAATCTTTTCGAGACACCGTATGCGTAGCTTATAAGTAGAGAAGTCATGTGTGCGGACAGTTTGTACTCAATTGTATGGAAGGAGTGGACGTGCACAGCGGACATAAAGGTGAGAATGTGTGCACATGTCTGAGTATATACCTAGCGTACATATAGGAAGCGAGAAATGCGAATGTACGTTGAATGTACACATGTACATGGTTGGCACGATTGAAGATTCGTACTGCGGAGAAGTTGGGCAAAATCGAAAGACGTGTGTGTGTATTTGTAGACACGTATACACTACATTTATCTATACAGAGTGTTCCGAATTTAAATGTCAAAATTTTAGGAGCGTGTAAGGAATCGATAAACTAAGAAAAAAAGTCCTTTAGAGATTTGCTTGTTCTTATATCTGTTTTGAAAAAAATTGTTAAAAACAAAAAAGTTTTTATTTTTTCACTTATTTATTTACTCATTTATTTCCTTACTCCTTATTTATTCCTGTTGTCATTTTCTTAATGAAGGTATTGTTCAAAATGTCGATCTTTGCAACAATGCAAGCATTGTATCTAGCTATTGACAGCTCGCAGACACTATTCTGATAATATCTGGTGCATTGCAGCTGCGATTCGGCCTCTCAACTTGACCTCTTGAGTCGATTAATAATAAATTTTCGATAAAGCTAATAATTTTGTTTTACATTTTTTGATAAAAACTTTTTTGTTTTTCTTACGATTTTCTCCAAAGCGAAGCAAAAACGGAGCAAATCTCTTTCTTTTCTTAGTTTATCGATTTCTTCTTAAGTTTCGACATTTAAATTCGGGACACACTATATATGTATGTGAACTCATATGCACAGATATGAACGTGTATCTTGATAATCACGCGTGTACTCCGAAACATACAATGTCGGTATATATAACATACGTGCTTGGGAATTCACGTGTAAGAGCGTGTGTATTACGTGCATATACGTGCGTGTGTATGTATGTGTGGGCGTACGTAGTTGGAGAAGTAATCTGAACAACTCGTATCGGTCGAGCCAATTTTCGATAAGTGACGGTACGGTTTTACAGTACAAATTTTCTCGAGATTGGTAACTAGACTCTTCTTAGACTTCTCGAGAATCGAAAATATTCTCAGCTAAATAAATCTAAAGTCTATAATCTAAAGTGTCTATAATCTAAATTATTACACAATAAAAAGAAATGATTTTTTTCTTACGTATTTATATAAAAATTATCTGACTTTTGAGTAAATCAACGCGAATGTGAACGAATGCAAGTGATGTAATATTCTTGTTAGTTTGAACAATATTTTTATCATAATTACATAAACGTAATTATTTTATCGCAAGCCTCTTGTTTGTACAATGGCTAATTATTCAGTGAAAAGTGATTACGTAACTATGTATAATATTCACAAACGGTAACGGTAATAATGTTACAAAGATTAAGATTGTCTCACCGCTTAATTAGAAGGGCAGTCTTTGTACAAGTTTCGCGCAGATGTTGCAATATATATATATATATACACGTGCATGCGGCTTCAACATAATAGATGCATTGTCCACGAAGAAACTTTTATATACAAGTGTATTGTCTTTGCACGTGATCTCATTTTGCGTATACATGTACGTACAAATTCTTTGTATATAAGCGCGATAAAAACCGTTGTTCTCTTTCCCCCTTTCTTCATAATTATATCTTCTCCGCATCGAATATTGCTGCTCTACAGGATCAGCTTTTGCGTCTGATATTTTCTTTAACGTCGAGAAAATATTTAATGGTAAAGGTTTAAACTAACGGATAATTGCCAAGAAACTTACTTGCGTAACAAATATCAGCGTCTTTATTACGTACGTAGGAAATGACATTGATTAACGTTAGAATCAAAATATTGGCACGGACGAGAGCTGGAGCAATTTCTATTGCCAGAAGTGTAATTAAAGTGTCTTACGATGGAGAGCTTAATTGACCAGCGAAAATGATGTCATGCAATTGGCACTAGTTGTTCGTCAACTGATGGAAAATAACACATGTTCGTGTATATATATATATTGTATAATCAAAAATATTTATATCGCATATACATTCATATATTCACGCTAATTTTACGCTAGGTCAATATTTGCGGTGTTTTCCATCGAAAATTGAATGATACTTTTATAGGTCAAAGTTCACCGCACATTTTTTCGCAGTAGAAACTTTTGCAATTTTAACTTTCACAAATCTTTAATATATAATTAATCTCGAAGTTAAAATTTTATAAAAGTTTACGTGGGAATTTAAAAAAGTACTTTTTACTAATTATTAAAAAAAAATTGAAAAATACTTTTCGAAAAACCGAAAAGTACTTTTCACTAATTATTAAAAAAAAAACAAAGTAATTTAATTTCCACTATTCTAAATACACGATTCTATTCGTACGCACGTTCTTACATACATTTTCGCTATTTTCCGCATATTTTACGAGCCTCGACTTAAGCTATCTGTCAATTTTTCTTATGCATCTATCTTTCCGTGTGCACAACCGGTCATTCTATCAGGACCCCCTCTTAATCGTCGAGATTTCCATCCTTCTTCTCTTCTTTCTCTTATTATACTTTGACTTCTTTACGTCTTTAATTTTATCTTTCCGTGGCCACTGGCAATTCCGCGCATTTTTATTTCACTCGCACGTTTTCGCACGTTCATTCGTTCCATAATTCTGCTTCTTTGTAACGAACACCTTTATCTCTTCCTATGTTTCTTACAATAGCACTAGTCCTGTGTGCTTTGGAGAGGCTATGTGCTATCTTTTTCTATTCTACAGCTTCATTATATCCGTCGCTTTCTATTCAAACGCGCTGCGTCTCTCCGTTTTTCTTCATCTCGCGTGCCGAGGTCGTTTCTTCTTCGTCTCGCGATGCAAACACACGTACACATATTCATTTTTTTTCACTACTCTCCGCTTGTTACGTCACAATCCTCGTCCGTTTTATAACTGCGTCAATCTCTGTGTCTACTGCGCTTCTGGCCTTCCTGCCGCGCGTTCTATCACTTCGTGCTTGACATTGGTTGACTCCGGCTGTCCGTTTTCACTTTGCTCTGCTATCGATCTTTTTATGTCCTTTTCTACTGTTTAAACTAATATTTCGCTTATTCTACTTTTCTCGCCGCCCACCAACATCGCTGTCAGTCTATATTAAGCTTTCCCTTCTTCTACTTGCCTGTCTACTTTTACGTCCCGAAATCAAGAGTTAACTTCGTCTGTCGCGAAGGGTTCTATTGATTTTTTCTCACTTGTTTTTGCTATTTCACAATCCATCATCAATTATTTAAAGCTATGTTTATTTCTCAAACAGAGGAGTGCAATAATAGACGTAGAAATCAATTAATTTTTTATGTGTTATGTCAATAAAATTGCATAATATTTATAGTATGTAATTTTCTTTTAATAACTCTAATTATATTTAATTATATTATTAATAGATATAATTATAATAATTATATTATCATATTAAAAATTGCAGCGTAGCTGTAAAATGTAAAAATCTGCTACGCGACAAAATGAATGAATTTATTTGATTAGCAAAAACCGTTGTACTATTTCAAGCATGCGAAAAAGAAAAATAAATATTGCAGTGTACTTTGGACTGTAACGTCGCCATGCGCTGCGTGAAATTCCAATGTGAATCCAAGCGTCCTATAAAAAAATACTTCGCAGTAAGTGCTTTTCTACGTGGGTGGACCTCCCACAATCTTGTAAGAAGCTTGTAGCACCGTTAATATAAATGGTGGCGAAAATGCTAGAGAAAGAACAATGTGGAGAGAAAGTAGAGACCCGAAGAATTAAAGGAAAACATTTTTGTCTTTCAGTTACATTTTATCTCTCGATTAATTAAACAAATGTTCAATTCCCTTGAAATAACGTAGAGAGAGTATATTATTAAGTTAATTGAAAAACAGTTTTTAAATAGATTAAAGTGCAAATTTATTTAATACATTCTTTAGTGAGGTTCGGTTATTAATATGAATGTGAGTTATCCTTATATAAATCTGAAATAACTAGGTTTTTTCAAGTTATACTTTGAATGATTTTATGGCAAATCTAAGATTTGTGTTCCAATATATAATCGAGAGATTCTGCTATTTCTGTTCGCGTTAATATATATCTTGTAGAGATTATAAATGAAAAATGGATAGCATAGTTTCTCATCATGAAACTTTAACACATGATTTTTCGGATATCCTTCTCTCGCGCTTCGGATATTCGCCGATATACATCTAAAATCATGTGCTGACATATTATGATAAATTTTTCAACGAGACTGAATTTTCGGTATGCCAAATATTCCCCGATGTATTTTCCGACGACCTAGATTTCCAGTAAATTGTACGAGCACATCGGGGTTTCTATGGCTATGCGTGTAATCCAACCCTAATTGAGAGCGACAAACTGCGGAGGTAAACAATATTGTTTGCAAATCGACGTTCGAAGCCCTCGGCGACGACTCGGGGTCGCTCAGACTTATAATTCGATCGACAGACTTGTGCACATTTGCGGTACTGCAAATAAAATTGTTTGTGCTTCTTTTTGTGCCTCATGGCAGCGTCGATCGATCATCATTCCGTACACGTAATTGTCAAAACTTTTGATATATAATGGAACATTTAATAAAATGAGATTTTTTTTCATTTTCGTATAATATGCAAGATATTCTTCTCTACGAAACTAAACAATTATACAGGCAGTAACGCGTGATGAGATCACAACAAATTTTCCACATCATCAGCCAGATTCTGTCCACAGTATCTCCACCAGCGTTTTTTTATCCATTTTTAATTTTTAATGTTATATCTATGATAATTCTTTTATGATCAATATTAAACAAATTCTATATTGAAAGAAAAATATCAGAGTTGACATATTTATATGTTAAAAAAATAAATATATAAAAAATTTAATTATTTATGGACGCATATAATATCAAATAAGTATGTCGATTCTGCGGAATTATTGTAAAGACCAGAAACTCTTACCTCGTAATACTGTCTTCTTTTTTCGCGTCTTCCTTTCCCGTAATATCTCCGATACTTGCCGTTCTATCTATCGGACCTTCGTGCAGTATCGTGAGTTCCGGTCTGTCCGGTTGCGCGAGGCTGCCAATTTTGAAAGGGAATTGTTCCTGCTTCTGGTTCTTGATCAATCTCTTGGAGCCTTCGCTTCTAGTTCTGCTGAGCCGCCTCTCCTTGATATCCTTATCGGCCTCGATCATCTCCTCCATCTCTTCGCCGGTATCGGAAACTTTAGATAAGTCCAAAAGAATCTCCGGCTTCAGGTTTCTGACGGAGACCTTGTGATCCTCGTCGGCGTCAGATTTGCTCTCCGTCAAAGTGCTCTCCGAAGTCGATTTCGCCAATGCGGGTAGCTGCAACGAAGACACGTCGACAATTTCCGGCGATGGCGCCCGCGCCAGTCTCGTTTTAACCGTTTCGGCAATGACAGCTACTTCCGGCGGCGAATGGATCTCGATTCTTGTAACTGCCTCTTCGAACCGAAGCGCGGATGCCTCTTCAGCAGTGATAATTCTGGCGGTCACCAGCTGGACTTCCGGCAGCAAATCGACCTGGCACATAAAACGAAATACGACGAAAATTATATGCTTGTCAAAATCACAATAGCTAAAATGAAATAAATTTTTTTTAGGAAGCATAAAATTCACTCACTTGCTCACTCGTGTCCTCGAAGAAGATTTCCTGAACGTCTTCTTGGATTCTAACACCCTTCTTCTCTTCCAACAACGATTCTCTCGAGGACTCTCTGGAAAAAGAGTCCCTCCTTTTTCTCAAGGAGCTAGGTCGTTTTGCAGGCAGTTGAACGATCGGATCGGGTTGCTGAGCGTCTAAAACGGCTGCCGAAGAACGTTCCAAGGTCGGTCGTTGCTTCTTGCTTTCCAAAGACCCCTCAATGTCCTTCATTCTTGAATCCTTCGGAAAATCTTTCGTTTCTTTCGTCATCTCAGATATACTCTTCAGGCTCCCTTTTCTTTTTGTAGATATGATGGACGGTTCGACTGTCGTTGAGGGGCTCGCAGTCTCCCCGTCTTTGCTAATAACTGATGGACGTTTGACTCGTTGCTCGTCTACGTTTTCCGGCACCAAGGGTTCTGTCGTTTCAAGACCAACGCTCATATTAGGATAAGTCGGTATACTGTGCCTTGTTAAGAATTCGGTCACTCTTTCAATACACTCTTGTTCCTTCAGGCTCTTTCTCTCTTCTCTCGATCGTCGATAAGTTTCCCCGTCCTTTCTTCTCAGCTCCTCGTTATCCAACGATTCCAATTTCCGTTCCGACGAATCTTCTTCCAATTTTCGTTCGAGTTTGGCGGACCTTCTTCCCGATTTCTTTGATCGTCTCCTACTTTCCTCTTTTTCTGTGAACACTTTCTTCCGAGCACCCTTTTCCGACGACGTGTCTGACTTCTCCAGCGTCTCCCTCGACGTGGACGTACGTTCCTCGGAATCTACGCTGCTATGATGCTTCAAGCTCTTCTTGCGTTCCTCTGCTTCTCGTTGAGATCTTGTAGTCGTGGTGATCCTGGATACTTCTTCTACGCTGGAGAGCGGTTCCTCTTGAACGGGAGGTATGCGGGACGATTCTAACTCCAGAGACGATTGCTTCTTTAACTTCACCTTCGGCGCTACCTTCTCTATCCTCGCTGCCACGTCCTTGGTATGCCTAGGTATCCTCGTCGTTTCCACGATTATCGTGCCGCCGTACGACACGATGCTCGTCTCCTCGTGCATCGTTTTCGAAGTGGTGGGATAGAACTCGTGAATGATTTCGACGTCGTTATCGATGTCGACGTATCTGGTCGGTGATTGTTTATCCCATTGACGAAGCTTTCCTAAGCTAGGAGGTCGTCGTGCTGGGCTACAGATCGGCGTCACCGGGGAAGCATCCTTCCAGTGGTCCTCCTCCTCTTCCTCGTCCTCGTCGATCTCCGGTTTGTTTGTTGACGTTTCGGTCAAGCCTATAAACAATGGATAATCTTCGTGAATTTTACATCGATATTTTTTAAGACACTTGATAGAATTATTGATACACTTGTATGATAATCTAAGTTACGCGAATCTTCCCATTAATCGTCTCTGAGCAATTTCTCGATCTCCATCGTCGACGAGGATAAGTCGGTTCGCATAAATTTACTTTACTGTTTAGATAGGGAGATAGTTTCCGCGCGAAAAGATATTGCGTGTTGCCGCGCGATGTATTAAAGCGCTTTTGTATGGGATCCATAAAGGAAGTCCATCTAATTGTAAGATCGAAATTAATGTGTTCGTATGTCAGACTTGAATGGTAATGGCAAATTGCCACGGTACGATGTATCTTCACGTGCAACGTGGAAGGATATCTCGTTACTGTCAGAGAAAGGAAGGATGATTCGTATAGAAATCACATCATAGTGTCTCGCGAAACAAGGCGCGACGTATCCTCGTTCCCAAACAATAGCAATATCCGAAACCATCCACGTACTCGGGAATGCATTCGTTATTGAATAAAGCATGATTTATATGATTCTTTCTTTCTTTCGAAACAATACCACATTGACGTGATCGATAATAAATGTACGAGTCCACTGTAGAATTATAAAATAGTGATTGATTGTCAGAATAACATAAATTAATAAAATTGCATTGCTCATTAAACAGATTACCTTTTATCGATTTCGCAAAAACTTGACACAAGAAAGTACTAATAATTACCAGTACAAATATCTTAAGTCTTTACGAGCTTTATTTAATTTAAATTTTCGCTTTGCACAAAGCATTTCAGTAAAATTCATTAAAATACCTGATCTCGAGGAAAGCAGGTCCTCAAGCTCGGTGACGCGATCGGTCGTTTCGCTCTCATTGGGAAAACTTTTGCTCCGCTTCATCTTCGGTGTCACTTTCTATAGAAATGAGCAGCGCAGAAAATGAGCAAAAGAGACAAGCATTAAACAATTGTTATAAATATCGACATCGATTCTATAATTTCGGATTATAAATAAATATTCTATTCTTTGATAGGAGAATTAGCTTACACAAATACTTAAAAAAGAATTTACTATTTTCTCAGGACGAACAAAATGCGATTATAATTGAAATAGCGAGAGTTGATACATTTTTTATTCATAGTTCGATAAAATTGCGTAACTTTAATATTTTTTTTTATGCAAATACATATATCTCTGATTAAAATTTATGTAAATATATATTTAGTTGTAATAATATGATATATGGAACCTTAATTGATATAACCATAATTGATATTGAAACAGTATAATTTTGTTTCTACGCATTCAAACTGCATTAATATGTTAATCAAATATCTCTCTCTCTCTCTTCCTCTCTTGTGTATATATGTGCATCTGCAAATTTTGATCTATATACAATTAATTTGGTAATAAGCATATCATGTGCGTGGATTTAAATGCGTTGCAAAATATCAAAGATGTATTATAGCAAATATAAATGCAAATAACACGACAAATCATCGCGAGAATCAATAATCGTGTGAATTTTGCTCATCGCGCTATCCGAACTCAATTGTTTGGGGAAAAAATAAGACAAGTCGTCGCGCATATATATCTATATAAGCGTTACTTTGTAATACGTTTGCTTCGTAATCCTTTCGTTACCGATAATCCAGTTAAGGAAATAGTTTCATACAAATAGGATTGTCTATCCGAAATCCGCGAATGTCGACGATGCAACCCTTCATCGTACAACCGACTGCTATTCTCGCTCTACAATATAATGAGAAGAAATAATTTATTAAATATGTATAGAAAGATGCTTCTTCATCAACGCATCCAGCTAATATCGAGGATAACATGGATATCAAAATAACTTGTTGCCAATCGGAAACGAAGTATCGATTATACAATTATAAACGACATTAGGGAAAGGACCGGAACTACAAGACGTGGTTTACTGAAGGTGTGCACTTCTATTGTGCTATTAACTAAATTAGATCGAAAATAAGCATCGTTAGGTGCAGTTAGATAATTCGATTGTATTCAGAGGAAGCTAATTCTACATGTTGCAAGATTGTTCGTTAATTACCTTTCTCCGGGTGCAAATGTGTGAAGCAAAAAGGTTTTTTAAAAAATAAACAAACGCTTGGTAATCAATGCAAATAATATATGTCACGACATCATATTTCATATAAAATCTATATAAATTGAAGAATCGAAAATTATGATAAGCTTTAAAATGCTAGTTTTATCTTTTTTTAAAATATATGTCTTGTCTCGATTCTTATTTATTGATCAAATATTAAATGAAAATTATTCATAAGAAAATACTGTTCTACAGTAGATGATTCTTACAGAACAAAAATTACATAATTAAACAAAATTATATAAAGCAAGATAAGAAACTGTGTGTCTTTAAATATGTGCTGACTTTTGTATGCTTGAAGACTTCCATATCGTTTGTAAAGAGAGCAAATTTCAATCTCTCAATAAATTTACTCGCTACGCAACATCTTTGCTGCCCGATTCGTTTCTATTCAAGGCAATCAAGTAATTCGATCAGCAAGTGACGATTAATTCGCTCGAGTGATGGAGGAATTATTATTCAATCGCGCGAATAAGGCTTTGAGATAAGAATCGTTTCGCACAAGCATTTATAAATCGAGAGGCAGAATTTGCCATACAATTTGTTACGTTCGCATAAGAGTCTTGTTGGAAAACGATCGATTTCTTCGACACGCATAACGATAAGAGTTTTTACTCTCCTGTCAATCATTAATTTATTAGATATAGTAAGTAATAATATTACGATAGAAATATTATGCGTTTTTATGCAAGCAACCTACTGGAGACAATTATTGCAGACTTACCTATGTCATACAGAACTTGATATATTCTATCTCGTGAGATTTTCATCCAACTCTCTCATGCAGTTTGCGATAGTGTTCGCTAACAATGACGGATTCGTGCTGAGTACCAGTTGCATTACGGAACATCCATATTATTCTAACACAAGCTTTATGATCCTTATGAAAATGATAAAGTGTTGCTAATGTGCAACAAAATAGTCCAACAAGTAAATGAACTGATTCTAACTATTGATTTCAAACAACGGAATTATTTATATCAAATATTTATACGTGTAGATTTATTCTGGATGTTATATATGTGTTGCGTAAAAATAAAATTAATTAAGCTTCTATAATAAATGACATTAATGACGTTATCATAAAATAATAATTTCATAAAACGATATCTTTTGAGGATGAGATATTATAAGATAAAATATTATAAAAATTATTTAAATAATTTGTGATGATTTCTTATTGACGTTTTGTGTATATATGTATATATCACGCTTTCTTTGGGTATACATTTCTATATTTCTGATAAAATGTAACAAAGTTAATGATACAATTTTTGATAATGATCGTGAATTTTAAGTACATCGAGAATGGCACACAAGGCCGCGAAAAAAATTACAAAATCGTCAAAATCGTTTAAAATCATGTGTTTGAGATTTAGTGAAATGTATATAAGAATTTCTTATCTAACAAGTGAATATTTCATCGACATAAAAATCAAAAAACATGTCGATTGAATGTCGATCATATTAATCGATATATTACTCATTAAGGAATGACAAAAAAGGGAGAAATCTCGAATAAAGGAACGAGAGGACGGGACAAATCGATTTCGTTTCTTTTTCCTTCAATCATCCGCGTGAAATTACATCGAGTGTCGCTCCTTATTCTCCCTGTCTTTTTGTTGAATATCAATATTATTATTAAATGGGCATAAACGAGGACATAGTGCTTCATCATGGTAGCTTTTATTTTCTATTTCTGTTTTGGTTTTTTGGTCGGTAACTGCGGTAAACGTATAACTCGCATCGGAAATGTGCATCCGCCTCGGCGCTTATGCCTCGCTCTGAAAAATAAAAACAGAAATATCGTGATTAGAGAGACGCGTGTGTATGTGTGGACATTGACATGTGACTTACGATACTTTCGACAATAAATTTTTATCACGCGGCATTCTTGCTAGATTCTACGAAGCGCGCTAACGTGTGACTACGATTCTGTTCTTTTCAGTCGCATCTTTTTCTTATGCATTCTATATAACATTCTATGTAAAACGAAAAGAATGCTCATATCTTTTGGAATGATTGTTGGATAAAGAATGCTGTCATGGAGAGAGCGTCTCTAAAAAGAACAGATTTAATTTTACGTGCGCCCTTAATGTGTCACACGAAACGCACGATGGGAATAGAGAGGACGAGTTTACATTTATGTAATACACGATGTAGAAGTGTTGAAATGCAAAGTTTATGCCATTGTGTATTTCTTGATATTTTACATAAAAAGAGTTACATAAAAATTACATAGAAATTACACGTGGAAAGAAAAATTAATTTCAATGCATTCAATTACTATGTCAAAAAATACAATAATTTTTTGTTTCACATATTTTTATATATCACATATATAAATATAAAATTAAAAATTATAAATGATGTCATATCTATTCGTCTCAATAATGTTACGCGATAAAAACTATCACATTTTTTTTTCAGAAAATATCATAAAACATCTATCACTAGCAGACTAATAGACCAATTTTTCTAACTTTTGTAAAAGTAACGTAAAGTTCACGTTTTGTGTGAGAAAGATACTCAATAATAAATCTTGAAGTTAAGCCGAACCTCGTTTTCCCAGCGAACGAGTCGAGTTCGTAAAATGTGTATCTATCATAGGCAACACAAGTCGGATGGTAGCACCGAATAATATATAGAGAGGCAAAACTTATATTTTGCAGTAATAAGAATGATAGCGCGAAAGAGAGATACGCGGGCAAAGAAGTTGCACGAGCGCAGTTATGACAGATACACCTGGCGCAGGTGCTTCGATAAGAATAAGCGTGACTTACGTAATAATCATCGTACTGCCATATGCTACGATAAACGTGTAGAGAATTGTATATTCATAAATTGTGAACTTTCGTCATCATCCGTGGCAGGAAGGCGTGTGAAAACTTACGCGAACTTTTCTCCTCTCAATTTTTCTTTAAGAATACACCAACGAACTTTGAAAAGGATTCACGTACGATCTCGGAAAACTTTGTTCGTTGTAACTTATATATATAAGTACATAAACGTTCTTTTGCTGTAATGCTATTAATATGAGTCAATAATAATTTTTTGTAATTTATACAATTCTACAAGCGTGCATTTCGTTTTTGTTTCGGATTAAATTTTTCACACTATTTTTAATTTATTTTTCATATTATTTTTCATATTCGTTCATATTTATTCTTTACTTTTTATGTCAAGGTATTGGGCGACAAAAAGTTTACAATGAAAAATTTTCACGCTCTTCACACTATATTTACAACAAGATTACGTTGTATTTTACGTCGCATGATGAAAAACGGGGATGTATAATCTCACTGTTCTCGAGAGACGTAATAGCCAATTTGACAGAAAGCTTCATAGAATATATTCTCAGTGAATGTCTCAAGTAATCAATTTTAAACTATAATCACTTAACATTTATTTCAACATATGGACTTGTGTGTATGTGTGAATTCATCAGAGAAAAATAAATAAATAAATAAATACATTTAATATTTAAATATTTAGCCTGCTGAAGCACAAGAAATTGCGAGCATGCTGTAACACATTAGGTAGCTCTAGAAAGTTATCTGTCTTATTTCGCAAGAGCAGCAGCTATCAAACTTGACTATCAAATCCAAACGAGAATGGACGGAAGGACCGGAGGAGAAATTTGAATCGTGCATCCCGAGAGATCTAAGATTGCATTTAGCATTCCCGCCAGCGAGACAACTTTTACGGATTATTGTTGTATTATGCGTATATGCGAACATCTCGCATTAACATTTTATGCAGCTGCGTAAATAAAGCTCGCAACAGACACTACGCACATAGTGAGGAAAGGAAGTAGAATAACAACAACGATAACAACAGCGGCACATCGAAACAATAATAATAATAATAATAATAATAATAGTAATAGTAATAATAATAATAAATGAAAATGATAAAGATAATAAAAAAAATGGTGAGATATAATCATATAAAAATAATAATAATGTAATAAGAATAATAATCGTGACTTTCGCGTGCCTTCGAGACGCGGTTTTTCAAAGATACAATAACAAGAGCTTCACGTTCTAAGCGGTGAAGAAAAAAGAAAGCCTGGAGGAGAATCGATTTATTACGTAACTTGCGGCTCGGATATCCCAGCGGCTACCACATCGAGGATTATGTACCATCCGTTCGCCCTGTTCGAGTATCGGGAAGGCGGTCGGAAGAGTTCAGGTATAAACAGGTTGCGAGTAAGTAGTAAACGTACGTATCGATCCCCACACGAGCCTCTTGATAATAGTGAAGAAAGGTGCCAGTGAGTAGACAGTAGTGGAATGGTAGTAGAGCTCTACAAAAAGGCGAAAAGTTTGACAATACGAGCTTGCTTGGAGAGTTCGATTAAAAATTGTTGTAAAGAGATTGCTTGTGAAGACACCAAAAGGAAAAGGCGACACAATCGGAAGAAGAAAGAATAAAAAAAAATAATAAGAGAGACTTATTCAACTTGATCTTTTTACTTGCCTCGTTATACGTTCTCTCGATTTCTTTTATCTTTTTTTCACTCTTTTTTTTCTTTTTTTTTTTATTATATTCTCTCACTTCTGGACTACTTTGCCGCCGGCTTGAGTCGTTCTCTCTCTCTCTCTCTCTCTCGCACGCTCTTTCTCTTTCACACTCGGATTCTTCTCATCTCAATTTCTCTCGTTCACTCTCTGCCACTCTTGTGTCTTTCTTTTTTTTTAATTTCAACACTCTTTTCTCACCCTTTCACACTCGCATTCACATTTCACGTTCGCATTTTCTATTTTTTTTTATCTCTGACATCATCTCCTTTCTTACCACATTTGTATATCTTATTTTCGAGAAAAAAGCTATTTTCTCTAATAAATATACGTGTATCACTCTCATTCTCTCATACTCGCCCGACTGCAAAGAGACAAATGGCAGATATAATATGCACGCAAAGAAACAGAATTCCTTCGAAAATGAATTTGCAGCTAAACAAAGATCACTAATACGATTGTGTGTGTTCGTGAGTTCGGAAGAACTTGAAAGTATGTGAGAGAAGTCAGTCGTATGCAATAAAGTTATTTTTGTTCAGCTACTCTCTACCAGGCAACTTTCATTCACTATTACAATCGTTTTGTTCTGTACTTACTTAGTTTGATGATCGGCAATATAAACCCATCCGCGGGGGTAAACACCGAGCGCTATTACCGAAAAATCTCTCTTTCGCACCGTTCCTCTCATCTCTTTCTCTCTCCCTGTTTCGTTCACCGTATCTTTATCGTTCTCCATTCCTTTTCTGACGCTGACGATGCAACACCGAACCGAAGATACATTCGTACACTTCTCACGTTTGCCAAATGTCTGATCTTTCTCTTTTTTCCCTGTTCTCTTTCCTCCCAAATCTTTCACCGCATAAAAATGCGATACCTATCGAAAACTCGTCGGCTATCATGAATGAATTACTTTGCACAAGAGCAGAGCATGGAATTATCAATTATACTGACAGAATCATTTATAACTGTCTACGTAGTTAAAGGAATATTAATGTCGTGCTTTTTAGATCTCTCAACTGGTTTCTTACATTGAGATTCTAGACAATTACGTTTCAAGATATACGTATATATAATTTAAATTCTAAAAACTATAAAGTTGATGCAAAATCTTACAAATGTGTGTAAAAATTACAAATCTCTAATAAAATGTATCTTTTTTTTTAAAGATTTTTATCAAACATCAACTGTTCTATCTCAAATGTATAAAATACGAAATGCGTATTGCGTTATCGCAACTGTTATCACTTCAACACACTTTAACACAATTCAAATGTCCTGCTCCGCAATTCGGAATGAACGAATCGCGCGCGAAGGGATTTCCAAAATTGGATCTCCCCTTCGACTTTATTTTTTCTCCGCACGAGAGACGGGCTTTCTCTCCCTGCTTAAACTGGAGCGCATCCCGAGGGAGATGCGCGTGATCCCCTACGCCAGGAGTCGAACGAAACCAAACGAGAAAAAGGTTTGCTCGTCAAAGATACGCCGTCAAAGTAACGCTGGTATATCTCATCCGAAGGTATCGCATAAATCATTCAAACGTTTGACCGTGCCTCGGAATATCGCCGAGGGCGGTCCGCTCGAACGCTCATAAAATATCAGGCTTCGCCGTTTTTATTCGGTCGTTTTATGGATGTTCCGCTTGCAACGGTAAACGCGGCATAAAAAAACTATACAGGTACTATTTAAGTATATACGTGTACGTAGATATATTAATGTTAAGGTATATACATTAAAAATGAAGTGTGTGCCACGCGTAAACGAGCTGAAATGAAAAGCAAACGATTAAATCAATGACGAAACAAGCATGGATGACGAATACAGGGAAATTGACGAATACATATAAAGGATTTGGAGTGAATGACGGACAAATGGATAATGACAAACGAAATAAAACAACATGTACGGTAATCTATTGATGTACATGCATCGTATCGTAAAATTTTATTCGACGTATAAATTGCATTTAGCTCATCCATCGATCACAAGAATCAATTTCTAGTCAATTTCTATTTCATCTATACCTCGCTTCTTTCGCAAATAGATACGTTATCCCTCACATTAATACATATGAACAAGATACTTGCGAAAGTGCTTAAAGCGAGATATTATCGCAGTTATCGCATAGTGATAAACAAATTGCAGTCTTACGATTGTCAAAACAATGTGCCTTTCGCGTGATTGCGAAATAAAAACTTAATGATAGTGACGGGAAACACAATAAAAGGTAATTAACTTAAAAACACACAGATTAACACAGTTTGGGATGCAAAGCACATTAAACGCGTCCTGGTGCACTGCGATAGGTGCATGAATATTGATGTACTCGTCGCTTTCAAAAATGCGGCGGGATAAAATTATCTCCATGAAAAATATTAGTAAAAATAAACTATAATATACATAATCCGTATTGAAATCCGCAGTTCGCGAGAAATTATAAAAAATAGTATGGACCTAATTTAAAAAAAACTCAGTCATTGCGTATATAAAAATACCATTTACAATAGTATCTAAAAAATTAACGCAAGAATAATTATTATAAAGTATAATTATACTATAAATATAGGACAATTGACTTAACTTAAACAAACTACATCATGCAGATTTATAAAATAAATTTTCTGCGATATTTATATATAAAATAAATTTTCTGCGAATCACGATAACGCTAAAAATTCCAATACAATCCAACATTTTATTATTCCATATAAGTGTGTAAATTTGTGCTTTGGTGTCTTATGAAGCAATCGCACAAAGATGGCGAATAATTAAAATATCTTTTAACGAATGCTAATGCCAATTATTTCCTCCGCAGTTTACTTTGCCGATTTTATCAAACGATTAACTTATATGTGTACGCGTAATAAAAAAAATGAAAATATGACATACTAGAAATGATGATTTTATAAATTTTGGTGATTTCCAACACATAAGACGGGACATAATGTTTCATGCTCATTACTCGACAATACTCAACATATGTAATATAACGTCATATTTAGTATATATGTATATATATGAAACGTAACAACGTATTATTTCACTTTTATGGACGGAATCTCGTTAGGAAATATGCATTCGCAGATTCGTGCGCACGTTTATTTGATCTATGAGAGAATGTTAAAAAATGGAAGCACATTGACTACGATTAACTAAACCGAAGGTAATTTGATTGCGTGCATGATTTTGATTGTGCGTATGTCGGCCGTCTCAAAGACACGCAAACCGCGGTGAAATTTAGCGGAGGCAAGAGCCTTGAGCCTACTATCCTGATTAAAACGACCTAATTAAAAACTCTCAGACTTGACGAGGTTGTGCTGGTGCTTTAAGCCCTCGATCAAATCCATGTGCGGCGGCTCGGTCACGTTAATCTTACGCTCGCGGAAATACTCTCGCCTCTGTTTGTGACTATCTACGATCGAGGAAACAGTCGCCACGGCGTCTTTATCTCTCGTAGCCTCGATTCGATCGTCCTGATCGCTCACCTGGACAATACTGTCTGGTATTGGCAGCGGCTTGGCCACGCCGATGCGAACGGTCCCCTTCGGGGCGCCTTTGAGGGCCTGCACGGCCTGGTCCAATGTTGCATTCTCTAATCCGATGTCGTTCACAAACAGAAGTCGATCGCCCGGTATTAACTGCCCATCGACCTGTGCCACGCCGCCGGGCACGAGCGATCGTATTACTATCACAGTTTCGTTGGGGTTCATTGGATCCTAGAACCGGGACGGAGCGGAAAAGGAAAACAAATTCGATGATTATTACAATTCGTCATTTCTTCTCTATCGAAATTGTGCGAAAAGTTCCGGAAAAAAAAATTCGCACCTGATAATCCAAAATGGAGAACCCAAGGCCCCTCTCTCCTTTAACCAATTCGATAATTTGTGGTTCGGAACTCCACATCGCCAGACCGGTCAGCGGTTCCAACGAGCGCGATTTCATTTTGTTTAGACTCGCGTCGGTCACTGTGGCTGTAGTCGTTGTCGAAGCTAAGGAACCGTCCGACTTCGCTTTCACAAGACGATCCATTGTAGGTAACAAGTTCTGCAGAGACCCGCCAAGGATGCTCTACGAGACAACACAAGTTTTCGCGGCGGTTCTTAAAGCGCGACTTAAGGCGACTGACAACTAGAGTTCTGCACGGGTATTCGAGAATATCACTGCTAAATCCGCCGACCCAGTCAGTGAATAATCAATAATAAAGTGCTTATAAAAACTTTTGGACAGCGAGCGGGATAACAAATAGCAAGCTCATCTTTTCAGATCGAAGAAGTGCAAAAAAAATTTAAATAAAATAAAGATAAAAAATAAAAATATATTGTTACAATTAGAATACGTCTATTACATGAAATCGGGAGGACTCAATTGTTGTTATAAACAATGTTGGATAACTTGATGAGATTTGAATGGGTAAGGTTTTGGACGATTCGGGTAATTGCCATACAAGTTAGGGCGCATACAAATTAGATAGTAAATTAAATTTGCAGAACTCTACTGACAACGCACGATGTCGTTATCTCTCTGTATATACTCACTCTAGTCTGAAAAGCAGCCTGGTGTTGAGCAGTATCGATGGGACAAAGCGGATCCTGCGAGGCGATGTTTCTTCCACAAATCATACGAACGTTTATAGGCAACTCTTTCAGCACGCTAACCACTTCCATGTGATTGATGCCCAATAAGCGGTAGCCGTTTACCTTCAAAAGAGCACGATATCGGTTTCAGATGTATAGCTCAAGAACAAGGAAGAGAGCGCTCTGTCAAGCGCTTTGAAAGGAAAACGCTCTATAGAGCTAGCATGGTTAAGAAAAGATATGAAAATTCGATAACCTCTAATAGCTCGTCGCCGGAGCGCAGTGTGCCGTTCTGCCCAACAGGGCCCTCCGGCAAAATCGAACGTATATAGTGATGAGGCCTTACTTCCTGGCCATTTTCCACATCGACCGTTCCCTCTAAACTGATCCCAAGACCGCTACCTTCGGCAAATTTCTTCAACTGGGCGACCTATTTGAATAAAAAAAAAGGAAAAAAGAAACGAAAAAGATATTTTCCCTTCATCCTCTTCGATTTCTCATGATAAAATTGCGTAGGATATTTACCACTATCTCGGTATCGGGTCCGACAATCTTCTGCCATTTCGCTTTGATAGCCGCACGAATTTGAGGTGTAAGTTCGCTCGATGGATCGCTCAACAAGGCTTCGACGTTGGTTGCCTCGTCCTGCTCGTCCGATATTCTTAAACGTTCTCCTTCTTGAAGAACCGCGCTGTCCACGGTGGTATGAGATTCGCCTTCGGGTTCTATTTCGGTAGTAGTCTCTCCATCCTGAGAAAAATACAAATATAAATTTGATAACTTTCACAATGCAAATGAATATGACGTATCATAAAATTCTAAATTACAAAATTTATTCGAAACAATAAAACACAGATAAAGTATAGAGCTTTTAATGAATGTATAGAATCGATCAAACATTTAATTAATATAAAGTTATTTTTAACTTTTTACTGAAATACATCAGAGACTACTGTTAGATAAAAAAAGAAAACATACCGCGCTCATGGGAAAACTGGGTAGGCTCGTAATCGACGGGGAACTCGGCTGAGGTAGTCTCAACTCGCTTGCGGCGATCGCTTGCTGAAGCTGTTCGAACTTTGGTCCACGTAGGTATCGCTCCAAGCAAAGGTTCACCGTTTGCCCTGTACGTCTTAACACTTCAACAGCTTCGTGATTAGTGTAACCCTGCAGGGAATGCCCGTCCACCTCTACTATACGATCGTTTATTTGGATCATTTTGCTCAAATCGGCCGCGCTACCCTCGCTAATGCTCTTAACGAAAATGCCAGAGAGCTCCTCTGCAAAAACGAAAAGCTTTCATTCAGAATCTCGGGAATCTGATCATTCGATCTAACTAATGTCATTATCTCTTTCGGATATTTCAAATGTATTCTATTTTTTCCTATGTTATTCGTATATTCTATATACTGTGGATTTTTCTTAAAATGCCGAAAACACTCAGGGTAAAAATATTCTCCGTGCGTCGGATGTTCATTACCTTTCTCGCAAACATATCCAGCGATAGTGATGCCAAGGCCGTAAATATCCTTCGTAAGATTGACCGTGAAGCGCTCCATTTCTGGCAGTGAATTAATATCGAGGGGCTCCATGGTGAGCACCGGTAAATCCTGGAGCTGCACCGGAAGTGGCACCGCCGGTATAACTGGCATCGCTCCAATTGGCATTGGGTTGCGTACCACGTCCATGATGAGACCGGGTCTTGCCTGAGGCAGAGAATTCTTCTATGTCTCGCGGTTCTTTTCCAATGACGAGGATACGATTTTTCGAGAAAGAAAGATATAAAAAGGGAGAGGAGAGGAAAGCGGAATCGTAACGCGAAATTACGATCACCGTTTCTCTGACGGCAACACACTCACGTGCATTTCAATGTCGGATTCCTGCGAGTACATGTAACCGTTGTCGTAGCTCGTGTCACCTCCCTGCACATGTCGCATATTGTAACTCTCCGGTACGCTGTGCACCAGATGTCTGTCCAGCTCGTCTGGGTCCCCCAGGATTTTCGTAGGGACGATTGGGGCGTGACTTCCGAGAGCCTGGAAAGATATCAGGAACGAGAAATTTTATGCGTCCCAATGCTGCCCTCAATTCTCTCTTTCTTTTTCTATTTTTCCCTTCGAACGGATTTATATAAAAATAAATGCAGCTTCTAAAATGCGATCCCTATATCGCGCGCGACAAGAGTATTTTCCAAGCTTTTGAATTCCCAACCGTGTGAAAATTTTCGATCCATTCCAATAAATAAAACATCAATCGTAGCCAGCTTTTCTGTAAATCTTGTTGAATTTCTTGCAGAGATTACAGCATCGAGTTTATGCGTCATGGAATAATAGTAACGTTATGAATTTTAAGTCTGTTTACAATTGCAAAGCTGTGCATTTTCACATTTATTATTATTTTCGTAGTTAAGATGAATCTCTCTCTTTCACTTGGAAAATAAATTAATTAATTAATATTTGTTATACATACAGGCAGAAAAATTTCTCTGGCTATTTGTATGATCCACTGAAGAAAAGAATCGCATTCAAAGCGCATCATAAGTATCTTATTTTCAATATTTGCTTTATTATTATTTTTACAGGCGTCGGGGATTATCTCGCGGATACGAATTTTATCGCACTACGTTTCGCACCAGCGTGACAGGCCACGAGGGAACTTTATCGGACCTCAACAAGTGATATTTACAAGTCGACAAGCATCAGGGGACGGTTTGTTACAACCCTTTAAAAAAATTCATCGGGAGAGCACTTGTGTATTCCGTAGCTGCAGACAGGTCGCTGGCTGTTTAATATTCGCGCGAAGAATGGCTGGCGGAATTATACGCGGAGCGGGATATAAATATCGATCAGAGGTGCGATAAAAATTGAAAGACCGTGGCAACTCTGGTCTATTTTTTTTTCATTTTTTGTTTAACTTTGGAAATGAGAGAAGTCGAGTACACTTCGACATTTTCCACTCTTATTTGCTTTCGTCGGAGGGATGAATAATGAAATATCTTGTTTCCACGAATATGCCCACGCATTTAATGCACACGATTCGATTATTGTAATTGGAAGTAAACAGTGTATAAGAGTTAATTTATTGGACCTTGCGTTTTAACATTCCCTCTAACGCACGTGTCGCTCTTATCTTTTGTTTGCTAAATGCGGTAAACAATTCATTTGTTATAAGAGAGATAAACTCAATTCTCTGCCCTAGTTAGATTTTCAATTTTAATACGCGGCGTAATTTCCATTTCCCGCGATTCTCCGCGGACATGATAAATTCCAAGAGTTTGTCCATCTCGGGATGGTCGTGGTTACGCTTTGGAATAATAGAACCATCACGATTCAAAGTACTTAGGTGTATTATTTATAATCCCTGAATTACAGCTCATTCTGTCTCTCCCAGTCGCCGTTGCTTAAATATGCAACCGCTCCGAGAATCCCGATACATTTTCCCTCGCGGCTTTTCCCGGATCGAAAAATTTTGCTCCTATTTTTAACTTTACAATTTTTCCATGTTTATGAATTCACAAGGAATTCGATAGATTACTTTATATAAGACTCGAGCTCTCCTACAGTTTGTATCTCAAGCAATCAGTAAGCAAACAGTTTCCCATATTAAAGGTTTGAAAAAGAAGCTTTCTAGAAAGCTGCAAGTTAAATAGTTTCCAAAGAGATCTGACTATTTAAAGTATCATAAAGTATCAAGGTAGATGTTAAGTTGAAAATTGAGATTGAAAAATTTCAACTTGCGACAACTTTTCCGCAAGATGCGCGAGATCCTGGGCACGAATCCCACGATATCGATCGCGTTCGGCCGCCGTCGAATCAGCAATATATCGTCGTGATGATTTGCAATTTAACACAATTTCGTGCGTGAACTCCGACCCCTAATTCGCGATAGTACGCATATAACGGAAATCTGACAATGACATACGCAAATTACTCCATACCATCAATCTCTGGACACGACGGACATCTTGAACACCCGTATCGGAATTTAATGGTTGCGTTGTGCACTTCTAACTCGACTACTTAAATACGTAGCGTTGCGAAAATGTTCTGTGTGCGAGCTGACTGAGTTTTAAATGCTCGTTTCTGCAGCGCGAGCAGGATTACACGATTTTCATGGAGAAAAAATGCAAGCTGTTAAGAGTGCATTGCAAATTATCGAATAAATAATAAATACATGGACTTAGTGGAACGCAAAAGTTATTAGTTAAATTTTAAATATTATAATTGCAAATAAATTATACAACTACACGTAGTAAAATTAAATATCCATTTGTATTATTTTGAATATTATATATTATATTGTATTATTTCTTATTCTTTCGAATCAAGTTAGAATGTGTAATTATTGAATATAAAATAAATATGATAGATACAAGATGCTTTATATAAAATGTTACAAAGTATTTTCTTCAAAATTTGATATTATACAAAAAATGTTTCAAATAAAATTGAGAAGATTTTGAGGAGGACAAAATTGATAATTTTAAATTTTAACTAAGATCATTTCTCAAGATAATGTGAATTTTAACTAAGATCAGTTCTCGAGATCAATCAATTTTACCTATCAATTTTGTCTGAAATATTTTTTATACAATGTCAAATTTTGAAAAAACCTTGTATATAAGCCACAAATTTATTTAAAACAATGTATTTATCATAATATAATAATTATAAATCATAATATTTAAACATAGTATCTCAGATTTTATATTTTATCCGATTATCCAAGCTTCTGAGTCGTACTTAATAAAAGCAAGCAAGAGAGTCTGTTGACGATAATGTAGTTGATTGATAATTGAAACTGCTTATAGTCTACGCTGTGGGCGTTTGAAGCAAATAAAATACCAGGAAATACGCCGTTTATTAGTCATAATTCCGAACACGGAAAAGAGAAAGAGAGAAAGAGAAAAAAAGAGAGATTGCGTAAGTAAAAATACCTGATAATCCGGAGAAGTGGGTTCCACAGGTCGCGCGACAACAAGGCGCACGTGGGTGCCCGATTGCCGTAAAACCGCGGCAACTTGTTCGCTTCCCATCCCGCGGAGATTGACATCGCCGATCTGCAATATGTGATCCCCGCTCTGGAGCCGATTATCCTGCGAACATACAATGCGAGAAGAAGCGATTTAATTTCCGCAACTGTTATCCGGAGGGCAAACACTGATGTCCCGGACATCAGTCCCTTATGCTCGCCCCGCGCTTCTCATTTCCTGGCCCGTTTCCGAGCGGTGTCGGGATATACGCGCGCGTCTAACACAAAAATTAAATTCACAGAGCCATATTCGCGTTGCGCATGCATCATGAATTTGAATAAATGTAGCGTGAGAAATCTAGAGAGAAAAAAGGCGTGGGAAGGATACAAGATGCACGCGACGCCACCGTATGATTAAGTGAGCAACTTATCAAAAGTTAAGCCCGTGATTAATGAGGAAATTTACTTATTAAGAGCTGAATCTATGATAAGAATTATATGCCATGACTATAATATATTCTAATTAATACTGGGGTTATCTTGGAGATGCGCAAAAAATTACTTTATCATACGTCATGAAAAAAAAGAGATTATTTAGAGATTTCGCGAGAATGCTGCGGGCAAAGAGATATTAATTTTTTATTTGCTTACGCGATCGGCAACACCTCCTGGAAGAATGGTTTTGACGACGACGCCGGTGCTACGTCCGCCGATGATGCCGAATCCAAGACCGCTGCCATCATTGATGAGATTTATCACTTCAACTTGAGCCCATTCCGTATTCAACTGCGAAAAAAAAGGTCGCAAAGACGTTTATAGACCCGTTAAACCCACTTAAAAAAATTTTAATAATATTCTTTAATAATATTTATATATTCTTTATTCTCGAATGATTGAACGATATGAAATGAAATCTAAACTGACAGCAAAAATCTCACATTTACATTGAATTTTTATTGCAATCAGCGAACATCCATTAATCCAAAAAAAAAAAAAAAACGAAAGAACAAAAGTAATTCTTTTCTCTCTCTTCCCTTTTAATTTCAATATATTTTAGATTAATTATCGGCAGTATAACTATTCCAAAAATGCGCTTATCTCTCACGAATATACATATAATGCGGACTTTTTAAGGTTTAAAATTTTATTATGGCAAGAGAGATTATTTTTTATAAAAGATTATTTTTGATAGCGAATGCGAAGCACAAATGTATTCCGTAATATCATTCATTTGCAAAAATTTCAGAGCAATCCCTCTGCGGATGTATTTTTCGCAAAAATTTCGCACTTCGTACGCATCCATAATTCTAATAACTGTAACTTATACCACAAAGAGAGAGAGAGAGAGAGAGAGAAGGAGAGAGAAAGAAGGATAATGAGGATATAGTAGATGGAAAATAAGAATAATGATGGCACACAGTATCTACCCTACCGTGACATATTTTAACGAACTTAACGAAACGAACAAGATTATTTGAGACTTTTCACTAACAATGAGAAATTTTGTTTGTCATGTCAACATATCTCGCATAAAAGCTTTAATTTAAAGGGGTTTTCCAAGGGGTTTTCCCTATTATTATTTCAAATATCCTATTAAAATATCCTGAAGCTTTTCTAGAGTATTTTTATTTATTTTCCATTATTTCTTATTGTAAAATTATTGATTACAAAGTTGTTAAATATAAGAGTATTTATAATTTAAATATAATACATATATAATGTATATTATATTTAAATTATAAATACTCTTATATTTAATCGCTTTAACTGTAATCAATAATTTTACAATACAGGTTTGTGCTTTTATATGGAAATTTTATTTTTATATGGGAATCTGTATGATGCTTCTTTAATTTTTATAATCAATAATATATAATTTCTGTTTAAAATCAATACAATAACAAGTAGAAGCGATGCAATAATCTCTGCTGGCAATATATATTAGGCCATTAAATTTGATTGGTTCTCCAGAGTTTGCTTCGTTATCGTCCACAACCACAATTAACGAGCTATTTAATATTGATGTTCCGATTTCCGATAGAGCTCTTACAGAGAGCACAATAGCTCATATCTTCCGGGGGATGAATCGTAGCCAAGATTTCCAATCAATTTTTCATCGTTCACCTCCCCGGTTATCTCGATATTGTGGTATTGTCGAAAAATTAATGAGATTTAATTATGCTAGGATTTCGGCTCCCGTCAATTTTAAGCGGCCATAGAAGAAAAAACGCGATATCATTTATTTCGCGGAATAATCCTTTCAATACCGAACGCTTGAAAAATATGCGAAGAAACGGGGAGAGTCGCAAGTGACAAGGGACTGTTCATCATCGAGGCGAAATTTCGTAAAGCTGGCGCGTTTCCCCGCGTTCCAATTTATTACGAGTGACACACCGGACAGTTGGTCGAATTTAATTAAAGCGTTTTTACCGGCGGCCGCATTTCTTCCGAGGATTAAAGGGACGCGGAGTTATTGGCTCGTTATAACGTCGATCCGATAAATTTTTTATGATCCGGTAATTGGTCCGTGCAAACAAGGATTATATATGTATATAGAACGGACCGGGTATACATACATCATTTTGAAAATCCATGTTTCCTTTCCTTCTCGCCTCTCTCCCTCACTCCCTCCCTCCCGCCCTCCCTCTCTCTCTCTCTCTCTCTCCTTCGCAGTTTGAAACCGGAAGCTGCACTGAGAAACGGAGAAATTGAGAGAGAGAGAGAGAGAGAGAGAGAGAGAGAGAGAGAGAGAGGGAGGGAGGGAGGGATGGATGGAGAGAAAGGGAGAGAGGGGCACGGCCGAGAGTAATTTACATTGCGGGTGTCGTACAAACGCGCGCGTGCGCCCGCGGCGTGTATATGCGTACTTTCACTAATGAAAGATTAAACACGCAGCCGTACAAGCGCTTAGCGAAGCAGGAAATTCGTTTGAAAGAGACACACGACACGGCGGACTCACGCTTCGGACTCCGGTCACGTTGACGTCATTAAAGATACAGAGTGTTCTTCGACCGAACTTGGTTTAATCCGATAATCGTTTCTCGCACAGCTCAAAATTAGTTTTGGAATAAGTAATAAAGCTCCGTCTCTGACGCGGCGCGCGACGACGTCGGGGCTACTTTTCCCCGTCACAAAAGCGGAAGAAGAAACCGATAATCAATCCGTTAAAGCCGAATATATATAATATATATATATATATATATATATATATATATATATATATATATATATATATATTACGGTGCTTTCTATTCTTATCTTCAAAAGCGAAAGGAATAATGTAAATCCCAGTGATATTTTATACTTCAATTAATTTTAATTATAATACTTTAACTCTCTTTTTATAGTCCACGTAACTTAAAAAAATTAATTATACTCTTAGATATATTTTTTACAGTAAAATGATAATATTTTTTAGCAAAAATATAGAATAAGTCAACTAACAGACTATTTTACAACTTAACTTAAATTATATATATATATATATATATATATATATATATATATATATATATTCATTATTTAATATAACTTAAATTATACATATTCATTATTCAATAGTTATTAGATTATATTCAGTGAATTTCGAAGAAACTTCATACAATAATATACGAGACAAGAGATATTTTATTGAAACGATAATGTTGAAATAATAAAGCGTGTTGAACGTACGTAAATCAAAATTATTGATTTAATATTTACTAGGAAAATACTGATTTAATATCTATTAAGTCAATAAATTTAAAAAAAAACTAAACAAATGTATTTTATTTAAATAATGCAGAGGTAATAATACGTATAATTGATAGAGCAAAGTCCCATCGATCGACTTTTATTGACAGCACAGGAAGTTCTCGTCTATAAACTTATTATTATCTCGGAGAAAGTCGCCGACCTTCGCCGATCAATCGAATACGTAGGCATGACATTTGCATAATGGCAATAGAAAAATAAACACACTGACAGATGTGTACGATCGAATATCTTGAGAATTCGCTAAAATTCTCTTTATACTCACGTATAATATAAATATTATACGATAAATAACGTATGAGATACATACAACACGATAGATATGAATTTATATAAATATCTCAATATATTTTTCATAAACGCAGATAAATATTAAAAATCGTAATATCGCGTAAACTTTATTTTCTATAATTATCGCGATTTTCTTTCACGAGGGAGGAAAATACAAGATAAAAAAGTCAATATTTTAAGTCACGTTTTCGATTTAAACGCCTGAAACTTTGCTTCGTAATCAATTCCGTTTCAATTCGCGTTATTTATGAGCGGTTCCACCGTTAACCGATATCGCCGATAATACAACAGACTTTTGTGCAAACTTTGAACAACAGCGGAAGTGTGTTAATCTGTACATCGTTCCATTTTCGTCGGATAAAATTAATTGCGACGGAATATCGAAAACCAGACACACAGACACAAACATACAGAAAGCCATAGATCTAATTCAGAGGAGGAAAGTGTCAATTTGTTACGATTAAATGTTCCATCGAAATGGCATCGCCACGAGGATAAACGATTCCACAGTTTCTCGCCGATAATGGACGATAAATTTTAAAGATCACGCAAACCTTGCCTGCAGAGAACCGGTATTGCCCAGAGAACGGCAGCGAAACTCTTTACCGATAATTCTATTTCCGTCGCAGCCACCCACCGCCGCTGCTGTTATCGCGCCCGAAGACAGGAGGAGAGGAAGAGGCGGACGAGGGGGGAAAAGCGAATGGGCGCCCAATTTATCTACGATTGAAAAAAACCACTCGATCTAGATATATCGAAGAATGTCGAGAAATTGGGAGGAATCGCTGCGTTTCGTTCGGCTGATCGAAAACTCTCCCGGTAATCGATAGTTTCGAATAAACTATTGCAATTAACTGTTTAGGATTGCTCTTCAAAATATTCGATATATAATTCGATATAATTCGATAAGCGCGCTCATGTAACATGTTAATATATTATTTTACGTTAATTTAATAATGTATCAATATAATGTGTCAAACATATCATTGAAATATGGTAATCATGAAAATATGGTTTACCTAGATGAGATGAGTAATAATAATGTTTTCGTATATATAAAATTATCACAGGATTAAAGAGAAAGAGATAATTAAAAGCATTATTTTACTTATTGCATATTCATTAACTTCTTGATTAAATTTTTAAAAGTAGATCGAACCGATGAGAAACTAAGAATAAAAAAGATCCTGAATATTTTCTTAAAAATTCAACTTGAAAGATGTAATAATATCTCATATAGATCAGAAAATTGTTATACTCTCAACGTATCCATACATGAAAGATGTCCAGTCGATATAAGATAACAATAGATATAAGATAAATATTATTAGCGAAAGAAATGTATCGCCTCGAGATGTCGGCAAAGCTGTACCAATAATTCTATTTCCGTCGTAGCCACTCCATTATTCCTATTATTGCGACAGAAGCTAGAAGGGGAATAAAAAAAGGAGGTGTGTCGCATGGAAAGGTCCCTAAATGAGGCCAATTATGCCAGGGCTATCGATCGGGATTTTATCGGCGTGTCATCACTCGAACGGCTCCAGTGTAAATATTTCTTTCGGCCCGTAGTACCCTCGAGTCTGAGGAAGACTTTGTAAAATTTGCTGTATAAGACGATCTTGTGAATACTCGACTATGAGTTACAGGATAAAATAAGAAGGCTATCGAGAGAGCAGCGTGCTTATTAAGAGGCAATGAAGAACATCCTTTTACATGGAAAAGTATTCAGCACAATGGTCTCTGTGAAGAGGAAAGATCCCGAGATCTTTCATTTCAGCGAAAGAGAAAAAACAAAAGAAAAAGCGAGAGAGGGAGAGACCTGAATTGTTAAATCGGAAGTAAAATGCTATGACCTCGTGAAAAGAAATCAGTATCTATAATCTAATCATCTCTATAGAACAATGTGTTGATTATAAATGAGAAAAAAAATTTTAAACAAAGAATTTTAATAAAATTTTAGAATACTTAATTTTAATTGTCTTCTATAATGCCCGAAAAATTCCCGACTTGATTTTTTTTTCAATCAAATTAAAAGGTCAGTCTAAAGAACGACGATGATGGTCTTGAATCAAGGAGGAAGAGGGAAAAAACTTACCACCATGTCAGAGCCACTCTTGGAGGCGTCGCTGACGGCGGAGGGACTCCTTTCGATAACGAGGCCTCCAGGTATCGGTGTCGAGGTCGGCGTGGGTGTTGGCGTATGTGTGGGCGTCGGGGTCGCCGCCGAAGTGGTGCTGGTCGGTTGGCTTGACTTCGGAGTCGGTCCCGGTGTAACGATGGTAGATGACACTGACACCGATTGATCCTTGTCGGAACTTGTCTGGTTGTTCCCAGCAGCGGCACCGCCGCCGCCGCCGACGATGGACGACGCTGCTCCTGCGGCCGCTGTCGAACTCGAACCACCGGACAATTCATCCGTTGGCAAAGAGCTCCCAACGTCTGTCAACAGCAAGTACACGGTTTCGCCAATTATTTAACTCCTTCGAGCATAATATGGTTGCCATCTCGGTATTATATATCATATAACTAATGAGAAGTATAACGCGATACTGCAATTTTTCAGAAAAATTACTTGTACTATAGAATTTTCTTTTGTGTATCACAATTTCTTGTGTATCATCAATTGTACACAATAAGGACAAAAGATATAAAATCCTATAGATTAAACTTGGTTCTTTTTTCGAGCGTACTATTCATAAGAGATAACATTGAAAAATAATTGCAAATGATTGGAAATATTAAGAAATGTATTTGCAATATTGTTTGTCAACATATGATTTCTATCAATGTTAAACTAGATCCCGGCATAATTTATTTGTTTACAAAGAACTCCCAATATCCATCAACAAATTCCGCCCATTATTTAATTCCTTCAAATATGACATATATCGTATAGCACTACGAAAAAGATTGTTGAAACGTTTAAAAAAAATTCTCATACGGTTATTTTTTTGTATCAATTTTATAATACAAATAAAAATGTAAAATTACATAAATTAGAGTTGCAATGTTTTTCTCCAATATACTATTCATAAGACAATATTGGAAAATGATAATAATTGCAATTATGATGTTTTATTAATGCCATCGATATATAATTTCTCTATCGATGCCAAACAATTTATTCATTTGCAAAGAGTTCTCAAACATCTATTGAGCAATCACAATCACTTCTTATTATGTAACCTTTCAATTATTATATAATCTTTCAATAATTATCTAATAAAATCTTATTTGTGACATGAAACAATTATTTTCGATAAATTCTCAAAAATAAATTAATACAGAAAGATATGCAAGGCTAACGCTTAAAAAAGGGCTCATAAAAGGGTTGAGTTGTTCGAATGTTGAATTAACTTTGCGAAATTGTTAACACATTTATGAAATTCCGTGGTATAAAATAATAAAAGTTAACATTGTGGTAAAGCGACATTCTCGCAAAGCGACTATTCGCATAGCGTTATTCGCATCGCGTACACGCATGGACAATCTAGCACGAGTTTGCTCTGTTCCATATGCAATGACCAAGCCAGAAAAAAAAAGTTAGCCAAACTAATTTAGCTCTCCACGACGTGGGAAATTCAACGAAAATCAAAATTTATACTGACACGGATACCGTTCATCGAGAAACTACCATATAATGATTTTTAACAATATCTTTTTTTCTTATTACATTGCACGACATTGTTTTTATAAAGATTACATAATTGCAAGGAGAAAATATATCTGGACGAAAAAAAATTAATTTGAAAAACTATACATAATGATATTAATCTATGAATAATTTGAATATCCTGCGATAAATATTGAACCATTGCACTCAAATTTGCGTGCAACAACCATTATGTTATTATTTGATACGAAATCATCTTCTTTGTAAATCGAACGTTTTTGCGAATCGTAAAAACCTACGAGGAAGATTTCAATTTCCAGCATAAACGAATTGGTAAGATTGTGGTAATTACCTTGGGTGCTTCTTGCTACGACTAGCTCAACCAGACCACGGGCCTTCTGAAGGATCGAGATCGCCTGCTCATGAGAGATGTTGGAGTCTAAAGGCTGTCCATCGATCGCCAATATTTGATCACCTTCTACCAATCGACCGTCGCTGAAAACAAAAATATCTTAACTCGATATATATCGTCTACAATGGAGCGAAAGAAAATGCGTGAACGTTTCGATCATCGTACGTGAAAATGATATAAATCTCAAGGTAAATAAAATAGATTGCGCTGATTGAGTGAATAGATTTTGTATTCGTGATAGACGCAAAATGGCATACGCGGCAATCAACTGTATTGTCTGCCATTGACATTTCCGGCCGTTGCGCGTGTTCGCTTTACACATTTCGAATTGGGTCGCTAAATAATCGAAAGGCGATCGATAATCAACTTATTATCTAATAATGCGATATGAATACTCTATGCAAATACACGTGGCGCTAACACGCGGAATGATTATAATTAAATTGGGGGGTCATCAACCGGCTCGTCAAATCGTTGCAATTTTTATCTGCGCCAGGAGAAAATCGTTACAGAACTTTGACACTCGTGATCCCTTCCCTTCCTCCTCCTCCTCTTCCTCCTCTGGTGCAACCGCGTGTAATTACTTGACGCGTTTTAAAATTCTTTAACGACGTCCATTTAAACTTCCAATCTCGTTTTATGTAACTATTAAAGAAAAAAGATGTTAAAGAAAAATCTACAACCGCGGGTGATGGGAAATTACGATCGATGAGAAATTACAACCGATACTTGAAATTTTATTCCATTATGTACCTTACATGTATTATGCATATATAACGCGCAGATTATCATACTTGTGTAATATCGCGGACACATTGTAATATCGCGCGAGATTTTGTTGTCACGTCCAAAATAAGACGTTGCGCATGATAAAATGTAACGTCACGCTAGTATGATATAATACCTATTATAAAACCCGCTTTACTTTTTCCAATTCCGGCGATTAAATTTTTAGTGAAATTGCCGGCGAAAAATTTTTGCGAACGAATAAATAAATATAATTGACGGCAACTCAAGCCACATCGTGCATTTTTTTGTTAGTTTCCCTTTCAAAAAAAAAATCGTCAAAATTATCAAAAGTAAACGTATGCATATCGTTTAAAGAGAGATGAAATTACAAATAATAGATGAAAACTCATAACAGATTCAGTCGAGTCATTCTCTATATCATAAAAAAAATTTATGTCACTCGAGAGACAAGAAAAAAGAAGATGAAGAACAGATGGGCGGTATACTTCAGATGAATGCAACATAGATTGCCATAATGCAAAATTCCCGCCGCGTCGTGTTCTTATTGTCAGATTCGGTCGTCAAAAGATAGCGGCATATCGATGCAGCTTGACTGAAGTGGAACAAGCGGAGCAATTGTACGAGCGTCCGCAATCTGTCGAGAAATCCGAACGACAATACGACGGGCGAAAGGCGGAATCACGGAGGCAAGTCCGATAAGGGAGTTTTGACAAGCGGCAAGTCGTCCGATATATCTGACTAATTAAATTTCTCCGCGAGGGTCTTGTGTACGACACGAGGAAACTGCAGTTCGCGCAGAGAGTGCACCGTCTTGTAAGTCTCGTAATTAAATCGGCTTGAGACACTCCTATTTAAAGCGCACCGGAACGCTTCCTCCTCCGGTAAGATACCGGAAGCCGAAATAAGAAGCGCTATAGCTGCTCGAATGGAAGGTAACGCTTCGGATATAGAAAATAACAGGATCTTGTTCAATTTAATTTTAGGAATGCAAGTGGAAATTCTATTCCTTGCCTTATAAAGTTGAAATTCACACATTCTCCGAACGAAATTCTATGTATCTTACACGAAAATAGCAAAGTGTTCTATTTTCCAGTCTCGCATTGCGATGTGATAAAAATAAGATTTCTCAAATATCTTAAAGGAACCGTATATCAGGTGACAAAACGATTTTTTAAATTTTTTAAGTTGTTTTCTTAATGTTTTTATCTCTGGCAAATATATGATATATTAGCAATAACAATATTATTATACAGGGTGTTTCTTAATAAGTTTTAGGAACGAAAAATTTTAGGAGATGATTCTTTGTCGAAAATTAAGGGGGGTTTTTCATATAAACATATACTCCTACATCCCTCCTGTGGAGTTACTCCTTCAAAAATTAGGGGGTAAAAATTAGGTTTTCATTTTTTTTTCTCAAATTTGGAACAAGTTAAAGAAATGAAATTAGGTGGATATTTTCTACTAGTAAAAAGGTTATTTATTAATATTTTTTTCAGCCTCCCGTATTGTTATAAGGGGATGAAATTAGCAACCCCTATTCAATTTTGTATTAGAACTTTTTTGTTTATATGAAAAACCTCCCTTAATTTTCGACAAAGAATCATCTAAAATTTTTCGTGCTTATTAAAAAACATCCTGTATATCATTGTTATTATTATTATTATTATTTGAAAAACAAATAAACTCTTAGCTTGTGTAATCATCTCGGTTGACATAACTGATACAAAAGATACCTGTGAAACAACAGGAAGAGATATGTTGTGTATACAACAGAGAAAGTTTCAAGGATCGATGAAACTGCAGAGTAAGAGTCTTTCATTGTGATTACGCTATCGCAGAGAAACATCATTATCTCCGTTATTGCTTCCACGTGCCATCGTTTATCGAGTAGTGTATTCTCCGTGACATTTGGCATGGCACGCAAAGCTACGCTATGGCATTTAATGGCACGATAGTGGTCGCGTTACCCAATTTCCGTCAAAGCGAATTTCGATGCCTGTGCTGTCGCTAATGATATACAGACTCGGTCGGTTCGGTCACGGTAATCTACGTCTCGATTTTCTGCGGTTCGGACAGGCGCTTGACGAGATCCGGTAGCGACAAAAACGTATCCGTAATTACATGATGTATCTGATGGAATTGTGTCATCATGAAACGCAACTAACAGAGCTACAGTTTCATGTGTTTAAAGAATAATCAAATTCTGAAGTAACTATTTCGAGTCGATGAATGCGAAGCATGTTACGTAAAAATAAATGCAAAATACATACTGATGAAAAAAATAAAAATTAGATTATTAAATTTATTGTGTCCATTTTTTATATATTCTTACATTACTATTAAATATTCGTCTCTCTTATAATTAATTTCGTATATTACACGTATACGTATTAATTTCGTATATTATATGGAATGTTCTTCCCAGGGATAGCATGCAAGAATGTTACTGGGTCATGCAAACATAAATCTAGAACTATATTAACATATTTCGCAGAAATTTACTTGCTGCTAAATTGTTGTTAATTCAAAATTAATTCAATTTCAAGGTGTAAATTAATTTAAAGCATTTTAAAAACAAGAAATAAAAAATCTACAACACGTGTCAAAAAGATTATTGTAAGAAAAAATAATATACTCTATAATAATAAATAATAATATAAATAATAATAAATAATAAATAATAATAAATAATAATAATAATAATAATAAACTCTATAATAATAGAATGAAGAGCGAATAAAATATAGACACCATTTGCAGTGTAATAAATATCTAAAGAGGGAATAATAATAATAATAACGAGAATAATAATAACAATAACGTATAATAAAGAGAAAAACAAAACTCGAAATTAAAAGTACAAATAAACATATAAACTCATTGTGGTATGAAGATATTAAAGAGATAGAAAAAAATTACGAGTTACTGATGAAAGAAAATAATTAGTATAAATAATAATACTTTGTATCGGGTTCCTCGAGACCCTCTCAGAATAAAAAATTCTCCGAAAGTATAATATAACGACACTAATAAAAATTTCCCCGTAGCACGCATAAAGCATAAGGAAATGCGAAATATAAGACGCAAGAGCGATTCAGTTAACGCAGGAGACAGCGCCAGGTACTCGACGAACAGAGTACATAGAAACGCGAGAATGGCGGTTCTCTCTCGCTAGTGTTCCAGTACCCTGTAAATTATGAATGAGACGGATCTAGAGAGTCTTGTGTACCGAGCTCTCAGATTACTTTCGTAGCGCACCCGCGCGCTTCAAAGTGTACGAGGGTAGTAAGGGTCGTGAGGGTGGACGGTGTTCGCCCTCGTAGGAAAACAACGGCTACATGGCTTTGCTACAAAGCGTGGAAAGTTTTAAAGCCGTCTTTTAACATATGCGAAGAGAGCACGTCTACACAGACCGTACGGTAAAATAAAAAGAACACTTATTTTTCTCTTCTATTTAAGATTACAATGTCGGACGCTTCGCCAAAGACTCGTAAAATAACGAAATAACGGAGTGAAGCATCGATGTTGAAACATAAGCACTATGTCTCTCGCGAATCATAACAACATAGATATTCGATAGAGATATTTTTCCGTGCATAAATAATTGGCGCGAATTCTATGCCGATTGATACAAAGGGAATTAAAGATCCAATGTTTGACACAATGAGGAGAACGTTTAACTATCCATTGTTCCACGCTGCAATGTATGTAGTTATACGATCCAGGTTGGCACAGTAAACTTTCGCCGAATTTCCAAACTGTTAGAGAACAGCTCGGGCTCATACTTTGTATAAAACGCGTCCATTATGCAAAATCACCTACGTAAATTCTGTGGAAACTGCAAGTACTACGAGATAATTACGTAACTAGCTCTTAGATGCAATTTATGTGTTTTATGTAAATAATACCGACAAATAGTAGCTACGTTGAAAAAGGCAGCTTTCTAATTTGCTAAAGTTTATCTCCATTCATCGAAGACGGAAGATATATAATAGAACTTGTGCATATGAGACTCCGAAATATATTTAATCAAGTGCACAGAATTAGATATGACACAATTTGAATTCTACGAGTCTTTCTCAGATTAATCTGATCGATTTTCGGAACCGGCTTCGATTAAACATCGTTTACAAACACTTCAAATCCGAGCGCGTTTTGATTTGAATCGAATCTTGCAAATGTTATTAGTCTGATGACCATCGCTAATTGCAGAACACGATCGGACTGTAAACATGAAAATAGAATGAGCTAGATTGTGCGCTTGAAGAGTAATTAAGCTCTACAATATTGTGAATGTAGTCGAGTCATTTGAAAGAAACACTGGCTGATCGTAACGGTCTCTATGCAATATCGAATAAAGATATTCTTAATTAAAATTTAAAATTAAAGTCTCTTAAGTTTAATAGGATTTATCCATTAAAATTTTGTAAAAAATTCCCTAAAAATTCTTTAATCTTTCAACTATTTTTATTCAAAATTTCGAGTAAAGAGAATATTTTAAAGCAATTTCTTTTTGATACAATTTTATAAAGTAAGTTTTTCATTACATGCATTTTCTAATGTTTTTTACTCATATGAAGGAAAAACAGTTTCAATAGTCTCTTAAGTTTTAAATGTTACATTTAAATGTACTGCAAAAAAATGAATAACTTTCGTAAGATAAACATTTTTCATTTCATGTAAATTTTCATTTTTTTACCATTAAAAATTACAATAAAAATATAACATATTCGATATTTTGTTAAGACATTAAATATATAATCAGAAATAGATGTATATTTATATTTTAAACGCATAATTCATTAACTCGCCGACGATATGAGAGCAAAATACCAAAGAAAGAATTTTATAAAAAAATTCCTTAAGTCCTAATAAAATTTTATGACAATTGATTTTTCCAGATACAAGACTTCCTAAGAATTCCAGTTTCTACGTTTCTCGAGGGAGTGGACATCCTGGATCGATATAACGTAATAAATAATATATTTTTACGTGATAAAAATTTAATGTTGTTTTAGTTAGTGTGTAAAAAGAAAGCCTATTATCGCATCTATTATAATATCACTAACGTTTTTAATACGACGTGTCCGATAGCGAAACGCAGCTGTCGCGCGAATATCGATCTGCACAGGAAATCGCGCGCTCTCAAGCGTACACGTACAAGTGAGTGTGAGCCGCGTGCAAAAGCAAACGCGATCCGACCTTTCGCTTTAGCTACGTACAACAGCCCCGTAGTAGAGTGACGATATAGGTACCGCAGCGCGCTCATATCGATTTGAGTATGTTGTCCTACCATATAGCGTCTCTCGTCACTTAAAAACACGGCGGAGGCAGAAAACTTCCGCCTCCGTTGTTTTTAATAGCGAGAGTCTCTTCCTCTCTTTCTCGTTCGTCGTCGTCGTCCGGATCCGGACGATCCTCTTGTCCCCTACCCATCTCCCGGATACCACTGAAACTTTTAGGACGTATCAAGATATAAACGTTCGTGTCCCGAGAACTTAAGGGGAAACCCGCCTGCAAGTCATGTACGTTTCAATTTCTTACCGCGCGAGAAAACGCATATATATCACGCGCACATTTTGTAACAATCTGCAGACGGTGCTTTACGAAAGGATGTGTTTTTGTTCTCGCGTATATATCTCATATAAAATCTATATCGCTCTCTCGCGTGTCAACGGATGCAGATGAAATACAATGAATTTTTTTGCCCCAGCTGAAATTCTATTCTATTACGTTTCTACTCTATCAGACGTTTTTCTACTGATATCCTTATTTCAAAATTGTCTCCTCGTTAATTGTGATTGGATCGATGCAATGGAGCGACGCGAGAAAAGATGGTGATTGTGACAATGTGTGACAAACAAAGTACATAACCCGGAGAAGATTGTGATTGATATAAAATTGATTTTTCCGAAAAGGAAAGTCACTCGCATTTCTCCATTTAACTACTCAAACTATGCGAATCGTTCCTTCGGAAAAAGCAATACGTTATGTGTATCTAGTTTACATGCAACATTTACGTTACTCGCGATACTTTGTTCTCGAACTGAAAGTGGATTTTGTACGCGACTGCCAATACTAAAACTCTTCTGATATATAATTGATAAACTTGAAATATCCGATAAACATTTTCGATACTTTGTAGAATTTTCTTTGCCCCGGATAAACATTTGATGAAACTCAGATACACGCGGAGTAGAAACCATCAAAGAATTCCCCTCTTTTATCTCACTGACGGGTTGTGTACTCTAAATTAGCGGATAAGCCAGGTCAGATAAGCCAGAGATTTTTGGTGGATTGACATATAGGGCTTACACAGTGTCGGTCCAGTCACTAGGTTAATCTTCCTTCCTTTTGTGTGACTCCGAAAAAGTTTCGTGCTGTTGGAAGCCGTCGCTGCAAGTGAAACGAACGCACGATAGCAAGTCAACGATTCGACAAAGTCGAATCCGAGAAAGTGTAACAAATTTTTGTTAGTCAGCATGCAAATCTCTGGTTTGCGATATTAGCGTAATTGTCGAACATCAAACAGCTGCAGTGCTCTTTGTATTTTCACATTAAAAAAATGTAATTGAATACAATGCCAAAAATTATTAGAAGCTTTCCCAAAAAAGATAGAAATTGCACAGTAAGCGTAAAATTATTTTATAAAAATCTAAGAAATCGTTCAATATGCAAGAGTGCTATTGCCAACTAAATTTGCAATAAATATCTCGCTTTGGCGATGAAAGATATATCTCTTTGTAAAAATCAATAAAAGAGAAAGTCACCTTTTAGAATCAAAAATTCAACCTAACATTCCACCTTACTTACCAGATGCAAAGGCACGTATTTAGAAATAACAATTAAAAATACAATCGACTCGCTTCGCCTACGTGGGCGCTTTGTTCAGATACGATCGAATAATTTCGCACTTACCGCAGCAAGGCCATCGATTAATCGGAAAGCCCATAATGGACGATCTCAGACGTTCCCTCATCTCGGTCGCGATCCAGTGAAGTTGTATTAACTCAAACTCACGCTACACGAGTAAGTAAATCCTAACTCGAGTAAGCGAGACGCTGAAATATCGATATGCTATCTACTATCTATTGCCAGATAGATTAACCCCTTGCCAAACCATTCATTGTTTCAGCGGGAGCTCTCTGGATTCAATCGGGAAATAATAGGAAATGCTAATTAAGATCAAAATTTGCTGTAACGTCAGAGAAACATCTTGATAAATACCGCTTGCGCTCGACGTGATTCTCATTATCACGTACTTAGCTATTCATAATGTTCATATATGCGTGAGACTATTACGCATATCAAAAGCATTAACTCATTATTGGTTTAGGTTACTTGGCCTCTAATGTGCATACATTGTCACGATATTACCATACATTATCAAAGCTTCTAGCAAGTCGCTTGACAAGGATACTTTCCCTAATCTCTATGATACACCTTAAGCCTTATGTAAGGGAGACGAGACTCATTTAAATATTAATCGATGATTAATTTAACAAGTCAAAGACACTTTCAATGACGAAGAATAAATGGTACATTATGATATTTAATCTATTATAACATTAGTATCTCTCATTTTCTTCCTTTTTATGCGATCGATCTATATTTTTAACGAGTACACAATGTACAATTAAAATAACTGTAATAGAGTTTCTAAAAACAAACGACGAAAAATCAGTATCCAATCGTGTATCGTACTAGAACGGAAAAAAACACTCGCGAATATAACTCACTATTTGCATGAGCAAGCACACGACACGCATATGACAGAATAAAAAAAAAAGCAATTATTCAAATCGCCGGCGGTATTTTATATCAAAAAAGACACGCGTGCATACACACTAAGAAAAAAACCAAATAACAGAAATGTTTGCAAAAGACAATGAGAAGTTTGATAAATGTGCACATATGCGAAACCAGGCGCGTAATTAATCTAATTAAAGGTTGCGCCGTGCGTCCAAAAACAAAATAAGCGAGACTAATTGAGAATAGTTCAAGCATCATGCTAGAAAACGGACGCGATGTATATTAGTTAAATCTCGTACGCTTTAAAGACGAAAAACGAAATACAGCCGTATAAATTATCGGTGTCACGGATGGAAGACACAGAGAAAGCGGTCACGAAACGACGGCAAAAGTAATGCGCTTTTCAAGCTCGTTTTCCAGCTTCACCAATATCTTAAACGAGCGATTCATCATTTATTGCGATTTAAAATGATGTCGTGTGACGTACGTCAACATTTATTCCGTTATTTCACTGCAAACTATTCTTAATCTACGAAAGTGTCCTCTCACTCATTTCAAGCAGACCCCGGATTATGTGACATGGCATTTAATCTTTGTCTCTTCGGTTTGAATTTGCAGTTAAAAAGTTCTTTTTTATAGAGTTCAATATTTATCTTCATATGTGATATTTCAGTTTTGCAGATCAATTTTAAATAATATGTTCTTTAATTAATTTCAGATAAATGTTTACGAAAAATATAATATAACAAAGTATGCAAGTATGTATTTTCTATATCATAAACGTTAAATAAATTAATAAAAAATTAAACTATTGTGTAAATTTTTAATTGTTTACGAGCAAAAAGGTAAACAATGATAAATACATATATTACATTTAAAAATATTTACTTATACAAAAAACAGTTGAAAATTTTTGGATCGCTATCAAGACTCGTCGAAAATAATATTCACATAAATGTAGTATTGGAAAGAAAAATGGATAGATATTACGGTTGATTGGTTTTGGATATTATCAATTGATCTTTTCAAATGAAAATAATGTTTGGCTTAAAGTATGATCGATATTCAACAATTTTAGATAATACAGTAGAAAATATCGGGACAAAAAGCTGACGTGTGACGAGATTAAAAAGTATTTCGCAGATAAAAAATACTGGTAGAGCAAGCCTATTGTCCATAAAATATTTCGTCAATATTTAGAACAGTTTATCGATAATCTCTTCTGACTGACAAGAGTTAAAAAAAAAATTCTCTATTTAATATCTTAGACAAATCCAAATATTTCAATAATTTTAATGTCTAGGTTTAAGCGAAATCAAGTGCAAAGTGAAGTCTTTATTTTGCAAGAGAGCTGAAGGAGAAAGAGGAATAAAGAAAGTTGAGAAAAAAATTATCACATTCTTATATCCCTATAATTATCTCTACCGAAAATACACACACATCATCATCGAGTAATAATCGGATGCTTCAGAAACATTCTTACTTAAAGTACTCAATCAATGCGCTCCAGTGTGTTTCAATAATGCATAGAGCCTAGTGCTAAAGTGTAATAAATATTAAGGGATAGTACCCGCGAAACGTTCTGTCCAGTTAGTAGTTCACCCCGGAATATGCAGCCAAGTTTTCGAGGAAATGTATACATCAAAACCCTTCCGACAGACGATTAAATACACAGGATTAACAGAGCACTGAAGATGAGAAAACTGCATGTACAACTACACGTATGTAGCACCCAAGCGAGTGAAATATCAACACTAAACAGTGAAATATCAACAATTAATGGTACTCTGATATCATAAATATATTCTTGCGTTTATTCTCTTTCTCTCTCTCTCTCTCTCTCTCAATGTTTTCCCTAGCGTATATTCATAGTCAGTTCCGCGATTCTGTTGTAACACTTCTTAGCAACTGCGAGTAATATTCATATAATATATGTATGTATCGTGCGTATTTATTATTTCTTTTTCAACATGAGATATCATGCGAGAATAATAAGGATAATATTCTATTGTATAATCTATATTGTATAATTTTTACTCAAGTATTAAAAAATAAAAAAATTAAACATTTCTGGAGCATTCTAAACAAGAAGAAAATTAACTAAAGAAAATTAATGTCTTTTTTTACAATTAATTTTTTAATCTTCTTTTATCTCAAATCTAAGACTCAAAATTATCATTTGCTTCAACAAAATTTGTGCATATAATCAAAAATATTGTATAATAAATTTGCAGATTACTATTCTCTCTTCTTTTACATACATAATTGCAATATCAATTTTGAAATATTGCAATATCAACTTTAAAATCGCTAAAATTTCTCAAAATTATTTTTCTGATAAATTTGTTAAAATGTCTGTTATAATTCCATATTATTTGTACATTGTATATTATTTTCAAAATTTTCGAAATTATGAAAAGAATGGAACTACATGTCGCTGATATTTGTGACCTGGAGCAGATTAACAAGCGAAGCGTATTAGATTTATCGCACTGATTAAAGCCGGGAAACGGAATCGAATCGCGCGACGGCGTTATGGTAATAACGCGTTTCCATATCAAAGCTGAATATTTTAACTTTGGGACGGTATGAGCGACTCACTGCGACCGCACCATATAATTTATGGAGGGTACAGATTTTCCGACGAATACAATTCAGCTGCTTATAGGAATATTCATGCGACAGTCGGTTCTACGAGTCGTTTTGTCAGAACAAACAGCGCGATCACCGCGGAATTACAACTCATTGTTATTAGAAAACTGGAATGTATTTGCAATTTTCATTTCGCAAATAAAACAATAATTAACTGCAAAGTAACGCATTCAGTTTACCTACATAGCAGATGGACATGTATATTCGCAATTTCCATCTCGGTGCGCGCAAAAATATCAAAGCCGCTATTTCACGCCATGATGTGTTTCATATATTTGATAACATCCCTACCCTTGAAAAAACTTTGAATGTATAATTTATAACAGCATTTTAGTGAGTAGAAAATTCAAAGATTCGCGTCTATTGTAGTTTATTTATACATAATGCGTGTGTTTATCAACGTTACGTTAAGTTTATAAAAAAAATAAACAAGAAATAACACATCTCTCCGATATCCACTTTAATAAAAACTTAATCTAGATTAATGTATGTACAGAAGTATCGTACATTAATGTCAAAGTACACAATACGTATCTTATTATGATATATATTTTTTCACTATTAATAATTTATATTACTCAGTTATATCGTTTAATGCACAAACGAAAAGATTGCTTTGAAGTTTATAAATGAGTATATGATTGAACACAAACAAATTTTACTGCCGTCCATCAATTCCGCTTCGAAATCCCTGACAAACTATCGCAGCTTTTATTACGGATAATTCGAGAGAAAAAATTAATCGATATAATATATTAATATATTAATATTATATTAATATATGAGAATAATTTATTTTTTTCATTAATCATCGCGATGAAATAGCTTCATGAGAATCACCGATGCATTAATCAAATGGAATCATCCCGGGTTCGCTTTAATGTTTTTTGCGCACTTGCGTGGAATAATTTCGTATCAGGTGCAATTTGGATCTCGCCGCAATTTCGAACGAATGTCAGCTCATTAATTAAAATCAAACAAATCACCATATTACCGCCATACCGTCTGCAACGTGTACCATTTTCATAAATATACGACGAGATATGAACTTCGGTATTCGGTACAAAGTTCCCTACACTCGCGATGAATAAGTGTGCAAATTCTCGCGCTAAAAAGCGAGCAAATGAACGTGCTATTTATCGGACGTGCAAATTTCGCTGAACGATCTTCCGGAAACGCGTGTGGTATCAGCATAATTTCAATAGTACAATCGTAATAATTTTCTCTCCTTCATGAGCGTGTGTAACGACCTGGTGCAAAGTTATAATGAAACTTGTACGTAATGTAATTATGATTGATTAAAAAAAAAGTCGTAATCTTTTAAAATGTTCCTTTGATCAAGATATGGAAGAAACTAACATTACATGGTGCGCATGTTAAAGTAATTCAAAGGGATTTTATCGATAGCTACAGTTATTTTTTCCCTGCGAGTATTAGTTCTATATTAGCCTACACACGAGAGAGAAAGACTACGCGGAAAAATTCATCGTCTAGTCTTAGCGCAGTATAATCCGGATAATTGCGTTGACCTCAAATTTCAATGGCGGCGTTACAAAATTTTCGCCGACAATTTCGGACACGCGTCGCGAAAAAAAGAAAATGCGAAAAATATGTAGCGCAATAAGAATCATATTTATCTCGCGTATTATAATTTATGCCGCCTGGCAAATGCGAGGCACCCACGATATTACTGCAAGTTGCTTTGTTACGAGAGAAAAAAATACGCTGGCGTTGCCACGAGTACGCGTGTAACGTTAAATGGGCTTCGAATGGGATATCGAATCTAACGTCGCTCTTTCCTGCCGGACCGATATCGATTGGGGCCACGTCATAATGACGCTTTATCGAGCGATTATTCGATATTCTGGACAGGCGATCCGTCATCTTTTAACACGCACGTTCAACGGCAAGCAAAACGCGTTGCGGAGAAGCGGAAACAACGTCGAGTGTCGTGAGCGTGATCGAGATGGAACACATTTGTTTTTAGCCAAAAAGGCAGAAGCGCGAGAGTAACGAGCCGTCTCCTGCACCTTCTGCTCTCCATATATTCCGCTTTTTATCGCTTTTCCCTTACTCCGAAACGCAGGGAATATTGCATACGCCTCGCTGACACATCGCCGCGGGGTTACAGATGAAGCATAGGTAACTTTTCACAGAAAAGTGAAAAGAGGATGGGGGGAGGAGAGCGACGCCGAGGATTCCCTTTCACGCAGATATCCGAGAGCGACGAGATTACTCGCTCCGGAAATATTGAGATAAACGAGATATATCGTCATTACGCACATTTCGTATTCCTGCTACGACCGCATTACTAACATTTCTCCTCCCCCTTCCCTCTCTCTTCAACTATCGTGCCTAACGTTCGAACGTTATCGCCATGCCATCAATTCCGTTGGAATTAATTGTCGACGTTGAGCGAATCGCTTTGCGCCGCAGGTTATTGTTGTTGCAGCAACCTGACGTCATTAACGAACCACAATGGAGTAATCAATGCAAAGACGAGAGGAAAGGGGGAAAGGCAAGGGGGTGGAGGGGTGCGCGAGAATCACGAGACGCTGTGCGTCGGTGGCACGTAAGTGCCGCACTGTCTCCAATGTTTCAGGTACGGTATCAGATGCTAGTCTCCTGTCCCGCAAAATCGTATTCCCCCATTACCGTATCTCATCTCATCACATCGCATTCGCATTTCCATATAAATACGAACGTAAAGTATAGAAGATTCTGCACTTGGAAGACGCAAGAATATCCCCACGACTCCATATTTCCTTTTGAGAGCGAATCGACACACTCCGATCTAAAACGAACGACTCGTATAAGGGAGAGTAGCGAAGTATATACTTTACGTCAATACTGAGAAATGGATTTTTAGCGTTCTCTTGAGACCGAATAAGCTGCAGTACTTTGAATCGTCAGAATAATCCTAAAGTAAATTTATAAGTTTATGTAAGTGATCTCTTTTGCCAATCCTATCAATTTAATATATTTTGAATGAAGCAATAATAATTTCCGAGAAAAAGAAAATTTTGAATGCGTCATTACGTCATTAGTCAATTGGCATATACTCAAAATATTTTGGGAATTGAGAAATTAAAGAGAAACGAACACACTGTTATGCGCTACAACATAGCAGATATTACTAGCTTAACACAGAATGCAACTCTAACAAATATATTTATATATTTATATATATATATACATAGATTACATTAGTGTAATTACGTTTGTATCGCGAACGATAATAAGATTAAAAATCAATGTTGAGTAGCTAAATAGCGATGTTGACGCGATTAATCAATCATAAATGAGCAATTATCGCGAGAATAGAGGTACACCGGTTGCATATAACCGAGATAAGTACCGCAACTGCATGGATAATAAATCATATTAAGTCAACGATATCAGGGAATTATTTTACCACAGCGCTACTACGCGGTTCGAATTAAATACACCTGCATCTGCATATATGTCGGGTATATGCATATCTTATTTTCGCATTATCTTAAATTTCAGATTTATCAGACTAAGAGCCGCAAACATCGACAATTGAAAAATTATAAGGATCCAGATACGAATGTCAGAGGGAGAAAAAGAGAGAGCAATCGCACAAGGACAAGCGTAATCTATCTCGTAAATTCCAGTCACGCCACGATAATCGAACAACAGAAGTTATTTTCATAGCGCGACCGATATATCCTCGAAGCGTGGAGGGCGATAAAAAAACTGCATAAGCATCATAGCTCGTTAAAAGCGGGTTTCCTCTCGGGTCATTTATCAAAATTAACGACCGATCGGTTCGTCATCCATCACTATTTAGTTTAATAAAACAAGCAAACTTTTTTCTTCCTTTGTTTTTTTTTTCGTGTCTCCCTTGGTTGATTATATAAGATTCAGAAGATTTTAACTCGGATACACATTTCCTTATCCCGAATGTAAGAATCTTTTGCGGCGTAGATCGATTTTCCAAGCTACAAATTACGACTGCACGATAATTCGTTGATTTATTCGTCGATGTCTATAATTCTTGCAAATTATTTTTTTTATCCGACATGATAGTTTAACATTTTATAGGAGAGAGATTGCAATGATTTAGAAGAGCTAATACACGCAAAGTTATATCGCCGTGAGAAAATAAATTTTTTCTTCTACAAAGAGAAAAAGAGAGAGGAAGAGAGAGTATCTGTTTCCTTTTTTTATAGATTTTCGAAAACAATGATACTATAAAATCGACATTTCTGCATCACTTTTACGCAATCTGCATCGATATCAGCTTTGAATAATTTTGAATCACACATTTTTCTTATTTTCGAGCCAAGGATTCTTTTCGAATAAAAGTTTTACTTAAATATGGCGATTTTTCATACTCATCTTTTATAAGTTTTGGTCAAAAATGTAACTTTTACCCTCCAAACTCATATCATTATGCAAAACTCTTTTGTGCTCAAAATTCTTTCCCACATCTAGGCTATAAAAAAAGATTAAGATGATCTTTGTAATCTTATAAAGCATGAAAATGACTAAAATTTTAACTCTCATCTCCAAGAAATATTTTTTGCGCATCAAGTGTCACTTTGCGATTGAACAATCGAACGAATATATTCAAGTAATTCCGTCCTGAGAGTATTAATTGCATCTATCTTGCAATCTCAACAATCATAACGAGGTGTACATGTCTCTCATAGTAGATGGGAGCTGCTCGCTTGCGTTTCTCGCGATTATCCATCGATAGTGTATCGGGGTCATTCCGCCTCCGTCATCGGTCGTCACGATCTAATCCGACAACCTAGCGCTTTTGCGTGCGCCTGTGCCTGCCAGCAACCTCTAGTAAGTACACGTTGACGACGATGACGACGATGGTCTGCTACGACTGTACCCAAGCTGTGTCGAGTTCGAATCAATAACGAATCTCTCTTTCTCTCTCACTCTCTCCCTCTCTTCCACTTTCATCCTTCGGTTCACATCTCCATTCTTGTTCTACCTCTCTTTCCACAATCCGTGTGAGGATGAAGAATGAGAAAAAAGGAACGTATTGTCGTATTGAATCAGCATAAAAATTGGATAGTAAATACCTGGCACAAGCTTGGTAAACATCTGAACGAAAACCTCGGTTCCCTCTGACAAGTTTGCTCATTTTTTGCCGGGCTAATACAACGTGGGACCGTATTGCTACATCGGAAATCAATCATTCTTTCGCCATGTTATGCCAACTCGATTTCCGATTTCGTAATAGTTTACTGTCGTTATACATCGACGTCCTTTCTCGCGACATATAGGCTGAAATACATGTATATTTAACATTCTCATTGCGTGATATTGTTGGTAACGAACTTCTTAATAATTCATGAATTCTAATATTATTAGTAAAAAGAAAAATTGTACTTTACTTATAATTATGTTAATCCTAACTCTCCTCGAAGAAATAAATTGATTAAGATCCCTCAACACTAATCTAATAAATGCGTTGTAGCGAAAGATTATCATGAAAATCTCTGTAATATTTTTCTCTTATTTTTTCATTCAGTATATCGACTTCTGAGACTCTTTTTACAACAAAAGATCCGCTAAAGAAAATTCTAAACAGCTCCAATATAACCGTAATTGTCCAATCCGCATGCCGCAATATACAGTTGGGCGCCGTAACAAGAATCCCCTGAGCTACGCACTAGCAAAAGGTCCGCTGTGCTCCAAAGGGATGCCATTCTCTTTTGCAAAACGGCAACATACAAAGCGAAGCTCCCTTCTGGAGCGGAACGACGGATGCGCTCATCCGCTCCAGAAGGGCAAGAAGCGAGAGCCTCTCTTATGGGTGCACGGCTCGTTGGAGAGCATTAAAGAGTTATACGACCTACGCGCGCGAAAGGATCCCCCACGATGGTTCCGTGGTGTGGTACTGATAAATTTACAACGCCACGAACCGCTGCTCGCAACAGCCAATTCCTCAACCAAGTAGCGAGAGACAAGATAGGTCAGCCAGTCGCGACATCGAAAATTGTACCAATGTACAATGCGGATGACGCAAACACATCGCGAATGACTCCTCGTGCAAAAATAAGCCAAAATTGTGGGAATAAATTTCTCCAAACGAGCTTTCCAAAGATTTATGTTAAAAATCGAGAATAAAATATTTTCTCCGTTTCCTTCGAGCTTGAATAGCCTTCAGTAATTGTACCTTTATAACGGCTAAGATAATAAATATTGTTAGAAATATATTAAGATTATATGATTATTTTTTTATTCTTTTCTTTTATGAAGCCTTGTATTTCTTATGGAAATGACTTTTTTCACTGGTAAAAATTTATTCGAAATTAATCAAACTGAAAGAAAACATCCATTTTCCAATTTTTAATATTAATGGTTTGGAAAATGGAGTACGTCGTACGAAAATATTTTGCTTCAACATTTCAGCTTATTTTTGCATGAGAAATCGTGTATTCAGATCATCGTTACCGCAGCACCCGCAGGTATATTCAACATTTGTCGCCAGCTTCTCACGTGAATTTTATATGATCCTATGTTTATTTATTATTTGCATCACTATCTTCGACACCTGCGACACTATCTACACGTATGTTGCAGGTCAAAGCATAATTTGATCCCTTCAACTGCCGGAAACCGGAGCAAGCAAGGGTGGATCCCTCATAACCTTTGAAGTACTTTCCTCCATAAACGCTCATCTTTAGGATCGAGAGTGTCATGCATTATCGGATTGTTTACGCGAAAATCATTGAAAAATGTACAAGGTATAAAGTATCCTATAATTTATACTCATTGTGTATATTTTTGTATATTACATAACAATATGTAACTGTACAAAAATTTTGCAAAATAAATTTATCTTTAAAGAAACTTCATTTTTTATTGTTATGTATACGTATAAATGTTATGTTATTATGTATACGTAAAAATGTTATAAAAATATGGATAGATAATAAACCTTTATGATAAAATTTCTCTTAAAATTATGATACGCGCACCGCGATATTCGAGATATTACCGTGCTGTAAAAAATAAATCACCTTTATCTCGGCCAGACACGTATTTTACATCATATTGTTGTAGCGCGCGCATTTCATATTCCTCAGATGTTCATCCCGAAATCGGAAATTTGAGAGCCCGTCCGGTTAATAAACAAAGTCACTTACTGAAGTAAGGGCAAACGATCTTTCGCTCGGCTGAAAAAGCTCGGGCAGCTCTTCCTTCGCGCCTCCTTGGCTCGGAAAATGAGTTTTCGAGTTCGCTGGCGGACCAGAAACGAGCGGAATAAAGTTCCCACGCGGATACGGCGAAGTTACACACAACGATTTTGTGCTTCTCTTCGCAAACTTACAAATTGAAATAATCCAAGAGATTTGATACCTTAGTAGCATGGATAGAACGAAGTATCCCAACTTTTTAACGTCTTCGCGGACATTTTTGCGGGTTATTTATAAGACTTTTAAAGCGATATAATATTACTACACGCGAGAACAGAAAGAAAGCCCCCTTACGAATCGATATGATAAATTATGCAAAATTCGTTCGAGAGACTTAATCACGCCAGATTAAGAGTGGATAAAAAAAACGCTCATTAACGATTTTTCGATTAACAAGTCTATCTCGAAGTACGATCTTATAATGCGAGTTCTCATTTTATTTATGTTGATTTATTAAATATTCAGATAAAGTGGATTTTTTACGACTTATTTAAAAAATTCAGAACATTTGTAAATTTTAAATTAATTTTTATATCCTGTGTATAAATATAAAAATCATACAATTCTTCTCTGACTCTTTACGTTAATCTTAGAAGTGTTGAAAACATCATCTACAATCCAGAGTAAACAAACATTACACGACTGCGTTTAATTATAACTTCCATGAGGCGTAAATTTCCGTAATTTTTGCAGCGAAATTTTACACTCGACATAAATTTTCTCTACAATCTTCACATTTCTTATCCGATGCTTGTGCGTCTCATCTTCTAGCAAGCGTATTTATGCATTTCTCACGAAAACTCGAGGCAACATTGTGTATGCTACAGTAGCATGTATAATCATGATCAAGATTGCGGTGAGCCAAAAGTAGTCGCGGTTGGCGCGAAGTGTTACTCGTGAAACTTCTCTAAATATTCTTCAAGAAAGTCGTGTCGAGAATTTCTCTATGTTTTAGCTTCTTTCCTTTCGTGCCACCAAGTTGGCTATTTTTTTTAGAGAAGAGAAACTAAAGAACTTGGCGCGGAAGTAGCTTTCTTACACTTCATCACGTTTTATGTTTTATGAAAAAAGCCCTTAATCATCTCATATAACAATCAGAATGTAAATGATTAAAAATCTCTTTTACGTCTACTCTTTATTTCCTTTTTATATCTCGCAGAAGCGCAAAACAATCTCGCCAATATCGATTAATAACATTCTTTGCTCCTCATTCTAAAGTTCCGAAGTTCTGGAAGCGAATCTTCGTGGAATGGAGTCGACAATCCGGAGATAAGATGCGGTTTAATAAGGAAATTCACTTTTCTCACCGAGCATGCTATTCGTCGAATGGCTCTCGCAATTTTTAAGCGCGAAATAAAAGTATACTTTCGAAAGAAAATCGTTGAATTCTAAAACAACCAGAGTACTTTCGGAATATACTCTATCCATTAAATACTATGTAAAATTTTCTCTCATCCAAAAATAAAATCGAGTATTTTTTTCTCTCGTTATCATTCTGTAATGCATTTTCATTACTTGCAAAAATTTCAGTTCTTATATATGAATATATAAAATATGTATGGAGTAATATATGTAATATTCCATAGTTATTTCGCGCAGCGAACCAGAATATTTCCATGTAATAAATATAACTTTAATCCCGACGCAGTAATAAACCGTAAATAAAACTTTGTGCTGATTCGCGCGATATGTGACAGAAACATCGAGGATAATATATCAAAGTTAAAAAAAGAATAATATATCAATTTCAAAAAAGCGTAAAACGTGACGCGATATCGAAAATATATGCGAATACGGATGCTTTGCAACTCGCATATGCAAATCTCTTTAATTCGCGCCGCTACGATAATGTTATCGTTGAGCATCGATAAATTAGTATATGTATGAGATCCGACGTCGTATCTGCCAGAGGCTTCATCCTTCGGTATCACCAGAAGCGATTAACGCGCTCGAGGGAATTCAGGACGTAATAAATTGGCATACGCCATATGGTCACCGGAAGTTGCGCGTATCCCGATATGGAAGCGTTCCACGTAATCTACATTTGGTCCTCGTGAAATGGCATATTGATAAGTCTTCTATATCGAAATGGCGTATTGATAAAAGTTCTTCATATCGATTTGAATATAAAAAAAAGTTCCAAAAAAATTAACTTTTTTTATAAGAAGAGAGATTTGTATAAGTCAAGAGATCTTTTAAAAATAAAATAATAAAATTACATTTCTATTACCTTCTTTCGAGGAAAGAAATGAAAAATGGATTTTGTATAATACAATCATTTCAATTGCCTTAAAAATCAAACATTTTCATTTTGATTACATTCTAAAAATATGGAATTTTTAGACTTATTTTGCACATGTGTCACGTTTATATATTATCCATACATATAAGTGATATCTTACATGAATAATTAATTAAATAATAATAATTTATTAAAATTATAATTTATTAAATTAGGAAATAACTAATTTTTCGATAAAGAGAGTAAACTTATAAAATGTTCGCATTTCTATAGAATTATATTTCTATGTATCATTTTAAAGATTAAATTTGACAGACGGATAACGAGCGTCCCGTGCGAATCATTTTCTCCATTCTCTCTATTGTTCGGCAAAGTAAACTCTTTGCAATTAAAAAGCCTGCAGCTACGATTATGACTTAATGTAATCCTTTGTTGCGCGACTGCGCGCCATCGTAAATTACATTTCCTCGGTAAATAAGATAGAACGCCTCGAATGCCCGTTAATCGGTCTGATTTCGAGGATAATGACGACGGATGGAGTGCGGTCGGATAGCTACGAATTTATCGATGTTCTAGGACAATGTCGGATCTAGTAGACGATTAAAAAGATTCGCGTGGCAAAAATATCTCTCGTGTGCATTGTCTACCGACATCTACTCTTTTTTTTGCATCATGAATCTTCTCTATCAACATTAGGCCACGAACATGTGTGATTTATCTCGCCGATCAATCTTCGTGAATCATCAGAAATGAATGATATGAAGATTAATCAAAGCAGAATAAATAGCCAAATTGTAGCTCTGCTTTTTCGAGACAAGACCTGATGAATTAGCGACTAATGGATATATTTTTGCTGTGGAAAAATTATACAAGAAAAATAGAACAGAAGTTAACAGAAAGTTATTATAATAAAAGAAAAAAATTTTCGAAAAATATTCGCTGCTTTCCTCTTTTCACACACATGTATCAAAGTTTAATAATAGAAAATTCTGCGAAAATAACAAATCATTTTGGAAAGAAAGCTTCGATTTACGAAATGCCATCGTTGAATTTCGCGTGCGATTTGACGCCAAATTTATCTTCTCGCGGACCCGCGGAAAGATTTACGATCGAACGACATAGCAACGTATAGTTATAGCCAACGTAAATCAAAATTATCGTTTTCTCGCGAAATTTTTTGACGCCAGGCGACGTTAATAGCGATCGCGCTTTCAGTTAACACATTTTTCTCAGCTTTCATCAAGCACATTTTCGCATTCCAATCTATTACGGTGTTATGCATGCTTCGTGTACCTAACAAACGTTTTATGAATAAAATATTCCTAACATAGAGCAGATAATTTCTCCTTGCCGACGTTTAATTTTACTCCGTATAAATTTTTCTGTACATTCTAAAGCCGCGAGCCTAGCGTGCGATAATATAATGCGAGAATACATTAAGATCTCTCTCGTAGCAAAAGAGATGCATGATATTGGAATCAGTTTCTTGAATTTTTCCGCCTTTTAAAGCATTGCGATAACGCCGATAATGTGGCAAAATGCTAGAAAAAGTCTTGCTTTAAGATTCTACGGTTATACGTGTTGCAGATTTTACATGAAAAAATCATGCCCGTTTGACAAAAGTTTCAAAGTAAAAGGTAGCTTACTTAGCACGTATTCCGACTCTCTATGTGAGATATATTTTTTTCTATTCGAGAGATTAATGTTTCCGTATATTTCCTCTCGGGTACCTCTCTTTTTCCTTCTCGTATCTAATTTTATCACATCACGCTGTTGGAAACGAAAAATCCATAAAATTCCCACAGGATACATTACTGTCAGGTAAGATTACGTTGCTTCTGCAAAAGAGAAACCTTGCAATGTGTTACAAATTATTTTAGAGTTATCTTTAGAGGTATCAATATAAATAAGTAATATTTCTCCGAGAAACAATTTAATTAATGTTTAAGAATTACTTTTTCTCGAAACCTGGGAGAAAAGTATATTTCGAATTACTGAAATTCACAGTTTACTGTTCGATTCTCGTAATGATCCCTCTTTCTCTATCCATATTATTTCTTTCGCGTACTTATCCAATTTATGTAGTTCTTTCTTTACTTCAATAACTCTGTAAGGTTATCTTCAACATTTCCGTTATTTTCCCAAGTATCGCCGCGCTTTTACCTAGAAAATAACGCAACATCCGCGCGTGTGCACATACGCGGAATATGAGACGATAAGAGGCGAGCATAAAAGAGTAAAAACCGGAGAATGAAAAAGTAAAACATACACGTACGTGAGAGTAGAGGAATTCTTAAAATACAAACACACCGGGTTACACATCGTCTCGTACGTTTTGCGAAAACGTTCGCGGCGCGATGTACGTCCATGAACGTGAAACATTAATTTCTGTTGATGGAGCCGCCTTTACTGCCGCTCGTTCGCTTTAGTTGAGAGGTGAGCACGCGTAACTTATGTACACGAATGGTTTCAAAATTTGAAACTTTGCGATAGGAAAGTTTGAAGAACGTATATGAGAGAAAAGGACAGAGAAAGAGGGAGAGAGAAAGACATTGGGGAGACGAGTAGAGGGAACTAAGGGTGAGAAAGGGCGACGGTGTAATCACGCCAAAGTACAAAGTTTTCAAAACAGCATCTCGATGCCGCGCCCCGCTATTTCATTCATACTGGATTGGAGGAACGCGCAATTGCATTGAATAATACACTTGTTCGCTCCGCTATCGATCCCGAGTTTCCTATATGCGCCGTGTGTGCTCCAAAAATTACTCTTGATTAATAATGAAACGTGACGCGCAATTCCCGGATAATCCGATAATTGTTTTTCCGTTTGCGCGGAAAATCGTGTTGTTAACGGTGCGCGTAAACACAACGCGGTTGCTCGTTTCTATTTCATTCACTTTGACAGTCGCATCTTCTTGGCGCTCTCCTGCTTAATAGCTTGTCATCGCTAATGTTTATTAATTCGTGCGTTATATAAATGATAACATGTACGTGAAAATACATTTTATTTTAAAATTCTATTCTCTCTTTTAGTAGTAAAATACTGAGATATATATTTTGTAAATATATTTTTCAACAACACATATCACGAGTTTTACGTTAAATTTGTTAAACAAATAAAAATTTATTTTGTTCCTTCATTCCTAACTGTAAAAAATTGTCACTGAAGGGATCAATGTGGTCGTTCTGTTTTGTAATTAATTGCGAATGATATTTTTTTCGCTTCCAATTTCATGATCTCCTCAGACTGTAATTACTTTACTTAACGGGTGATTTGAGATAATTAAATATTTGCTCCTAAGCAAACATATTTATAACTCAATATTTTGACTTGATTCGCAGTTACGTGTGTCGTAACGAAATTATTAATCGCTTGAAACTGTGGAGCGCGTGCGTGCGGGAAAACTGATGGGAGAAACACGACGTTAATTCATTTCCAATTGGCGTGATGCGAACACGCCATTATATTTTCACGATTTTCGATTACATTTTCAACTACGGTCGATTTCTCTACGCTCGGTAAAGGAAACCGGAGTAACTGGGGCGAAACAACTCTTTTATTCCACACTCGATCGGAAACGAGTTAATCACCGCACCAAAAGATTCGCGCGCACATCGATCTAGATAATCGAATTCGAGCGCGAGTGCGCTTTTATCCGAACAATCCGGCGCTCCTGCTTTTCTCAAGCCCCCTCCGGCTTGCACATGTCTCTCCTCTCCGTTCTCTCGCAAATATAATTTTCCTCGCTTTCCCGCGCGAGTCTGAGATCGATATACACCACGCCTCACCAAGGCAACCATACGAGCAACTTCACTTCACTCCAATGTTCCCAACCATCAACCTCCTCGTATTCTCCCCTACCACCCACCCACCCTCGGCGGCTGTCCATCGTCACCACCAATCCCTTTTGTATTTCACCCCGCTGTCTTTTTCGCGCGACCACAATTTTGGCGGATCCCGACGTTTCATCAGAGCAGCTGTTCCGACCGAAACAATACCCATTACAATGCATAAATAATACGTAAAATGCCCTCAAGAGCTAACGGGGATTATATCGAATAAGCTTTTGATCCGACATTATGTGAACAATTTTTAGATTACACTTTCGTTGAATAAGATCTCCTCAACCGAGGAAAAAAAGATTCTATTAAAATTGTGCAATGCGTCGAAACTATTATATGGTATAATATTATGCGAATAGCAGATGTGAATATCTCGAAAGATTCATAAATTTGACATTAAATAAAACTTAAACTATAAGTTAGTGGAAAATAATTACCAAAGTTATATATAAATACGAAAATTTATGCTTCTAAAATACCCCTTTTGTAGATAAGGATACTTAATAAAAAGAATGAAATTGTGATACTGGCTTTTTGCGAAGATAAATTTACATTACACGTTATACTAAAAATCATGCTTAATAAAGTTACTCTTTTATAATTATATGTATTTTTTTATTTTAAATATATTTATTTATGCATTTATGTATTTATTAAAACGTAAAATACGCGAATTTACTCATTTGCGTAGCATTATGATGATTGTACTCCGGAAACGAGAAGGAAAATTTGAAATTGAAAAAATTCTATTCCCTCTAACTTAATTTTTTCTCCGACTTGATAACGACGTACCGTTACTCGATTTTACGGCGGTCCAGCTCGTAAGATACCGTTTTTCTCAGCCTGGAAATTGTCACGTAGAATACAATGCCTCTCCACAGCTGCTGATAGATATGGCTATCAAATTGCACCATCTGAGCGAGAAGACGTAAGCTTTTTTTTTACGCAATCGTGGAGAGGACACTTTTCTTCGTTGCGGGAAAAATCCACGCTCTGTCGTCGCGTCGATAATTACGCAATAAAAGAGCGATATCACGCTCCGAGTTGTCCTAGTTCTGGCGCATGCATGTGGCGGAATATGTGCGTGTATATCCTGAGAAAGGCAGAGGCTATATCGGATTATCGATCGCATGCATTTTTTTTCCAACCGCATAAAAGATTGATCGATGCTGCTTAAGCGCCAAGGTGTAGAATGCCAACTTTCAGAATAAAAAGAAGACGTGACTCGCAGATTAAATAGACGTTTACGTAATATCTCATATTTGATACATTTCCGATATATGATATTTGATTCGGAAAAAGGTATCTGCATTTATAGTCGCAAATGTAACTGATGGATCCGTTGAATATATTAAATAAAAAAAGATTCCGATAAAACACATCCGTTTGTGTCTTCCAATGTTATCCAATGTCAATTACAGTTAAATTGAAATTCTAGAAATATACATATGTATATATACGTATGCACATACGTAATAAAAATTCATGATATAAATTCAATATTTTCCATTAAAAATTCCAATTTAATTTATTTTAAAACAATACCAGTGTTTTCAACAGTAATATTCATTTATCTTAAGAGATGTTAAATGTCATTGTCTTCTTACTTTATAAGTTCGCATCGTACTAAGTCGAGACAATATTATGGTGTCATAATGTTTAACTCATCATCCATGCATACCGTGTTCTCATATCATTCGCCCTCTAATATCATTCTCGTAAAATCACGGAGCACAAGTGAAAACAGAGACCATTTTAACCCCTTCTATCGATAATGCTTCCAAACGCTATACAAAGTGTTGCATAATTCATTACAGCATCCTAACAAGCTAGGGGATGATACAAAACATATACGGTATTCATTATCATTGTTGCAAAATCGTGTAAGGGATGATGCTCCGGATTAGAAAATTGTTAGTGTATTCTATACATAAGAAACTTGCTAATGCAAATTGCGATTATGATGATTAAAATCAAATAATATATAATAAAAAATATTCATGTGTGTGTATGTGTGTGTGTGTGTATAAAATAAAAGAGAAAGAAAGAACGAGGAAGCAACAATAGAAATTTTTGTCTAGGAAAGCAAGTTTTTATCTGCTTTATGAAGCAAAATGGAAACTGTGTAACGCGCATAAATGTATATACATTTACGTTATATATAAAGTTTCCATATTCTGCTTTTTATAAAATAGACAGAAACCTAATTTCCTAGAAAAAAATTTCTATTGTCATTCTAAGACATGAGATAGAGAGAATGACACGTAATATAAAATATTTGCCAACTGTAGGGCAAAATTATCTTGATCAAAAGCTGGCATAACACTCATTCATACAACGCTAATAATAATCTCGAGATGATCGAGATAGTTAAACGTCTAGTATGTTATCAAATTAAGAGAGAATGAAATATAAATCTATTCTAATCTCGTTCCCGAGCAATGCAATCTAGATTCCAACTCCGATAAGAATCTCAATCGCCATTGCAAATAAATATATTAAATCGCACAGCGATGAATTTATAGAGCAACGTAATCTGGATGAAAACGTTCGTGTACCCTCATCTTCTGATTCATCGAGGACCCTCGTAGCTCGACTGTAATTGTAGAAGCACAACCGTTGTGCAGATATTACCGTTCTTGAACGGTCCAACGATTTCGCGTGTGTGCGCGCCAAACAACAGTGACATATACGATCTTCCACGGTATGATCAATTGCGTTGACTTCTTTTTCAAATACGAGAGATTGATCGCCGGTCGAGCCACGGGGGTGGAAAAGGTCGATCGAGAAGGGAACGTAATGGAGCAAAAATGATCCGATTTTAAATTTCTCCCCATTACTCGAATTTTATGCAGTCCAACAAGTCGAACTTTGCGCTCTACAAACTTACCCCTCTTTTATCCGCTTTTCTGCGGTCTCATTGTCCTGTCCACCTATGATCGAGTTTTTAATCTCGATATTTCACGTATGTTAATTATTTAACCGTCAAATGCACACCTTAATGCACAAAGGATTGAATTTTCTCGCGCGTAAATTACAGCGATATTCTTTTGTTGAAAACTGGAGCAATTTTTCAGAGATAGGAATTTAGCCGCATATTCCTTGAGAATATTTTTGCACGTTCAACATTAAATGCTTTAGTAATTAAACTGCGAATTAAAATTCTTAATTAAGATAAAGATTCACTTCAAATGCAAAAATGTTCTGTCTTACATCCCTTTTTCCCTTTTCCTCTATATATATCGTAAAAGCAGATTTTACATGATATAATTTTAATTTATTTCAATTTCATTTGTTTGACTTAAACTATTAAATAGTGAAATTCCCTATAAAAGAGAGATTAAATACTGCGATCAAAAAGAAGAAAATACATATCACGCAATATCCGCTAAGTAATCACATCAACTCAAGCAAACACGCGTTTTCATGCCAACATCTCTTGAATTTGCCAGCTTCGTCTCTCTCCTGAGTGATGATATTTAAGACAAATTCAAACACACTCAGAGTGAAAATTTAAACCTTTTAAAGTGGAACTTGAGAAAGTTTGAATGACTTATATAATTAAAATCCTATTCCAGAAACTGATAAGCGTTCCAGGCATAAGGTGCCTCTAAAACACCGATTTCTTTGCCATCGAGAGAGAGATTGATCAATGAGAGAAGAGAGAAAAAGAGAGAGAGAGAAAGAAAGAGACAGAGAAATGGAGAAAACGCAGCAACGAATATCGATCCACAAGGGGTGAAGCGAAGTATAACGACTCGAACCATCAAGCATCGGAGAGTACGCGACGGGACCTGACCGACTTTACACCTCGTTAAAATTGCATTAGATAGACGCGGGGAAAAAGATGTCGCGCGCGCGCAACGTCCGTCGTCTGAGAATATGCACTGCGTTGAAAAATGTAAGCAACGTGCCGGATAATCGCGAAACCGCACGGATCACGTGAGGCCAAGTTTCAAAGGAACCTACCCTCGGACGGAAGCAAGACGAGGATATAGCCAATGGAAACGTTATTTGCGCGTTTAATTATGCAACGTTATAAATCGGGTCGCAGGTAGGAACTAAGTTAACGCAATTATTAAGAGTTAGCGTAATATATTGCGACGGAACTCAAACAAGTCTCACCGAAAGATACGCTTGGCGTACGTAAACGTTTGATATTTGCATAATATAATGGAACGTCCCTGAGACCAACACAGCGGATTCCTTTCAATCACATATTCATTTACGAAATCAATATAAGTCAACTTACATATAAGTATATATATATATATATATATATATATATATATATATACCGGCAAACTATAAATTTTTATAACGAGTTATGATTTTAGGTCGGAATCGCTGAGAGATCGTCAAGCGATAAGTTGGAAGTTTCGTGAGGCAGAAGGATTGCGTGAACACATTTCGTCGCGTGACTTTTTCGAATAAATTAATTAGTTGCGCCGGAGTCAACAATGCTAATGCAATATGGTAATATTAAATTTAGGCATTAAAATATCGAGTTTAAATACGATATATCACGAGCGTCCGGCTGAGCTTTATTATACGATACGTCTGGATAATTAAACCATTGTGTTCTGCACAACGGTATCAAGTCGTATTATAAATTGATTAACGATATTTAATAATTCTTCTTTCAAAGCGTATTATGTGCGTATGAAAATAAATAATGTCGAATCCGATGTATTTACATGCGCACAAAATTGTAATTTCGCTCGCGGTAAACCGACAAACTCAAACGTGCTGCACGTTGGTCAGTATTTTCGCGCATTCGTTAAATGTAACTATATCCGATTCTCGTCCCATATTTCTCTCGCGTTTCATTACGATCTTTAATGAGGAAATAAAATTTCGCATTTATAATTGAAAAAAAAATCATGACGCGAGATTCTCCATTTTCCAAACAAACGAGTAAAAATCTAGTAAAAAAGACATACCTGTGCTTTCACTCCTGTTAGGCCTGATCCTTCCTCTCGCGATTCGCAGACAGCATCCGTATCCGAGGAACACGTAGATCTCGTGTCAATCGAGCAATATGCATAATAAAGGGACGGCCGCTTTCTTCTCACGTAGCACATTTGATTATTTACGTAGAACGTATTTGTCGACGGGTACGCGGGAGAACGTGTTCAATCCTCGATTCACGCGTCCTGAATTTTTCTTCGAGAGAAAAGAAAATCTTGAGCAACTGCAGAGTCGCGATTATTCAGACCGCGAACCGCGAAATCGCGATGCGAACGTCGTCGATCCCGGCATAAATCAATTTGACTCGATAAAATTGTACTCCTCTTCAAAGTGCTTCTACACGACAGAAGAAATGTAAACATCGGAGAACGTAAACACACTGACGTAAATACGATGAAAATCACGTGGCGTAATAGACAGAGAGAGGATATAGAGTGCGCATCGTGAAAAATCGTGTCGGCGAACGTCCCAGTTGCCGCGAGACCGATAAATCAATTTCTAAAGCTTTAAGCGCATCCTGACTGGACACACAGTGTTATACGGTGATCCGGCGAAATAGTGTACCTCCGAAAAATATCGGGAGCGCCAACGACTCTCCGCGAGTTATCGCAAGAAACTTTGGTGTTAAGGACGTACAACGTTCGAAAATTCATTCCCTCCAAATTCTATACAGCAGAGAGTACATTTAGCAAACTTAATAACCGGTATATATACACGGAATGTAGCACAACCGGTGTGCGAGACAGTTGAGAAAGTACGAGTTGACTCTTCATGAAAACATAACATGAAATGGCAAAATAAATTTTTTTCTGAAGTACACAATTTTTAATTTTCCGAACACGAGCGCTTTTGCATAGAAGCGATAAATTCCGAAAAAAATATAACCGTGTTATATTAACGCGAGTGTGCGTCTCATATTTTTTAACGCGTCCAAAAATTCGGAGCGAAAAGAGGATAAATGAAGTCTTGCGAAAATGTGCGACAAGCGTAATTTCTACCGTCATCCCGTTTCCATTTGCATCAACCGGAAATAATTGATGACCCTAAGAGACATAATAGACCGTTTTGCGGGAGATATAAAGTGCCGCTGCCAAATCGAAAGCACATATTATATACGTGGGGAGGAAAATTTCCCGCACCATTACGTGAATAGTTAAGGCGCGCGGTCACGCAGCCATAAAACCCCGACTTGAGAGAATGTGATCGCCGTCTTTTGCGTTACGTAAGTGTAAGTACGTGTATACGTACGCTTGTCCAAGCAATGATAGTACACAAAGGATCGATCGAGCAACAAGTGAAGAACGCAGAAGAATTTGTACGATGTGTCCGCGTTAATGGCGTGCCTATTACTGTGTACGTTACTCTGTCTCTCTATAACGTGTTTATATCTCTAATGGGCCAGAGGACAAAGAGACATAACGAACACGGTCACGAAAATTTTATATATATCTTTTCTCCCTTCCTTTAATAATGCCTATTTCTTGAAATGTAAACAATAATACGAACTTAAGAAGTAATAGTATTTGTTTATTTTATTCATCTCGTCTCGAATATATTCAATGTCAAACGTAATATATTTAATAATAAAATTCCCCTCGGGAGAGAATTAATTAATCTCGAACAAAGTTTAGCGAATAATTAAATTTTTACTTTTCGCAAGTTACTCCCACTCGTGACTTTGAAGCGCATGGGCGTAATTACTATGGAAATTTCAATTTTTACACCATGAACCAAGACAGATGGGAAAGAGCAGCTGGTTGATACAATGGTTAATATATTTTCCGGCGAACAAGAAAGGCCGGGTCGGATTGAAAGGAAATTTTTTTTTCGTTTCACGAATATACGAAAGAGTAAAAGGGAGATTATATTGATCCAAGTTACGAGCTGCTTATCCCGACCCTGCCCCGGAATCATTCACGTAGAACTTTGTAATTTACGTTGGTGAACGTCATGTATATATGTACATGGATATTTTGTCGCCAGCTTTATTCTTGCGATCGATGTGTCAAAAATCAAAAGATTATTTAATATCTATTATTTTTTTAAATAACAATCATTTTTCCCTTTACATTTTTTGAACTGACGGAAAGAATCATATTTCGAGGCAGTAAACATGAAATGATATGCAAATACAATAGATTTGAGAGATTCATTACAATGGATTTGAACCGTTATTACACATCCTAATTAAGTTACGATTAGTTGAGATAATGCTAATAGCTATAATTAGTGTATATTTGAAATTTCTACTGTTTGAAATCAATTTTGATGATTATTAAATATTGCACAGAGTGTAACGCAATGTATCTTTATTTAATGACTTTCACAATTACGTGCCTTCCCAGTTATTGGTTTGTTAATTGAGAAAAATAGAATTAATGTCATTCGGTACAAGTTCGCGAAGGGGATAATTATCCCTTTTTAGAAAACTTAGCTTTGAGCAGTGACTCAAACGAAGCTAATAAATAGGAAAGAGTCTCGTCTACAATTTTGTTTAATTACTATATTTATTGTTTGCAGGGATAATATAGCTATCCGGCACAATGCCTGTAATCGCCGGATCATCGCGGTTTTGTAGGAGGGGGAAAAGAGGGGGAACGGTTAATCAATTTCTTGCCGCGGCCCCGTGTTGACCGTGTCGGAAGAAACATATTAACCGTCATCCCGCACGATTCTGCCGCGAATCCTCGAGCACGACCGTGCTAGATTTTCGACCAATGTACAGGAATAGAACGAGAACCAAATCGAGGAGCGAGAATAGAAACCGAGGCCGAAGCACTTTGCACGGTATTTCGCGGCATCCGCGATAAAACCGCGACCACACACATCGTCGTCGCCGTTGCCGTCATCGTCGCCGCGACGTGTAGGTATAGGTATATACCGTAACGTTATTGATCTTTGTTTACCGTGAAAGAGAGTGACGTGTAAAAAGCGTCGCGCCGCTTCAACGAGACGACCGGTCTTTCCACTTCGAGATTAACCGGCGAAAATACTGTCGAAGTTCGCAGTTAGAGAAGAGAATACACGTCAACTTTTCAAAAAAGAAAAAACTCTGTTGACTCGCTTCTCCCGGATAATATGTTGTTGTTTGGGACAAAATGAAAATGTATTCCAAATGTATTCCATTTGCATTTGCATGCACAACATTTGTATTGTACTCTGTAATTTGATAAAATTCCCCATATTAATTATATTTAATGTTAATATTCTTGGAATCCAGATCGCTGTCATATAATTTCCGTTCACTTATAATCTCAAGTTACTGATATGCTCCAATATTTACTTCGGACATGAATAAGAATTTTCATTTAGGTCATTTAATTATATTACAAATTATTGTTATATTCAAGAGAGGAGAGATGCAAATTTTAATGTTTAAAATATATAAGAATTTAATATAAATTTTAATTTTTTTAACAATATTTTTTTTCTCCAAATTTTCCGATAAAAATATTGATTATGTCCCTCTCTCTAATTATTAATTATTTTTTTTAATAAAGCCAACATGCCAGAAATGACCGACCGCGATGACAATTTGACACGAACGGGTGTGTCGTTTACCGGCGTTTTTAAATATCTCCAGTGAAGACGTTAAGCAATTGCGTCTTTTTTTTAATGCACGTAAAAGAACCGTTGAGTACGCCAAACATGCCATCAAGTAGTGCGGCTTTTAAATTGCTCCGCCCTTGACAGAAGTCGCATACTAGCGCGCCGCGCTCGCGAAAAGTACAACATGCTATAATGGTTGTTAAAAAATGAGCACGGCGAAAGGGTTAATTAGCAATCTCACTTGCAAAGTTACGTTCTCAAATCAACTTATAACTTGAGTTTGCCTGCAACTCTTTAACGGCAGCCATCGCGGTTTGCTAGAAAATGCAAACCTCGTCAAATTTCTTGCGAACGCGAGATTCTGTTGCTGTTTTTTTTTCTACCGTGGATAAAGAGCGAAAATTCAGAACTCTGTCCCGTGTAAAAAAAAAATATTCGAAATAATTTCATGCATTAAACATCTTCAATAGTTTAATAATTAAAATAATTACGTTGTAAGTGTATTACATCTTATAAAAAATTTTGATATCAATCTGAATATGCAATTTTATTCATAGCACTATCTTATTCGGCGATGAAATTTGTCTCGTCTTTATCGAACGAACAAAGCGCAAAACATGACGGCGACGGCGACAACCGGGTCGATTGCAAAGTACAAACTATCGGGGATACTAATCTCCATTGTTGTAACTATATAACGTACGGTCGCTTGGTTAACGATATTGACCCTCTTGCGAAACATTTGTTTTAGGATTAAACAATCGCATCGTAATAAAACAGCCGATCCAGCCAACGATCCAATTGTCTGGATTCGATAGCGCCGCGAGTTCTAGATACATTTTACGCGAACAATGGGAGCGCTAGAAAAACGTACGAAAGCTTTGAGCCTCTACAACTCCAGTCTGAAACAATTCTCACTTCGTCTTTTGAGATGCAAATCGGAGTCAAATCAAAAGCGAGAAGACACTTCAAAAGCGCAGTTACTCGTGATTTCATTTTGCCCACTCCAATTTTTTTTAATATGTTAATATATATTTTCCTAGGAATTTTTGTAAAACTCCATAAAGTGTCCCTCACAGAAACTATAGAAAGCAAAGAGAGACTACGCTCATTCAATAATCTATTTAGTTATAATAATTTTACAGCTTCTGTCTTAGGAAATGTATCCTATATTAATGTATGCTATTCATAATTTCACATACATCTCGTGCAATAAATAACGAAATTTATATTTTGCTTGCAGCAAAAATTCCCTTGTATAAATAGTAATATATATAATATATATGTAACACACGTGTGTTGTTACAAAGCGGAATTTTTACAGATAAACAAAATCTTTTTTATTACATGACGATATATGTTGACATTAATATCCGTCGCCCAAAGTTCCCTTTGTAAACAAATCTGACGCACGATAAAACCGCTGTTTAATATCGTTGCTTTTATGAAACTTCAGTGATTATACTTGAAATATTTATTGTTGTATTGAGAAAAACGAGCGGCTGTGTAACCCGCTAATAATTCACTCTCGACTTTCTCTCTCGCGCATAGTAAATTCGTTAACGTGTACATAACGCGGTGATGCATTAACCGCACCGAGCTTTTTCGGGAGATGTGAATGAAATAATATTGCACATTTCATCGAACGTGCGTCGATAATATAACTGACAAGTTTCGGATTTTAGCCGCGTGATCGTTGACCGCGTAAAAATTCTGCAGGATAAATTTCACATGTCTCGAAAAAAAAATTCGAAGTACTAAACATGTACCATAATTAATGAAATTTCATAATAATCTATTATGCGCACAAATTATGTCAATCAAAATCAAATTTGTTGTCATAAGATAAATTTAATGAAAGGAAAACAATAAGCTTCTAATGTGATTGTTCCTCGATTAATATTAATATATTGGCGAAATTTTTAATTATCTATATTATTTAATCGTTAAAATTGTTTATAAAAGTTCGCGGCACTCTTATCGATACTTAACATATTGTAATTGTATCATTTTATTTATACGGAAGAATTTTGATAGATGCCATACGAAAAAAAATTGATTTAATATTAATATTTATATATAAATTATATGAAAACAATGGTATTTTCCATCAATTGCGTTTGTAAATTTTTGTAAATTTTTTTCTATAATATTATTTAGCACGCTGTCAAAAGTGGTAAAACGCTTGCTTTATATAGGCCAACCATCGATTCGACAACAAATTACTCACGCCCTGTAATTCATACCCTCACAATCGCTATATCTGTTGCACACTTTAAAAAAAACATAATAACTAAAAAGATTTATTTAGATTCTAGAACAAAAATCTCTCATCACCAAATAATTAAAAAAATTCATTTAATTGAAAAAATAGGTAACTCACGTTGAAAGAAATAATCTCAATGAATAAATTAAGAGAATTAGAAATTTTAATAAAATATTTTATAATAAGAAGGCTATATCAATATAAATTTAATATTTTAATAAACATTTTAATAAACAAAATATTTTAATAAACAAATATTTATAGTAAAATCAATGCTAATTAATGTATTAACAGAAATAGCATAAATAACGCAATATATATTGTTGTTTTTTTCTTTATACTATTATTTAATAAATACTTGGAATCTCAGAACGTTAAAAGATATCAAAAACACCAGATTTTAATAATTAAGTTTGCCATCTCATCTCTTCATATTCATTATGATTTGTCATTATCTATGAATAACGCGAAAGTGTCATATCGCGAGATGAATTAATTTATGAACGATCACGTGTCTCCCCGGTGGCGTTGATGGCGATAAATTTCATCGCACGCGCGCGACAAATTTTCGAGGGGACGCGTTACCGAACCCGGATGAGAGGTCGAGCCGTCGATTAATTTTCGTGCGAACGTCGAACGTTATATTCGTCGTCCTTTCGGCGGAACACGATTCACCGCGACGTCACCGCGACTAAAGGTCCCAGGGCATGAATAATCCGCGCATCGGGGGCTAGAATAATTTCAACGTTGAATTCAAATCCGGGATCGATGTGAGGCCTACTCTCTCCTGCTGACGATCTAACCCAGTTTCGCCTACGAAGGCGTGTACAGGCCGCGAAACGCGGCTGTATAGTAGAATCGAGCGAGTCGATAAAAACGCAATTTTTCGCTAGCGTTTCGTTAGCGTTACGTATTATTCAATCAGGGAAGAGAGCATTTAATGACGTGGAAACGTGAAAGAAGCTGAATCGTTTCACGCATATCTCCTTTCTCTCCCTCTACCCCCTCGTCCCAGCGAACGTAAACACGATTCATCCGCGATCATTGAGCAAACCAATTTCGTCGATTGACCACACTTTCTTCCCTTGATTATCGAATAACATTACATAACTAGGAAATATATATATTATATTTTACATATATATATATATATATATATATATTTTATCCCGTGGTCTAGACGACGAGCACTTCGTCATTGCGGATCTACTGCGTCTTGCGACTTTTATCGTGGGATTAATTTGCATTTACCCTTCTTGTGTGCTTCGCACATTTATATCACGCGAGAAATCTGAAGCCAAGTGCCCCTCGTATACAATGAGTAGTTGCGAGCCGCAAAATGGACCGCGATGCGCTTCCCTAACGATGAGAAAACGAGCACGCACCACGTGAGCTTTCACAGGAACGACGTCGGCGTATAACTCTCCCTCTCTCCCTCTCTCTCTCTCTCATTATGTTCACTCACCTCCCGCGTAACAACCCGCTGCAAAATCGCCGTTTACGAGACCTCACGGGCGAGAACCACGCGCGAGAGAGAGATTAATGAGCGCATCGCGTGAAAGAGCGCCGCACGGTATACACGGTAGGGCTCGCATGCCGCCGTGGAAACGTGATCCCGACACGCGCGTACTTGGCCGCCCTCCCCGCGGAGATTAATCGGGGGTGGCACCACCCCCTCCCCCGTCAGCCTTTAATAGACGAGGCTGCCGGACGACGGCGGATGCGCATCGGAGTGCATCGGCGTAGCGAGGGGGGAAATGCACGCGGGGAACGCACTGCGAAAATCGAACGCGCGAAAAAAATTCGCGGTTGGCCGAAAGAAGGGTAGAGAACGCACACACACGCACACACACTCGCGCGGACTACTTCGGCGCGACGATGTACCAGTAGTACATACAGAGGATAGGCGGGCGGATTGCGTGCGTGCGTGCATGCATGCGTGGGTGCGTGCGTGCGTGCGTGCGTACGTACGTACGCGCGCGCGGGCGCGCAAAGTGCGTGTCCGCCGCGTGATAAGGGCGCGTAGAGATCCGTCCCACGACCTTCGGTCGACGAAGGTTCGTCGAAGACTGGTCGGTCGCGAGGGTGGGAGGCTCTTTTTCAAAGGCGGCGTTTTCTCGACGGTGACGGCGAAGCTTCCGGATAGGAAGGTAACGGGCATGCGTGCCATGACGATCGGCACGACCGCGCCGACGGGGTGCCACAGGGTGTGCCTGCGAGAGCGAGAAACGCGTGATCCGGAAACTGTAGCTCTCGCGGTCGCCTCGTTTTCAGCGTGAGGATCCCTGATGACGACGGTGCGCGCGCGCGCGAGAGCGTTTGCCCTCACTCGGTGTTTGCGGTTTGGTCGACGGTGATGTAGATGAGACTACCTGGGGAGCTTTCATTCTCTCTGTGCTCGCTCGGAGAACGTTAGAGATTCGTGTTTCGCCCTCGTCGAGTCGTAAAGGGGAGTCGTATTTCGCAGCGGATTCATGCGTCAATGAGAATTTCTCGCAGAGAAATTGTGGACTCGAAGATGTAATTTTTTATAGAAATAAAAATTTTTAATGCATATTAAAATTGATACTTTCGATCGATTTTTATGCTAGAAACGAGGTCACGTGAATGCAAAAGCCTCTTAAAATGTTTCTTTATGCAACAGTGGAAGATGCTCTTGAATTAAAGATATTGCGTTTAGTTCGGTTACAAAATGTCGATTCGACCGCACTGCGGTAAAAGCGAAGTTACTGGATCACCTGATAAATCGCACATTCACAGGTTCATCCATTATTTGCCGCCTCATCGGATATACGACCTTTTTTCTGACAGCTATCAAACGCTTTTCTACCTTTGGCGAAACTTATCTGATCGCGTTCAAACTTATTCAAGTACATATACTTTAAAACTTTTATACTCAAGACCCTAAAGCCACTAAAGAATAAAAATGCCTATAAATTTTAAAGTCCAATCTCTCTTGGCAAACGCAAAATAAATGTCACTGCTGTTGCCAAAATAATGGCGATATTTCGAAATTTTATTAATCGATGTGTTAAACAAAATTATCCAAATCAATGTACATCTCAAAAGCATGCAGCAACAATATTAATAAAAAGAGATATTTGACTCACCAACCCGCGATGCCATTTGGTTGTATCTCCTGTAGGAATATGCCAAGCTCGCCCTTATCCTTGCTGCGAAGTCCAACTACACTGAATCCCAAACTGGTTCCCTCTGGTTTATACAACTGAAAAAAAAACGAAATTGTTACATTAGTGGAAAGTATTTGAAATATAATTCTGTCATCATATTTTTCTTTATATATAAGAAGAAAACATGATAAAAAAAATTAACAAAGTTAGAGAAAAAAGATCCTATAAATATGTTTTACCAAAAAAGATATTTTATTAATCCATGAAAAATGTATATAGAAATTTACCTGCACTGTAAATATTTGCCGTCCCCTCGCAGCAGCCTCGATGACCTTTTTAAACTCTTTTGCATAAGTAGGAGTGGTTATAGGCGGCATTCCCATAACTTCTGAAGCAAGACTGGGACTAGTAACCTGTAACAAAGTAGCAGTCCCTCAATGTACAAGAAATATTACAATATTTGATCTTCAAATGATTATAATGATAATGTAAAATCACCTGTGCACTTGTATCTTCACTGCTGCTATGCAGTAATGGAGCAACGGGCACTCTTTGATCTTCCAACTCGCTGCTGTCCTGGTACAGATCTTGGTACATGTTTGGTCCGAGTGGCTGCACTGGAGTACTTGGAACAGAAAGCTCCAGCTGTCCACTAATGTTAATGTCAAAGTCGCCAGGCAAGATGGATGGATGATGCGTCAATTGAGTGTTCAATTCAATCAAAGAATCTTGAATTGTAACTATGCTGCGAAATACAGGATCCTCTAATAACGAAATCAAGGACTTCAAATCTTGCGATGTATGCATTTGAAGTTTAGGATCATCCTCCACACGTTCCTGTACTTGCTCCAGCAAGTGAAGCGCTGTGGATATATCTGCAATAAAAAAACAGAATATCAATTTTAAAAAAATTGATAAAAATGTATGAACATTTATTAAAATTTTTCATGCTTGATAAATAAAAGATAATAAAACAAATAGCGAGGTATTATGTTTATATACTTACCAGTGCTGAGCGGCATGGTGGTCTTCTTTGCTCTCTAGAGTATACTCAAGTGTATACAAATTTCTCCCAACTGAAACATGAAAAAATAATATATTTTACATGAATAAGCGCAAAAATATTCAATTTGTATGTCAAGCTCGTCCTACGTCAAACGTGTCACGCAACTGTCATATTCTGTTAACCTCAAAACGCTCGCGCTACAAGAGTAGAAAGTAATTAATTTTATGATATTTTTCCCAGTCGAAACATCATCTCGATGAACGAATGATTATCGTTAAGCATCAACATCGCCGTTAGTGTATCGCAAATCAATATGAGGTGTCGTGAGAGAAGAGCAGATTATCTTTAGCGTTTTTCAATTCTCACCTCGATTTGCGCCTCGCGAGGAAAACAAACACTTTTTCCGCAATATCACGCGACTGCGAGCGATCTCGTTACACTTCGCAGACGACGGGCAATTGCATCTTGCCTATCAGCTGACTATATCAAATTATCACGATATCGAGCACTTGACAGATTTCCCACGTACGCAGAGAATACGGAGCGGACACGCATTCGACGACCACGTGGTTAAGCGCGGCAATTTTCAAACGATCGCACGATCTGTCATCAATTTATCACGTCACACATGTGTAATACATGAACGACGGGAATTATGTTCTATAGAAAATAATTTTATCTTTATTGTACATTTGCATTCATTGATTGTATTCGTGAATTAAAGGCAAGATTAAGGGAAAAACATATACAATTGCAGTTAAATCGTTAAAGAACATTGTTTGGTTTGTTTGTTTGCATTTGTTTTACATTTATGAAACACTTTTATTTTGACAATTATTTGTATAATGATTATAAACATTCGTGAAATATAATGAGAACTAACTCTTTCTGTAATATACTCTTCCATATCGTAATTATTGATAAAATAATATTTATTCGAAGGAGAGAGAAAATATAATTTAATGTTTTGAAAAAGTAAATCTTGTTTTATCTTCCAACTTTTTAATGAAATAACTTTTTAAATGTATTTTTGAAATGTATTTTCTCTCTTACTTTTTATATGTCTTTCAATGTTTATTTGTTAACTATAAACTTCATATGTTTTCTAACAGAATTATATTTTATATCTTTTCTAAAGTATATTTCTAAAAATTTTTCTTTTTTTCTCTTTTATATTAATTAATGTTTAATGAGAGCAGAGATGTATATTTGAATATCCGAGAGTGAATTATAAATTATCATGTTTCGATTTAAAATGCAAAATAAATTTGTTGCTATTAATAAATAAAAAGATATCAAGAACATAGAAAAAACATTATCAAGTACTCTAAGATTTATTATGTCCCTTTATTTTCCAATTACTTTCTGCAATATTTCAGACTTTGCGTCATTATTTGGTGTCCCTAGAGAAAAAGATATTTCTTAAGTACAATGTGTTCCCTGGGGACACAAGAAAAGACGTTCCGTAAAATGAGGAAGAGAAAAGAGTTCAAGATCGTTGTTAACATCGCAATTTATGAAAAGTTAAACACCTAATGCTGTTATTATTGAAAAAAACTTTGCATTTTATATTTATTAACTTCATTTATATTTCCTTTATAATATATATCTTCATTTATTTAATCTTTAACTAAAATATTTCTCTCATACTTCGAATCAGATAAGAGAGATTTCTATTTATATAAAATTGTTCAAGAGTTGTGTGTGTTTGTTTCATATTGTGTAAGACAATTTTTACAAAAACTTGAAATTGTTAGATTTGACATGAAAAAATGTACATGATTCTTTCTCCGCAATAATTAAAAATCAATAACAAAATATATCTGAATAAATAAAAAAAATTACACATATAAAAAGAATAATTTCCAAGGTTCTCGATATATATTAAAATGTTTGGTTACCTTCCAGTCGATCGTTGAGCGATTCGCTACCTTCTGTCAACGATCATGGCGCGATCTCGTCCTGGTTGACCTCGACTGGGAATCTCTAATCCATGATTCCGCCACGAGTCAGCCTCGATAACGAGATAGAGAGAGAGCCATGTGTTGGCGCCGAGCCTGATCTGCAGCGTTCGTTGGGGCCCTTATACGACACACCATGCGTCGCCCGTTTTCCCGGATGGCCCCACGGAAACCGGACACACAATGGGTCCACTTCCGTTGCGCGCAAGGCCAGAAGTCGGACGTGGGGGCCCCTCCCGCGCACGTTATTCGCGTTCCCTATATGGGCCCCCTACGGTCTATACACGGAGGCCATTCATCGGGAATGCACGATTTGCTCTTTTGCTGTTCTCTCTCCGCTTCCCAGGTATGTGCACAGGTATCTGCCCATTATTTCCACGCTTCCCGCCGATTTTGACCGTCAGTTTGATTACGGGTGCCACTCGCACCGCACGCGTGATATCGGCGTACACCCGCACGCCTTTTCTTCGCGCGATCGGCGGACAGGACGAGGAACACATCGAAAACCCATCCGCGACGATTTCTTCTTCGCTGTCCCTTTTTTTTAGCAGAACCACAATCACACTAGGCAGAAAAAGGATTTGCAAGAAAAAAAACGAAGAACTCCCCAGGGGAGAGCTATCCATCATCGGGGTGAGATCTATTTTATTTTTTTGATTGATGAATTTTGTTTCTTTATATGATTGGCAATCTCTGTATATTCAAATATGAGATGAGATCAAATTAATATTACGCGAATATCAATTGTAATATTGTTTAATTTTAATTATAATTCTTTGCAGTTTTTCTTTTTAAGAAATTACTGTGCTAATTGAATCGCGCGCTTAAGAATTTATTTTTCTCATTCACAATTTTTACGTCATTATTTCTTCCTGGAAAAGAATGTGTGCGCAAAATTGATTAATTGTATAAAAAATTTATTTAAAACAATGTAAGACTTTTAAATATATTCTCATGATAAATTTTTAACAAACACACGGTGACCAATTCTCATTAGGACACGATAATAAAAAAATTAATATTTTTATAGAGCATTGTTTATACAATTGCGTAAGGAGAGGTACAATAATTGCTTGTACATGAGCGATTATAATGCACTTGAAATCTTAATCAATTATTCTAATGATGCATTGCGTGGCAATTAACGCAAAACACGTTGTACACGTTTGTTTCTATCGCTATAATTATAATAATTCTCAGAAGATTGTTACACAATCGTACGATGCAGGACGGATTTTCCGCGATCTTTTATACAGTCACGCAATCGCATTGCACTACGTTCTATAATAATTTTCTCAATGCCATTAGTAATTCTAGAAATACCCGCGTAGTCAAATCTTTGTACATTTTCACCTCACGTTTTCGCGTCGCGCTCAAATTAAATTCGACGGAATTAGCGTTAGCAGATAATAATTTGTCGTTGCGTGCGAACGTTCCATTAACATCAACGTCACACAACAATGACCGAATTCATTCCCGGTTCGACACGAGTACGCACGCAACAATGCCATCCGCGTACCGAGTTCAAAGTACCACGACAATAGTTCCTGTGGTGGAAGCTCACAATAAAGCTGTCACAGAAAGTAAGCTTTCAAAAAGGAGCAATTGCAAATTAAAACAATGCCCATTTTGAGACTCTGGTTCTTATTTATCTATAGAAAAAACATCTCTATTTGTCTAATTATCGAAAGATAAGTTTCTATGATTGATAAGTCAAATTTTTTGTCTAAAAATTTTCACTATTGTATTACACAGATGTGATTTATAATGATATTAAAAAAAATATTTACGTAAAATATTTACATTAAAAATATTTTACGCGGGACATTTTGTAATTCAACATTTATTTCATTTTTAATGTCTTCTTCTCCTAATGTCGAACACAGTTTTTATTAGCGAATAATTCATTCGTGTCTAATGACATATTTAATTATTCTTAATCCAAGTAATTTCCCGAAACGATTTGCATAGGATGAGCAGCGCGTAATAAATCCGGCGAGAGCAATTACAGAAATGTAATTTCGCACGGCGTGTAACATTCCGCGAATTATAACGAACGAACGCCATAATTTCCCCTCACGACCGATGATATTAACATGAGAATAAGCTTTTATATATGCGTTGTCGGTGACAGACGCAATTACCGGGGCGATAAACCGTAACGCGATTAATAAGCAGTTTCGCTGTATAGTGGACAACGATAGGACACAATCGGCGAACAAGCCACAGTCACACAGTAATTGGCATTCATCACGAACTGAAAATACAGCCGCACATCAGCGAGTAAACATAAATTAACCCCACAATAAAATCTTCTTTACGTTATCGATATCATAAACATCTCATTACCCAGGTAGAACATGAAACATCATTATGACGTCATCATGATTTTATTTATCACTTAAAAGTTACCTAAACAAAAATGATTAAAAAATGAGTTAAAGATGACAAAAAGAATCATAAATTTTTAAGTTCAATAATCGCATTATATAATTTTAAAAAGATTATGTTGCTTAAATATAATTAAAATATACATGAATAATTAAATAAACAAGTAATTGCGTAATATACTTATTTATATATATATATATATAAATAAGTCACCAAAACATTGCCAAAAGTATATCAAATGAGAGCATTATGATTTTTCTATGACCTAAAAATGACTTTTAGGTGACGTCATAATGATGTCATTATGAGTTTCACCTGTTCTACCTGGGTACATGGCATCGTCATAAACAGTCGCTGAATACGCGTGGCTTTTATAAGCGGAAATTATAAACCGATAAGATAATATACATAAATAAGATAATATACATAAATTAATATTAAAATGAATTAATGTTTATATATGGTTACATATAGTCTTATGAAAATTTATATATATATATATATATATATATATATATATATATATATATATTATCTTTTATATATAATATACATATATTATTTATATACATATTATATTTTCAAATTTAAATCTCAAAAATATTTAGATAATTAATTGTTATCTCATGGCTTAATTATTCATGTAGACGTCTCAATTTCTTTATATTAAATATTTCTTAGTCTGAAAGAGTCAATAAAATATAATAGAAAATGAAATATAAAATATGATATAGAAAATAAAATATTAAAATATAATAAAAAATACACTATTATAAAATATCGCGATTCTTTTACAACAATAATATAACAATAAACAATAAAAACTTCAAAAACGCAAAATTATATTTTGGAAGATATTGTACTGTATCTCGCCATTGATGGCGAAATCGAGAATCGCGTCGAGCGCGTAAAGATGACCCTCGTTCTTTCGTTTCCGATGATTGAACCTTTTTTTTACAACAATCACGATAACCGAATAGATAATGGAACCTGCTAATAATGTAATGTCTGAAAGTTGGAATCACGCTTCGTTGCCCTTACGGGCGTGTGCTGGTCCTTTGGCAGTCGCATATGTATACGGGCTCGCGAGGGTGCGAGTGTGTGTGAAATGTTCAGGGTGAGCGCTCATCAGGAATCTCGTAAACTCTAGTATATACTGTCCCCGCGTATCTCGAACACATGGAAACGTCTGTCCATCGGCCAGAACAAATGATCCTCGCGCGTAGCTTTATCTTTATTTCGATTTTTCATGTCGTGTCGTATTTTTTTCACACGAAGAATAAAAACTGAGTATTTATTGTACCTGTCCTGTCCTTCCCAGAACAAATATTCAAATGATTTCGAAACAGCTATCAAAAAAATTAATTATGTATGTATTAATATACATACTAAACATAAATATATATTTTTTTCGATTAAATATATGCAAAGGAACTTATATGTTGTATGTAATTTTTTTAAATTTTTATGTTTTTCCTTTGGCACGAAAAGTATCGATATTTTTTCTTTGACATGACATTTATCTGATAGGAAAAGAAAAATATAGATAGAAAGTAAGTATCTTTGCGATCTATCTTATAAATAATTCCAAGATCTCTTGCATTCTTAAATTTCAATGCAAAACTGTCCTTTAAAAGAACATTTCTCTCTCTTGACATAAATTAAATTTCTCCCCTATTTTCAAAGTGAGAGCACATTTCTCGTCTGTTTCACAATTTCTACTATTCGTGAAATTTCACTGAGAATACAAAATAATTCAATATCATATTTTAATAACTCGTATTCAACAATGTGTATAGTAAAAACGAAGTTAAAAATTTTAACAGTAATAACATTTTTCTAAAGCGAAGAAATTTTTGTTCTTTCTTTTATATCAAATATTTAATGACTTATTTCAGATTTAACGATTGACATGTATACGATATAATAATCGTTACATTTAAATATCGCAATGTGGAGAACTCATCGATCAATTTGCGTGCTGCCAATTATCTGGATATTCATTGTATTAAATTTGTTAATTAATGGTAAGTTCCCAACAATTTGAAAATTTTCCATAATTTCTCATTCAAATTGAAATCAGATATAGATTTTGTAAATATACATTACATGTACATTACAACATGTCGATTTCGATATATTTAGTTTTTCGAAAAAATTCAGAAAAACCAAAATTCTCTTTTAAATTTGATTAAGATTTTATTTGAAAAAAGATTTTAAATTTTATAAAAACACTTTTGATTGAAATACATTATTAAAATATATTAAATGTTTATTAAATTGATAACATTTATTGACGAAAATCGAAAATTTTATTTAAATTTCAATTTTCTAAATCTTTTTTATTTGCCTGAGAATCGAATTTTAAAAATGTTATTTGGAATTCATATGCAATTAAATACTTCAACAAACGAGCAAATCGCGGGATATAAGTGGAACGATGTACTTGCGAAATTGTTAGTTGGCATTGTGTCGCTATTCGTGTCACTTATGACATGAAAATATCGCATTGATAAAAATCGAAGCACGCGCATTTGCTCGACTAGAGGAAGTAGCTTGAATTTTATGTGAAAAGGAAATAATAATCCTTTTTTTTACGCGAGATAATATATAAATAATGAAATCATATGATATAATGAACATATATATATATATATATATATATATATATATATATATATATATATATATATATATATCTGAGATCTGTCATTCGGTGACCAACAAACGGGCGTTAACGAGAAAACTATTACAGTTTCAGCGCAAACAATCGTTGGTTGCAATGGTGGTTTAGGTAGAGTCGTTTACGAGAGACTTCCGGATCAACAACTTCAGGGTTTCGACGATGATGTGGTAAGATTGTGTTCTGGAAATACTTCATTTTCTTAACTATTGTTTGGAAGTAGCGTTTCAGCTTCTCAAATTTGCAATTTACTATAAAGAGAGTAAGAAATATTTTTAAATATTCATTATAAGCAGAGAATTACCTCCAATATTATAATATTATCTGTTTTATACTATAAGAGCAGTAATGAAATCATTTCTCACATATTTTAATTTCATCACTGCTCTTATAGTTGTCATAAAAAAATTCCTAAGTATAATCGTATCCGCGGTAAGAGACATATTATTTAATGTTAAAAAATTTTTGTTTTCGACAGGTACGAGACTCGGCGGCTCCATTTAGGGTTCTAGAAAAGTGTCAAGACCTATGTCTGCGCGATAGAACGGCGACGAATAACTTGGTTCGCGCGTGTACGAGCTTTGACTTTCAACCTGGCAATAGAATTGCGTCCTTCAGCGGCGCGGCCGAGTACGAGGAGAGTACTTGCTATTTAACGAGGGAACAGGCGCAGCCCGAGGGCATCGGAAATCTCATGCTCGTACCGAATAGCGTGCATTTTACCGAAGTGTGCCTGGCGTGTAAGTTTCTGGTTAAAAAAAAAATGTCATCGCGTCGCATTAATTAAAATTTGCTCGTATTGAAAAAAATTGAATGAATTGTCATTATTTTAGGATAGAATTTCCAAATGAATAATTTTTCACAAAAAGATCTAGAAATCATTCTTATTTGTGTGTTCAAAAATTTGAAATTTTTATAATTACGATTTACTTTTACTTATACGTTTTAGAAGTTAGATTTTGTTTTTGATTCTCAGCTGATAGAATAGAGAGAGAATGCCCAAAACGTCGTTACGTATTTGAGAGGCATCCGAGGAAGAAACTGAAGCTACCCCTAACGGATATTAAAGAAGTCAGTGCTGCGAACAGGACCGATTGTGAAGACAGGTATATACACGTGGAGTAGAAATTAGTGTAGAGTATCTACAAGAAATAATTTTCTGTTTAGGTGTCTTAATGAGTTCAGTTTCGTCTGCCGATCAGCGACATACGACACTGCCTTGAGAAGTTGTTCTCTCAGTCGTTTTACAAGAAGAACTCATCCCGAATTACTGGAGGATGACCCGAATTCTGATTATCTGGAAAATACTTGCCTCAATGGTAAATTTTATCAGCATTTTTAAATATATAATAAATATTTATATATATATTCTTTCAAAGCTGTATGTATGTTTGAGAAATTTTCTTGTAATAATTAAAAAGAAAAAGAGGAAACACATAATATATAATTAATATTATTAAAAAACATTAAACGCATTTTAATCAATATTAAACATATCAAGAAATATTATAAGTAATATTTTAATCATATATTTGTATATCCAAATAGAAATAAATATTTTTTAAATTTTGATTAGCCGAACGACGATGTGATGGCCTCGCTGTGTTTGTTAAAGAAGAAAATAAACGTTTACGCGGTCCCTTTGAGGTGGATATTTACACAAACCTCACTTTGGACGAGTGTCAGGCGCTATGTCTTAGAGCAGAGATATATTTCTGCCGAAGCGTCGAGTTCGACGAGCAAACTCGACAGTGTGTTATATCTGAGGAAGATTCGGTTTCGCAAAAGGACGATATTGGCATCAGTAGCAGTCCGAGCCATCACTTTTACGATCTCGTCTGTTTAGATAATCGTAAGTTTATGCAAAATTTTAATTTTATTATTTAATATTAGTTTGTTTCATCTGTTCCCGTTTTAGCATGTGAAAATTTATCATATCATATACATAATGTTCGATAGATGTTGTATAATAAATAGATAAAAATTAGACAATAATAGCAATAAAGTATTACTTATAATAAAATAAAGAAAAATTAAGTTTTATATTTCAGAAAATTAATCTTCTGTTAAATTCTCTATTTTCTTTTATTTTTATCTATTTTCTTTTAGTTTACTGTACCGAAATTTTAATTTACTAAATTTTACTAATCGCTAAATTTTATATAAATTTACTAATTTTACTAACTTGGTTCTGGCGAACAATAAAAATTTAATTAAATGCATAGTTCTAATAAAATTGTATAATACACGAATTAATCATGCAAAGTTAATGAATTAGAAAGACTTCTACACATGCTATTGTATGCAACAGGGTGTAAAATTAAATAATGATGGTCTATTGGTGATTCACAATTCGTTATCAATGCTCACTTACGAAACGTAGATCCGTCCGTAGCGCGCGGTTCGGAATACCCGGACAGCAGCTCGTCGTCCCACCTCTTCTCCGACGGTCGACGTCCAGACACGGCCTTCCAGCGTTACCGGAACTCGCGTCTGAGCGGTGAGTTTCATTCGGAGATTACTGGACGCAGCCTCAGCGAGTGCCTTGACGAGTGTCTCCGGCAAACGAGCTTCCAATGTCGCAGCGCCGTCTACTCCGAGCATTATCACACCTGTCGATTAAGCCGATTCAATCAGCGGGATGGTCACAGGATTATCTATGATGCTGATTACGATTATTACGAGAATCTCATGCGTAAGTATCGATTCTCATCAATCACGAAATGTCAAGCCATAGACAATTTCTGAGTACCTTATACTTCTCGTAATAATCCTTTCTGATGACACGCATCAGCTCAAAAAATGCTCAATTAATTTATTATTTTAATGTGTTAATTGCTTGCTTCGGCAAGCAATTAACACATTAAAATAATAAATTAATAAATAAAAATGATAATAATAAAAAATAAGTTTGTATATATTTGATTTTGCTCTTTGCTTTAAAATTTAACCATCATCTTTGATATACGATAATGTCAGTTGATAGATTGATCTATATCACTGCACAATCGCATTGTATCTTTCGCGACTTTTTTGGATTCCTTTGGATAGAGAATCATATCGTATATGTGTGTTTAATGTTTAATATAATAACACATTGTGTCGACAGATCAATATCTAGATGGCGATCGCGATGGTCCTGGATACAGACCGGATCCTCTGGGACAGGACACAAATTTTGGACGACCCTCTTTAGGAAGACCGGGTTAGAATCGTTTTATTAATTCAACATATTATGCGTCAACTCGTCGTATAAAGTTGCTCATTTATTAATAGAATTATTCAACACCACATAAATTGTTTTAATAAGATAAGAAATCTTGAATACACGTATGAATACACGTACGTGTTGGACGTGTAAACGCACATCGTATGTTGAAATAATCTCGTGAATTTAATATATTTGCTAGAATATTGAAGTTAATCACTAATTCAAATTGCATTCATATTATATTTAGCGCCAAGTGTAATTATCAAATTTCAAGTTTTATTTTGTCTATTATGATTGCATTCAATCTTAATATAAAATCAAGCAATCACATGTTTAACGCCAATGCTTATAATCTTTTTATTATTTATCTATTCATTATGAAAAGCTCCTATTATTTAAAAGTATAAAACATTATATATATATATATATATATATATATATATATAAAATCATAAAATATACAATAATATTTTGATAAAGAATTTTTTTCTCCATATCTCTCTTTCTCTCTCATTAATAAATATAAAAATTACTGAAAAATAGAACTATTAAATAAATGTTATCTTTAGGATATCCGGACGATTATGATAAAGGATACTCCAGCAGCGTCAAACCGGATCGTTATCCCGATCGTTATCCAGATCGTATCCCAGATCGTATTCCAGATCGTTATCCTGATCGTTATCCAGATCGTTATCCAGATCGTTATCCAGATCGCTATCCAGATCGTTACCCCGATCGATACCCCGACCGTTATCCCGATCGTCGCCCTTTAGACGATAAGTATCCTGGACAATATCCTTCGAGCGATTCGGACAATTATCCAGACCGATACCCTCTCGGCGATCGATATCCCGATAAATATCCTGCTGGAGATCGTTATCCCACAGGAGATCGTTATCCTACAGGAGATCGTTATCCCACAGGAGATCGTTATCCTACAGGAGATCGTTATCCCACAGGAGATCGTTATCCCACAGGAGATCGTTATCCCACAGGAGATCGTTATCCCACAGGAGATCGTTATCCTTCTTCTGATCGTTATCCAGTTGGAGACCGTTATCCCATTTCAGATCGGTATCCAATTTCCGATCGATATCCCATTAGAGGAGGAGATCGTCATCCTATTGGCAGCGATAGATATCCTACGCCCGATTCTGGAACACTAGACAAATATCCTGTGAATGGCCGATATCCTGTAATACACGGTGTTCGATATCCATCAACTCCGAGTCGGTATCCCGTCGACGTCAGCGATCGATACCCAAATATGATCGATCGTTATCCTCTCTCAGAAGATCCGCTGGATCGATATCCTACGGCATTAGGCGGCGATCGAATCCCAATCGATCGGTATCCAGCCACTGGCAGATATCCTGACAAGGATCCTTATGCCAATCGGTGAGTTGTGAAACTAAACACAATTATATGTATAATAATATGAAACATTAATATTTTTAATTTCATACATATTTTAATTCCTTGTAACTATTTTTTGCATTAAGATTTTTTATTTTAAAGACACAAATTTCACAATGTAAAACCATTGATAATTTGAATCAATAAATAGCAGGTATCCGCCGCCAGGACACGGAACGTATTCGCACGGATTCGATGACGGTCGCAGTCCTCAAAGCTATGGTCCCGAGCCGCGTCCTCAATATGGTGGCGGACCTTATGGTCCAGCTGTGCGACCCGCTGGAGGCTACGGCGGCGATGGCGGTGGTATCGTGGGTGGCGGATATATAGGCGAAGGTGGTGTGTATAACTCTCGTCCGTTTGGTACCGCCGGCGGACCCATCATAGGCAGACCTCCGTTAATATCCAGATGCGATGAGCAAGATAACTTTAGACAAGTTGGACCTCACACTAGAGTGCGAAAGCCATTTGTCAGACGATATACCACTGCATCATCGCTAGCTCAGTGCGAGAGAGAATGTGCCGATGCTAGAGACTTCGTTTGCAGGTAATGATAATGAACGAATTTATAGAAATAATGGATGGCTAAAATTGTGGAGGGTAATTTATATTAATATTTATGTACTGAAGGTTGTTGTCTCGAATACTTGATTTAAAATATTTCTTTGTTATAGAGATAAAATAAAAAGAGATAAAAATTTTCTTTATTATTTTTTATATAATTTAGAGGAAAAGAAAAAAATATATAATAAAAATATACAATATTAAATAAAATATATCTTGATATTTTTTTACATAAAATGAGTTATTTTTGAAATAGCAAAATAGATGATTCGAGTCAGTATACCTTGTAATAACGATATGGTGGTATAATTATGAGATATATAAATTTTTCTAAAAATTGTGCGGTAAACTAATTAAAGTAGATAGAAGATAGAAGAGTGATCTTTTTACATAAAATCGAATTCAACTATCGAACATATGAAACAGAAAAATAATCAATTTTATAAAAGAAAGGATTACAAGACTGATGTAATATACAACGATGAAATGTAAAATTCCCATAGTTAATTTACAAGATGTCTATCGAGGGAGCCTGAGATTGAATTACGAATAATCCGACAGCGTTTGTTTGCGCAATCGATTGGACGATGCTCGCAAATTCCCAATGTCATTTGCAGATCCTTCAATTACCGGCCCTACGCCGCACCTTACGGGGCCGAGAGGGACAATTGCGAGCTCAGCGACCGGGACTCCAGGGACATGGATATGGGCAACCCAGTTTATTATGACACAGGCTCCGACTACGACTTCTACGAGAGAAACAACGGTCGCCAAGGCGTAGATGGGGAATGTCTGGACGGTAAGCGCCCAGTCCGTCCATAAGGCGCTGATTACAAGAATTGGGAAATGCGCTCGTGCACGTTAGAAATCAAGATAACATTTTTTTGGAATGAAATTTGTGCTCGAGAGATATAGATAATATAATCTCCAAACTTACATTTAAATTTATGCTTTCGTAAAATTTTTATCGAGCTTATCATAAAGAATAATTTATTCTGATTTCGATAAGATTTCACCTATGAATTATTTTTCAATAATGAAGATGCACATTAATAATTAATGTATGTATATATAATATTGCACTATTGTATCGCACATTATTTCACTTTTATGAAATAAATCTAATGTTGTTTTTTTTATTTTAATACTTCTTTTCCTTCAAATATCTCGCACATTGCATGTGTGCAATCAATTATACTATCAATACCTACATATTAATCCAAATTCCAAAAATCGATATGACACACTTTTATGACTATCCTTAATTTTCCATTTCTTCCCAACAATTTAATAATTAACTGCGTTTTTAACACTGATTTTTAATATCATCAAATTTGTCTTTTCTGCATTTGCGAGCTCGCAGATTTTATCATATTTTCTTTTGCCTTCAGTATTTTTTCACTAACGCTAATTTCGGTTTAATTAACTTTGGTTTAATTAACATGATACTTCTCTTGGATCGATTTCCCGGAAACTACGCTCCTGCCAATGAATTGCACTTTGTTACGCTTCTAGTGAGTCAAGTCTGTAGCGAGGATGGGATGGAATTTACTCTGAGGACACCGGAGGGATTCATTGGACGAATTTACACATACGGATACTACGATCGGTGCTTCTTCCGTGGAAATGGCGGGACCGTGAATGTGCTTCGTATCAGCGGACCGCAGGGATACCCCGAATGCGGCACACAGAGAGTAAGAATAGCAATTTCCGGTTAACAACTTGGTCTACAAATAATCTCGAATTTAATTTGGGCTAAAAACTTTTGCCCCATACATATTCAATGTCATTCAAACAAACTTCGAACTTCTCATAAATTGCTCTATGTCTGAAATTACTTTATATAGTTTCAGTTTTCTACTTGATTCTTTTAATTAGATATTTGAATATGTACCAAAATAAAATTCTTGTAACAACAATTTTTTCTCCTAAATTTTAACTAATTTCTTCAAAATTTTAATTGATAAATTACTCATTTTTCTGTAGTTATTTATGAGAAAACGTTAATATTTAGTTGTAATTATAAACGCAATAAACACTTTGAAATGGGAGACACGAATGCTTGCAGTACGGCGATACGATGACAAACATCGTGGTGGTGCAATTTTCGGACTATGTGCAAACCGGACGAGATAAACGATTCAACCTGACGTGCCTGTTTCGAGGACCTGGCGAGGCTGTCGTCACATCCGGCTACATCGGTGCCGGGTATGCCAGGTCATATCGATCGAGAGGTCGTGTCTTGCACCGAGAGTACGATCTTTAACGAGTTAAAATGCCGTAGATGCGTACTTTCTGGTGATGTACATTCGATCAAGTCTCAATGAGATCATATCGAGAAATACATTTTTGAATTATTATACATTTTTAAATAATTAAATAATTTTTAACAATATTCTTCATTATCCGCGCACGTATATAATTTTGTTAAATTGTATTTTTTATTTACGAGACTATTCTGTGACACAATAACATTTGAAACCAAGAATTTCTTTGTTTTTATAACATTAAACAAATGTTACGATATTGTTGTAAAGTTATTTTCTTCTTGCTTGTTAATTTTTTTATATTAATATAAATCCATATGTAATACACATAAGTATTACACTTATTTGCGGATAAAACACTCTACCTTTCGTGGACAAGAATATCCGTATACAGGTGCAAGCACGTTCGTGTAATTTTCTTTATCACATGTATAATCCGAAATATCATTCGGAAATATCACGCCTGTTCTATTTTTTGTACATAATATTGCCCTCTCTCTTTTATATTATATTATACATAACAAATCCTACATTTATACTAACCATAATTTGTTGAACAAATAATTATAATTTATTAATTATTGATATTTTGCAAACTTTTTTAATATTATTAATTATAGCATACAATCTCAATTACTTTATTTGAAAGAAATATGAAAGTTTAACATTTGGTTGCACAAAATTAAAAAATAATTTATATTATATACACGTCAATTAGTAAAATTAAAATTTAAAAACGCAAACTAATTAAAGCACCGATTTATGACATCAGCTCCACTTTTAGCTCGGGCGTGTATCTCTTTTTTTACACATTATTTAATAACTTCCACTTCCAATTTTATTAATGGGATTCGTACATGCTGTGCAGATCAGGGTCTCCCATCCCCATTGAATACCTCCCAGCGGAAAACACCCTAAGTTCCAAAGTACGCTTGATGATTCTTTATCAAGGTAGACCTACGACCACTATCGCTGTTGGTGACCCTCTTACTTTCAGACTTGAAGCTCAGGACGGGTAATCTTTGTTCATTTCGTTACAATTATATACAAGAAAATCGATTAAATAAGTTATAATCAAAATTAAATTATTTAATTAAAAAAAAAATAAAATTACTAGAGAGAGATAAAAATCGCATGACATGTTTCATCACTTTTATATCATTGTTTGCTCGACTTTGAAATTAATTTTTATACATATAATTTGAAGTATTCGAAATATAATTATACGGTTCAGATTTTAATAATTATTATTTTTCATAGATACAATTACGTAACAGATATATTTGCTACCAATGTTATTGCAAGAGATCCCTACTCTGGTAGAAGCGTTCAACTGATAGACAGATACGGGTAAGAAAGACCAAATATCTTAAAATTCTCTAAATAAATATAATTTTTACACAAGGAACAAGAAATGCTAGTTGTGTATATAAAATTATAATATACAAAAAACGTTATTAATATTATATATTATCCAAATTGAAATCTAAAATATAATATCATATATCTTTATTGTTTTTTACACTTTGGCTGTTTTTCGAGATCACGGATATTCAAATATACATGTACAATAATTAAATAAATTACATTTAATAAATTAAATCACCCTCGAGGAAATTTCGCACGCGTAACTCCAACGGAAATTTCTGCAGCTGTCCAGTGGACAACTACGTGTTTCCGGGATTGGATCGCCTTCGTGACGGCGACAGCCTCGAGGCCCGCTTTAACGCCTTCAAAATACCCGAATCAAATTTCCTGGTGTTCGAGGCGAACGTACGAACGTGCCGTGACGGCTGCCAACCGGCGTATTGCTCCGGCGGTACCGGTAGAAGCGAACCGTCCTTCGGCAGACGGCGAAGGGACATAAGTAACGATACGGTAGCGGATGAGGACGAAATGTCACCGATAACCGTGACGGACGGTGGCACCGAGAATGCGTCGACGATTCTTAACGCGACCGGCACCGTGGGCGATGAACCCGAGAACGAAGAGGACGAGGAAGAGGAAGAGCATGTCAGAGAAATGATAGAGGTAGATAGTTTTCATTTCGTATTCAGAAGAAATAAGGAGAGATGCTTTCCTTCTACGATCAATAACGCTATCCGTATTTTGATAGGTTCTCGATTCGAGAATGGACATCGAAGATGAAACTGTCGTCGAAAGACAAACCAAGATCTCGGAAAATATTTGTATAACTCAAAATGAATATTACGGATTAGTTACAGCAGTGGGAATCCTCGTCGTTCTCTTGGCGTCCGTCGTTCTTTTGTCTATGCTCGTTTACAGGTAAAAATTACATGTCACCTCTAAAAATTCGGATTAACGTATCATTATTTTTAAAGATTTAAAATGTATCATTATTTTTAATGATTAAAAAAAATACAAAAATAAAATTTCTTGAGTATTTATCTTTTTTATCTATTAAGCAAATTTAAAGTGATTCATTATTTCAGAAAATACGTTTATTCTGTGATCATGAAAAATCGTAGACTCGACAAAACCTGCAACCGCAGCAATCATTCCGATGAGCCGTACAGCAGCCGAGTCAACAACTTTTCTTTCATGAGGACAGGTCTTCAGAAACCATTTCAGGCCTCGTAAGTGATTAAACTGTCAGCATTTTTAATAGCAAATTATCAAAAAATATTATAAATACATTTGCTAAATTTGTGAGCTATAATTAGCTAGCTTTATAATTATATATTTTTTATAGTTATAATTATACTATTTTCCAATTAAAAGTTTAATTTGTACTATAGAATTATATAATGATCGTGTTTAATTAGATCGATCTCGAGATCAATGAGCAACGCCATCAGCCAACGTTTTGCCTCGTCGTCTACAGCTCTGGAGGGTGCTGTGGGATTATCTACTGGACGACGTACCGGTTTTGATCCGAGCGAACCAATCTATACCGATCCGTCACTCTTCGAGGTCACCCGTTGCTCGAACACCGCGAAATCGACCCTCAACGACAACTTTCATCTTATGTAGAACAAATACTCAAGAAGATCGATCTTAAAATTGCATATATATGCTATCCTCGCTGTATTTATTTACTTTAGCAAACGTTTATGAAATCGACTAACGAATCCGCGATAATTCAGTATCTATTACTATTACGACCTATATATTCTGTCACTAGTCAATACTAACACTGCCAATTTCACTGCTGATGATCAAGCTATCAAGCACTTATCGATGAATGTTCAAATGAATTTCAAATATCTAGATCGATTTTCATTATCTCATACATCCAATGGATAATTTAATTTAGAATCTATATTTTTTTTTATATACGTAACACGAACACTGTAGCAGTTAAAGATATCGTTTTACAAAGATATTCCCTAAAATGCTTCAAAAATATCAATAATAATGTATTTTTTTAAATAACATTCCAAAATGACCGCAAAATAGCTTTCCATAATGTAGATGTTTAAGTTTGAAATAATCAAGAATATTTTAAGACACGCGCGCAAAGAAAACTCGTAGAAAACTAATACCTTTAATTCTGCGACAATATGATAGGACGATAAATTCATCGTACATGTGTTGTAGAATCAAATTTTTACAAACTCCTTTTCATATAAAGAAATAAGATTCTACCTGTTTTATCTAAAAATAACTAACTTAAACATATACTGAAAAAAACGTTAAAATTATCTTTTTTATATTTTTCAGATCTTTCTCAATTCCCCGCTTACAATTCACGCTTACATTCATAGAAAGTCGTGACTTTGCAACATTTACAAACCAAATAATATCTCATATTGCAATAGTTATTATTTACTTAGTGAGCAATATGATCAGAAAATTTGTATTTATTATATTCTATAAATGCATTTATAAGAACTAAATTCGTATTACACATAGAAACAACTGTGTTTATTTTTTGCATTACCGATCCTTCTTGCTTCTGAGCGCCAATCAAGATCGTCAACAACAAAAATAAAGAAAAATAGTAGACTTACGTGTTTCACGTTGCGTCCAACAAAAATGTCCGACTTTTCTTAATCTTTTTAATCCTCCTCTTTCCTGTCTAATTTGTGAGTAAACAACACCATTCTAAGTCTAGCCTCTTCTTTGCGATAATGAGCTTCCTCCAGTTTGATTTTCGCTTCTTCCTTTAACATAGCGGCAATATCGATCTTTATCTGCGCTTCTGAAAGCGCAAGCATGTGCAATTCTTCTTCTCGTTGCATTGACTTTCTTTTGCGATTCTGTTCCTGCATAACAGAGGGGGAGACAAAAGTTTGCGAAACAGTCGACCTTAAATTTTCTTGACTCTTCTTAACATCATCCCCTGCCGATTGATTGACTATAGGCGAATCGACATTTCTTTTCACAAACTTTTCATAAAAATCCATCGGATCGTGGAGTGGTGCAATGACGTCACATTTGTCCTCATTGGCAACAATTTGCTTGAATGCGTCACCAACTATGTAAAATCAAATTTAATAAACAATTATATAAACTATGTAAATTCACATTTAATAAATTTTCTCTTTAGTTTTAATTTTATAATTATATCGAATAAATATATATGCGAATAGATGTATATATATTTTCAACCTAAGTCTCCGCAATTATCCGCATCCTTTCGCGAGCAGTTCAGATTTTGAGGTCTGGCAGTGCAAACGCTTTGCAACGTAAATGGTTCCGAATCTTTCGGCTCGAATACCACGTTCGGTGGTAATCCGACAGTTCCGGTGGATGTTGGCACTTCCGACGTATTCTGGCCGCAAGTTACACTCTCCCAGCATTGATTCTTCGCCCGTCTCTCATCTTTCGTCGATTGGCAAACCGCTTTCGTATCATCACTAAAAGATCAAAGATTTAGCAATTAAATTTATCCTATACTTTTCTACTTTACAGCAATTTTTTATAAGATTACATTTATAAGTGTTTTGTCACGTTATAATCTATAGTAGAATAATATATAAAAATAAAATGTTAAATAATAATATAAAATATTCTATAGTATATATAGGCACTACTAATAATTATAAATCAGTAACACTGATATAAGTTCTTTGGCAAAAAATTGAAAGAGATTTCTCTCAAACAAGAATCTTATTCAGTACCATTTTTTCCGTTATATTCTCTAACTGTCGTACAATATTCGAAATAGCTCTATAAGCAAATCCTGAAGTACAAAATTGCATTAAATTCCATTCATATTTATTAACTAATTTTAGATTCGATTAATCCGATTTTATAAATATTTGTTTTGTTATTCAAAGTTAATTTACCGGGGTTTTTTCTTTTCGCGATTGCGCTTGCAAATCTTCATGTTCTCCCAGCAACGTCTGAGCTGTATCGCAGAACGCGCACCCTGCGGCCCGACTATCCAGTTATACTCCTCAGCAATTTGCGACCACGCAGACTTCCGTTTGCATATGGAGATTGGATCCGACTTCCTGTTCTCGATTATCTCGTGCTTATTTATTAGCGATATTAAAATTTTCCGCTCCTCGAAGCTGTACGTCTTGCGGGTGCCTTTGAAAGATGCGGATGCCATTTTATCATCGGACACGATGAAACACGAGCGTTCGATTGTTTCGCTCTTGAGAGCCTTATTAAACCTAATTCAGATTGACCTTCGTTAGTATTTCACAAGTTTCCTCGTTTCTTATTTTCTCGTTTTTTTTCGGGAAAAATTTTGAACTTTTATTTTTATATCAACGATATATATAAAATTATATATAAAATTATATGCAAATATAAAATAAACAATTAAATGGTTATCAAAGACTTAAATTCAAGACACTCGAGTGATAAAGAAAAGAAGCTTCTATGATTTAACTGCAAGCCAAAGTTTGAAAAGAAGCTTCAAAAAATGTTATATATTATGTATATTTTCTGCTTTTGTCTTCCTTATTAAAATTACAATAATATTAAAATCAATATAATAATTTAAACAAACGTATTATATATATGTATATACATTTTTTTAGTAAAATAAACTATAATATAATAATATAATAATTTAAACAAATGTATTATATATAAATATATATATATATATATATTTCTTTTTTTTAGTAAAATAAACTTTACTTGATTTTGCCATCTTTCAAATATTCATTTAAACTTACTACATCTTATCTTTAACGAGCCATTAAAACAGAAAGAGAGAAAGAAAAAGAGAGAGGGAGAAAGATATATATATATATATATATATATATATATATATATATATATATATATATCATCAGTTTCACAAGTAAATGTATATAGAAAGAAATACGAAATAAACTAACTAAGAAGAAAGATACGAAATATGCGAAACTCTTTTAGCAAAATGTATATATCGAAAAAATTTCAAACATAAGAATCATTAGACACTATAAATTTGTAAAATATAATTATATATATTATTCTCGCATTTTCTCGAACACGTCACATTTTCGAATTAAAATAATTGTTTATTTCTCACATCATTTCTATTCAATAATATATTATATGATTATCCTTACCAGAATATATTAAATGCGAGATCCAAAAATCTGATTAAAATTGAAGATGTGTCGATTATTAAAAGGGAAAAGAGAAAAGAGGAATTGATACCGCGAAATATCGCTCGCTTCGATAGCAGAGAGAAGACTGAGAGATATCATGGCCTGTTTTTAGGTGATCCCTGAAAGCGATACTCCCTCTATGGACATTGAAAACGTGGACATGAACTACAAAGCCAATGTCCATGAATGTTCTCAGAGGGTAATATATAATGTGCACAATTTCTGGTTTTGTTTCGTGCTATGTGCACGAAATGCCGGTAGCACCAGCGTATAACAATCATTATTTTGAAAATAATATATAAATATGATAAATAATAATTTTTATAAAAATAATTTTTATAAATTACTTACCTATATGTGTATGTATGTGTGCCCATACGTTGTCCAAATGATTTTAAATATAAGAATAGACTATATGAATATCGGCGTATGTTACCGCCGGCATAGCTCTCAGCTCTTCATGAGAGTACTGAAACCTCCTCACCTGGCAAATGCCTTCGTTAAGAAGGAGATACAGGGGAGGAAAAATTGAGGAAAAATTTTTTTATTTTTTTTTTATTTTTTTTAATAGAGTTTTTAAACAGAGAATATAATACATATAAAAAATATATATTACATAATTATAATATATACAACGTAAATTATAATTAATTTGCAATTACATAAAAAACATATTACAAAATATTAAATTATGTAATATAAAAATAATTATATTACAAATATATATACATATTACAAAATTTAATGCAGAATATATAAAATACAATGCATTAGAAATATGTATTACAAAATATAATACAAATTTAATATAAACTATAATTTTAAACTTAATACAAAATAAAATTTATTACACGAAAGTGTCCAAAGTATACATATAATATAAAATTTACTAAAAATTTTTACATAGACCAGACAAGACTGATTAGTGATGATTAATTACGCGATATTTATTATTAATAATCGACATAGAATAATAGAATTTAATTAGTTTTATATAAATAACGTATAAACGTAAATAATCATGATCAAAAGAGTCATTAAAATTATTGATCATTTCTTCGATTGTAGAACAAAGTATTTGCATTATTGACGCATTTCGTGCAGACCATGAAAAGAAATATTTAAAATGTGTAAAGATAGAACAAGCTTTGATGTAAATCAAAGATTAAATTACAAAATAAATTGCGATTTAAAATTCGCGAGAAAACGCGACGAACAAATAAACAATCGACAATAATCGAATATTCAATTGCAAGATACGCATAATTTTTATAATATAATAATCGAATCAATAGACACGCGTGCGATATAATTATTATCACACAAATGTTGACAGACGAAGATATTTTAGCAAACATTTGTGATCCGTATTGTTTATGAACATAAAATTCACTGTCCGATTTATTTGCGATTAATATATACGCGACTTTATACGAATTTCACGATTGAGAATCAAATACATATCCTATTTCGCGCATGATTAGCTGAATAAGAAGAAATGAGCTCTATAAGCTTTAAAATATAATTAAAAATTGCGTTGTGGCCACGTTTAATAGAAAATAACGGAACGAATGATTTTCATTAATATAGTTGTCGATCGTCTTTTAAATTATAGAAGAAAATATTTGCACTACCAGCATTTTGCACGAACTATTAAAAACAATATTCAAAGACGTGGAAAGATAAAAAAAGCTTCAATATATAAGTCAACGATTAAATTATAAGATAAATCGCGATTTAAAATTCACGAGAAAACGCGACGAATAAATAAGTCGATAATATGCGGAATATTTGATCGCGATACGTATAATTTTTATAATATAATAATCGAAGCTCTCAACAGACACGTGCGCGATATAATTATTATCACGTAAATATAGAAAACCGAAAATATTTCAACAATCATTTGAGGTCTGTAATGCTTGTGAATATGCAATTCAGCGACCGAATTACTGCAAATTTTTATAAGACTAGAACACTACAGGCGCGCGCTACGCGCGCGCCTTTTATTTCTTACATGATTAACATAATTTATTAATTTGATATTATATCTAAATAAAAAATGAGAATATTATAAATATAAATTTATAATAATCTATTATAATTATTTATATTATAAATATTATTAAATATATACATATGTATAATATAAATAATTATTTATTAATTTTAAATGTATAATGGGCACTATAAAAAATAATCGTATATTTAATCGTATATTTCTTTATATACATAATTTTTAACATCTCTATTTTTTCTTTGATTACCAAGGTAAACTTTTAATGCTTGCCAAGAACGAACTCGTGAAAAAGCAACATAAAGTTGTCCGTGATTAAAAACATCTTTGCGAAGATCTAATCCAATTCTATCAAACGTCTGCCCTTGTGATTTATTAATTGTCATAGCAAAAGCTAATTTTATTGGAAATTGTCTTCTAGAAAAAGTAAAAGGGTATAAATTTTCACAATATAATGTTATACGATTCAAAAATACAATATCTCCTGCTTTGTCACCTGTTAAAATTTTACACTTTAATAAATGATCTGCAAGTTCTATAATCATTAATCTAGTACCATTACAAAGACCTTCATTGATACTTAAATTTCTAATTAACATAATGATACAATGTGGTCTTAAACGCAATTCATGAGGAGGAAGAGATGATGAAGACAAACTATTTAAATATTCCGATAACAAAGCTTCACCTATATCACCATTATCATTATTTACAGCACTATCTACGCTTGTGTAAATTCGTTCATTAGCTATATCTAATAATTCTACAACTTGTGTATATAAATGTTTTACCTGATCCACCCGGGCCATCAATATAAAAACAATTATTATGATTGTTATTATTCTCTAATTTATTTAATAATATATCGATTATCTCTTTTTGCTTGTTATTTAATTGTTTGTATTGTTTATTACCTATTTCCATAGCTTCTTCAAGTGTCATATAATCTTCCTCTACAACATCTTCTATTAACTGTTGCATTTGAGGAAAATCAGCAAAACTTTTACCTTCACTATGAAGCATATTATTAATTTGTGCATATGCTTTATTTTGTCCTTGTAACATACCAAAATGTCGAACATAATCTTCAGACATTGCTACTTTAAAATTTTCCCACAACTCTTCAGGATGTAATGGCTAACAATGTAGTAATATACGTACAAATAATCTACGAAGTTGACGCGGCATCATCCATTCAACAGCTTCATTCATAGCTCGCTTCCATTCATCATCATCTTCAATCAAACCTAAAGCTAAACATGCTGCTGAAAATGATTGATAAAATTCACCATTTACAGTTCTTAAATCATTAAAACTTGTAGCTCCCCTTACTGTGAGTAGTAATAATCGTAAGTGAAATAATTCTGTTTGTGTTGGATTAACGGAATATATTCGTCCTATACAATTATAATGATTTTTACGTTCAATCCAACAAGATATATTTCTACCATTAATTTTTTCTTTTTTAAATGTATAATATTGTGGAATTTCTATATATAAATACTGTTTTGCTTCTTCATCACGTAAGTTTAATGCAAAATAATCTATTAACATAGTAACTTGGTTTAAAGCAGAAACCATTACTTCGTCAATGTTTTCATTTTCAATTATAATATTTTGTTCATTAGGGAGATGGACTGGCAATCGCATTATTGCATGACTTTTATCTTGTAATTTCTTACCAAGAATACGCCAACTGGCCTCTACAAGTCCAACATAACGAGCTTCAATATAATTGTGTATCTCATCATGATCAATAGTTACATTTTCTGTTATTGGTTCAATAGTTATAGCAGCAACATCATGTCCTTTATAAATATATTTGTACAGATATTTAACTGATTTTATACTTGAAACCACTTCAACATTTATATGACAATTAAATATAATTGATAAAATAGGACAATGTGGAACAACATGACGATTATCAACTATATATCCTCCAGGACGTTCAAAATTTTTATTATTATTTCGTCGACGATAAAGAGGATAAGCCTCTTTATCCATTTTATTTTGTTCTAAAAATGGTTTCGGATAATGTTTTGAACATCGTCCATCTATTAAACACCAATTACCACAAGGTCCATGAATCATATGTCTCATGACTATATCATGTAAAATACGATTCTCGCATGGATCCGGAATTTCAGCAGAAATATATTTATCAACAATTTGTGGAGTTGTTATTTTAAAATTATACTTTAAAGTAATCAACATATGAATATGTGGTAAACCACGTTTTTGAAATTCAATAACGTACACAAATGCTGCTACTTCACCAAAAAATTTTTGCTTAACGATTAAATCAATTAAATAATCTTTCTTAATATTAAAAACTCGAGCACAAATATCAGGTCTATCAGCAGCTTGTTGACCTGGCAAAAAATTTTCTTCGATTTCTCGCCAATTTGGATTACAAGTCATAGTAATAAAAAGATCTGGTTTACCAAATTTACTAACAATTGCCACTGCATCTTGATAATTTTGTAACATATTACGCGGTGATCCGATAAACGTGGAAGGAAGTATAACCATTTTTCCAATGCGTCCATTTAAATTATTTGCCGTAGTTTGTAAATAATCTCTTAAACCTTGATATGTTTCAGTACGTAATTCTTTTTGATGATTTTTGCAATAATCAATTCTATCTTTTTCCATTTTTACGTAACTGTCTACAAGCCATTGCTGAAATAGGCGACGACCTAATAAAAAAACATTAAATTCATCACGAATAGCCATACGATATTTAATATACTGTCCTCTAGTTATTTGTTTATCACTATTTAATTTTGTCAAATAACGGTGCCATCCTTGAGTGCCATATGGATAAAATAATGGATATATACATGGTTCAACATTTGGGTCCATAATACTAACTTTTTAAAGAATTTTAGTATTTCTATTACGTATTGTAACGTATGATTCTGGAATTTCTCCTTCAGCAGTTGTATAAAAAACTGCAGCAATTTCATTAGTTCTTTGAGCATTATATCGACGTCGATCCATACCTGGTTTTAAAGTAAATAATAATTGTAACTCCGGTAAAAATTTACCAGATTCTATTTCTAAACGCTTTTGATTTTCTAATTCTTCACCCATCATTTGATAAGATTGAGCAAATACATTAATTTCCCGCATTATACGTTCAAGGTTTTGTACAATTTCCAAATCTAAATGTGATTTTTGATTAAGTCGATGATTAATCGCCTCATTAAAATCTACAATAAAAAGTTGGCCATAAGTAGGACTTTCATTCTGTTCAGCATATAATGTTGTATTAATTTGATAATAAATTTGTCCTTGTACCTTGAAATAATATGGACCAGATCGTCTATCTTGAAAATTAATTAAATTAGCGTTAAATGATGTAAACGAAAATGAACTGTTATAACTACGAATATGTTGAAAAAAATTATTAGATTTTATATGAGTTCCATCGAATAAGGAATGAAGAAATTGAGGAAGTTTAGGCAATGATTGCAAATGTACAGCACCATGATTACAACAATCATGAAATGAATTTCCTTTATTAGATATTCTTTCAGATGCAAAATGTTTTGCATTGCAATGAACACATGACACATCCATAGATCCAATATAATATTCAACGACATTATTAATTGACATTATATTATCAATATTTAGGTAAGGTTGATTTTTCTGCCGTGATAACGAGATTGACGTTTTACAGAAGTATGACGTACTGATTTAATATTTTTAAAATTTTGTCCAATTATTTCTTTATCTAATTCTATTATTACATGATTGTTATGTGATGTACCAGCAACACAAATAGTGTGATTTTTGTAATCAACTGATTTTGATATTATAATTTATTTTCTTTCATAATTTGATTACGACGATATTGATTTTTTGCTTTCCTTTCGGAACATCGTTGTTGAAATTCCTCTTCTTCTTCTAAAGTGCGATGTATTTTACGTTTTGGCATTTTACAAAATGAAAATATATCAATAAATATATTAATTAATAAATATATATGCTAATACAAATATATATATATATATATATATATATATATATATATATATATATACACATACGCGCGTGCGTATAATTTTCGGAATGTATATATACTAATATTTAAAATATATACTATTAAAATAAACAAACAAAAAAATTATTACTTTCTAGATTGAGTATCAACTTATAAAATTTAATATTTTTATAATACTTTAACCCTTTCGCTCCTAACGCCGGCTATAGCCGGCATCCACGAAGTAGTTCGCGGAGACGAACGCCGGCTATAGCCGACATCCACGATGTGACCCGTAGAGACGAGCGCCGGCTATAGAGCCGGCTATAGAGCCGGCGGCATTCGCGAACTAGTTTGTGGATAGTAGCACCTTTTGTAATCGTCGCGCAAATTATTTGACGGAAAAAATAAATCATATGATTCGAATCAGTTTTCTCGAAAACTCACGAACCGGAGTTTTTCTCGAGAACCGGAGTTTTCTCGAAAACACACTGTATTTATTCGTCTTCCATTTTTTGAATCAGTTTTAAGTATCATACAGCAATAGTCAGTTAACGAGAATATTAGAAACTTTAAAATAAAAAAGTTCAAATACGTCAAATTATTGTTATATATATGTTAATTTATATTACATAATATATATTAATTATGTTTTACTTAAAACAATTATTGTTTATGTAGAAATTATTAATATCTTGTTTTAAAGAAAAGTCCCATTTCTTCCAAAAGCATGTTAAAGCGGCGTTGTTCAGGTAAGTCGTAAACCCGAACGCCAAAGACTGTCCACGCGCAATGTATACACTTTTGACGCGGGGACTCGTTTAATGGCGGCACTACGGCGGAGCGAACCGCCGTAGTGAAAGGGTTAAGAATAAAAACATATACCGAACACGCACAGATTAATATTTATGTGTTACTTAAAATATATATATATTTACCTAAATAAATATTAATAATTCAACAGATATTATATATAAATAAAATTTGTAAATTAAGTATTGAAATTTAATTTTCGAAATTTTAAATGCAAATATAAAAAAATTATATATATTATATAATAAAATTATGGGTTAGTTATTAAAATTATAATTTAAATAAACTATTAAAATTCAAACTTTTAAATTGTTAAATATCATCATCATCATCATCATCATCATCATCATCATCATCATCGATTTTTACTTTACTCATCATCGATTTTTATTTTATTTAACGATATTTAATTTAATCATCGATTTTAATATTACGCATCATCATTGAGTTTTATTTTAATGATCAATTTTTAATTTACTCATTGATTTTTATTGTACTCATCATCGATTTTTATTTTACTTATCGATATTTAATTTAATCATCGATTTTAATATTACGCATCATCATTGAGTTTTATTTTAATGATCAATTTTTAATTTACTCATCGATTTTTATTTTACTTATCGATATTTAATTTAATCATCGATTTTAATATTACACATCATCATTGAGTTTTATTTTAATGATCAATTTTTTATTTACTCATCGATTTTTATTTTACTCATCATCGATTTTTATTTTATTTAACGATATTTAATTTAATCTTCGATTTTTATATTACGCATCATAATTGAGATTTATTTTAATTATCAATTTTTATTTTACTCATCGATTTCTATCTTATCATCATCATCATCGATTTATATTTTACTCATCATCATCATCATCATCATCGATTTTTATTTTACTCATCATCATCAATTTTTATTTTACTTAACGATATTTAATTTAATCATCGATTTTTATATTACGCATCATCATTGAGTTTTATTTTGATTATCAATTTTTATTTTACTCATCGATTTTTATCTTATCATCATCATCATCATCATCGATTTATATTTTACTCATCATCATCATCGATTTATATTTTACTCATCATCATCATCATCATCATCATCATCATCATCATCGATTTCTATTTTACTCATCATCATCATCATCATCATCATCGATTTTTATATTACGCATCATCATTGAGTTTTATTTTGATTATCAATTTTTATTTTACTCATCGATTTTTATCTTATCATCATCATCATCATCGATTTATATTTTACTCATCATCATCATCGATTTATATTTTACTCATCATCATCATCATCATCATCATCATCATCATCATCATCATCATCATCATCATCATCATCATCATCATCATCATCGATTTATATTTTACTCATCATCATCATCATCGATTTATATTTTACTCATCATCATCATCATCATCATCATCATCATCATCATCATCATCATCATCATCGATTTTTATATTACGCATCATCATTGAGTTTTATTTTAATGATCAATTTTTAATTTACTCATCGATTTTAATTTTACTCATCATCGATTTCTATTTTATTTAACGATATTTAATTTAATCTTCGATTTTTATATTACGCTGACGCTCGTGCACTCGTAAATAATAACGCGATTTGAGGTGCACAAGAATTTTAATAAATCGCGAGTAACATACAAGAAATCAGAATAATCGTAAAACGGATCACAAATAGACGCGCGTCCGCACAACTTGACAGCTGGGCTTAGACTCTCCGACAGTCGTTGTTTATAACAATATCTTGACAACGCGCGCGAAAACGATCTTCTTCGAAAGAATTCAACGGGTGACGAATACATTCAGCGGGACGGGACGCGGGGACGCAACAATATAATAAATAATGAATGTGATAAATAATTTATATTAATGACTTACATCATATCTTATTGATCCATCCACTTCCAAGGCCTCCTTTTTTCTTTTGCTTCCTTCGCTCTTTTCTCGTGGCACTTTAATCCTCGTTGCACTTACACTTATTCACGAAAAGTTCCTCGTTGCACTTGCAATTGTGTTTAGAGAAAGAATTTGATAATATATGAAACGTCTCACATCACTACTTCACTGCTCAAGAGCCACTGAGCGAATGATCGTAAGTCAAGAACATTACCGCGGTACTGTTTATATCGCCAGGGTCGACTATGTAAAGAAAGAATTTGATAATATATGAAACGTCACTACTTTATTGCTCAAGGTTACTGTGCGAATGATAATAAAGCCATGTAACATATTAACAATAGCGCTATACTGTTTATCAAGATCGAACACGGTGTTATTGATAATTCTCTCGTTGCCGAAATATTTTCTGTAATATAAAATATTTGCGCGAGGAATATTAAATTATAGAATTTTAATTTATTGATTAAAATTAATTGATTATTTATTAAACTATTCATCATGAAGTCTTTTGTTATGCTAATTATTTGCATCTATAATTCGATTGTTTTATTTCGTGTTCTCTCACAATTCCCCCCCCCCCCAAATTATATTTAGATTGTTAAGTAGAATGATAAAGTAACACGGATGGAATATATTTGTGACTCTAAGTATTAAAATAATTATTATTATCCGTAAAGATTGCAAACATCGATGTAATTATTTAATATGTAGGATTCCTATCACATTAAATCGATTCTCGATTAAATTGTATATTAATTGTTTAATTAACAAGGATTGAGAATATTTAAAGCATTGGTCAAAATATATTTAATTCTAATATTGTTAAGGAAATATCATTATAATAAGCATCAATATGATTGAAAGATCATAATATAATTAATTCTCTTATGCCCTTTTATGTATCCCCTGTTTCAATTCTTATTCGCAGTAGTGAATGAATGCGATTCGATAAAGATTTATCGTTGCGATACAATTTCATGTCGTTAATTAATTTTTAATTAATTAATACTTATTAATATTTATAGCAAATTATGTTTCGATACTAATCGTAATCGTGTTTAGTACAAAAATTATAATATACGAAGCGTTTCTCATCACTATTTTATTACTCGAGAGTCACCGTGCGAATGATGACAAAGCCGTGACATGTATAACGCGCTTGTTATACGTCGCCAAGGCCAAACATGATATTATTGATAATTCTCTGCCGAAATATTTTACGTACTACATATACACGCGGAATTTTAAATTATAGAGGTATATTTTATTTTAAATTAATTATTAGATGAGATTGATGTATCACGGAACCTTTTGTTATGCTAATGATTTGAATTTATTCGATTGCTTTACCGCGCTTTTCCGAAGTCAAATTTTATAATATTTAGTTTTGCATTTTAAAAGACTGACTTAGAGTGAACTAAATAAATAAATAAATAAATAAATAAATGATGTTGAGAAAAAGAAAAAGAAGACACATAAATAAATAAATAAATAATAGCCTGAAAAGAGAGAACATACTAATATTTTTATATAATAAATTATTATTAATTAAATTATTTATATTTTTATTTATATTACTTATATTATCAGAGGGACATATATGTTATCCTCTGAGAACATTCGTGGACATTGGTTTTGTAGTTCATGTCCACGTTTTTAATGTCCATAGAGGGAGTATCGCTTCCAGGGATCACCTAAAAGCGGGCCATGACATCTCTCAGTCTTCTCTCTGTTTTGAACGTCAAGCAGAGAGAAGCCTGAGAGCGGCCATGCCCCTGATTTAGGTGGAACCCGTATTTGAAGCGCCTCTATGTCCATAAAACGTGGACATTGAACTACATAGCCATGTCCATGAAACTTTTCAAAGGGTAACATGCTATGTCCACGATTTGTGGTTCTGTTCCGTGCTATATGCACAAAGTGCCGGCAATATGACTGCAAAAATATGAATGCAAGACAAGTTATGTATACATCTTTAATGTAAATAAGATTTGTGGTCTCTCTTTCTCCATATATATATATATATATATATATATCGAGATTTATACTAAAAATAGCTATATACAATATATAGAAATTTATTCATAATATGACTATACTTGAAAATAAGATATTTTTTACCAGACTATTAATAAATAATTTATATATTTAAAGAGAGAGAAAGTTTGATATTATTTTCAATATAGATCCTACACATTTCTTAAGAATAAAAGTTCTAAATAATAAAGATGTATATATATATATATATATATATATATATATATATATATATATATATATATATGTATATATATACACACGCGCGCGCGCGCGCGCGTGTGTGTGTGTGTGTGTGGTATATACGTATGTATGTACGTATGTATGTATAAAAGCAATGCGAAAGTTACGTGAGGAAGCGAGAAGGACAAGTAAAATAACAATAAGAGCGAACGAGATAGAAATAGCACGAGCAACGAGACTCGAGCTCGAGAATCGGATTTTTCTTGCGCGCTATTATTTTCCTCTCGCTCGCACCTATTACTGTCTCGCTCGCTCCTATTACTGTCTCGCTCGCTCCTATTATTGTCTCGCTCGTTCTTGTTACTGTTTCGCTCGCTCTCGATTCTTGGGTCCGCTTATCTTTCCGAGCTATCTATCACGATTGTCAAGTGTGACAAAGAAAGTAAGACCATGAGTAGAGAGCGAGCGAGATGACCTATCATCAAAGAGTTCCGAAGTCTCCTATAATCGGTTTCTTCGCTTCCTCTATCCATTCGCAATTCACGAAAATGTAAACATCTTATAAAATAAAAATTGAAACTTTTATTTTTAATTTTATCGGTTTGAAAGTAATTTTAATGAATTAATGAGATTTTGGCGATTAAAATGATATCAAACATGACGTAAATCGGGTAATTTTTAATTAATCTGATAATAAATATTTCATTATAATTATATATTTAATTAAATTTATGCGATTTATATCGTGTTTGGTATTATTTTAATCGCAAAATTCTCATTATTCTATTAAAATTACTTTCAAATGAATAAAAAATGCATTTTATTTTTTGACATATATTCGTGAATATTATAAATGAAGTCTCGTGTAAGAAATTTCGGAATCTGCGGCATCGGGAATTTTTTCGTTATTTATAATAATATATGACTTTAAATTGCCATAAAATAAAAACTAAAGCTTTTATATTTTGTTTGATCTTTTTTGATTAAAAGGGATTAATGAAATTCTTGCGTTTAAAATGACATCGAACACAATATAATTCGGATAACTTTTACTTATTGTTATATAAGTAAAAGAATGTTTCTAATTGAAAATTATTTGAATAAAATGTTGGGTTTAATGTGATTTTACAATTAGTCGTAAAAATCATATTAATTCTAAAATTATGTTCAGTAAGATAAATTAAGTAATATAAAAATTTTAGTTTCTAATACATTTTCAATGTTATCAATTGTGGTGTTCACATGACGTCTCCTGGTCTAAATATGTTCAATATAATTAATATTAAATGGTCTATATATTGTGCAGTGAAACAATTTATTTTAATTTATTATATATATATATGTATATACAGGGTGTCGCAGGTCACCCGTTTCAGCCGAATATCTCAAAAACTGAGCGCGGCAGACAAAAATATTTCAAACAAAAGTTGTAAGGTTTCAAGTAACGCATTACATGGTGATATCAGTATGACCTTGAAGAGTGTTGTCAAGATCAGGGCAAAATCACTTTGGATTTTTTAAATGGAACTCGCTATTTTTATTACATATTCTTGTAGCTCATCTCAAGAGCTTTCCAAAATACTATAATTAAGTTAGTTTTAATTAAGTACTTTCCGAGTTATGAGGCTTGAAATCATTTCTTAATTTTACATAAACCGTAAAATATCTTGTAAAATATTCATTTTTCGATTATCTTACCTTAATACTTTTATGTACAAAATAATGAGAGGAATCAATTGGTGTAAAGAAAACATAGTTGTTTCGAAGAAAAAATATGTAATTGTTAATTGCAAATTAAAAGAACAGTTAGAAGGAGACAAAGAGTGAGTTAAGCTAAGATTAAAGTTAAACGACGTTGGTAGAAACAGGCATAAGTCAACGATTAAATTATAAGATAAATCGCGATTTAAAATTCCCGAGAAAATGCGACGAATAAATAAATCGATAATATTCGGAATATCCGATTGTGATATGTACCTTTTATAATATAATAATCGAAGCGTCTCAATAGACATTATAATCGCGCGCGATATAATTATCATATAAATGCGAAGATATTTGGACAGACAATTTGATGTCTGTAATATTTACGAATACAGTACTCATTGTCTGAGTCAATTGCGAATCTTTATAAGATAAATCGCGACTCGAATTCACGGGAAAACGCGACGAATAAATAAGTCCATAATATGCGGAATATTTGATCGCGATACGTAATTTTTATAATATAATAATCGAAGCTCTCAATAGACACGAGCGCGATATAATTGCTATCACGTAAGTATAGAAAATCAAAAATATTTCGACAATCATTTGAGGTCTGTAATGTTTGCGAATATACAATTCACCGACCGATTTACTTGCGAATTTTTATAAGATAAATCGCGATTTAAAATTCGCGATAAAACGCGACGAATAAATAAATCGATAATATTCAAAATATTCAATTGCAGATACGCGAATGATATATCAGTAATATCCGATAAAAAGAGGAGCGATCTTAAAAATGGAGAACGATTAACATCTTGTGTCTACATTAGATTTCGCAACATCAATCTGCGAAGAAAAGTTAAGTAATCCATTGAATGTCGGGAACTTCACTGTAGGAGGGAACGAATCCTGGATCTTCCGGACTATTCCCGATAGCAATGATTTCAGTAATAAATCAACCACAATTATCCCTCGTCATTATCTCCAATTCACGAAATTGATATGCACATTAGAAAACATGTTCTTCCATTATTAAGAAATATATTTCTTTATTGAAAATTAAATGGATATAACGACCTTTTTTATTGAAATGTGATTACGAACGATTATATTTATAAATAATAAAATACATGCATTATTGGAGTTTGTGTTAAATGTGCGAACACATAATTTGGGGTACGGTTCGCGCGCGCGAGACGAATCGAACCCGATATCAGCAAGATTTAAAAAATTTCAATTCGAACAGTGTGCAAAATAAAATAAATCAAATAATTTTAAACAATTAATTCTAGATTAATTCTCTAGATTCTTATTCTTATAACGTTTAAATTAATAATTTCTTTTCTTTTAATCAATATCTTACTGATATAGGTACCCATTCGATTTGTCTCGAAATTTTTAAGTATTCGCACATTTTATATAATATACATGTATAATTTCGCGTATATATAATATATAACATTATTAAAAATTATAAAAATATTTTGGATACGTAAATTTGTGCATGTATTTTATTATACATATATATAAAATGGTATATATCTAAAAACTAATATTTCAAAATGCCGATGGATGTCCAATACCTGCAAATAGTTTCTTAAAAGAAACTAAAAATTAATGTTAATATCCCCAGCACCTAAAAATAATTTTTCAAAAGAGACAAATTATATTAATTAAAAATATATTCGTTCGTAATTATTTTTATCAAAAAATTTATACAAATTAATTACAATATGAAATTACTTGAAAACCTAAAATTTATACACAACGCTATATCCATATTTAATCTACTATTAAATCTTTCTAGCATTATATATATAGACAATAATAATACCAATCCTAATAATGATAGAACATTTTTAACGAAGAAAAGAAAAGATACATTTCTCTCATCTAAATATATATTATTTAAATTAATTCGACGTTAAAGAAGCGTATCATCGTTGAATTACTACCGAAATCATTGCTTTCGGAAATTGCCAGGAAAACCTGAGATTAGTTCCTTCAATCTTACAATAAAAATTCCCAATTTTTAACAGGGCACCGAACTAGACGTCGCGAATGGATCTCACAAGAACCGATGAAAAATAATTCTCCATGATGAAAATCGTTTTGACTCCTTGGCGGTACGAGCCACGCAACTTTCATTAAAGTTTATTTAACGGAAGGAACAATGGTAACTCTTTTATTAAAACGACAATCTCGTCTAAGAACGCGAAAAAGAATGCGAAAAAGGACGCGAAAAGAACACGGTGTTTTCGCAACGGTAATTTATTAATTTATTTATGAATATTTTCCGATATGAAAAAAAAAATTCGTAAATACAAATATAACCAAAAAAAATAAATTATTAAATTCATAATAATTAACTCGCGATTCTATAATATCGAAGGTGATCGTTAAATTTTGTGAAGTTAATATTTAATCGTTGACTTATCACAAATCTTATCGAATCTTCACTCTCTTATTCGACATTTCTTTATATTTAATTAGCAATATTTAGGAATATTATCTGACGAGAGCGACAGCGATAAAATTCTTCTGTTAAAATGATAATCTTGTATAAGAACGCGAAGAGAACGCGGAAAGAACACGGTATTTTCGCAATCATAATTTAATAATTTATTTTAAGAATATTCAGTTCCTCTTTGACATGAAAATACAAACAGTTACTCTTTTATGAATATTCCAAAAATATATACTACAGAAACAAATACTTTAATTTAATGAATTACTATTATGTTAATTACTATTATGTAATCATTATACGTATACTTTCGATAATTTTTCGTGTAATTTACATAAGAATTTACAATCATAAATACAATTTCATATAATATAATTATAGTCATAATTGTATTGTATTTTACAATTAAAATATCAATGTTAGATATTATAATTAAAATACAATTATAACTATTTATAATTTACAATTTACAATTTACAAATTTATGATGCTATCAATATCAAATAATAATTCCATTTATTCAAATATTTAATAACATTGATATAATAATTTGATATTGATAGCATTAACATTTGGATTTAATATTATATTCGATTTAATACACATACATTTTTAAGTTTTAAAATAAAATATAACATGTTAAGATTTCTTAAACGTTAATAATTATGCAATTTCTTTAATATTTCTGAAGATAATTTTGATAATTTAAATTTCCCTTTTAAAACATTTTTATTTTTAAAACATGTTATATTCATTTTTACGTTTTTAAAAATAAATTCAACTTAATTAAAATATATTTAATTTACCCCTAGGATTATTGGAATATTAAAAGAAAGAATGAATCTTACTTAATAGCCCTAACAACCCTACTATTAAAGGATTCTAATAATTTTAATAGCTCCAACAATCCTACTATAACAGAATTCTAATGATCTTAAGAGCCCTAACAACCCTAATATTAATAGAAGAATTCTAATGATTTTACTTAATAGCCTTAACAACCCTACTTCCTGATTAACTAAAATTATTCGAGATTTGAGGAACCTATCTCTAATCATCACCTCACCTAATCATGTATATATTTTAGTCACGTGCCCTAACCGCGTACCCTAACCGTACTCTTCAGGCCAGTTGAACCTACCTTTCGTTGATCCTGGCCACTTTCTTTCTCGATCTCTAATCAGAGATCGAAGAAGGAGATAATTACTCCTTCTTTTGCCGGATAATTACCGGCAAAAGAGCGTGAAATATTTACGCTCATTTAGTAACGATCGTTCGATTTCACGATCGTTCGTTAAATATTGAATATAACTTTATTTTAACTGAAATAAAGCCAAATTACTACAAATTTCTATAAATTATATTTTATAGTAAAATATAAAATTAATATGTGTATTTATCATATTACAAATTATTTAATTAATTAATCATTTGGCTTTATATTAAGTTAAAGTAAAGTTTAAAAACAATATCTACAAACAAATTCTACGATGGATGAGCTATGAGCAATTAGAAGATAAGTGCGTATTATAAGAATAAATTAGCATCAAAAATTGATAAAATTGGTAATTGTTAATGCGTGTCCTTTATTTAATAAATTAGACAAAATCTTTACAAAAAAATCTTTTCTTAATCTCTTCTTTTTTTAATTAATATTTCAATATATTTTCGCAATAGATGCAAAGCATAAGTTCGAAAGAACTTATTAAAATTATTTAATTTAATTGAATTAATTTAATTTAATTATTTAATTTAATTTATTTAATTTAATCCATCCTAGCTCATCCATTTTAAGGCAACGGATTTATCTACAATCTACAATCTACATCTACATCTACATCTACATCTACATCTGCAATCTCTACGAATCTGTTACCTTAAAGTTAAATAAAAGTTTTTTTCACTCACCGGCACTGATGCGCAACAGCGGAGTTGTTGTTATCGAAGCTAGTTGTCTGTAACATACAAATATAAAATTCATTTATAATAATGCTCACAAAATGCAATTAATATTTAAAAAAATTTTTATCGCGCGGAATTTTATATCCCATGTGTAAAATAATAAGCAGATAAACACGTATGGAAAAATTTTATAAATTTTTGAAACCGTTTTTTAAATAGAAAATTTTATATGACTTTTATAAAAATCTTTCTCTTTAATTCATTTAAATAATAAGATCGAATTATTGTTCGTTTATAACAAGTTAACGATTTATAACAATTAACATATAAATAATAGATATTCACCATCAGGTTGCTCCGCCGATGTAAGATGCCTCTCCCAGGCCTCCTCCTCCTCTCATGTTGTTGGCGCGCGATAACGACACTCCCGCACTCGCGAGCGATATTTTTATATCGCTATTTCCGCTATTTTACGCGCGATACTTAACGGTGTCCGCACTATTTCGGTACAATAAAAAATTTTCTATTTGATCGCGCGATGTATATACTTAATATGTATATACTTTGAACGGCACTCCCGGTTTCGGTACGAGCGAAAATCCCATTTCACTTACGAGAATCAGCTTCGAGTCAACAGGTCGGGAATGCAACGATACAACGAGCAAGGACTAAGCCCAAACCGGAAAGAAGACGAAGCGATTAACGGAAATAGAGGAAAATGAAGTTCACCAACTCTTTTTCGCGCATAATTATCCTATCTCGTATCGAACCTGGACCCGCTAAGCACGATTTCAGGTGCTCCGCCCGGACATATTATGCCTCCCGCGGTTGCTATATGCTACACCAGGCTAGTAGACGGCAAAAGAAGAGGATACCCACATTTTTTAAATGCTAACATTCAGCAATTTAGAAAATGGGGAGGCAACCCCTTTTACCGAGCGAAAATCGTGCCTAGGGGAATCCACTCGACTCCTCGACAGGGTTAACACACGCAGTGCGTATGGCTGTAGACGAGCAAAGAGAAGGGACCCATTGACGACCATTCCGAGCAATCGATCAAGTTCTAACTAATTCGGGCCGAATCACTTGACGAAGCACGAAGCACGAAGCGCGAGTGTACGTTGTATAGTAACGTGTGCAAACTCGAAACATCCCAGTTAGTTGGCATCGGAAGTAGAGACTCGTGACAATAAATGAAATTGGGATTTTATATGAAAAAGTCCAAAAGTTCCGCGAAAACGCGACAACGCGAGAATACTGCAACGCGAAAACGCGGTAACGAAGCGCTTGCCGTCCGCGGCACGTTGACGGCACCGACGACGCGAAAGGGTACTTAGCTTCCCATTCAGGCACCTTAAAATTTATCATAAATAGAAAAATTTAAGATAAACCTCAAGGCACCATCCAAGTACTAAGCCCTCCCACCGCGACAAGGTGTACCCCATGGGAGGGTTATATTATATATAATTTTATATATAATATAATACATAATTTGAAATTTATTTTGTAATATAGTACATAAATTTAAATTCGCAAATATAAATAATAAATAAAAATATAAAAGATAAAAGAAAATCTATTATATAAAGCAATGTTCAAAATAATTGATTTTAAAACTAATTATTTTTAAAACTAATTATTATATTTTAATATTATAAATTTCGTAATTACAAAATAATTTATATTTCTTAGATATAAACTTTTAGAAATATGATAAATAAAAAAATTTCTATTTTTTTTATACATGAAATATTTAAATAAATATATTAATATGAAATGTTTTATAAAATATAAGAAGTAACTGAAAATATTAATTAATAAAAAATTTTATAAATGTTTTATAAATATTTTAAAATAAAATGGAATATTTTTTTCGGCATACGCTGACGTTCGTGCACTCGTAAATAATAACGCGATTTAAGGTGCACAAGAATTTTAATAAACCGCGAGTAACATACAAGAATTCAGAATAATCGTAAAATGGATCACAAATAGACGCGCGTCCGCACAGCTTGACAGCTGGGCTCAGATTCTTTGACAGTCGTTGTTTATAACAATATCTTGACATCGCGCGCGGAAACGACCTTCTTCGAAAGAATTCAACGGGTGACGAATACAGCGGGACGGGACGCGGGGACGCAACAATATAACAAATAATGAATGTGATAAATAATTTATATTAATGACTTACATCATATTTCATTGGTCCATCCATTTCCAAAATCTCCTTTTTTTTTTGCTTTCTTCGCTTTTTCCTCGTGGCACTTCAATCCTCGTTGCACTCATTTGAATTCCTCGTTGCACTTACATTCATTCACGAAAAGTTCCTCGTTGCACTTGCAATTGTGTTCAGAGAAAGAATTTGATAATATATGATACGTCTCACATCACTACTCAAGATATTCACTGCTCAAGAGCCACTGAGCGAATGATCGTAAGTCAGAAACATTACCGCGGTACTGTTTATATCGCCAAGGTTGACTATGTAAAGAAAGAATTTGATAATATGTGAAACGTCTCTCACGTCACTACTCAAGATCACTGTGCGAATGATAATAAAGCCGTGTAACATATTAACAATAGCGCGATACTGTTTATCAAGGTCGAACACGGTGTTATTGATAATTCTCTCGTTGCCGAAATATTTTCTGTAATATAAAATATTCGTGCGCGGAATATTAAATTATAGAAGCATTTTAATTTATTGATTAAGATTAATTGATTATTTATTAAACTATTCATCATGAAGTCTTTCGTTATACTAATTATTTGCATCTATAATTCGATTGTTTTACTTCGTGTTCTTTCACAATCCCCCCCCAAATTATATTTAGATTGTCAAGTAAAATGATAAAGTAACACGGATGGAATATATTTGTGACTCTAAGTATTAAAATAATAATTATTGTCCGTAAAGATTGCAAACATCGATGTGATTATTTAATATGTTGGATTCCTATCACATTAAATCGATTCTCGATTAAATTGTATATTAATATACAATTTAATCGAGAATCGATAAAATGATAGGAATACAAAATATTAAATAATCACTTCGATCATTGTGATCTTTACGGACAATAATTATTATTTTAATACTTAGAGTCACAAATATATTCCATCCGTGTTACTTTATCACTCTACTTGACAATCTAAATATAATTTGGGGGGGGGAGGGATTCTGAGAAAACACGAAGTAAAACAATTGAATTACAGATGCAAATAATTAACGTAACGAAATGCTCCGTGATAAATTGTTTAATTAATAATCAATAAATTAAAGTATTTCTGTTATTTAATATATTTCGCGTTAGTGTATATTTTATAATATATAAAATATTTCAACGAATTGTCGATAACGGTGTTCGACTTTGGCAATATAAAATATAAACAGTAGCACACTATACGTTACGGCTTTGTCATCATTCGCGCGGTGACTCTCGAGTAGTAAGGTAGTGGTGAGAAACGCTTCGTATATTGTAATTTTTCTACTAAATACGATTACGATTAGTATCGAAACATAATTTGCTATAAATATTAATAATTAAAAATTAATTAACTTTTGATAAACGACATGAAACTGTATCGCAACGATAAATATTTATCGAATCGTAATCAATCATTACTGCGAATAAAAATTGAAATAGGGGATACATGAAAGATGACAAGAGAATTAAATATATTATGATCTTTTGATCATCGATGCTTATTATAATATTTCTTTAACAATATTAGAATTAAATATATTTCTTGTTTAATTAACCAGGATTGAGAAAATTTAAAGCATTGGTCGAAATATATTTAATTCTAATATTGTTAAAGAAATATTATAATAAGCATTGATGATCAAAAGATCATAATATATTTAATTCTCTTGTCCCCTTTCATGTATTCCCTGTTTCAATTTTTATTCGCAGTAATGAATGATTACGATTCGATAAATATTTATCGTTGCGATACAGTTTCATGTTTATCAAAAGTTAATTAATTTTTAATTATTAATATTTATAGCAAATTATGTTTCGATACTAATCATAATCGTGTTTAGTACAAAAATTACAATATACGAAGCGTTTCTCATCACTACTTTATTACTCGAGAGTCACCGTGCGAATGATGACAAAGCCGTGATATGTATAGCGCGCTTGCTATACGTCGCCAAGGCCAAACATGATATTATTGATAATTCTCTGCCGAAATATTTTACGTACTACATAAACACGCGGAATTTTAAATTATAGAGGTATTTTATTTTAAATTAATTATTAAACGATTGATATATCACGGAACCTTTTGTTATGCTAATGATTTGAATTTATTCGATTGTTTTACCGCGTTTTTCCGAAGTCAAATTTTATAATATTTAGTTTTGCATTTTAAAAGACTGACTTAGAGCGAACTAAATAAATAAATAAATGATGTTGAGAAAAAGAAAAAGAAGACACATAAATAAATAAATAAATAATAGCGTGAAAAGAGAGAACATACTAATATTGTTATATAATAAATTATTATTAATTAAATTATTTATATTTTTATTTATATTATTTATATTATCAGAGGGACATATGTGTTACCCTCTGAGAACATTCGTGGACATTGGTTTTGTAGTTCATGTCCACGTTTTTAGTGTCCACAGAGGGAGTATCGCTTCCAGGGATCATCTAAAAACGGGTCATGACATCTCTCAGTCTTCTCTCTGCGTCAAGCCAGTAAAAGAACCATAGTATGTTTTATACATAGAGTGGAATCGCCACTTGACGTTACAGGTCCCTCCAATCGTTCGATTGACCAATCAGAGGCAATGATTCTTTGTTCTGATTGGTCAAACGCTTCTCAACAAGTGGTATACGCTCTGTATTTATGATTTCATGAAAATTCAATTGACGAAAGCGCACTCTACCATGCGTTCTTGCAATGTTCACGAAACAGGGAACCTTCGGCCATTTTTACCGAGACATTTCTTTCGCGTCTAATCACGATGAAGTAAGTCAGAATTATTCGTGCGAAGTATATATCCAAGCATTTCCGATGCAATCTCGTTGTATTTACAACGAAAATATGACGCATCGCGTGAACGCAATGTCTGTGATTAACGTATCTTCAATATTTACAGGATCGGTCTTTGCGCGTACAGTGGATATAAAATATATCCGGGCCATGGCAAAACCATGGTTAAGGTTGACGGAAAGGTGAGTATCGCGAGTATGGAGCAATAATAAGATAATTATTAATTACAACTTCATAGCTTAATCATTGAAACAAATTTTTGGAAAGAAAAAAGTACAATTTATCTCGCTTGTCAACTGCACATGTCAAGCATAACCTTCGTTTCCTTCGCTTTTTCAGACCTTCACTTTCCTCAACTCGAAATGCGAGTCTGCACACTTGATGAGGCGTAATCCTAGGAAAGTGACATGGACCGTCTTATACAGGTATAAATATTTCTTACTTTGTAGCAAGCATATAATTTTTCATGCTTTTGTTAAATTTAATATATTTCTCAGACGTAAACACAAGAAGGGACAAGAGGAAGAACAAACCAAGAAAAGGACAAGGCGGGCCCAAAAGTTCCAGCGTGCTATTGTAGGTGCCTCTCTCACAGATATCTTGGCCAAACGTAACATGAAACCAGAAATTCGTAAGGCTCAGAGAGAACAAGCAATCAAGTATATATCTTTTTATTATAATTATTTATTCAATTGTTAGTAAAATATCAATTTTAGAAGATCAATTTTTGAAGAATTATTAAAAAATGACAAATGCTATTAAATATATTTTATTTAAAGATATAAATATTAACTTAATATTTACTTAAAGATAAATTTGCAATAGACGTCTGTTCCTCTGATAGTTTTTTATACTACTTCAGATTTCAGATCGTCTTAGAATAAAAGTGGACTGCTTCACCCAGAACTGTATTTTTTATTACATTGTCTGGTTTTTGCGGGTTCATACAATCAATAAAACAATATTATGTAATATTTTGTAACAATAATATTGATTATTACTTATTTTCAGGGCGGCAAAAGAGCAGAAGAGAGCAGCAAAAGCGACAAAGAAAGCTGTTGCTCCTCCAAAAGCAAAACAAATAGCTAAACAGAAAGTAGCTAAGGTGTCACAAAAATCTGCACCTCGCGTCGGAGGAAAGCGTTAAAAAGCTGTAACTATATATAAATAAAATAAAATAATCCTATTTTTTATCTGATTTTCTTATATAATATAGACAAAATTAATTTTAAAAAAATTAAAATTCAGGGCATGGAAATTGGCAAATGTCGAGTAACGAGTATATGATTTATTGTAACAACATATGTTATCGAGTAACAAAATTTCATTTAATTTTTATAGTCAGAATAATATTTTTCTTTTAGACAAAAATTATTTTGTTATATATAAAACTGTTTTAAAATGTTTTAACAAAACAAGTTTTAACAGTAGCACATTAATTGCATAAAATAAGTATCTTTTTACTGTTTGATCTTATTTAATTCTTTCTTGAGTATAGATAATTTTGTCAAAGCGGTGTCGCGCCATGCTCGTCTTTCCTTTAATTTATCAAGTGGACACATCTCGTTCAATTCGTTGCTGATTTTCTCCGCCATCTCGCCCACAAATTTTGGTACTGGTCCGAAAGTCATACTGACATCATAGATTGATTTGTTATACGTTTCGCAATATTTCTTCATTCCTATAAAACAATATATATTTTATATATTTTATATATTTTATATATTAACAACATAAATTGAATGTCTATGAGAAAAGCCATTTTGTTCGTTTCTTTTTATAGTGTAGAAGCTTAATAATAGCTTAATAATAGCTAATGTAGAAGCTTAATAATAGCTCTCTTTGTATTTGAATATTTACCTTCGGCATTTAAATGCGCAGCCTCAAAAGCACCAAGAAAAGCATAACGCATTCCGAGACCTTCACTCATTACCGCATCAATATCCTTTGCACTTAACACTCCATCAGCCACCAATCTCCAGGCTTCGTTTAATATCGCATATCTGTTAATATGATCTTTTTAGATATCAAGTATTGAATGATAACAATTGTTCAAAAATATTTTGTATGGACAACAATATCTGATTACATACTGTATTCTGTTAAGTGCGAAACCATCAATCTCCCTACTAAAGACAACAGGTTTTTGACCAATTTCGGTCATGATGGCTTTTGTTTTCTCGGGAATATCGGAACGCGTCCATGGTGCTGGTACTACCTCTACCAATGGCACATAGTAAGGGGGATTCACCTGCGTATTGTTGCATAATAATAATAATTTAAATATAATTTCTGATACAAATAATCTACATAAATATTATTTATGACATTTTTAATGATTATCTAATCTTATTAATAGTTAATATCTCTCCTAATTTATTTAGAGTCAATAAAATTAAATTAATTTGTTTAGCAAAAATAAATATTTGTTATGTGTTGAGGTTTATGAGTTAATATAATTTTTTTATATAAATTTTATATTTTATAACTAAATATGTAAATTTTTAGACATAAACGTACCATATTATTATATAAAGATTTACCAAAAGAAATTTTAATATTATATTTGCTAAGAGTCTGGAAATACGTACAGGATGAGAGACTATGATTTGCTCACGATGTTTCAGCTTCTCGCTAAAAAGAGACGGACGAAACGTAGACGTCGAAGAGGACAAGATTACTTTGTCGTCAACGACTTTGTCGAGATCGCTATAGAGTTTCAGTTTTAACGAAAGATTTTCTGGCACACATTCTTGAATCAATTTTGCACCTTTTACAACTTCCGCCAGATCAGAAGATCCTATAAAGGAATGTTCGAATAAAATTCTTTGAACGCTATCCTACCATATCAAAAATATAAAGTCTACTGTTATTGTTTTAAATCTCTCGATATGAAATCAATGTAATTTAATTGTCCGCAGCGATAGTAATTATTGCGATAGGAAATCACAAGACAAAAAATAGACCTTTTATCAGTTGAAATTGCTGGTTCGCAGTTAGTGTACCCCGGAGAAGACCGCCAGCTTCAAGGCGTTTCAACTGTTGATGAATATCTTCCAACGCATTTTTAATTTGATCTTGAACGATATCGTAAATGGTTACTTGATATCCTACACTGGCGAAAAGCATAGCCCAACTACGTCCAATTAAGCCGCTGAAATAAATATTAATATAAAGGTAATCGATTAATTTCACGAAAAAAAATATTTTAATACAATCAATTTCAAATAATCTCTGTATTTTATATATTTGTCAATATTAGTTTTATTGTGTTATGCAAAATGAGTGTATTATATAAAAATCATTATAATAATCGCGAAAAGATTAGGTCATTCTGTATCAGATATAACTATAAAAAATATTGTTTTCGCGCGTTATTATCTTATCTTGAGTATAACTTACTACAAAACAGTACAGATATTTGTAAATTATATCATTCTTCTCGCAAAAGATAGTAATTTAACATAATTAACTTGAAATAAACCGATGGCATAATGTAATCAATAAAATTATAATAATTTTGTATATTGATGTTGGATAATTAATACTGTGATATAAAAATTTATTATTTTTATAGAGAATGCTCTTTAAAAATATTTATACATGCATGAAGGAATACTTATACTCTTTAAGAATACTTATACATACATAAAAAAAATACTTATATATACTAAAATTGAAAGAAAAAATAGATTATAAAGTATAATTCATTCTTTTGCATCTCTTTTTTAACTTATTATCATTCTATGTATCAGATAGAACTATCATTTTTATCTATCAGTTTATCTCATTTATTCGCTATCTCGTGACTTACGTTAATGCAAAAGAAAAAGAAATTACAATTTTTTTTCTAAGCTAATGGTTATCGTGAAGGCTGAATGGAAATGTTAAAATCTACATTTTGTATCTTCAATATCTCATAAATGTTATTTTTATACTAATCTTTATATTGCCAACTATTTTGATTATTGCTGAAATAGTAATTTAAAAATAGACTGAATATATGAAAATGATAATTTTGTTAAATAGTTTGAAAAAAGAATTGGAAATCAAGGAAAATTATGAGAGAAAAAGTCAATTTTTCATGCTAAAAATAATTTTTCAATGACCTTGAATGATTACTTTATGACACTATATAAGCTTATCAGCAATACAACGCATGTTGAAAAGTTAGAAAATAATAATAATTCGATCATGCCACAATTGAAAGCAGAAACGAACGTTATTCGCTTAATTATAATTTGCAGTTATGTTAATTACAATCGATTATTTTACCTGCCAATTATCCCGATCTTTTCATTTTTAGTCGACATTGCTACTGGACTGTTGTTGATTGAATGTCTGCGAAGAAAATGTTTCTGCGAACTGTGTCTTGGTCTCCGCGGCAAAGGTGTTGATATATATATTCGCATTATCAGTTCCCCTCCCACATAGTATTTTAATGGAGCTTTGCAAGAGTGTAGTGGATTATTCTGAATAGGCTGTCATAGGCATTTGCTAACGACATCTTAAAACATCGTTATCTTGCTAGAATACGCATGAACAAGCCATAAGCAAGCGCCTGAAAACAAAATAGTAAGTTGATAATCGCATCTATTTTATGAATTAATTCTGGATTATCTTCCTCTGGGATAAAGACAAGCATATCTTCAAGTCCAAAATTAGCATACAATTATTTCTGATCTATATATTTTACAATTATAATGTAAATTATAATTTGTGTGTGCAAAAAATATTGAAAAAAATTATATTTTATAAAAATTAATATTTTAATATGGTTTAATTTTAACAAGGATCGAAGATATTATAATGGCATATGTAAGTGGAAATTTGGAAAATTATCAATAATTAAAAATATTTACGATATCTATCTCATAATTATGCACAATATAATCAATATTTTACTTTTTTAGTCATTTTTAAAAAATTTTTGTCTCTTCTTTTAATTTTATTATATTAGTCCTCTGCTTTTTAACAAAATCTTTATACGGTCATTTTTGCAATAATTAAGAGCATCATATAATAAAGTTAAGTGTGACTTTTCACTTGCATAATCTGATCAATTGTACTAATTTTGACTTTATTAATCAGAATTCAAAATATCTTTACTTTGTATTTTATAGCTTAAATCAAGAACTCGCAGAATCAGGGCCGTCAATACAAATGGATTTACCTGGTCTATCCGAATTCGTCTTCGCTTTAATTAACTGGCTTCATTGTCTAATGAAAAATTCCGATAGATATTGGATTTATAATATAAAATATCACCTGGAATTTTCACTAAATTAGAATATTAGAAAAAAAAGGATAAAAAACAAAAAATGTGATGACCACTTTACATCTTAAAGAGAAGAGAAAGATATCCATAAAAGAAGAAGAAGAAGAAAATTAAAATATTACAATAGGAGCCTTACATTAATATCATCTAAATAATATTCAATAAGCACTTTGGAATTCATTAGTAGTTATGATTCTTTTACAAGATTTCAAAATATGGAAAATATATATAAAGACTATGATAGTCTATAAATGATAGATTATGATAATTTCGCAAGAGATTAGTAAAAATAATATTAAATCGAAATATCATAGATAATCCGAAAAAAGAGGATTATGGAAAATTCTTAAATGCGTTTTGCCAGGGCATCGTGCAACGTGAGCACGTGCCTACTCGTCAGGGAAACCCATGATATATGCTGATTGGTCGTTGCGTCATATTCCCGGGGAAGAACCCACGATCCTAGTCATTAAATTGTACTTTGATTAACGCATTATTCCGATATTGAAAGCAGTTGATTACGTGCGTTTGGTGAGTAACGAGTGTCGCGCATCCCAACATTATCGGAGACGAGACTCAAATTTTATCTGTCCTGCTCATGACATTTGATCGTACTCGCGGTAACAGCTGAGCGAATTAATTTCTTAATTTGATGCATCTGCCGATCGCACGCTCTTTCAATATTCGTGAGGAAAGTAATCACCAATATGCCCGATGCGTACGAGAATTTTAACATGGCGATGCGGAGTATGTTGACATCCAGTGGTATTGTGGACAATGAGGCAGATCCGTCGTACTTTCCGTTCAACGGTAATACGAGCGCGAATGTTTCATTCACGTGTTACAGAAAAATTATTAATTAAAAATTATTATTGTACATGTATAATTGTGTCATTATCAATCGCTTATTTGACACATAGTGACACGTGATTACATGATGTCTCTGCTTGCTCTGTCGATATAGAAATTGATTTAAAAATATGAATATTATTTTCGTGTCACGAGCGGTCATAATAAATATCAAAGTATAAAAAATTATCATGTCATATTTTGTGCAACAGTCATATTAGAAATAATATTATTATAAGTCTGCTGTGTTTTTGAACATTTTCGAATATCCTTTATTCGTTGCCTTTTCATGTGTGATATTTTAATATTGAAAATTTAGTTTAAGGAAATATTTATATACTATTATTTTTGTACATTATTATAATTATTAAAACAAGTTTCATATATATATATATATATAGAAAGTTAACATATTTAATAATATATCGTATGTATATATAAAGAATTAATTATCGATCTAATAGAATATTGAAATTTCATATATTTTCTCCTTTCAGATTTAACATTGATGGGCAGTACAGATGGTCTAAGCCCATATAGTGGATCTCAGGGAAATATGAGTATTACATCACCCATGTCAACATCTTCGTCGCCTATGCATGTCACAGATAATTATATCAATTTAACTAATGCTTCAGGTATATATTTTAAATCAGCTTGTCTAAGATATCTGATAATTCTTACTTAAAGAGAATATATCAAATTTTTTTTATCTTATTAGTACAAGTACTTGGTGAACCATACATTAGTATCTTGGTGCAACCAATGGATAAATTTAGATTCAGATACAAATCTGAAATGGTAGGGACACATGGGAGTTTGTTGGGTGCATCAAATGGACGTAGACGGAATAAAAATAATGTACCAACAGTCCAAGTAAGTATAAATTAAATTCTCTGCAAATAAAATTACCAATATATATATATATATATATATATATATATATATATATATATATATATATATATATATATACATGATTTTCTTTATGCAGTGTTGTTATTTATTTGCTATTTTTTGTACTTTTAGTTACATAATTTTTTGGATAAAGCAATAATACGATGCACATTGGTTACAACGGACGACGAACATACACCACATGCTCATAGATTAGTGAAACGTATGGGTACCACAGATATAGATGACCCGCATGATATAGAAGTTTCATCTACAAACGATTTTACTGCTGAGTATGTTTGTATTTTCTGTCTAACATTGCAAACACAATTGATCTATGTATTTATTAATGCACTATATGGATGCATGTTTCTACTTCAGATTCCATAGTATGGGAATAATACATACTGCAAGAAAAAATATTAAAGACGAAATAGTACGAAAATTACGTGCAGAAGTTTTAGAGGAACGTAAACGTTCAAATTTTAATGCTACTCTTAGTCTTCGTGACGATGCACAGGTAGATTTTAATACCTTTTGTTCCTCTGAGATTGTTATATAATTAGACTTATATTTTTATTCTTTTCCAAAGAAAAATGGCAATTAAATTTTTTGAAAAATTTTGCATCAATTACAGATTAAAGCTGATGCAGAACGTTATCAGAAGACTATAAATTTAAATACTGTTACCCTTTGTTTTCAAGCATTTATCAAAGATCAACATAATGTCATGAGATCAATTACAACACCAGTTTATAGCAATCCCATCAATAATTTGAGTAAGTTTAAATAATTTATCAAAATAAAATTTCTTTCTTTTTAGAAAAATTTTTTTATTAAAATTTTCAAATTTATTGTTTTCATTATTCAAACGATGAAAAAGTTTAATAAGTTGTAATGCTTATGTTTTTAATAGAAAGCGCGTTAACTGGGGAGCTTAAAATATGTAGAATTGACAAGTATACCAGTAGTTGTGAAGGTGGAGAAGAAGTGTTCATACTTGTAGAGAAAGTTTCAAAAAGTAAGTTTGTAATTAATAATTTGATATTTCTGCACTACGATATACTACATTATCGCGGTAACATGTACATATAAAAATATGTAAAAAACATATGTATTTCATATTATAGAAAATATAAAAATAAAATTTTTCGAACTAAATGACGATGACATTGAGGTCTGGACTGATTATGGTCGTTTCTCGGAACTAGACGTTCATCATCAATATGCCATGGTATTTCGGTATGTATATTGTGCTTGAAATTACTTATTTTCTTTCATGATTAACCATATTAATTATACTTTCATAATTAATTATACTGTGTATTTCTAGAACTCCACCATACAAGGATCTATATATTACTTCACCGAGAGAAGTCTTTATACAGTTGGAACGTCCTTCAGATTCAGATTGTTCAGAAGCAATCAAGTTTACATATAAACCTAGCGATCGCATGATAGGTAAATTAATCACATAATTAATAAATTAATTATTTTATTATTATTTATTTAATTAATCACATTTATTTATCACATCCCATTTTCTATTTTGTTTTATTTTTTTTCGATTGTTTTTCTTTTCTCGATGTAATACTTATTATGATTTTACAATTTTTCAGGTAGGAAAAGAACGCGAGTCTCTCATTCGAATAGCGAAGAATTGGCACAAATGGCGTTTAATCTAGATATGCCGTTAATGAATACACCATTAATGAATGTACCTTCAAACAATGAAAGTACCGAAATTTCTAAAGAAATAAAAAAGATGTTAGAGGATAAATGCTCTTCGAGTGAGTTCAAGGAGTTTGTTGATCACATAAATTTAGATTGTAAGTGTCAAACTTATACATAGAGAAAGATTTACTAATCTCAAGTACATCTTAAAAAAATATATCACATGTTATTCAATGTAACTTAAATTTTACAGTATATGAGAGTTTATTAGCCCCGAGTGAAGAAAATAAATTAACTTATGATGGAGCACCGAGTAAAAAGGTAAACTTTTAATTCCAATATATAGTTTATAAAACTATAATTGTTATATTATAATTAATTATAATTTATAAATTCATAATTGCTATCTTATTGTTGCATCAATGTTATTATTTTGAATTTTGTTTTTACAGGATAATGAAATGTTTGCCAAAAATGTTATTATCGATACAATAAAGAGAATTAAAGCAAATCCAGATAAATCTAAGGATATTATAGTAAATATGTTAAAAGACAGGACAACTTATGGTGATTCGCCGCTACATTATGCACTCCGATATGGACAAAAAGATGTTATAAAACGTATCTTAATGCTTATAAGTTTTGTAAAAACAAATGCTGAAGAGTTAGTGAACATTCAAAATAGTTCTGGCAAGGTTAGCTTTTTTGATGCTTTGTCTATAATATATATCTCGTTTTAATAATTACAAGAATTATTTTTTAATATATTGCATTATATGCCATAGACACCATTGCATTATGCTGTTTCACAAGAACATGCGGAAATTACAAAAGCATTACTTATGCTTGGTGCAGATCCAAATATATCAGATCATTATGGACAAATGCCATTGCACAGAGCTGTTAAATGTACGTATTAATTTAAAAATATTTCATTTTATTTTTAAATCAATTGTTCTTTAAGAAAAATCTGACAATAGAAATGAGAATAGAAATTTAACGAAATATTTAAGATTTATGATAGTAAAAAATAACAGATAATATATACCTATAATAAGAAATACATTTTTTTAGTTCCAGAAGCAAAAGCAAGTATTGATGTTTTATTGGCTGAAGAAAAAATCAACATTGAAGCAAATACAGATTTAGGGTGGACACCTTTGCAATTAGCTGCTGAAGCAGGTTCATACTATGCAGTATGTTCTCTGATTAAAGCTGGTGCAAATGTAAATAATACCGATATGTCTTATGGAAGAACTGCTTTGCATATAGCAGTCGAAGGAGGTCACAAAGATATAGTGGAATTGCTGTTAAAAAATGTAAAATTTAATATTTATCAGAAACATGTCTTCTCTTTTCTATATCAAAAATGATATTATAGTATACTGTTGATTCTTACAGACCAAAATAGACGTTAACAAAAGAAACTTCAGTGGAAATACAGCATTGCATACTGCGGTAGTTACGCCTGGGATGAAAGCGAAAGAAATATGTGCCCTTCTATTGAAATATGGCGCTGATCCATACATAAGGAATTTTAATCGTGAGCCAAGCAACGTATGTCTATAATGATTATTTGAAATAAACCATATTTTATATATATATATATATATATATATATATATATATATATATAAAAGTAGTTCATTATATGTAATTGTATTTTCATGATAGATTGAAGGGGACCAAGTACAAAATATAAAAACTGAAATACACTCGGATGATGAAAACATGAAAGAATCCATCGGACAATCATCTTTCGACTTGGCTTCAAACAAACCAGATGTATGCAAAGAGAGATATATTCCACATCTTATCGTTATTATAAAGTTATATAGGAAAAATTATGAGGAAAATTTATTTTATTGCAGATTTTACAACTTGTTTCCAATCAAAATGATACATCATTAGGAGCAATTAAGTGTAAAGAGGAAAATATTGATGATACGCAAAAAGTTTGGATGGATGCAGTCCAAGAAAAACAATTAGCAGATATCCTAGATGAGACAAAAGGATGGAAAAAATTAGCCCGTCATTTAAATTTTGAAAATTTATTTAATAACTTTGAAGAAAGTTCATCCAGTTCAACATTACTCCTTTTGAATTATATTGCTGTAAGATTTTTTATTTTCTTTGTCGAGCGTTTCATGTGTATTATTCTGTTTTTTGTTATGAATGCATGCATTCTTACTGAAATAAATATCATTAAACTATGTATATATAATTTACTATATAATTTACTTTTTTGTAGATACAAACCAATATATCTCTCAGTGAACTGCAAAATATATTACAAAGCATAGGCGAAGAAAGTGCCGCTGTATATATGGGACAAGTTTTATCTATATTATCATGAAACTACGAGTGACACGATTTTAAAATGAACATTATTGGATCATTGCATACGTATATCATATATTATCATATATTTTATAACAACATTATTATTACGTTTGTAAATTAATCTTTTGCACTCCATAGGCGCCGCTATGGCGATATACATTTTATAATGAAATTATTTATGATACTGAGAACAGTAGTGACAATAAAAATCTGGAATTTTTTATTTGATATAATAATTTTTTAATATTCACCAGGTTTTACAAAAATGCCTTGCTGGTAGGCCATATGACAAAATTGGCTGGAGTGCAAAGGGTTAAAAATTTTATCATTTGAACAGATTAATCGTCTCTTCATTTATAGAATATAGATCTATTATTATTATTATAGATCTAGATTATTAGGTTTTATATTGTCATTGTATATTCATATGTATATAAATATATATATATATATATATATATATATATATATATATATATATATATATATATATATATACATACATATACACACAAATATATATGATACACGTATAATACACATTCGAGTAAAAAAAAAAGACATTATTTTTCTATTTCCAGAAACTTTAAAACACATTAGCTTCTCTCATAGGTTCTGATCTTAAAAATCTGTCGAAACTCAATTTCGACAAATCTATATTTATAAAACGATCATGAAAGATTAGCTCTGACATTGCGCGTCCTACTGCGGGTGCCTTCTGAATACCATGTCCACTGAAACCAGTCGCTATGTATAAATTATTATGATGAGGATGCTGACCAATAATGCCGTTTTCGTCAAATGTATTATACTCGTAATATCCAGCCCACGAAGATTTCACCTGTTAAAAATATAAATATATATTTAAAAAAAGAAGTATATACTTTTGATGTATTAATAATTTAATTTTTATATTTATATATACATTGTCCATATTTGTGTAAGAATGAAAATATATATAATTTATTAACTTTAGCAGCGTGTTTTTACGTTTCCTTTACAGGTATGTTTATTTTGTTATAATGAGAAATACCTTTAAATTCTCAAATGATGGTACTCTGTGAGCGAGTATAGGCCATATTTTATTGTCAAAGAAATCATGATCGACATCTAAGTTATCTATTGATGGCTCTTCGTCCAATTCTGGGGATTTTCCGCTAATATAATTGCCTCCGAGACCATCTCTCCTACAAATCATTTAAAATGTATTTATAAAATGTTACTCTTTTCATAAATTTATCCTTTAATAAATTTTATTTATTTATTAAGAATTTTTGTTTTGCTTCTGATGCAAAAGTACATATTACAACTCAAGAGTATACAGTATATAGATTCATACCTGAAATATGCACCACTAGGATCAATTGTTAGAGGTGTGTTTAAACCAGGTCCATCTGGGCAATGAAAACAATATACATATCTTTTTCTGTAAAAAAAATTATATCTTTAATTATAATAGATAATATCAAAAAATAAAAAATTTGAGTTACTTGTATATCATTAATAAAATTACCTAGGTACCACTGGTAAAGGTACAGATAATAATTCTTCACCTATTCCAATATCAGCCATTTCAGCTACATCGCCACTAAATGCGCCTGCAGCTATTATAGCCTTACAAAATTGTATTTGTCTAATATCACCATCATTCGTTTTTACCTAATACAAAAAAACGTATTATCTATTTAAAAAATTATGTTAGATTCACAATTGATAAGTTATATAAGAATTTATAGACAGACATGCACGAAATTGAGTGCTCTATTTGAATTCAATTATAAAGTATATAAAATTATATATTATAAACATATATCAAATTATATATTATAAAATATATAAACATATATTTTATTAATATTTATAAGGATTATTATAAATATATAAACATGGACTTACAACTACAGTATTTAATTGTTGGACAGGATCCATATTTATATCAAAAGTTGCTGGAACCGTATTATATTGAAAAGCCTTAACTTCGGCATTGATATATCGAGTACCTAAATGTTTAGCCTTCTTTTTCAAAGCACATAAGAGGGACCATGGATCGAACCATCCTTCTTTTTCCAGTCCAAGACAACCCGCCGCAATCCCGTCAGTATTTAACCAAGGAAACATGCGCTGCAACTTTTCTGCAGTAAGAACTGTATTTTTTGCTCCTAAAGAATTCTGCAGTTTAGAGTTTTGTGTTAAAGTTTCGCCACCCGCTTCGGTGGCCAAAACTAAGTAACCATAGGGGTGAAAATTCAAGTCAATAGGTGGCTCTCCAGGAATACCCAAATGTTCATTAATATTTCGCAGGAATTCTGCACCATACAGAGACATTTGAATATTTTCTTCAAGAGAAAATTGTTGACGCAAGCCACCAACTGAAAGAGTTGTAGAAGCTTTGGCATACTGAAAAATATAAAAAAAAAATATAATTACAATACATTAGATGTAAACTCTCAATTATTATTGATCAAAAAAGAAATAAAGAAATATATCTTAAGACTAAAAAATTCATATGAATTAATATTTATAATTACTGTGGGATCTTTTTCAACCACAACAACATGAAATTCTTCTTTATGCATTGTCTGTTTTAACCAATATGCTATCGCACTGCCTATTGCACCGCCACCAATAATGAGTACATCGCAATGTTCAGGAATTACTTCAGCTCTCTCGAAAAGGGCTTCAAAATCTGAAGATTTTCCATCAAATGACAAACATTTTTTTAAGTTGTTCCAATCTCGTTGCATCTTCTTCCATGCTCTTTCTCCTTTAGTGGTAGTATCCACAAATTCTCTATATTTTTTCCTATCTTGATCATCATCTTTGATCTTCGAACTCTATAAATTTTATGCAACAAATATTAATTATGCACAATAAACTATATAGCAAAAGATAAGAGTCTCTATTATATTTTATACTGTATATTTTAGATTAGTGTTCTTCATTTTTATCTCAAAGAATTCTCTTTTTCTAAAAGCTACACATGCTTATTCCATTTTATATATAAATACAAAAAGCAAATATAACACAGAGAAATATATGAATAATAAAGAAAATTATGTGAAATATTTAAAATTATGAAAATAAAATTATGTAAATGTAATGGTAACAATAAAAGAGATTCATGAAGTATTATAGAATTACAATTATTATTACAGTGACAATTATTATATTCATACACATTCGTTTAAAAAAAAAAAATAATTTCAATAGAGAACTGTTAGAAATTAATTAATACATTCAATTCAATGGATTTTATCATATATAAATTCAATATCATCTTAGTTAGCCAGTCTTAGTTAGCTAACCTTTAACTAATATATATATATATATATACATACCGCACCTTATTTCTGGAAGAATTTATGAATTGAATTGCCGAGTATTGCTTCGAAATATCGATGTGCCTTTTTCCGCATGTCAAATGTCGCAACATTTTGTTGATAACTCTACAACACTTAACTCTGTCACCAGAGAATAAACAAACGTTTCTTAGCCTTTTCTTATTTCAGAAAACATGTTTATCAGTGATACCGAAAGATAATAACAGTAAAAAACAAAAGAAAAAAACATTTATCTATTACCGTTTATCAGTAATCTGTATTTATGAAATCAAATTAATATATCTGTCAAGATAATTACCGTGCTATAAAAATCAACTCTGCATCTATCAATACATCGATACATATAGAAATAATGAGACACAGCTGATTTACTAACAAGTTCTTTTTTTTCTTTTGTTAGAAAAATAAAAAGTAACATTCATAAAAAATAATATAAATCGAAAATATAAAAGTCGCATAAAAGAGACGAGATAGAACGATCAATTTTGATAATAATTTTTTTTACTTCTTCACTTATTATTAACTTGCTCCATTTGTAATTTTTGAAGTCCAAAACATGTATAAAATCTTTTATAAAAGTTTTCTTCATCATTATCTAATATAGTTTCTTAATCTGTAAAACAGATATATTATCAATAAAAATATATTGATAATCTTTAATGATACATATATCTTTTATAAAAGTTTTCTTTATCATTAACATAGTTTCTTAATCTGTAAAACAGAATATAAAGATATAGGCCCATATTCTGAATCCTCTTTTATCGATAAAAGTGCTCCTAAAAGCGGCCTGTAGCCAATCAGAAGGCTTATATGCCACTTTTAGAGGCACTTTTATCGATAAAAGAGGATTCAGAATATGGGCCATAGTGATAATCTTGGCTATTAATGATACATATATATATATATTACAATCACAATTGCAATTATTATCTTTCCAGATAGCAATATTTACAACGAGATTTCATCGCAAATTTTATCTGATAAATTCCTCTCTACAGTAAAAAATAAAAGAAATATATATGTATAATCTTTTTAGTAAATAAAATAAAATAATATATGTATTTTTCTCTACAAGATACAATAACAAATTTCTTTATAAAAATAACACACATCTATAATTGATGTAAAATATAAATATTTTATTATAAATATATCTCTTACATGTAAGAAAAACCATTTTCTTTAATATAAATTAAATTTTTAGAGAATAACATATTGTTTGCTTTTTCATATAACAATTCTTAAACTTTACACGAAGAAATTTTCGTTGAAATAATCAATTTGAATAATTATTAATATTATATTGAGTATATTTGTTAATGATATATGTTTAAATTTATTTATATGGATACAAAAGTAGAGAATAATCTTTGTTATTATAATAAAGTTAAAATAATTTCTAATTAAATAATCTTAAAACAGTCATTATTTCATCAAATCTATTAACATTACTTATATTGCAATTGACAAAAATGAATTACTCTTTAACATTTTGATTATCTATCATGTTACAAGGTATCAACACCAACTTAGGTATCATACCAGGTGGTGCTACAAATTGTTGTGTACTTTGTGGCTTGCTCTGGCCAGAATATTGTATTTCTGTTTCTGTGACAATCTTACATATGTTCATCTTGATATCTGCCTGTGCCTTTGGTGGCAACTTTTTTACTGTCTGCGCCATGCTATCGAAAAATAGTTCTATACTACTCTTACTCTCGGGGGCCAAGTAAACTTGTTCGAAATTGGGATCATTATCCTTTGCACTGCTCGATTTTTTTGTAGGCGAGGTAAGTGTACTTTGTGTTAATGGAGTGGTTATGAAAAGAGGGCTAAATACTCTACCAGTATCAACTGTACTTCCATTATTAGTTTTAAAGGAAGAGGTCTTTATTACATTATAAGAGTTAGATGCTTCTGAAGTTGATGGAGGATAATCGACCTTCATTCGTTTTGGACGTATCTTTCGATACTTTGACTGTATCTGTTGGACACAATTATCAATGTCTTGCTGTGTCATGTCTTGTTCGACTTCTATATTCTGTGTATCCAATTGCACATCATTGTTGTCCAATGTTTCAATTGTTTCAGGTTCTACCACAACTGGGTCAGCTGCTGTATCGTCTATAACCTCCAAGTATTCGCTATAGTCTTCATCATTTCGATCTTCCAATTGCTCCAGCAAACCTTCAGAACTAATTTCACCTGAGTTTATGTCTTGTATATATTCCTTAGTCAGTTCTACACATTGCGGTTGATAATCTGCTTCGTATCTATTAAAATATCCTCGATTAAGGAAATGTAGCTTAATTATATTTTGCTTCTATAAAAAAAAACTTACGGGAATTTTAAAAAGCTCAAATGATCTTCAAAAATCCATTTTTTCCTTCTGACACCCTCTTCCGTTTTATTCTTGTATTTCAAGATACGGCAATAGGTGTCTCTAAGATTTTTCCATTTCAATCTCACCCACATTGCTGTAATAAACGAATAACGTTAATAATCTAAAAGCAATAACATAAAAGCAATGTGCAATTCATGAAAGGAAATCGTACGATCAAGTCCGAGCTCGTCCGAGATGCGCTTCCAAACTTTCTGCTTAAACTCTTGTAATTTAATCGACAAGCCCTTCACTTCTGTACAATACAGCACCGGATGCTGCTTGATGGCTTCTATGATCTTTAGCGAAATTTGATGGGAGTCGGGCGGCATCGTCGGCGGCATCTCTTCGCGCGAATCCTGAGCTTGGCCGGGTCAATCTGCGAAAGAAAAAAAATAATTCAGTTTCACTACATAATTCGCGCGACGTATCAGTCGCGTATCGTTCAATTTCATTTTCATATTCCCGCCCCGGCGCGACTAAAGCCCGACACAGCGGAGCGATATAATCCGCCGACGAAGATTTGTCGGCTTTATCGCGTTGCGTACGATTGTGCGTGCGTCATTATGGCATGTAACGCGCACATTGGACGTAACGTCGCTCGATATGGATCAGATGTGAAATTCGTCGGCCGGAGTGGTCGCGAGTAGCATGTGTACATACCTCGCAAATCAGCGAAAATCGCTCGGTGATAAAAAGGTCCTCCTGTCAATATTCGTTGACGAACGTCGTCGTCCAATGTCGCCGGGGCGACGCGAGTTCGCTCGTTTCCGTCGCACTTCCGTCCATTTCCGTCGCCCTTCCCGCGCCGGAAGTCTCTAGTTCTACTCGCGAAAAACGCGCGTTCGTCCGCAACTTGTTGTTTTTTCTCTTCTCTCTCTTCCTCTGCTGTATAAAAGTAAACGCGAATACCTTTACTATTACTTAAATAAATATTTGATTTATTATAGCTATTTTGCGTATAATATAACGCAATGCCATGCTAAAAAATAATGCGTGATATTATGACCAATCAAAATCGCTAAATTATTAGATTGGTTGTCAGAATATTCAGTAGCAAAATTCCCTAGAGAAATTTAGCATATTACGGACAAACGATACGGTAAATCGATTGGTTATCATGTTAATTCTATTGATTTTCACAAGATGTCAGTTGCTTCGGTTGTCTGCTAATAAATATTAGATGGGTCTACTTGTTTCGTACTTGTTTATGCTTTGTTCACGTAATCTCATATATATATATTTCAAGAAAGTGTTTTAAAAGAGAGAATTGTGCGATATCTTTAAATAAAAATATGGCACATCTTCCCTCGGAGCTCGTGTCACATTCGCAAAAAGTATGTAGCTTGTACAAACGTGCGCTTCGTTGCATAAGAGATTGGAATCATAAAATATCCGATTACAGGTATGTATACATCAGCTGACAGTTACACATGTCGTATGTGTATACATATATTTATATGTATAATTCTATACTTTATTGTATGCACAAAATAACAAATTCAGATTCTCAAGGAAGAAACAGTAATGACATAACGCAAACGAAATGTAATTAAAACAATTTATCTGTGAATAATTATAATTTATAAACTATTCAATAAAAAAATAAAACATTAATATAATTTTATTCAGCTATTACTATTATATTACTATTTTAATTTGAATTGCTTTATAATAATCAATAATATAGTTATTTTGCAATTATATTCTCTATACATGGAATTATATTTTATTCTTTTACTTTTAGGATCCAGGCTATATTAATGAGAGAACGTTTTGATAAAAACAAAGATATAAAAGATATGCGTTATGCAACATATCTGTTAGAAGAAGGAGAAAAAGAACTCTTCTCTCATCAACATTTCCAACCAATGACGTATCCCAATTCAGCCACAGGAGGAGCGTATGGCCGAGAAGGCGAAACTCCAGACTGCGTGTTGGATTATTGGCATCCTCTAGAGAAAGCTAGATATCCAAAATATTTTGCACGTCGTGAACAGATGAAAAACGAATACGAGAAATGGTATTTTGAAACATATCCAAAAGAGGAGAAGATGATCAAAGATCACTAGACATCTGTAAAATATATATTTATGCTGTATCAATACAATATAACTTGTAGATATAATAATGTAATATAATGTCTAATATTATGAATATTCTCGTTGAATGGAATAGCATCCCTATTACAGAGAAATATCTGAAATTTTCAAAAACAAAAAATTAAGAGATTACAGTCATCTGACAATAGCATTCTCTCTTGTAAATTTTTTATAAAAATTAAAACTTGATATAATGTGGACATAATTGCAAAAATATAAGAAACGAAAGATAATTTCCCACACAATATATATATATATATAAATACATTATATACATATATATATATATATATATATATATATATATATATATATATATATATTTATATATATTTATTTCATGTTTCATACATATTTATTAGATAATAAGAATACATACCAAGTAACCTAGCTATTTTTCTGTAATTGAATTAATTATATATTTAACATAATATTTAATACTAATCTTAGCACATATATAATGCAATTTGAAACTTATAGTAAATCTGATTGAATACATTAGTGTGCACTGGTACACTTAAGGGCTGAGGCTGTATAAAAAATTTACAATAATAAGTAATTAAAATAATAAGATAATTAATACTAAGAATTATTATATTGTTTAATACAAATAAGAATATAATAATAATTAAGTATAAATTGTTTTAATAAAATTAATTATAACTATTAAATAGAAATTATATAATAACTAAGAATTAATTATCTTATTGTTTTAATTATTTATGCTATTGTAAATTTGTATACGACGGTTTTATCGTTTTAATATGCACCAGTGCACACTATTAGTGATTTTATTTGATGTTTTTGTTTTAAAGCGCGAACATATAAGAAGTTACGCTTGGAATGGCGTTTTGATGCCATCTGTCATAATAATGGGAAAAATTTCTTTGTCTATTTATCTATAAAAAATTACCGCGGAAAACTACAAATTGATGCAATAATTTTCGTTTCAATTGAAATAATTATCTTTAGCAGTGAGGAAAAAATTCCTTCGTTTCTTGATAATATAACAATCTGTGACTGGTTTAATAGATATATATATAATTCGAATGACATTTACGATCAAAGATTACGCTATACATTGCTACGGAAGCAATAATTTGGATGGTGATACACGAGTGGACTAAAAATCTAAAGTCGCCAGTGTCTCAACTTTGTCCTATACCGCCCATTTATTTAGCATGTCTGATTTATTTTTCGTATGAATTATTATAAATCGATTAAAGTAATCAAAATAAAAATTGTTATACACAAAGGTTCAAAAAATCAGAAATTTTTATGTCCATTTGCAAATAAATTGCCACATTTTGAAATATGAAAATGTTAACAGACATAAGCTTGTTTCTACAATATTATCATTATTATTGAAAAAAAATATCATCAAATATCCATTCACGCTAAGAATTATGAATTTCATATATATAATTTCATATATATAATTTTTACGCGCGTGCTATGTATTTATATATGTTACTTATATATAAATAAAATATATGAACAAATTTTTTTAAAATTATGTTACAATTCTTCAACATTGATAGATTCGATTTCGGAAGCGATATTCAGAAATGGAATAAAGTAAAAAAAATGTAGAATCGGCTACACTTGTGCTCGTATGAGAAAATTCGCGTGCGTTATTTCATAATGAACAGAGTTCCTTACATGCAGCAAGTTAAAATTGGTACCTAGTTAAAACTAAGTGTTTCATTGGCGCATATGATTTGCATCTTCGATTTTCTCTGATATATCTGTCCACTTTTTCCGAAGTACATAATTCACAGAACTCTCTCTTTCTTTCTTAATGATTATACGTCAGGAGTTTGATATCCTCGTATCAAAACATTTGAAAGAAAAATTTCAAAACTAATAATTCAAATCAAAGTTGCAGTGTTTCCGTTGTTTATTTCTAGAGTTTCTTGCTTTATCCTTATCGTCTTTTACGATACTGTATTTGGACACAATATCTTTTTCAGACTCCTTTTCTTGAACTTTTATCCATCAATCGCGATTTAGATATTACTTCTCTAATGTACAGAATCGGAAGTCATTCACTCATTATGTGATTAGGACTAACTAGTGGGCGGAGGTGGCGGTGGCGGCTGTGCCAGCAATGTCGGCAACGTGTTCAAGTCAATTCCAGGTGGTGCCGGTGTCTGTTGTTGAGGCGGAGGTGGAACTGGAGCGGCTGGCGGCCAGCCTCCCATCTGTTGCGGCTGCCAACCGCCAGGAAATCCCGGAGGAGGGGCCGTGCCTGGCGGTGGCGGTCGCATCGGTCCCTGTTGACCCTGTTGCCACGGTGGTATACCCATACCAGGTGGCGGAATCTGTGTAGGTGGCATCTGACCTGGCGGCGGTGGCTGATTGTTGCCAGCCATCCACGGCATTAACGGCGGAATGTTGGGCTGTGTGGTAGAGCCAGGAGGCGGTGGTGGTGGTTGCATCACACCCGGTGGCGGTGGCATGCTTACTGGTGGCTGCCACTGCATGTTCATATTATTCATTCCTTCGCCACCTTGACTCCATGGTGGCGGTGGCGCCATGCCTGGTGGCGGCATCATCGGACCGCCCTGCATCATCTGCGGCGGTGGATGTGCCGGAGCAGCCATTAGTGCACGAGGTGGTTGTTGTCTGGAAAGAAAATGTATGATTATTATATTCGATCTTTTTATATTGTCTATTGTTAGTTTAAAAAAAAATTAAGAAAAAAAGGGAAAGAAGAAATGGTCATACCTGTCAAAAAGTCCGGGATAATTGGGATTAGGATTCTGTCTGGCTTGACCTGTCTTTGATCTGTCCGGTGGTGGGCCTTCTCCCAATTCTGCCATTAGCGACATGTACTCCTCATCTATTTTGGCTTTATCACCAGCCTGGGTCATTCCTCCCATTCCGGCAGCAGCTGGACCTCCTTGACCAGGTCTCTTCGATCTACAATCTCGAGCAATATGTCCCGCACCACCGCAACTCGAGCATACTATATTGTTCGTTACATTTGGCTTGTCTGGGCACTAAAAATTTTCATCAAAAATTATATATTAATTCCAAAATATATGAAAACTTTTCAACATATATAAAATATTACAAACCAGCCAAGATTTATGATCCGAAGCTCCACAATTGGTACAACGCGGTCCATCATTTTCTCGTAAAGTTCCGTTCAGTAAAGCTAATTCGCGTAATTGATTACGTCTTAAGTCATTTTGACCTTCTGGTACTTCGACACCTTGTCGAATAATTTCATGTATCTGACAACATAAATCTATTTAATGTATATACTTAACTCTCAATGCATTATATATTTCAATTACTATTTCAATATTTAACAATATAAATAAAGACTATATTCAATATTTGATGCCCTAATTTTCTTTTATATTTATACAGTTTTCAAATACGATAGAAAAAAACAATGTTATAAGTAAATGAGGAAAAAACATACTCTTTCCACAGCCTTTTTCACAGCATCTAAATTATTTGCAGTAATATATGCATGCAAAGGTTCATCCTCGCCTGGTAAAGGTTGCCCATCCTTCCTGCCAACCTTTCCTTCCTTCACAGATCCTTTCCCACGAATTATGATTTTTGCACCTGTTTCTTTTTCCATAGCTAGAAAATTTTTATAAAAATGAAGATTAAAACTTATAATTGTATGTTACATAAATCAGTATAATTGTATATGTTACATACATCAATATAATTTTTTATAAAATATAATTTATTTACATTTTAGCGTATTTCCGCGTGGTCCAATAAGTAAGCCAACAAAATTTATATCAGGATGCTCTTCCTGAGGAATCATTACTTTATCATGAACTCGTATTATTGGTGGCCTGGGAAAGAAAAATAGATATAAATATTGAGAAGTATATAGATAAATAACTTAATATAAATAAATATAATGATCTTATATAAAATATAAATGTATATTAAGTATATAATATAAAATCTATGAGAGACTCACTTATAATCTGGTGGTGGTTTAAATTCTGGATTGATTTTGAGGATCTTCTGAATCAAGTTATGACGTTCTTCTTCCAATTTACGTCTTGTACGATATTCTCTCGTGTTTAACCGTTTACCATCACTACTGTAAATAGGCTCTGGAGATGGAGATCTGAAAAATAAAAAGAATAATACCATATCAAGATATAAATTTTTATCAAGAAGATACTAGCATACAAGCAACCTGAGCCTACTATGACCGTATGAATATAAGTGGGGAAAAAACCGCTGATTTTTTTTAGAACAGAAAATTATGCAAATAGAACAGTAAAACTTTGATGAATAAGTAACTGTTATGTAATCTTTTTATTTTGGTAGTCTAATTTATTTTCTCTATAAATATGTCATAAAGAACTTATCTCAATAAATTATAAAATTTATTCTGTTTATCTATTGAAAAGAATATTGACAGCTTTGTTTAATATTAAGAATTATAAATGAGTTTATCAAGAGTAAGGTTCAACAATTTTATATCAATAATAATATAGTATATAATCAAAAGACCCTAATATCAAAATATAATTAGATATGTCCTATTGGATATGTCCTATAATTCATTGCATGATTGTATCAGTTTGCTTATGTAATCATATTATGTATGAATTTAGAATTAAATTAGAATTTCCCAACAGTGCCAAGATAAATAAAAAATAGAAAAAATTATTATTGTCAAATATAGCATAGCTATATATATTTAATATTCTATAGTAGATAACCACACTGGAAGACTGCGCGTTTGTGCACGGCAGATATTGGTATGATGTCAGCTGCTAAGACAGATCCTGCTGATTGTTAAGAAATAATCTTTTAGATTAGTTATAATGTGATTGATATATCTTATTACGTATTATTAAAAAACACAATGTGACATAAAAATAATGGTTCCAGCTAAAATTGGTAAAGTTAAACCTATTGGAATAAATTAATTTATTAGAAAAAGAGTATATGCATTTATTATTTAAGAGCTGTACCTGAAAGTAACGTTAAATTCTTTGTTACAGCATTAAGGTACAAATGAGAATTTCAATAAACCGATATTTTCCTGAAATCTGTGCTCATTAAGATTAGCAACAATAATTGATATTTATTGATTAATAATCTTCCTATTGGCACTAAGATTATTGTAATAATGTTTCAGAAATATGCGCCGTGCAAATCACGGCAGCCTGAATGGAGGAACAGAATTTTACTCAAAGGGGACCTATGTATGAGATTATAAATTTATAATGAAACATTGAGTGATAAAATATTGAAGCGCTGAAGATGCAGAATTTTTGCTAATAAGTAAATAGAAATAGAGTGCAATAGGTCACCTGAGAGTTATTCCTCTATATATGTGTGCAAAAATGTATCTATTTAAGAAATATATGAACTAGAATACTCACTGTTCTTTTTAAACACTGCTACAGATCCATATTGATTTCCTAACTAATTTATTATACATATTATACATATTGATAGCCAATTATCTTTTATATATATTACATCTGATCCCGAAGTCTAATAAACTAACTTAAGAATATAAATAACTTAAGAATATAAAACTTAATTTTACATTGTTGTAGCAGTGTTTAATAAAAAAATGAGTTATTAAAAAAGATTGATTAGGGCAAACCAATACGATCAAAATTTATCTTCTATGTTGCGTGGGGGCTCTAATCAAGCCCAATGTTTTCAGATATGACATCGGTATTCCCACACTAATTGAACCTGAGCCATAGAGATATCTTTAAGGCTCCTGTATTACTGAACTGCTGTATGGTCAGTAGATAGGTATTGTAGATATGTAACGTTCATTTTTGGTATGTAAGAGTTTCTTTCAAACCTTTCCTCGGGATTAAGTGGAATTCCAAGATCTCCGGTGCGTAATTTCCTGCTGATTTCCTCAATCTGCAGCTGAACTGTAAACCAACGGGTTAGAGGGGGCGGAAACCCCAACAGTTAGATATTGCCAATTTGCTATAACCATATACATTCTATAAAATAAGCATGTTTCAGAAAAGTAATAATATTGCATATAAATTTAAATTGCATCCTAATCACTTTTTTCAAAGTTAAAAGCTTGTAATATTTTATGACTCATTAATTACAAAATTTGTAAATTGAAAAAAGGAAATATTCTATAAGATATACAACTTCAAGTATTTGTTATATTATTATATATATTTCAATAATATAAATAATGCTTAAATATATATAGTTTCATAGAATTTTATGGCACTAGAAGTATAAATTTAGCAATTGGATAATAATTATTCAGCAAAATTGGCAATCCCTCTTGCCAAATTTGATTCAAGATGGTTCTAAAGTTCCTGATGCTTACCTCTGAGAATTTTGAATTTTTATCAATATATATACATCATACTTACACATCATTCATAGCCATCTATACTCTATAAATTAGGCTTCAAAAACTTATGTACAGAAGCAAAATATTTGAAATGATTCCCTAGCTATATATACTAGTGTACTAAAGGAAATAAGTCATGAATAACAATTGAGAGATAGAAACTTACAGAGATAAGCTTTCTCCTGTTCAGGAGTCAGATTTGTCGGTAGTACTGTAGGCATCCCTGGTATAAATGTTTTGTCATGTTCGCTACCACTCCATCTAGTCTTTTTCCTCTTCTTACGTTCTCCCTCTTTTGTTTCTTTTTCCTGTTTACTATCTCCTAAAAAAATTTTATTGTTAGATTATATAAATATTCTCATATATTATATATATATATATATATATATATATATATATATATATATTACAGTATTTTTTAGATATGTTATATATACACATGCATATATATATATAATATACATATATGTATATATGTATTTAGAAAAATATATAAGAAATAAAAATTATACCAGGAATATAGAAAGATTACACAAGATTAAAAAACAGGAATATTTTTTGCGAAAGAACTTAAATAACATTAATATCTTTCTATCAGAATATTTTGCTGGCATTAATAAAAAAATAACAAAGTAACATATAAAATAGTATCAAATATGTACAATAATATTAATGTGATAGATATATTCAAATAGTCTTAGAATTGAGATCGCTTACACAACAGACGACGAAATGTTACTTGTGAAAGACAGCGGAAAAAGCGAGAGAGAGAGAGAGAGAGAGAGAGAGAGAGAGAGAGAGAGAGAGAGAGAGAGAGAGAGAGAGAGAGAGAGAGAGAGAGAGAGAGAGAGAAAAGAGCGAAGGACTCACCTTCTGCCTCTCGCTTGCGGCTCGTAATGCTGGGCGAATTGGCGTTCATTTGCGTGCCGTTCGCTATCGCGGCGGAAACGGCGGCGGCAGCCGCCGCGGCCGCGGCCGCGACCGCCGCCGGATTCGTACTCGCGGGGCTTTGCTGTTGCTGCTGGGCGTTCTGCAGATAACTAGGATTCAGCAGCGACGTAAAATTCCGCGGTTGATTCATACTGCTGGCGACGACGCCGTGCCGGCGGTATTACTCGCGTTACCTCGTATGCGTTCTCGTCGATGCGGGTGGCAATTTGCGGTCGACGCCCAACAATCGGCGACGAGCGAGCGACGTGCAAGTTTACACAACTAGGAAAATGGCGAGATCGACTCAAGGAAGGCGCCGTTAGCACATTTCCATTCAGGCGCACCGTGACCGGATATCAGTTGCGTATCTCTCAAAGCCCGTTTACATATGACGCGAGTCTTTCTGATTGGCGCGTTTTACAAGTCTCTAATAAGATTGGCCGCATTCAGCGGACTCAATTGCTAAGTAGCAATCGAACATGATTGGTTTCTACTGTCAGATCCGACCAATCAGCGTCGAATTACATCGGAAAATCTAGTAATATTACTCAACTGTTGAATCCGCTGAATGCGGCCATTAAGGTCCATATTCTGAATCCTCTTTTATTGATAAAAGTGCCTTTAAAAGTGGCTTATAAGCCTTCTGATTGGCTGTAAGCCACTTTTAAGCCTACGGCACACGGTACAATTTTTCGTACTGGATTTGATAAGATTTAGTAAAATATTAGAAATGCTGCATTCTGATTGGTGCATTTTTAGTATTTTACTAAATCTTATCAAATCCAGTACGAAAAATCGTACCGTGTGCCGTCGGCTTTAGAGGCACTTTTATCGATAAAAGAGGATTCAGAATATGGACCTAAGAATCGACACTCGAACGAAAATGGCGGAATTAGCTATTATTATTTTCCAAATAAAATAAAATTTGTATTTGCTATATAAATTTATTTGTTAATTTATATAAACTCTCGGGATTTGCATATAAAAATATTTTCTCGATTTTACGATTTTCTCATCAAATTTATGTAATCGTAAAATTATTTTTATTTATAATTAATAAAAATCTTTTGAAATTTTATTAATGTTTATTTCTTAAACATTTTGGGAGTTTATTTAATGAAAAAAGAAAGCGTATTTAGCTTTATCAAAAAATTTTAAATTTCAATATTTCGGAATATCATATATTTTTCTTTTGTTCGGCTTTTTCTTTCTGTTAATACTTTTATTATAAGAAAAAATTTAAATATTTACTATTTATTAATGTCATTATTAGATATTTTAAATAAGATTTCATTTTCATTCTAGAAACCTTTTGACCAATCAACAAAAAGTCACTAGTATCCAGATCTAGTGAAAAGTAACTAGAATCATATATATAATGGCCGCATTCAGCGGACGCAACTGCTAAGTAGCAATTGAACATGATTGGTTTCTACTTTCAGATCCGACCAATCAGCATCGAATTACATCGGAAAATCTAGTAATGTTGCTCAACTGTTGAGGCTGCTGAATGCGGCCAATGGGTGTTTTTCATTTAGCGACACTAGAAACCGAGATCTTGGGTCTGTTCTTTTTAGCTGCACTGCTGCACTAGTGCAATAAGTTGGAAAGAGACAAACATACTTTCTTTCACTCTAACTAATTGCACTAGTGCAGCAGTGCAGCTAAAAAGAACAGGCCCCTTGATCCGATTTCGAGCATTCACATAAGGCTTTAAACTTGACTTAGCTTGTGATTATTTTGTTTACATTATAGTGTTTATGATTATTTGTGTAAAATCTTACACAATTTAATTTTAAAAAAATAGGGTACTGTATCATTACAATTTTCTAAAACATTTTTCATATTTCTTCTCGTATAAATAAAATTTTCACTATTGTAACCAATCCTTATGTATACTATTGATATATTTATTTCTAATACAATATAAATTGCAAGATATGAAAAATAAGAGATTGTTAAATTTGCTTAACATGTTTAAATTTGCATTTGTATTATGCAAATTTATATATCTCTATTTTGCGTTTCTTCAGGGAAAATAATGTCAGACGATATAAAGGTTTTGCTGAAGGAAGCCCGTGAGTCTTTTAAACAGAATGAATATCTGGAGACTATGAAGAAATGCAAAAAGATTTTGAAGAAAGATAAAAACAATTATATGGCATTAATTTTGTTAGCTCGTGCTATGCAGGAAATAGAAGAATTCAAATTGCAGGTAGTCTTAGTTCTTCAAAAAGCTGTGGAGGTACAACCAAATAATCCATTAGCTTGGCAAGGTCTAGTAGCATATTATGAAAAAGTGCCTCAAGATAATGACAACTGGAGAAAGCTGGCTTCAGCTTATTGCAAACTTTTACAATTGGATAGGTACGAAATATTTTGCTACAATTTTCAAAAGACTAAATTATATAGAAAGCAATAAAAAAAAATACAAGTTTTTATATTTCTGTTTAGTGACTCTTCTAAATTCACATATTTTATCAATAAAGTGTCAGAAATTGTCCTGAGAGTCAAAGATGATGATATACTATTCGAAGTATTAGATACATTGAGTGTGTTACGAAAAATTTCTAACAAAGAGAAGACAAGTCTGATTGATAAGACTCTAGCATGGGTTTTAACAGAATATCCTAATAGTAGTATAACCAAGTATCAGGAATTTTATGAAGATATATTAGCATCTGTAATAAAAGATACAGATCTATTGAATAGACAAGAATATTATAGAAAGTATTTGAAGATGTTATATGATTCCAATAAATTTGCTATCTTATTAACGGCAGCTCAGGATATGCATGCTCAGTTCCCACAAGATACTTGTCCTCTAGGTAAATCAATTTCAATCAATTCTTATCGATATTTTTAAAGTGTTTATTATTTTTTTTAATAATTAGTATACTTTTGTTTAATAGAATGGATTTGTTGTATCTATTATCAAGAGGCTATATTAAATGAAAAAGATCTTGACATTAATATAACTCAGATTTATGAGTCTCTTTTAAAATTGAATGCAAATTCTGAGGCTGCATTAATTGCAAAGGCAATATATTTGAAGAGCACGGATAAGCTAATCAATTCTCGCGAGTGTTTGAATCAAATAATTTCATTAAATTCACAATTATTCTATGCATGGTTAGTATTAAGTCAAGTATATTATAAACTTTATTGCTGGGAACAAACTGAGAATGCTTCCAAACAAGCATTACAATTAATGAAACCTCACTTGAAAGACAAATTGTACGATAAAGTTAAATTGAGATTACTTGAAGCAATGAGTAGAAGTAACAACAAACAAAAGTTGATACAAACACAACAGATGTGCGAAGAGGTATTTTTTTATACATGTTATACTGACATATATGAAAAATATTATGTAAAGTTTATGCAAATCTTTCTTAATATTTCTATAAATATGTTTTTAGCTATTAAAAACCGAATCTTCTGTACAATTGCAATTGATATATGCACGGACAAATGCTTCACTGGATAAACCTGATGCTATTGCTGTATTAAGCAACTTAGAGTCTCAAGATGAAGTTAAAATCCAAGTTCTTATACTAAAAGCACTATACCTAAAGAAACACAAGCAATATGAAGAAGCTATTAATATCCTTGAGCTAGCTTTAAATAATTCTGAAGCTTGGTTGACATTTGGTAAAATATACTGGGATATGGGAGATTATAATCATAGCCTGATGGCTTTCTTAAATGGAGTCCAAGCAGATCGCAATAATTGGGAATGCATGGTTTATTTGGGACATTATTATCACGAACATGGCAATGATGTCGAACGTTCGAGAAGATGTTATCACACTGCATTACAAATCAATCCGAATTCTGAGGAAGCTGGCATTGGGCTGAGTACAGCTTATCGACTTCTGAAAAACACTGTAATAAGCATTATGTAAAAATTCTTTCAAGTACAAATTTATATATTGTAACAATCATATAATCTCCTGAAAGTTTTGATCATTTTAACTGGTAGTCTCATGTATGATACTTAGGATGCCAATATACATCTATTGCAAAGAGTAACTATGCAACAAGGTATAGGAGCGAAATGGGCCTGGCTCCAATTGGGTCTACAGCATTTAGATCAAGGCGATGCGACTGAAGCTATCAAGGCATTACAGCATGTAATCAGAGCTGATCCTAACGACAAGTATAACAATCATACCTTGTCATTTCATCCTATTACAGAGTGCTCTGATATTTTTATCACAAATTTACACTTTATAGTCATAGCTGGGAATCTCTGGCGGATGCTTATTTAGTGCGCGGTGCTCACACATCGGCATTGAAATCGTACCAACGTGCGTTACAGCTGAGTCCAGGAGCCTTGTATCCTATGATACAACTCGCTAACATCAAACTGGTATAAAATCTATGAGGATTACACATATATATGCACACACATATATATATTAATACAACACTTATTTTTGCAGCTCATTGGTCAGCATAAAGAAGCTAAAGAGGATTTTGAGAATATATTAGAAAACGATAAAAAATATATTCTTGCTTTAAAAGGTTTAGCTCAAGCATGTTTAGGTCTAGCAAAAGAAAATATCGCAAAACATTTTCTATGTCGTGCAAGAGAAAATCTACAACAAGCAGTAGATAATTTGACAGAAGCTATTATGATACGTAGTGATCTGTCCTGCAATTGGAAATTGCTTGGCGATGTCTGTTTTAGAACAGCCGGTTTGCCAGAAAAGTATTGCTATTTAAGAGTCAAATCTATTTTAATGAAATGCGATAGTGCCGAGGAGTATATGAAAATTAGAGGAAATGAAATACTCACGTTATCAATAAGGTGAGAAAAAGAAATTATTGATATTTTTTAAAAATATTTTTCATATATTTCATTTTTAAAACGATACTACTCTAGCTTCAAAAATTAATTCGTTTTATCGATATGCTATTTTATCAGATGCTTTTGTCGAGCGTTGTCGACCGCGGAAAATTCTGCATTGTTATGGCACGATTTAGCATGCTGTTACTTGATGCAATTGGACCGCGATTATACAGTCGATAAAGACGACACAGCAGCCAAATGTCTTGCTGCTGCAAAACATGCCATCAGACTCTGTCCACAGTCGTGGCTACATTGGAACATTTTGGGTGTTATTTGCATGTCACCATATATAAAGAATTATGCTCTGGCCCAGCATTGCTTCGTTATGGCGATCGATCAAGAATCAAACAATGCGATAGCTTGGAGCAATCTGGCCACATTGTACCTGCATCTAGGTACGCTTAAAAACATAATTGTCACTTTCTCATTTTATTCTATCAATTATCATTTTATTCTGTTATTAATATGCATTTTATATCAATTACTTAATATATCATTTGTTGATATAAAGGAGAGACTCGTAGAGCGAATAAAGCATACTCTCGAGCGCAACGTGCGGATCCCGGTTATATGAATAGTTGGATAGGCCAAGGAATAATCGCGGAAAACTCGGAGAAAGTCGATCCGCAGGAAACGATGGATCTGTTCCGACATTCGACACAATTGGGTTATCACAACGAAGCGGCTTTAGGCTATGCTCACTGGGTACTCACCACTCTTTTAGATCCTATAATGAAGAGAGATCCATTATTTGTTTACGTTATCGAAAACATGCACGCGATACCTGCAGCAGCCGATGTTCTCACTTGGTATACAGGTGGGCGTTAAAGATAACTAAATCAGCGCGACGTGATATTCTTTTTTTATATTTCGGGGCGAGATAAATTTCATCATTTTCAGAATATGTACCGAACGACGTTTATGCTCTAAATACTCACGGTCTGTTGTTGGAACGACTGAGATTGTATAATACAGCGGTTAAGCAATTTGTCAAAGCTTTAAAACTGAGTCAGGATGAAGAAAAAGACATGATATCCATAAATTTGGCACGTGTTTTGATTCAAATCGGAAAACATGAGGAAGCGATCGAGTTATGTAGACAAGTGAAACGTGGAAGTTTCAATTCTCAATGCCATCTGGCATTATCGTTATTCAAAGCCAAGCAGTATGAAGAATCGTACAATACGTATGAAGCAGCTCTACATTGGCTAGCAGACACCGAAACGCACAAAGCGAATATTTTATGCGCGATGGCCGCGATTGCTTATATTTTTCAAGGAGCGGACGCTGTCAAGACTCTGCTGTTCCAATGCATACATATAAAACCGCCCACCATAGCTGGTTTCTTAGCAATCGTTGCTTTAGGAATTTTACATGATGACTCCAATATGACCTCTTTAGTATTAGAGGAATTGAAACCATACACAGATGACCACGAGTATGGTCATCATGTTGTCACATTGTTCGCATATTATCAAATTATTCAAGGAAATCTCACGGAAGCTATCCGAATTTTCTCCAAAGCTATCTTCAGACATCCTAGTAAGTATGTGATATTATTTATCAAATATTCAAGCTTATCTTTTAAAACAAATTTCTATTTATAGATGACATTAGGTATTGGGTTCGTCTTGTTAGAGTCTCATTGTTGAATACAGATTTGGACATCTTTCGTAAATGTGCTCAGACAGCATTGGTTTTAAGCAGAAATACATCCATGACTGATATTGTATATGTTGCTTGCGCCTCCGCATATAGTCATTTCGGTACGACAAAGGGTCTTAGACAGGCTCAGAAAAATATATTTACATATCCGGCCAATGTTGAGAGCTGGGCTAATTTTATTGCTACTCTTCTACCTAGGTCAGTGTTATGAAAACTGATGTTTTGTTTGTCTTACTAGACTATATTCATATGAATTATTTTTCTGTTTATAGATGTACAGACAAGGATTCCAAGAATAATAATCAATGGATATCGTCATTAATATCTGTGATAAAATCACAATTCCAAACTTCTGACTATATGTCACAATGGCTTCATAATATACAAAAACTTAGTTCTTAAGCTAAAACTTAAAAGTGTGCTCTTTTTTTATGATTTATTGTAAAAATATATTTTGTAAGCATTATTGTGTATAATAAATCTAAGTTATGTAATGAATTGTTTGTATACATAACTTAGTCTTATGAATATTGTTAAAAATTTATCAAATCTTATATAGATGAAGGAGGTATATCAATGATTAAGTTTGATTTCTATTTTAATCTATATATGATCGATGATTGTATGTGTGATCAAATTGCAATTGTTTTTATTAAGTAAATTGTATTTATTAAGAACAATTGCGATTTAGATCATCAATCGATATAGATCATTTATTTATTCATCATTGTTATAATCTTAAATTTACCCAAACTAATAATTATTGGGTTATGAAATACATTCTACAACTTTGGATTTACAAAAGATCTCGCATTATTGGTCTATTATATGAAAATGATCGCGGAGGATTAGATTGAAATTGATTTTTGTTGAACCGTCGTTGAGTACGCTTCACTGGATCGACAGTTATTTCAGAAACGATATGCTCTTCCAAGATCGACTGTAAAAAGAAAATATAGTTACATTTAACCCCTTTCACTACAAAACAAGTTATTATTAAGTAAAAGACAAAGTTAAGGCAATTAATATACTTAAATTCTTAACCAGAATATCTTAGAAGTAAATATGGCAATTATGATCTATAAAAGTTTTATCAAATCCAAAATAGATTATAGTTTGTTTGTATTCTTTCCGAGAATTCTTAGAGAAAGAGATAAAATCGAAAGATTGCAGCATAAGGGAGTACAAATTGCATTAGGATATAGAAATAGCACTCCGACAAATGTGACGATTGCAGAATCTAAGCTAATGAGATTAGAGGATAGGGCAGGATTCTTGGCTATGAATTATTGGCTAAAAATATTTTACATATACTAAGGACATGATAGGAATGATGAATAGATTAGAGATTATGGAAAGTATAGACAGACTGAATAATCCCGGAGGTGAATTAAGTATTCTCATGAAAACTTGGAGAGATTTTAAAAAATTCAAAAATGAAGTAAAATGGATTGGAAAACCAGAGGTTTATGAGGACAATTATTGGCCAACAGAAAAAAATAGAGACTTAGATATAGCAAAGAGAAGAAAACTTGACTCCTACGGCGATTACGAGCTACTTCTAAATTATAAAAATAAATGTAATCTTAGAGGAGATTACAAAGTTATTTATACAGATGGATTAAAACAGAATGACAAGAGAAGCGTAAACATAGGAATAGCAATAGAAGATAGTGATGTAGCGTATAAGTTAAGTATAAATAATAAATGTTCCATATTTAGTGCAGAGATAATCGCTATTGAAAAGGGTCTAGGATTTATTTAGAATAATAACTTAAGCCTAATGTTGTAATGCTTACAAATTCATTAAGTTCTTGTAAAGTGCTAATGAATAATTCCAATGAATAATGTATATCAATGTAAATATACTACTAGAATAAGAGAGAGTTTTTAATTTATAAAAAGGAAAAAATGAGACTAATAGTTTGAAAATAAGATTATTATAGGGTGGATACCAAGTCACTCAGGAATTCAAGGAAATGAACTTGTAGATATGCTAGCTAAAGAAGCGACAGATGAAGACACTGGCGATAGAATTAAGATTCCGATGAACGACTGGAAAGTTATTTTTAAGAAGGAAATGTATAATAAAACTAGAAAGAGACTAGAAAGGGAAGGTACTTACAAGAGCTTAAAATATTTTAACACATTTACAATAAGGACAGTTGTAAAGCCTGGTTCAACAATTTCAATGAATCAAGAAGATTGATCACAATGATTAATAGACTAAGAACTAATCACTATCATTTAAATGAGTCATTGGCAAAGAAAGAATATATAGATAGTCCAACATGCGATTGTGGAGCAGAGATATTCATCATATTGCTTTTATTTGCATTAAGTATGATGAATTTAGAAATAAGTTTTATTAGGAGTTAGAAAAAAAACAGTAGTTCCATTATAATATAGATAAATGACTTAAGGAAATTTGAAACCCTTAAGAGCTATGTGGACCTTTCTCAAAGAAATAGGTAAAATTATTTAAAAGAAAAGGTTTAGATGACAAAAATGATTGAAGGAATACTGGTTTTATGAACAGAAAATGTCAAAAACCCGTTGAAGACTAGATCGGTTGACGGCACGTTAAATACCACAATAAAAAAAAAAAAAAAAAAACATTTCACTACATTCAGTAATGAACAATATTTAATATCTATCAGCTTGATTAAACATGTATGTGACAAATCCTTTATAATATGTAAAAAAATCCACTTTATAAAATATCGATCAGTTATTTCAGAAATGATATGCTCTTCCAAGATCGACTGTAAAAAAAAATATAGAATCTAATATATAATCTTTCTTCAAAAGAAATGTTACATAAAATATTGATACAAAACACACAAAAATCATAATTAATGAATGTGAAAACAAATTAAAAGAAATTTTAAAAATTTGTTCATTTCGTTTTAAATTTTGTTTCAATATATAATACATTTCAATATCTTCTATGAAGCATGCATTTAAAATAGAAATATCTATAAAATCATATAGTTACATTTACCCCCTTACATTTTTAATCCCTTTCATCACAATCTCACAATATTGAACTATGTTTAATTCTACCAGGTTTAAACATGTATATGTAACAAATCCTTTATAATATATAAAAAAATTCACTTTATAAAATTATATAGAATTACATGCAATAGATTAAGAATAATTATCCATCAATAAGTTATTATCTTAGTAAAACTTACATCAAGCAAGATATGATTGTTGCTCTTCAACAGGCCAATCAACTTATAAAGCTCAAAGTCTTCAGGAATATTCTCCTTTGCCATAGTCTCCTCCAATTTTTCGATCTGAAAATATACATAAGAATAGTACACATTTGTTATTGCTTAAATAAATTATATTTAGGTAGATACATACCACATCTTTGAAGTAACTTTCTTTCTGAATATTTGGCCTATCAGCTTCTAGCGATTTTCTAAAGAGAGGCACTATTTCAGTGAATTTCTTCAAGTCTGCATATGCCAAAACTTTCAAGCATCTTACATCAATATATCGAGATTCTTTTATCGTAGTTAAAATTTCTACAGCTATGTGCGATGAATTTTGGTTAATGGCTAAAGCTGTTAAAAATGTGCTGGCTCTACGCATAAATACATATCCTTTATCATTTATTTCTCTCCAGACATTTAGAGCATATTCCAATGTTTCTGGTGTATTCTGAAAGTATTAAATATGATCATGTAAAATAGGCTTTGATGAAATATAATTTCTTTTACAAGAAATGTTACCTCTTTATAACAAGCAGCCATAACTAATATCAAAGAATTCCTTGGATATCCACCAGAATCTAGGTTTTTAGTTTTAATTATATCATACACATGTCTCATTTCTGAGTACCTCTCATGCTTATATAGCAGAGATAAGAGAATCTGGTAGCTAATCAGTTGATCAAAGAAATTCTGAAACTTAGGATCTTTGAAAGCAGTAAGTGCAAGGTCTGGTTCGTCAAGATAATATAAGGTACGCATTACTACAGGACCAAAGATGAAAGTACCAAATCTCAGTTCTTTATTTTGACTGTTAAACTTTGTTATCATCTTGACAAGCAATTCAATATCTTCAGGTGTTTTCTGTACTAAATGCAACATAGACTTTAGGTCTTCTGTGAAAATCTGACCATCTGTGTTGCAGATCTCCTGTATTTTAGTACGGAATGCATTCTCGACATTTAAAAACTGATTGTGAAAGTTTAATCGCGCATTTTCATAGCCATGTAGACCTAAACTTTTTTCAGAATATATGAATCTACAAGCTGTAAAATAAAAAAGATATAAGTAGATATAAGATAAAGTATATAATCTTTCTTCAAAAGAAATGTTACATAAAATATTGATACAAAACATACAAAAATCATAATTAATAAATATGAAAACGAATTAAAAGAAATTTTTAAAATTTGTTCATTTTGTTCTAAACTTTGTTCACTTTGTAAACTTTGTCCAATATACATTTCAATATCTTGTATGAAGCATGCATTTAAAATAGAAACACCTATTAAAAAATATTAAAAATTTTTTTTTAATTTTCTTTTCATATATATATCACATTAAATATAATAATAATAATACATTTTTCAAATATGTATAATTTATTTTATCTCCTCAATTATTGTTAGCAAGTATAATATGATGTAATACAAATAATGGAGTATTAATTAAAAGTTATTATTGGAGATATATTGACGTATGTTTTCTAAAGTATAATATAAATAATATTCAAATATTAATGTCGCATAGAATGCTTTATAAATCGACGATAAAAATAATTCAAAAAGATCGAAAAGGTAATGCGACGCGAGGTTAAGCTAAAGTTACGTACAGTTTAGGAAGCCATGTCTCAGAACGATATTGCTGGCAACCTTTGCGTTGATTCTCGTAAGACTCCTTATTGTCCCGGCCATTATTTCTGTATATAAATGCTATAAATCTTTTACCGTGTATCAATACACCAAGTCCGTATCAGCTAACGCGAATCGGTCGAGCGAAACGTGCGACGTAAGGTGAGAAGAACGTATACGAACCGGAAACTTAGCGGCTCGACATTATACACATGATTTCCGGTTTCGCCAGAAATTTTTTTTAAATTGAGGCATAAACCAAACGCAGATCTAAAAGAGCAACATCAACAGCAAATTATAGAGTATTTTTGAGGAAGGATAGAAAATGTATGTGATTCTTTTTTTTATATTTCTTTTAATATTTAGACTATCAAGGTTACGTTCCAAAACGGAAGTAACCGAGGAAATTTTACTCGAATGGCCGTTCTGAAACTCTTTTAAGCCTTTCTGATTGGTTCAAATCGGCCATCGAGTAAAATTTCCTTCGGTTACTTACGTTTTGGAACGTTAACCCAAGAAAGACCTAACAATACTTGTCTTAAAAATTAAATTTTCTCTTATGAATTTGGTATTTCAAGATTACATTCAATGCGCGTGCGCGAGAAAAAAGCCGTTTCGAAATTAGCCAATCAGAGTAGCCGGCCGGCAAATTGCTTTATTCTGATTGGTCAATTTCAATCGCAACCGAGGCCAATCACAACAAAGAAATTTTTGCTCCCAGTCGGTCCATTAAACGCTATTAAAATAGCGTTTAATGGACCGACTGGGAGCAAAAATTTCTAGCCTTAATTCATCGGTGGGACTTTCGAATGAACTCATAACCTTAACGGCGCTAATATAACCTAAGTTTTCGAATTTGTGACTTTCGTTGTACAAATTAATTTAAGGGACTGTATAGGTTTAAAGCTTAATCGTGTATATATAATTTACGAATTAAAGCCGCAAAATGTCGGAGCGCAAAGTTTTAAATGTAAGTACGAAATTTAAAACGAATAATTATTGTGTCTGTGTTTCAGTCAACTTATCTTTTCATATTTTTTATATTTTTAGAAATATTACCCACCAGATTTTGATCCGTCGAAGATTCCGCGCATGAAATTGGCGAGAAATCGTCAATACACTGTGCGTTTAATGGCTCCGTTTAATATGCGATGCAAAACATGCGGCGAATATATCTATAAGGGCAAGAAATTTAATGCGCGTAAAGAGGACGTCGAAGGGGACGATTATCTGGGCATACGCATCTACAGGTTCTATATTAAGTGTACTCGCTGTCTGCAAGAGATATCTTTCAAAACAGATCCTAAGAACACAGATTACGAGATCGAGGCAGGTGCCACGAGAAATTTCATGGCACTGAAACTGGCTGAGGAGCAAGCACAAAGAGAGGAGGATGAGGAGAAAGAGGAGGAGGCAACTAATCCAATGAAGCTTTTGGAGAAAAGAACGCTCCAGTCTAAACAGGAATTAGAACTGTTAGAATCTTTGGAAGAGTTGAAAGATTTAAATCGTAGACAACAGACTATAGATTATGATCAAATGTTGCAACAATACGATACAGATACTGCTAGACAAAGAACAGAAAAAGAACAAGAAGAATTAGACGAGCAATATATTAAATCTGTATTTGGTAAAAGACAATTAACTGTTGTGGAAGAGAAAGTTGAAGAAGTAAAGGAAAAAGAAGAAGATGAACCTGTTAGAAAAATGTTTAAAATAGAAGAAACAAATGACAAAGAAAAAGTGAGTTAATCTTACATCTAATAAATCTTTTTTTTTTTATTTCCAGAAAGAACTGATGAATAAAATGTATATTAAAATTGATGATTATAATTATTTGTTATTTGCAGGAAGATTCTGAACATTTCTCGAAATCAACAAAAGTATCATTGTGGTCAGAAAATACAGGATTATCATCTAACAAGAAGAATTTAATCAAGAAAAATATTAATATAAAGATAAATGCAAAGGCAACACACAATAAAAAAGCATCTGAAAACGTTGTTCTTGCTGATTCACAATTGGATGAAACCCCTAACATGATGAATACCTCAGATACAACAGATATAGCCTCTAAATCAACTAATGTAAGTAATAGTTTATCATTATTAGGTGCATATTCGAATAGTAGCGATAGTGACTAAAAGAATATAGAGCAATATATATAATATATATTTTTCTCATGTATATATTTTTATTCAACAAAATAAATATTATTATATAAAATAAACGAAATTTACAAACAGCATATTTATAAATACGTTCAAAAATATAATAATTACAACAAAATGTAAGTAATTATATAAAATTTTAAATTTATATATAATTTTAAGTACCTCATTGTATGTCCATTAGACATGTAAGCATATGTAAATAATTTGTTAAATCTAATATGACTTGCAGATTGATACTTATAGAATTTGTCGACGATTACAAAGTTTCTTATAGAATGCCAAAGGTTTTAGTCCTAAAACATAAAAGATTAGATTATCAGAAATATATGAAAGAATTGACAGTTTTGGTCTATTTACAAGGCTAGGCACTCTATAAGAAACTCTGTTATCAAGTTATATAAACAACGTAAAGAGTACCTAGCCTACTAAAACAGACCATATTAACACACTCAAGATGAGAAAAAATTCCAAGAATTTTACAAATTTTATTATAATGAATAAAGTCTTTGTGTGCGTGCGTATGTACCTGTATGTGCATGTGTATGTGTATGATATATGTAATAAATTCACATAAAAAAGATCTATCTTGAATGCATTAATGTGTCTAAAAGTTAAGATGTTTAAAATTTATTTTTCTTCTATAATAACGATTAATTTATTAAAAATGGCAATTTGCAAGTTTGATATAGTATAATTTATTAGATTAATAAATCTAAGAATTAATTGTTAAAATGCAAACAATAATAAAATTTTCAAGATTCCAAAAGTAAAAGTTATTAATACATATCATTATCATTTCAATCATTATTATTATATTTCAGAAACATTCAATTCAAATCACACACATACAATGCAACTGTTGCAGACATAGACTGTTTAAATAATTATTTGATCAATATAGGTATCCATAAAAAATTTATATTGCAAGACGAGTTATATGATAAATTATAACACTATGTCATGCGAATAATTCGATTACAGTCTTGACAAGATGTGTTATGAAGAAATCGTTTTGAGAAACGACTATATCGACGACAATATTGTTCGCGACGATGACGTGACCTTCTGCTACGACTCTCCTCACTATTGCGATTTATAAGAGGATCAATAATCCTGAAAAGGCAATTTGTGTCTTTTTCGAATGAGCTACGCCTATTATGAAACCTATTTAAGCCAATCATAGGTTCGCCAAAGGCTTCTAGAGCCGAGGAATCCATCAGCCAACCATAGAGGGATTTCTGAATGGGAACTTGATGATCTTTGACAGGATGGATTATAACATCACGTTTATAATTCTCATTAATTTCATTGCGTTGACATTGCTCGCAAACGAAAGCCTTTTCCTTATCGGAAGAAATATGGCACCAATCATCAAGAGAAAATTTTTCCGGCGAAGGAAACGGATTTTTTATAGATGAAGTGTGATATCGATAATACGGTGATTTTGATCTTTCGCATGAACATGAATCGATAAGATGAAACATTGGTAGAGATGCTTTCAGTAACGTTCGCTTCGACTCGCAAGAAAAAGTGCGTGGCAGTTTATTGTCGATGAAGTTTGGCCGAGATTTAGCATCCGAATATTTTCTCATGACATACCGATTGTTATTATTCTTCTCTCGTAAGCTCACTTCTAGTTGAGCGATGCGATGCTCCAACCGCGTGCGTTGTGCCTGCGCTCGATCCTGCTGATCCTCCAATAGCTTGACCAACTTCTCCAGTCGCATCACTTGCATCTGCTTACTTTCCAACGTGGTATACAGTTCTTGAATTGCTTCAGTCTTCGCAGCAATCTGTTTATTGATCTAGAAAAAAAGTTATCAATGTAATTAAGTTCTGAAAAATATGATCAATGCGCCAAATCAGAAAACATGATCAGAAAGACCCATAAAATATAAATTAAGAAATATTAATATTAATATATTAAGAAATATTAATACATATATGTAAAACTTTTATGATCTCTAAATATGGCTTAAAAGAATTTTTCTGAAAGTATTTGAAAAAAAAATGATAGAATTATAGATATGCCCATGTGATTGATATTACTTCATCGATATCTTCATAATTTTCGTTGGCAAGATTATTCGCGTTCGTTTGTTTTCCCTTAAGAAGGCTCAACAACTCATCCCTGGCTTTGAGGAATTTGCTTTGCTCCCGCATCACCCGATCGCGTTGTTCCAGCTCCAGCTGTTTCTGAGTCAGAGTGGTTTCCAGTTCTTGATTCTGTTGCATAGCCTCGGCTAAACTATTTCGCAAATCGCTGATCTGCTGCTGAAGCTCAATCGTGTCGAATCCTGTTTTGCCACCCTCCTTCGACTTTGCGTAAAGATGACGCTGAATTTCGGCTAATTGGTTCTCTAGCATTTCGTTTCTTTCTTGCCTGCACATTCATAACCGAGATTGAGAATCTGACCTGACAAACTCAACAGACATTGAGTTATAAGTAAATAAAATCTACAAATGTAAAAGATTGTCACATATCATAAGAACAGGCTAATTTCTGTATCATATAAAACGAAAAAAATTAGTTTAATTACTTCGCAGTTATATATATTTGTTATAAATTAACGGAATAATGTTTTAATAGCTAAAGCTTACGTGAATCTGGCGATATTTTGCAGCTGAACATGCTCTAACATCAGATTCCGGAGATCATTGGTCTTGGCTATGAGTTCAGCGGCTAGTTTATCTTTCGTCTCGTCTTCGTTATCACTCTGTGGACGAATAAAACGAACGAATAATTGAAATTAATTTCGAGGATTGGGATTTAGCAGAGATGAAAATAAAGACAGTCTAACGAGCAATCAAAAGCAATCGAACGGTTTTTAGCTCTTATATGAGTAGAGGTCCCGAAAGTAGTGCAAACTAACGGCCGCCTGATGCATCACGGTGACAATCTCTTGCTTCTCCCTCTCTAGTTGCTCGATCTTTTCCTTTTGCTGTTTCAACTCAGATCGGGCAGCTGTCAAATCGTTATACAGACAAATTTCGTTCTCCGTGTGATTGTTATCTAAAATATAATCATGATTGAGGACAAATAAATATTACATCCACATTTATATCATTTGAATTGGTAAATATAAAACTCGCAAAGACCGCGATATTGAGGTAAATCTAAACTTATTTACCTGTCACAGCTAAATTATTGCTTTTTTCACTCGCGAGATCGCAGAGCAACTGACTCTTCTCTTCGAGATGTTTGCAACGTTCTTCGATTTCTGTTAAAGCGTTCTCAGCTTGCTGTCTATAATGAATTTGATTGAAATTTTAGTAATTTCTTCCTTTTAATAATTTTCTTTTATAAAATAATTATAAATAAAAAAGTTTATTCAAGAGAAAAAGAGAGAAAAAAAAAGAAAATTTTATATATAAAATCATATATATGTGATTTGTAAATTATATATAATTATTTTATTCTATTAAAGTAATATTAATTATATAATTATTATATTTCTTTAATAATATTCACATAAAAAAATTAATAACTAATGTTAAAGGCGGAACTTTAATTATTCACCTCTTTTCTCTTTCTTCGTTGATTTCTTCATTGATCGCTTCGAACTTTTCTGATAATTCCTTAATAGTAGCATTTGCTTCAGCTTCCTTGCGAACCATCCTTTGTTTGAGCTCTAGCATTCTAAAGTAGGTAAAAATATAGATCAGAAAGAATTCCCCCTTAGTGCTCTTATTACATATAAAGTAATTTTATATTACAAATAAAGAGTAATTTTATATTATCTCTCTATATAAATATAAATGATGATAAAGATATATATATATACATATATATATATATATATATATATATATATATATATATCTTTATCATAATTTATATTTATATTTATATAGAGATTTATATTTGTATGAAATTATAAATTTTTATTAAAAATAGCTTTTATATATATATATAAGCTATTTTTAATAAAAATTTATAATTTCATTAAAATTTTCTCCTTACATATATAACTATTTATTTATTTAAATGCGTCGACTTTTAGATTTCTTAAAAATAAAGAGAATTAAGAAGAATTGCAATATTTGAGCAACGATTAAGATGACAACCGTGACTCGAAATTGTCGCGTTGCTTCTCCATCTTCGCTATAAGATCCTCGCTACTTTTCATTGCCTTGTTCATATCCTTCATCCTTAATTCCATTGACTGATCCTTCTGCTTTAATTGAGCCTCCAAGGTCTTCATGCCGTTCTGCAATTGCTGCGACTTTAGCTCCTCGTTAGTCACATGTACCTCTAGGTCACGAATCCTCGTTTTTGCTTTTTGCATCTGCAAGTCTATCATTCGCATCCTTTCTTTGCCTTGACTCGCCTTATCGCGTTCCGCCTTGAGCTCCTGCAAAGCGATGTTCAGTTGCTCCTGCAAATCCTTGCGCTCGACATTTGGTTGCTCCTTCTTCATGCGACCGAGATAATTGTCATATTCAATGCGCAAGCTCGAAGATCTCGTTGCAAATTCAGCGATAAAGTCCTTCTGGGCCGCTTTCAGTTCGTCCAGTTGCGTCTTTAGCTCTTCGTTGCTCTGTATGAGGTTCGCCTGCTGCATCTCTGCTTCCGAATAATCCACTAAAATCGACACTTTACCCATCTCGTCCTGCTGACGTGATTCTGTTAGCCAAGACTTAACGAGGGAGGTAAACGACGAGCTTCTGTCCAGGGCACGTTGACAAAGCTCTTGAGAGCGGTCGCAGAGATCCTCCAGCTGATTTTGCAGCAACGACACTCCCATCACCATCGACTCATCCATACAGATCTGCTCCCATTGTCCGTAATCATGCAAGTTTGTCTCGATTGGCATCGACGGACTTTGCTTAAGACATTCCACTTGAAATGACTTTGGCTCTTCGACCTTGCCAGGATCCTTGCCGCCGGCCGTGATTATCTTCTCCCGTAGATTCGATATCTCATCGTACAAATCCTGCGTGATTTTCTGGAAATGGAATAAGAAAAAATTTAATTTTGTTCTTCTTTATTACAATAATGATTTTGATCAAAGATTAAAATCTGATATATTAAAAAAAATTATCCAAGAATTCATAATAATTGAAGAATCTAGAATAATATAAAGTGGACGAAAAGATTTTCTCGCTCAATATATAAAAATTTGTTTTACCTGCTTTTCGGCGAGCGTTTTTTTTAAATTCGTGTATCGCATCTTTTTCGCGCTATATTGGATCTCCAAGTGTCGTTTTTCCGCGGAAATTGCAGTCGTTGGTTTCCTATTAGACGACAACATATTCAAAGTCATGCTTGGTCGACGAGCGGAGTTATTATTGGAGCTAATACCGCTAGAAGACTCTTCACACATTGGCGAATCGCCCTGCAAAAGAGATTAATTAGTTTGATGGTAATGTAAAATAAAGAAAAATAAAATATTTAAAAACATTATTATGAATAATTAATAAATATTAAATTATTGTGACTAAATAATATAAATTAATTTGTTATTATTGAATATTAATAATGAATTAATATTAATGACTACAATATGTTTCCATCAAATGGAGTGCTGAAAGTATACAGTCTTCCTTTATTAAGTACAAAACTATTTAGCAACTATTTGGTAAGGTATTGTAATAACGTACTTGCATAGCATTTCGCCCAACCTGGGTTGTTGGAATTCTACTCTTGTGGGTTTTATTTCCAGTATTAAATGCTGCAGATTTTCTTGAACTATTAGATGATGGGCGATCTTCCACTTTTTCTATAAAATAATAATATGAATATATAAATAAATATACTTTTCTTTTCTAAAAGTATATATTATATAATTACATAATATATTACATAATTACTAATTACTATTAAGATGTAAGATTTGCTTTTCTTAGCATTCTATTTTTGCTCTTTTTTTCCTTTTTATCAAATTGTGAAAATGTTATATCTTTCTTTTAAACATAAACAATAAAATAAATAAATAAATATATATATATATATATATATATATATATATATATATAATGAATTATTTAAAAAGAGAATATATCTGCAATATAAGTGCAATATGAAGAATGCACTCTGAATGATTCTATGACAGCATTATTTCTATAATCTAACCTTCATATACAATAATCTAATTATTTATAAACTTTAGAACATTATAAAATGATATTATTTTCACCTTATAATAGTATTTATTTTTTGTAGATTGCTCAAAATAATTTTCCAGAAAATAATAAGAATAAAAATGTAAAAGTAACATAACATCAATTATATTCAAATTTTTTTTAAACTTTCTTTATAATAGTTATAAAAAGCACGTTGAAGATGAATGTTGAAGAAAGACAGAAGTGAGATTTATCTGAGTTTTGATGTAAATGGAAAGCACCTAATATATATACAAACAAAAAAATAAATTTAAATTTGCACCAGCATTTCTTCTTATGGCCTAGAGTTGAATAATAATGTGACGTTTCCATCTTATATCGTTATTGGAAATATGCAATAGTAAAAATATAAAAAAATTACAATTTTCGAATTTCTATATTATTAGTCTAGATGCAATATATAACCTAAAGGATTTATCGTGACCGCTTCGTTCAGCATTTTCCGACTCTTTTTCACGATAATGGTACGATCGCTGACAGCTGGATTTACGAATAGATCTACGAGATTTTCGAGAGGTCAAGGAGAGTTTCAATTTCGTAGTTTTGTTGATTAGAAAGGGCGAGATGAACGAGCGCTGGCGTTGATTCGAGACAGTCGACGATTTTAAGCTGTTTTGAAATTGAGATCAATTTTATGTTGAATGTTTGTACAATGAAATTTTCAAAATTAAAATACATCGCTGTGCAATAAGATTGGTTGAAAATTCTTTAATACACGTGCATCAATTCCAAGAATAACGTTTGCAAAAACTTGTAATATTTTAGGATTAATCCTTAAATTATTACAGAATTTGATTCAAAGCGTAGAATATTATACTCGATTGTGTCCCAAAAGGTGTCAAAAGAATTTTTTCATAGAAAAGTAATTGTCAATAAATAATTTTTAATCTAGGAAAATAAATTTACATGAATTTTTTTTACACGAAATATAGAATTATAAAAAAACGTTCCGATAAAACAAACATTCATGGAAGGAAGCTTACTTCTTTCCATGAAGCAATTTAAAATCTCAGCAAGTGGAAAAGCAGCATTTTTTTTCTGTCTTTGTTTGGGGCAAACATCATATAATCTTTTGCAGAAAGATAAGTTAATATTTTCAACGCTGCAAAAAAATACAATCATATAAAGAACGCTTCCGACGAAGGAAACGTGCTTTTTCATGACGCACGTGCGCTTTCATTAAGCATTCGTTAGAACTTCCTGGAAAACGCATACTCGTAAAACTGGTTGAATTATGATGGACAAGCGTCGCGCACTAATTGCCAAAAACCGCGCGAAGAGTTTCGTCGTGTTCGAACAAATAAAGCAATTCAAGAGTAAACAAGGTCAACAAATTAATTAGTCAGTTTAATTCGCTTTTTTATGGATCGCAGTAATACGGACCAGCTGTTGATGTATTTTCTAGAAATATCATGAGTTTACGATTCGTTTCGTAATGTGATGCAATCAGCAATTTTATATATTCTAAGCATAGTAGTGACATTCTGCTATTAAATATATTGAAAAGAAATCGAGTCCCTCTAGATAAAGATTCTAAAAAGTAATTTTTATACTCGAAATAAGTTATAGCTTTCTGCTTTAACTTCTTAGGTATGTCAAAGTATTCAAATGAAAAGTGATTGTAAATAGCGGTTATCAGAGACCGCGAATTGCGAATAAATCTATATTGCGAGGTATTTTATCTATTGAATATTGTACAATTTTATTTCTATAAATAATGCTGTATGTTATAAATGAAACCGCGTGACAGATATTTTTCTTTTTTATGTATTATAAAATTTACCTATGCTCCACATTTGCGGTTTTAAATTTTTATAAATTGTTATCAGAGAAAGGGAGAGAGAACTATAAAAATATAACTTTCCAAAATATATCTTTCTAATAGTTTTAAATAATTTTACACAATTTTCCAAAAACTTGTACTCGAAAAAAGATTTGTCACTGTAGTAATATTTTCTAGATGGGAAAAATTAACGCAATTGATAAATGATTAGCAAATACTATGATACCGCGTGAGTTTGTATTTTTTTTTTAATCAATTTAAATGACAGAGATAGAATTTATATTTGAAGTGTTAATTAGTGAAATTTAGAAAGAAAATCTTTTTGTGACATCTATCCAAAAAAAAGCTAATCATACTTATTATAAAGTTTGATTGTTATACACAGAAAAATCATTTCTCACAAAGATCGCTCTAGCTGTAGTATCGAAACTTATATTTATTCAAATATCGCAATGATTAATATTTGGATAGAATCTAAAAATTTGCCCTATTATTATAGCTTTTATATGTTACAAACAATATTCTAACAGGCACAAAAAATAGCGCGATAAATTTTTTGAGAGTTACACCTGGAAACCTACATCAACAAAATATTTTTGGTAATTATGCATAAAAAGGGCCCACCTTCGCACAAATGTGTTATTGACGTATGTTGTGAAGCTGTTATCCCTGATTAACATTCTGAAGGTTTTAGCCGGCGGTCGTTCTTTATTCAAAAGTTATTAACAAATAAATGTGAGAAATATTGACATAAAAATTCTACTTTATTTGTTCACCGATTTGCTTTATTTTTAAATATGTTATAGGGAAGATTTTCCCGAGTAATTTCGTATATATATATAAGGGTCGGACTCACATAGTTTTGGAGATATAGGCTGAAAAAGGATAAAAATAATAAATACAAAAATAAGGTAAACCTTCGGAAAACCTACTTATATGAAATAATGGGTAAGAATACCCAATTTCTACGTATTTTTACCTCCTGAACACAAATATGAAACTTAAAAATAGCGGTCGAACTCGCAAATCGAAGAAAAAACACAAAAAAAAGTAAATTGAGGGTAAATAAAGAAAAGGTAAACAATTTAAATTTATATAGAATTTAATACAATTTAATACAATTAAAAAAATATCACAAATGTATGTATACACACACACACACACACAAACACGCACGGGGGGTGCAAGGGGGGCCTTCGGCCCCCCTCCCGCAACCACCCCGCCGGTAGGGGACGCATTGCGAAGAGTTCAATCACAATGGATATATGCTGTAAGTTGTAAAGCGAGGTCCACCTAGCCTACCGGCGGGGTGGTTGTGGGAGGGGGGGCCGAAGGCCCCCCTTGTACCCCCCCCGCGCGCGCGCGCGCGTGTGTGTGTGTGTATACATACATTTGTGATATTTTTTAATTGTATTAAATTGTATTAAATTCTATATAAATTTAAATTATATTAAATGTATTTAAAATTATTATTTTTTCATATAACAGCTAAAATAGTAGGTTTATGAAAAAAATGCATATAACCTTTTTTGTACAGTTTTTCAGCGGCTTTACTTTTTGCTTAAAATTTTTTTTCTCAAATCAATATTTTCGGAGATAAAAAGCATTAAAATTGTGAAATTCTTTTGTTAATAACTTTTTAATAAACAACAACCGCCGGCTAAAACCTTCAGAATATTAATTAGAGATATGACCTCGACAACATATGTCAATGACGCATTTGTGCGAAGGTGGGCCCCTTTTAATTACCATATTTTTTTTTAATGTGAATCTCATTTGAGTAAATTGCATAAATTGGTCAAACTTTAACATTTGAATATTCTTGAAATATTCGCAATCGCGTCTCATGCGCACAATTATCGCGGGAGAAACTTCTTTGGAGTACGCGCATGCCTAGTGGCGAACAGCGTTGATATTAACTCCAGTTGCGAGAGTCAGAGTTGTCAGTTGGCCGAAGGTCGGCAGTGGTGACGGATGTTTTTTATATGTACGAGTGTGTGTTTTTTCTCTGTCACGTCGTAGAACGCACGTGACTCATAGAGATCAGAAAAAAAAGTGGCGCACATGCCGAATGGTGTGAACAATATTGCGGTGAGTAGATTTATTTATATTTTCAATTTTGTAATATATATTCTTGGTATATGATTGTATATATAAAGTTGACAGCCGCTAGTGATCATGTACCGTGTGTATGATATTTATTTTACATTTAAAATAAATATGTTTAGCTATCGAATAACCGCTATTTGCTATAAAAATTAGTATAGTGCAAGATTAGGCTAATACAATACTTTTGTTTAAAAAAAATTTATATTGTATTTCCCAAAATGTTATTTTTGTAAGAAAAGATACACGGATTTTCTCGTCTCTTAATGAATAACAGATTTTGATGCTAAATGAATCTTGAAACTATTCTTTGTATATTTTCTAAAGTTATTGCTTGTATCCTTTGTGCGAGAAGAACCTTTTATCCTTTGACGATGACGATATATGTAAGCACTGATACAGTTATATTACAGTTATATTAATTTATATCGGTTTTGAATGAATTTTAAAAATAATAGTTTATAACAAAAATAGGGGTAAAAAATAAAAAATGCGAAGAAATAATGATACACATATGATATCTACAGATACAGATGATATTTAAATAGGGATGAAATCAATATTAGGATATAAAATAAATGTTTTAAAAAATAAAAATAATAAATAAAAGAAATTAAAAAAAACAGTCTCAGTGAATGATAAAATACACATTATGCGTAACGTATCGTGTGCGCAAATATATTATTTTTATTGAAATTATTTTGACAGTTTAATTTAATAAAGGATGATAGTAAAAAATATAATTGCGCGATCCTGATTGAAATATTTGTTGGCGCTTCTGCTCGATCGGCTTATCGACTAGTCGAGCGTGCTGAATGCTTCTCTCATGCACGACTAGGCACCTTATTCGAACGTATTGTCAAATCGTTCGTACGGGCAGATAAGGATAGCAGAAAGCAAAGAAAGACGGCAGTCCGCAATGCAACATGGATAGGTTGGATGAAAAACGATCGAACAGCGGTGATTCTGTGCCAGCAAGCGGCTGCAGAAGTGCATTTTCACTTCTTATGTGAGTGCTGCCGAGAATACGTGTCGCGTCGGATCTTTTTTGTGAATCGGCGAGCCGAAAATCTGCTATTCTAGCAAATTGCGGAATTAACGTTCATGTTTTGGTCGTTTTTAACGATGGCTTTTAACATAAAATTATTATTATAAAATTTAGGATAGAGCGTTGATCGCAAAAGCTTAATTCGAAATTATGCTGAAAAGAGATCAAAGTGCATAAAAATAATTCTTATAAATATTTTATAATATTTTTTATAAATGTTAATGACAGGCATTACATATGTACATACACACACACACATTATATATATATATATAAACATTTTTCTAATTTTAATTTAAAGATATAATTAATCAAAATGCTTGAAATAATCATATATATATATATACATTTTTCTAATTTTAATTTAAAGATATAATTAATCAAAATGCTTGAAATAATCATAATATAATCATGAAATAATCAATTATTTTAATGTCCAAAGATAATGTAATTATTTAATGAGTATTAATGGACTACACAACATGGATTAACAATTTGATTCGATACGACCATGATTTAATTATTCAACCATTTAACTCTGATAACTATTCACAATAATTATTCATAATTATTCATAATTACAACAAGGAGATCGCGATATATATGCGTTCTCTATATACTTTTGAATTATATTTGCTTAGCGAAAAACTTCGTGTGTTGAATTGGTGAGTCATTGATGCATCGACGAACATTTTGATGCGCCGAAATAATGCCAATGACGGCATTTATTCGGCGTGATTACTATTTCAAGTGAAACATATCAATGCTTCCACCGGATAGCTAGATATTTTAAATTTTTTATAGAATACTTATACACGACAATACCAGTGTGATGTAGATTGACAAAAAAAGTCAGCTTTTATATCTATATCGCCGGAGAGAGTAGCTTTTATACTTTTTTGCATGAAAAAATACGAACAAAAAATTCATTAACCTGAGTATTAATAAAAGAGTTTGATATATATGTATATTTGTATTATATTAACTCTCTGAAACATATCATTTTGTTAAGTTAGACGTTGCTTGATTATTTGCTTTTAATTATATATTATAAGACTAAGTTACATATATTTTATATGAAAAATGAAACAATCGATAAGGAATTTAAAAATATCTCTATATTGCAATTTTATACAATTCCAAACACATGTTGCGACTTTCACATTTCCATAAAAAATATTTATGTAATTAGTTACAAATAATTTATATAATTATTTATTAATTTTTTGAAAAGAACTGAGAAAAGACTTGCGCTTCAGAAAAAATTAATTCGCGTTCAGTTTACCGTGACGTTTAACAGACACATATTGTAAAAAAGAGTATTTTGTTAACTCGTAACATGATCGGAACGCAATTTCTTTCGGAAAGCATTCTATAGAATAGAATGTGTTCCAGAACAATATCAAATTTCTTGATCGCGATTATTCATGAAAAGATACATTTATAAAAATAAGAAAAAAAGAAAAAAGAAGAAAAACTATTTTAAGAAATTTAGAGAGGGAGGTGTAATATAAAGATATATCTTTCGCGTAAATTACTAAGGATTACAGTATCTATGCCCCGTTAAAGATTAAATCGTCTATTTGACGAGAAAGCATGAATACGTCTCTTCCTTTCGTAAGCGCTCCATCTCGCGATGTCGATCCTCGTAATATCGCCAAGACGGTCTTTGCCATTCATTGGGTTCGTCGTTTTTCTTCCAAAGTTCCAAACCGACATATTGACGTCGCTCCCTGGCAATCCGTCGTTCGAGTTGCGCTTTCCTCGATGTAAATCCCACCCTTACTTCCATCACTCTTCGTTCCGTCATCCCTCTTACGATCCGCCGTTTATTCATCCGGCAACCTCATTTAACTCGATAACGATCAGCTTTGATCCCGATAGGAAGCCTAATACAAGTGTACTATGTAAAATTTGAATGGTCTCTCTCTCTCTCTCTCTCTCTCTCGCTCTTTCTGTTCGTGCACACATTAATTTAAATAAAAAGCAAATATCCGAAAAATATAAAAAATAGATTTGTAAAATCAAACATTATTTTTTAATTACAGTATAAACATTCATTGAAAAACAAATTAAACATACTTTCGGTCGAAAAACAAGTTAAAAATGCACTGTATATTTATATTATATAATTACACTGCCTAAACTGATTCTTGATTTCTATAAATCGGAATATCGAAAATATCGTATATAAATCTGTATAAAATAATAACATAGATAGATTAATAAATATTAAATTATCTATGATAAATATTATTTTAATATGTATTTAAAATATTTTGCTTTTGCTGCAAAGTTTTAATGAACATATATACACATTACCTATAAAAAAATAAAGAACTTAATAATGTATTTTTGCGAGATTAATGTAAACGAAATGATTATAATCGGCGTTAAGTAAACGGTAGAATATGATGATTTTTTAATTATAAATAATAAATTTTGTTGCTGAATTGCACAGTCCGAATTTTGTAAGAATCCAATTAATGATCGTCCATATTAATATGGTGAATAAATACAAATTTAATAAATAGATTTATTATTCCATTTGATTACTTTTCAATGATTGACATAAATTCCTCGATGCATAAACAGAGAATAGGCATTTTATATATATAAATTAAACTTACAAGTGTTAGTGTTTATATACACTGTGTATGTTAATAAATTTATAAAGTTATATAAACGTAATAAATTCATCTATTTAATACCATCAACGCATTATTAAAATACAAATAAATATTATTAATTGAACTATTTATTATTACCTCATTTATTTATGTTTTTATTACTTTACATAAATTTATGCTTTTAAAACGTTTAAGAGGGAGAGAAAGAAATAGATAATATAACACACAATAACATGATAATTAGATAAAATTAAGATATAAAAAGATTATTTTATATTTTCAATAATTCTGTTTTATCTTTGTGTGTGTGATACAATTTCTTGCGAATAAATCGGAAACATAAATATAATATAATTTCAATAATATAAACGTCATTCTCAAGAAATCCGTAATCGCAGAGAAAGTCAATTCTCTTTTGATAGATATTGTTTGAGTTCTTGTTGGTGCACAGTAAGCGAAGATACAACGAACAGGGCAGAACGCCAAGCAGAGTGAAATGCCATGTCCTATATACACCGGCTTGGTGCAATATATTTAGGCACTTGGGATTTATGGTTAACCAGCTTATTAGAGGCCAGTAATGCTCACGGATCGATGTGTCACATGGTATACAAGCATCGTGTTTCTCGTCTCGCGCATCGTTACGATCGTAATTCTATATCGATTATCTATTGCATAAAATATGTGCAAAAAGATGTGAAATAAAAATTTAGCAAGAATAAATAATTTTTTTTATTAAATCAAATGCAAGACTTTATGGAATTTGAATCATCATTTTCGTTCAAGTTATTCTGGATGTAATGCAATGCCTAATTAGCTATTTCATTGATTCTTATCTTCGTCAATTTCGAACAAAATATATTTATTAGTATTTTTACCATTAATAAGTATACATGCGTATTTATTTGACAATAGTTTTGATGAGGGATACAAATATTTCTAATATTTTATGGTATTTATTTTATGATATTAGAAAAAAGACTAAATATTTTTAGTATTCTATGTTTTTATATTAATTATGATTTTCTAATAGTATTAGTAAATTCTGATTTTTAAAACAATTTTATAACATCATATAACATTATTAAGATTTGATCCAATTATTATTTTGTTTAATGTAATATATAATTTTTTTAATATAATATTGCTCGATTTTTCAATTTTTTGATATCATAAATATTTTATTTTAATTAAAGATGATGTTGATTTTAAATTATTATAAAAATCGACATTAAATTATTAAAAAATATAGTTTTTTAAATTACAATTTACTTTAGAGGCATTCCTTGTTTTATCTCTACCATCATGTCGAATACTTCGGATGCTCAGTCGTTCAATGAACCGAGAAAAGCGTAAATAATTTTACGTATTCGTTTTGGCACGAACCTATTTTACGATCGGTGAATGACTCGATGCATTTTCAGCGATGCTTTGTTGTATCAAGCACGTGATTACCAGGGCGATAATTGTTTCACATGTTGACATTATTCCATAGTACTTTGATGTGACATTTTCATGCGCATTCTTATGGTCGCGATCTCGCTGTTGTATCAAAACTAATGAAACGATATTTCGATATAAGATTCAGAATTGGAATAATTATTTTTCTTCAAGAATACTTTTCGTCAAGATTTCTCAATTTATCAATCTTTTTTAACAATGTCTTTTTAGAAATAAAATGTAAAAAATTAAAGAATTTTTTGTTTTATCAATTGCAAAATGGAAAAATTGTTTTTTATATATTAATTTAAAGATTAAATCACTTTGGGCAAAACGGAGCGACAATTCGCAGGATCAGATCGAATCGAGAATTGGGACGATCAGTTTTCGATTCCATGCTTCTTCGTTCTTCATCGCGATGTATATGACTTCGGCGAATTTCTAATTAACTCCTTTCGAATGACTTCCTTTTGAGATAAATTGTTAAATTAAAAAAATTTATTTTTGTCAGATATAAAATAAAAAATCGATATATTTTTGCATGCATCATCTCTTGCCTCTATTTCGATATTTTAGAGATTATCGGATTTTTCATATAATCATATAATTATACAACGATTCTTCAAATAATTATCCGTCGCACGTTCTCAATCATTTTGAAAAATAAGAGAAATGGTTAAATTCGTTGACATTGTGCGTCGAGACGATAGGATATTTTTCCCTTTGCTTAAATTTTAATTAAAATGCATAATAGGGAAATAAACGAAGAACGTGAGGATGTGCAATAGACTTTCAAACGTGAGGGAGGTCAGGAATTGTCGGTTGTTCTACCCGAAATTAATTTGCATTTTAATTTTTAATATTCTTAATCATTTTACGTTTTTTCAAATTTTGATATAAACTGTAATTTAATATTATTTGCACGTTTAATGCTCTATAATAATTATTCAGCCGATAATCAAAATGGACATAAAAGGAGAAACGATAACAATTCATCAATTCTCGTTCGTCTATTTGGTAGTAATGAACGAAAATGCGAAACAATATTTCGAAAGCTACAACAAATTACATAAAATAAAAAAAACTCAAAATAAAGTAAAAATCCTCCAATTATATTTATTGGTTCGCAAGCATTGACGTGATTTAAAATAGAAATGATGTTTGATTTTATGGCTTACATTGTTGTTATACTGTCTACATTATTAAAAACTGTTGATTTGTTATAATTACATATTGCTATTTTCCTCGTTTACAGAAGATGCATAATATTGGGATCGCGTACTACGCCGCTTTGTTGCTGCTCGTCGCAGTAACAAGCACGAATTCGACAAAATGCTCTCGAATTATAGAGAGTACCACTATGTCGCGCTCCAACGCCGAAGGCAAATATCACTTTTTCATGACGCTCTTCAATAGGACCGAGATTGTATACGCCTATATGCCAAATACGCGGTATAGTGGTAAGTATCGTCGTACAATCGTGAATAGTTATGAATAGCATCGCGAAATATTGAAATCTCGATATAATTTGTTTTTATTTAAAAAATAAATTTTATATGATGTCAATCGCAATTTTATTATCGTACGTTGAGAGAAAATTGCATTTGGCGTAAATTATATATTTACATATTATATTGTACCCATTTGGATACATGAATTGAGGAAATATTGAGAAGGTCCGTGTCAAAATCAAACAACACTTTAATCATATTTAATTCTGCAAATGTCTTTCGCTATCTACATGATATTTGAATGTTACTGAACTTTAAATAGGATCTGCAATATGAGAAAACTGATGAAATACGGATCATTTACTGGTTGACACATATATATTTATATATATATATTTTTTTTTAAATTATGTTTATGCATATTCTGTATTATGTTTCATACACAATTATAAATATATTTAGAGATAATAACTATATATAATTGTATCTACTAAATTTTTTTATTTAAAACAAGATTGTTCGAGAGAGACGTATAAATAATTAATAATTATATTTAGAATAATTAATATAAAATTATTTATATTTTAAATAATTATTTATATTTTAAATATGATAATTCTAAGATTTCTAGTATATAATATTTTTCATTTTAAACGCATAAAACGTTCGAATTCCCAAATATTCAACAACTTATCTCGGAGGAAATATTCTGTCACACATAAAAACCATGGTAGAGAATAGTGTCCGCGGAATTTGTATATTCCATAAGTCATATATATATGGATACATAAACATTTGCTGACACGGAATTTTAAAACTCTTAAAAATGTCAGATATTACATGAATTGCCCACATGCTTTAAAAAAGATTTTATGATATTAATGAAATAATAGAATATTACAGATAAATATAGATAAACATATCAGGTGAAAGTGATAAATTAAGAATCAGAAATTTTATATATATATATAATCCAAGAGTAATCAATAGAGCTATTTATATATTACGATATTTATGTATGTAATTATGTAAATAATGTCTTTGTCTGTTCAAATAACTCAGATAATAAAATAAAAAAGAGTATGTGATTTTACCAATCATATATATTCTTTAAAAGATAAATAATCAATATAAAATAATTTTATTACAGTGTGATAATACAGAATAATTTTATTATGTGTGATAATCAATATAATATATCAATATAAATGTAGAATAATTTTAATATGGTGTACGTTCCACATTTACTTAAATCAATATTAAATATACTTATGATGAACAGATTTTATTGATAATTGAAATTTATATAAAGATTTATTCATATTATACTAATTAATAATTGCATTTTGCAATTTTTGATTAAATGTTCTAATTATGAGATTAATTTTTTGAAAATATTAAAAATATTGTTTTTTCCCGGATTTCGTCAAAAAAATGCCTCAGACTAACTATAATCAAACTAACTATAATCAAAAATAATTTTTAGCAACAAATTTTATAATTTTTTTTCCTAAAAATTATTGAGATTTCATATTTTCCTTTATAAAATATAAAATCGCATTCAGAGGAGTTGCGATTTCCAGTTGATTGTGTACTGCCATTTATCAACTTCCGTTTCAATAACATTTATTATTAGTCTGTCAAAAAAGAACATGACCAGCATAATTTTAAAAATGAAAACACATATATTTTAATAGATTAGAACTATGTCACTTTCATAAAAATACATTCTAGTCACCTCCAATAATTACCTGACATTTTCGAGATATACTTTTCACTCGACAGCGTATTCTTGAGGTAAAGATCTCCACATCAAATGAATATATCTAATTAATTCCTTCGCGCTTTTGCCACGAAGTTCGTGTTTCATAAATGTTCAATCATCAATTCATATCATCAATTGGATTGACATCGGGCGACATCAATCCAATGATAACAATCAATCCAATTAAAAATGTTTAAACTCAAGAAAATCTTTTTTCACGTGTTTTTCAAATAATAAAAGTTTCACTTTGCTCCGCCATTTCCAATTATGAGCACAGTTCGAATGATTTCATACAAAATAAACTAAACTAATCTAAACTTTTCTTTTAAATTTCGCTTGTTCTTAACGCTATGTTAGTCGAAAATTGTTTGAAAATATTTCCACAATCTGTTAATCATAAGTTTCTCTTTGTTACTCTTCGGGCCGCGCCATGTTCCGATAAATCATCAACCATTTTTGTCTTTTCATACCACCCACTTATTTATTACTTTGCACTCACATTTACGAATGCTTTCGACTTTTTTATATAGCAATAGATATTTGTGATATTTTTGGTCCTTTCGGATGTATATAAAGAAATACTTCGAAACATTTTGCGCACTCATGATAAAATATGTCGCGTTTCTCTCTAAAGATATAGTAATAATTGACACTTTCTCTTCCTACAGTCATAGAAAGAATTCCCTATCGTCTTCTTCTAGATTTTTCAATCTACTTGTTTATGTAACCATCATGCCAATCATATTGTTGAGACGCTATATATCTGAACAATGAATGGAATATTTCTCCTACATATTTTATCGTTTTATTCTAGATGAAAGATTTTAATATAAAAGATTTATTCAAAATTCGGAAAGTGTTGTTACAGTTCTAACTCTCTCTAGAAGGAAAATTAATATTATTTATTATTATTTATTATCCACTAATCCTTGCCTTTCGGCTTAGGATAGACTTCCTGTTCAATACATTGATCTTTACGATATTTATACTTATATTTATACTCATTTTATTTTATTTTATTTTATCATGCGATTAAACTATAAACTCTAAACTCAGTCTTTATTCCTTTGGATCTTTAAATCTTTAAATTAGAAGGAAAATTAATATAAAAAATTTAAAGATTCTTTTAATACTTAAATTCTCTCCAAGTTGAAGGACATAAAATGGACGTCGCGATCAGACATTCACATTGACACCAAGGAATTGAAACGAAGAGGTCATCAGCGTATCAATTACCAGCATTTTGATGATCGCGCAGTTCTGAAATTCGATGCACGAGCACGCTGATTTCCTCGCGCGGCTCTACGCCTTTAACGGTAATTACGGCAATTACCAAAGAAGATCGTAGATCCTTAAACGTTGTAGACAGACGTATTAGGGTTTCTGCGCGTCGCAACGACGTGCCAGCAAAAGCCGCGTTACGGATTGAAAGACCGGGCGGAGATTCGGGAAACGACGCTGGAAGATCGAAAAGGCCATTTTCGCTTCGAAAATCGAGATAAATGTCACGTGCACGACCCGGCCAAGCAGCGGTGAACTTTGACCGATTAGCTTTGTGACAGTTTTACGTGGCTGCGGCTTGATAATTGTCCTTCGTTGCCTTCAGAAGTTGCGCAGGTTACACAAGCCGATCTGTCACCATGGAATTCTAGTGATAAATTTCTTTTTCCTGTACTGAAAATATTAGATTAATATTTTAGGAAATTAAATGTCATAGCAAATAAATCTTGTAGTAAATTTCTATGATTTCTTTATAATCGATGATTTTTTCACATTCCATTTTATCACATTTTATTAAATCACATATTCTACATGAATTAAATTTACTTCAATCTTTCAGGTTTGTTAAACTTTAATGTTAAACTAAATGTTTCATTATAATTGCATTGACTATTCATATATTAACATTACAATCGCTATCAATTATGATAGTATTCACTACATATATGTGCCTAAAAGCAAATACAGATATATAAACGGAGAACATTCTATATATCATCACTTAAAGTATAAATTTATCTTCACATAAAACTATCGTTTTATTTAGTTACGTTGCTCCGAGGTACCGACATTTTTCAAGCTCGACTGCAAAGCTATCCTTACAGCTTTTTCGTGTCTTTTATATCGAGTATCATTAACTCGTGCGACATGATATCGTTAGCTGGATCGATGACCGTAGTTCCAGGTTTCTCCTGTCTTGATAGGTCGAAATAGATACCCTTGATATGATCCTCTCGTACTTTAACGAGAAATTTTTCCGAATAAAACCGTCTAATCAGAAGTTTACGATAGAGTATATCAATGTATAAAGACTGATTTAATTACTTGATTTTCTCGTTTTCTCTCTGTTTTTATTATTTACACAGATATTATTCTAATATAAACCTCTTTCATTAATTAGTAGTTTATGAAATTTATTAAACATTATTTTATTTATATTAATTCCTCTCGCTTTTTCTCCTTTTCTTATATATTTACAAAATAATATTTACTAAAATAAGACTATCTTCATTTTTCACAATTATTTTTTTTTATTAAGATTTTCTTATTGTAAGAATACTTTTGTTTGTCACGAAATATATATTAGAATTAAAACAACCTTATGCGTCGATATAAATTCCAGTATCTCCTGCGAAAACGTCTCTATTTATCTGGTCGACGACCCGAGCACAGTGAAGCTTCTCACTTCCTCTCTCCTTTTCTCTCTCTTTTTCGATCTTTTCGCGAAACTTAACTCCTCGCGCGGCTCCACTAACGCATGCAAATCTCGTGGGCCCGGTGAATTAATGCGTTACGTAACGCTGGCAAGATGCCAGGTGTGAGACGCATCGTGCTGCAGATTTAACGCGGACTCAATGGCCGGTCCGATAAAATTCTATTAAATCGCCTCGGAGGAGACGCCGGTCGACCGCGCTTGCCCCAGGGGTTAAATCCCGAAGAAGAGGCCGGCTGGGAAAATTATTGCGTCATTACCGTAACGGAGGATGTCGCGAAACAATGTGGTGAGAGATAGTAAAGGCCGGTATAATCAACATATACATTAACTTTAATTATAAGTCTCTTCCTTCTTTGGCTATATTAACTAGAAACTAGATGTCCTTTCGCATTATATTATAGATCATATTATTCAGTTTTAAATTTTTCCTCAACGAAGATACTGAGACACACTTGATTGTTGAGTAATTGTCTTTTGACGACGGAGGATTCTTATGACTTTGTAATGAAAAATTGTTGCCGTTGCAATATCAATTAACGCTCTCTAATTGTAATTTTCGTAATATATTTTTCCATGGTCTATATTTTACGTAGTAGATTGTAATTTAGGAAAGGTCAATGAATCACTAAGCGCAAGAGTAAATGGAAGCTGTCGGTGCAACTGACGCTGAAAATTGCCTGCAGCATTAATTAAATTTAAACAGCTAAATTTTCATTTTTTTTTTACATTAAACCCGAAACAGCACCATTTAGGAAAATAACAATGACTAGTCAATTAAGAGTGTTCAATTATACGATCGATAATAATATGACTGATAATAATCTCTACTGCTTTCACCTATCAAATCCATTTTATCTTATTCTATTATGTATCTATTTACTTGATATGTGAAACTAAATCTTAAGTTACATTTATTATTATCCATAACAATGCATATAACAAGGCCTCATTATCCATAAAACGCTTGAGAATTTTTCTTCCTGAAGGAAACCGACGATCCATAAAGTACATAAGTAGATAACGCAGTGTGTGGTCAGACACATTTCCGCGTACGAGCGACCGCACTCCACTGGGCTCTTTTTACTACTTTACCTGAATGAATGAGCCCAAAAATGAATGTAGCGAATCCACGAATTATGCAACTTTAAATTCGATCATAACGCGATCATTTTTACACTGTTATCTCACGGCATCTCGCGATCCCTCAGCTATTCGTCCTGTCAAACAGCTAAATTTTTCTTTTCTTTTATATTAAACCCGAAACGGCGCCATTTAGGAAAATAACAACGACTAATCAATTAAGAGTGTTTAATTATACGATCGATAATAATATGACTGATAATATTTCTGCTGCTTTCACCTATCAAATCCATTTTATCTTATTTTATTATGTATCTATTTACTTTATATTCATCGTCGCCGGAAGCTAACGCCGAAAATTGGTCATCGTCTCGCTTAGCGATTATCCGAGGAATTTCAATCACGCAGCCGGATAGATGGCGACGGTTTTACGCGTGTGATAATTGTAAAGCGCTCGTTCATTATATTCGAGATTGATTAATAATTCACCCCGTTGTGTTATCGTAAGATAGCGTTACGCGCGCATCGACAAACCCTATTGTCCGACTTTACATGCAATCCGCTTTGCTGCAAATGAAAAGTTGAGCTTTTAGTGAACGAATTTTTAGTGAACGAAAACACAAACCTCGCGATGAATCGAATCATGTATTGTTACGAATGCGCAAATACAAAACGCAAATCGAGTCTGATTTTGTCGATTTCAAATCGAAAGAAAAGAAGAGAGAATTTGATCACATATCCGATAAAATCGAGTAATTGTAAAACTGGCGAATTGATATTGATAATTTTAGTTTCGAAGAGAGCAGATGTGAAAAAAAGTCTCGAATATCAGATTAGATTTAAATGATTTAATCATCGTTGTAATATATAAAAAATGTCAGTTTATGTTTTACAAAAGAGTAAGTTTAACCAGAATTCTTTTTAGATATAATTAGTTAAAAAATAGATAATAGAAAAAATTGCTGTAACTCTTCGAAAAACTTTGATTTATATTTCCGATGCGAAATATCGAAAATACTTCTCGGACACTCTCGAACGTCGACAGTCTCGTTATGTTAGAAACACGATACTCCGACGAAGGTCTCAGTTAACTGCGTTTTTGCCATTAATTCTTCTAATTCAAGGTTATGGGAATAATTATGCGGGAGGTAAACATAAGCGTCATGACTCATCATCGTCGCTGATGTAATAAATTTAAGCTTCGATAAATATCAGGAAATACGGGATATTTGATTTGGTTTTTAATTCAATTAATCACTTTAATTCAATTAACATAATACATGATATTGACTATAAATAATATGTTAAATCGCTCGTTTGTTAACAAAATCGCATATCGTAAATATTCATGTAAAATATGTATAATAGTGAACATATTATATTAAAATATGTAATATAGCTGTGTGCAAATCATATCTTTTATTTTTAAAAGTTTTTATGTGCTTGAGAATATGTATCTGTTAAAATAAAATCAGCTCTTTCTTTACAGATTGGTTAAAGAAATTATGCAAATAATGCTATAATTTTATTCCACATAGCACGCTGGAATTATTAATAATTATTATTTTTTCAATTTTATTACAGATATCGTGACTATAATTAACTTTCATAAATATATTTGAAAATTAATTGCATATGATATCTTAATTTATTCACTCAAATATCTGAAAATTTGTAAGTTTTAGATGGAAACTTTTTAAACAAAAGTTATTTAGTTGGAGAAAAAAATAGGAATATTGGTTTGGCCTTGGGTGTAAATTATAGAGTGAAAATATGTATAATGTAAATTATAAGGTTATCATGTGAAAGTCTACCTAGTTTTTTTTTCAATGGAACCAAACTTAATTTTTTTTATACAAATCAACTCCTTGTAATATTTAATATAATAAGTTACGCGGATAGAATAGCCAAAAATTGAATATATGGTTTAGGAGATATTTTAATTTGATAAAATTTTATATAAACTATGAGAGAGAGAGAGAGAGAGAAGAAGAGAAAAAAATATCTTATAAACTATACATTCAATTTTTGGCCTTCCTATTCTCATAACTTTTTACACCGCAGGGAGTCGATTATAAAAAATTATAATGAATCGATATATAAAAAAAAGTAGCTCTTCCATTTTAAAAACTGGGCAAATCTTCATATTTTAGCATTTATACCAAACTCAAACTAATATTCTGTCTTTTTTCCCCTTTCAAGTCAAAGTTCAGAGTTTTTATTTTATAATTTTCATCTTAGCCAGAGAGAGAGAGAGAGAGATTGCGTTTTTCTTAATGATACGAGTTTTCCCGTTTTGATTGGACGAATTATTTAATCTTCTTGGATCTGTTTTATTATGTTCTTCTTGATTTTATCATGATTAATAAAAAGTTATATGTGCGTGTATAATTTATTATTAATCTTTCTATTATTAATCTTTAAATTGTCTTAAAAAGTTTTTTAAAATTTACACAACATGTAAGTCTCTATATGTAAAGATAGTTCAAGAAGACTTGTAACACCAGAAGCCATATGGCTTCAAATAGCTGAGTATTACATATTATAACATAGAGAATGACCGCAAATACACAATCTTGCGATTAGATTATTTCGCAATTTTTCCAAATGTTTTATTTAATTATTTATATAATACTCGTGGAATTTTTTACCATTCAATATCTCTTTATTTAAAAAAATAATGTAATTAGATTTTTATAAATTATTTTTTATTTAAAGAAATAATTTAATCCAATTTTTATATTCCAGATATTGACTATAATCAACAATCATGTAATTGTAATCACTGTTATATTAGATCATGATTATATTAGATACATATCTAATATGTCAAGATAATTTAATATTAAATAATATATACTAAAATAATAATTCAATAATATAAAACTAATTTTTTATAACATAAATGATATATACATATATTTACTGAAAACTGAAATAAACCTATTGATACGATAATTTGGTAAAATCTAAATTATATATATCGTTTAAACCGGGTCGCGTGAAATGTAGCACACTTACATATGTTGAAGAAAATTTCGTAATAGAGAAAGAAATATATGAATTCCCTTGAACGCAGCAGCGAATTCACAATGTATCGTGTTTAATCCATGCTATAAATAGCAAGTCGGTAGCCGAGTTGATATATATTTCTATTGCGAGCACACGAATATTTCTGCGATACATAGAAAATCTATAAGTCGATATTCATGCATGTACATCTTTGGTATTCACAGTAAGAAGTATTATTGATTATCTTATTGTTAATAAATTTTGTCTTTTTCTCTGCTGTTGATTTTTGATAAGAAAAAGAAAATTCCGAAGAAAGAATTCATAAATACCACGCGATAATTTTGGAAGGAAGCGAATATAGTACTGATTTTTCTCGCAAAGTGCATTATTCTATTTTCGAAAATTAAATCAATATTCTAATGCATCGAGGAAAAGTATGGCGCTTCCTCCATCGAATTTGTTTTGTGCCTCCTACAAAAGTTTTACCTCGATCGTTTAAATTTTCCTAGAGGTAAAAATATTGAGTTTCTCACCCGCAATCAATTATAAACTCTGCGTGAACAAAACGAAAGTTTCTCATCTTTTTAGTTGAACTATACGTTATGAACATTTTGATAGGTGCACTTGATTGCGTAAAAATTATGATGAAAATAATTCACAGCAGTAGTTCGCTTAATTATGACCATCTAATCATAACAAACATAGACTTATAGACTTAACAATCAAAAGATATCGATGAAATTTCTTCGATATCTCTATATTATATATATACATAAATTACATATTAATCTTCAAAATAATATAATAGTAATATATATTTCAATAAATAAAGAATATATATAATTAAATAATATATATTGAGTAATATTAATAAATAAATATTTCTTAAAATCAAAATTACTTTCGGATTGTAATTAATTACAAATAAAAAATTTTAAAAACTGAAAAGTATTACTAATTTTTTTATCAAAGAGCAACTTGCGAAATTTTTAAAATATATTTTAGTTGCATATATTAAAACATATTTTATCAATACAAATTAATATCGAGCTGCGTAGCGATAGAAAACATGTGTGGTGTTACATATCTCGAGGTTTTATTAAATTATTATTTTATCGAATTTCATGCAAAAGCATTACATATAAAAACATTTTATTAAATTCCATTATGTCCAAATTTTATTTTTTCCTATATATCATATAATTATTACGGAATATAAATCTACAAATATTTATTATTTATAAACAACATTGTTAAAAATTATAAACAATATTGATAAATTACCATTGACTAAAGACATGACGATTTTATAAAACGAGATATGCAATATGAGCATATTAAAGAGAGATCATCGGTTATTTCAGTGGTCCTACAGACCGACAGTTCCGATCAGATTCACCGGAAGTTTACGAGATTTCTCATATCCGCCGAGACCGAAAATGCAAATGAGACGGCCGATGTCGGTTTATTCGATCTCCAGGATGATGTAATGACCAAATTTGCTGATAATTGCGCGAACGCCATCATGGAAACATCAAAGGTTCAAAAAGAAGAAATATCTGTCGTTTGGACCAGTCCTACTGAAGGTAGCGGTTGCATACTTATCAGGTGAAGCAATACTTTTATTAACACAATGTGCAAAATAAATAAATACTATCTATTTTGCGACATTAACATTAATTAAGGTAGATAATATTAAGACTTGTTATAAATACATAAATTTAAACTTAAATATATACATATATAATGTTATTAAATTAATATTTATTAAAATCACAATATATATGCTTTTATTAACATAAATTGAATACGAATTTGCAGAAAAAGAATAAAAAGGCGTTTATTTTATAATACTCGTAAAAAGAGAATTTTTCTTATTAAAAATACGCTAATACATCTGTAAATGCATGCATATTATGAAATATGTATTGTGCAACATCGAACTATTAATATATTTATATGTGTTATATTTATTATATAACAGTGATTTTTCGCCTAATTTTAATGGTTTAATAGCTCTCTCTAAAGGATTATTTGTATGTTTTCTCTTGTTTTATATTTTATTTATTATTTAACAATTTAATTTTTCGTAAATTATACATTCAACGATAATGTGCGTGCAGATTATTTTTATTCTCCGTTTTATTTTCTTTTTTTCTTTATTGCAGAGCGACGGTGCTGGAAACGCCAGATACATGGTACATGGATGATTCAAATTTAGTCCTCAACATGTGTCAAGACTCAAAAGCGGAAGCTGACGATCAGGGTCCGGTTTTAGCGGAATGTTGCGCCTGCGACGAGGCAAAATATGAAGTCACATTTGAAGGATTATGGTCGCGTAACACGCATCCAAAAGTAATTAAAACTGAAAGTAATTAAGAACGAATGGATAATTATAGATTGGATAATTACATACATATATCGTTTGTGATTGAAGATCTTTCCAGCAATTGACGCATTCTTGGGATTTATGACGTTCATCCATCGTTATTTTTTTCTTTTTAGGATTTTCCAAGTAAAGGCTGGCTAATTCGTTTCTCGGACGTTATCGGTGCGTCTCATACTGGTGATTACAGGTTTTGGCGATATAGTAATGGTATATCAAACGGGCATGCACACGCATACATGGCTAGTATCGGGCTACAGCAAGTGGCAGAAGCTGGTACGACACGAAAATTAGAATCAGAATTAAAAGATCGAAGTGAACACATTAGAACGATAATAAAAGCAAGAGGCATCGCTTTTCCAAACGTGACGGGTCGAACTTTCGCTGTTTTTCGTGTGGATCGAAAACATCACCTAATGTCTTTGGTTTCAAAGATCGGTAATAAGATTTTTTTATTATTTAAAGAATTATTAATCATAGATTTATTAAATCTTGAGATAAAATGTTGTTTTATTGTTCTTTTTTGTAGTAGTTAAGACTTAAATTAGAAAATAATTCCTTATTTTTTATCGATAAATGATTTTTTTGTCGTAGATCCTTCGCCAGATTGGATCGTCGGCGTTTCTGGTCTTGAACTATGTCTATCTAATTGTTCTTGGATAATCCATAAAGAATTAAATTTGTACCCTTACGATGCAGGTACCGATGATGGTATCACATACATGGTAAGCAAATATATATATTTTATTTTTAATCGTTTATAATATAAGATTAATATTTTTATTTTGTTATTCTTATAAAGAAAAACTCGACTCAAAAATCAATTCAAACAATTGGCAAATCAGAGAAAATGGTTGATCCGAGAACTATCCTCCTATACTCTATTTATCACGATTTAATTAATTATAACATTACGATTGTTTTTTTCTAGGTCGTTTTCTGTCTTGAAATATTTGCTTATGTATAATATAAAAAATTTGCGTATCAGATTTTAATTTATTTTGTTTTTCACTGCAACATTTTTCGTGTTACGTAAATTTCGCATGGGTGATTCGACGAGATGACCGATAAAAATTTCATGTCCACTTACGCTCGCGCGATTTTCCGCGTTTCGCTGCACAAAATGTAATAAATTTTCGATTCTATCTCTGCATCACAATGTTCGTATAATGAAATATCACCAAACGAGTGCAGATTGCACATATTTAAAATAAGAAAGAATCTTGTCACCCGTCAACAATGAAGAATCATATAATAATCTCATAATCTTTGGACATGCGGGAGAGTATCTGATTCCATCAGTTCACAATAGCTATCTCGATCGCAGACTGGAATTGCTGACGCCGTTGAATTTTATGCTTTCTCCGCACTCTTTCAACGAGCGAGAATTTACTTCCGTTTTATGTAAACTTTTCTATTACCTCTTCTATTTGCTCTTTTGAAAAATTGTGTCTTATTTGTGAGAAATTTTTTATAACGATATATTTAATCGTTATTACCGCATTTCATTTGTAATGTCTTGCAAAATATAAATAGATACGAGGAATAATAATAGTGAATTCGATTAGAAATGGAAAATGTATTTATAAAATATTGTACCTTCACTTTACGATAAATAATTATAATTATTTTGTTAGACACACACTTATCCGTTTTTTATTATTTTCTATCAATTATTAGTCACCGGATTCGCCTACGGAGCCACAGGAACTAATTCGACGTATCACGTCGACGTATCCAAATGATTCGAGATCACCTTTTTACGACTCGTCTGGTCTAGATATGAAACCCCTTGCGAAGCTCTACTTGAACAGACAGAGATTGTACGAGAAGACCTGCGACGCCGGTGTTATATTGACTGACGCAGGTGGAGATTTAAATAAAAAGGATAGTAAGTATCGTTTTCTTTAACAAAAGCCATTTTTATTTCTCAAACATGCTCAAACGTTGGAGAATTTATGACAAAGATTAATTATACCGAAAATTTTATAAAGCATTAACGCCTATAATTTTTTCAGCTATATAAAAATTTTTAAAGATATAAAATTTTAAACATACTTTTAAAATGTCGTGCTAAAACTCATGAATGAGATTCCGCACAATTGAACAATAAAAGCATAAAAGTAAAGCTTATCATAACTCTCCACGTTAAGTGAAATTTATTTGCTTATTTCCTAGATTATTTGCAAAAGCTCTTAAACAGAATAATAATTTTTATAAATAATTGTGCGTGCAAGAAATGTTTCTACAGAATTTATTTACATTTTCGTCTATTTATATTTTCGTTTATCTACATTTTCATTTATGTATATTTTTTGATTTTATAATATGTTATTTGGCAGTAAATTATATTATAAATTTACTTTATATATAAGATATTTATATTATGTGAATTTTTATTTATTTGTAAAATATGTTATTAATTAGCAATGACATAATTCTTGTTTCAAGTGTTCTGCTATGACATTTAAATGTACGCGATTTATACAAAACTTCTGAAAAAATTATTTAATCATTTCATGTGTAGAGGGTTGTAAAGTGACACTCTGGGGTGAATGGAGCGCGTGCTCAGTCAGTTGCGGCAGAGGCACTCAACTGAGACAACGTCGCTTTCGCGATGAAGCTGCTGCACACGCGAATAAATGTATCACACCTATAACGGATCGAAGACCCTGTTATAACGCACAAAGCCCGTACTGGTAATGAGCGCGATAGTGTAATCTTTACATCGCAATTAAGAATTCTATCAATTTTCTGAATCTTCTTTTTTATGATATAATATAATATTTTTTATAATATGGATTGCACAAATTTTATTTTTTTCATATTCAAAAAGATCTTAACAGAAATAACCTTTCTGTGTTATATTCTCGTATAATAAGAGAAATTTTATATTTTCCCATCTATTAAAATGTTTATTATATGTCTGCACTTTTACTTATTTGTCTCGTATTGCTGACAGAAAAAATTTTAAACTATCTCTAAGAATATAATAAAGAGAATCTGTTTACACTGCGTGGTTGATAATGACTTGTATTTTATATTGTCGCAAAATGATGAATTTTAATTCGCCAGCACCAGTAATGGTCGTCACGACGGTCTATTGGACAGCGAAAAGTGTGAATTAACGCCTTGGAGTTCTTGGAGTTCGTGCTCGTCTACCTGCGGCGAGGGCAGCAAAACACGATCCAGGAACTTCCGGCAGAAGAAGTATCGAAAACAATGCAAGGCTGTGCCGAACGGACCGGAATTACAGCAGTCATTCGATTGCGAGAACGAGCCTTGCGAAGGCGAAGACATGGAGGAGGTAAGGCAACGATCGTATCAGTTGAACGTCGATGATGAGGATGAAAACTATGCCGGTGAGAGAGCAGATACGAACGGAGAGATAATCGAGGAATGGCTGCTGGAGGAGGTATGAAAAGATTCAGGGATATCAGGGCTGATAGGAATGGATTTCATTGACGAAACTGATTGAAATATTGATTTCGCAACTCTCGAATATGCGAATTAAATCGCATTTATTTATTTAATAGCAAATTAATTCGCTATTATGACAATTGCTAAATAAAAATAAAATATGATATGTGATTCTAGAACATTAAAGTATGCATATACTATATCAAAACCAGAAATTTTTATCATTCTATGATATTAATTTTTATTTAACAAGAACTTTATATCGTTTATGGAAAATTTTTTTAATCTTAATATATTAAACTTAATAATAACGCTTATTATTAATGCTTATTTCAAAGTATTAAAATTATTTATTAAGATTTAACCTAAAATTATATATATTTATTATTTTAAGAAAAAAATATTTATTAATTTGCGAAAAAAATATAATTGAAAAAAATTTTTTTTCTCGGATTGAAAATTTATTTACACATCTTCGAGAATTTATACATTAAAATTTTTCAATTCTTAAATAATTTCAAATAATAACAGATTTTTATCATTTTATAATAAAAATTTCTGTATTTAATATTAATTTTTTTTAGTAAGGATTTTACATCGCTCATGGAAATTTCTTTTAATATTAATCTTAATATATTAAGCATAATAATATAAAGCTTATTATTCCAAAACATTAAATCGTTATATTAAGATTTAATTTTATATTTGTTAATTAAAGAAAAAAGTAATTGAAGATTTTCCTTCTCTAATTGAGACAATTTACTTACATCGAGAGGATTAATACGCGAAAATTCTTTAATTGTCAAATAATTTCATACTCTATCGACTCATTAGAATAATCACCATTGAGTTTATATGTAAATTCCCAGGTTTATTCCGTTGATAAAGTTGAATTTCCAAATTGCATTTAATTGATATTCATTTCCTGTTTCATTCGAATGTAAAATACGTTCCGCCAATTTGAATCAGGTTCGTCGAAAAGTTTGCTCGTATTACGACTAACTACATTCACGTATTCTATCTAATAGATATCGAGCGAACATCGTTTCTCTACGACTCTACGAAATACAGAAGAGATAAACGATTCGCTCGATATGTATTAAAACGAATCAGCTTTGCTAAATATTAAATCATCAGAAACACAGCCAGCAACGATAGCACTTCTCACGAGTAATCGATACCTGCACCATTTCTCGTAGATCCACCCACGGCATTGGCATCCTCATGTAAGTCACACGATATCGTAAAGAAAGAAACTTGCATTTCAGTGTACGAAAAATTTAATCATATTTTTCATAGAACACCATTAAACTATGCAAGTAATAATAACATAGCATGCATAAAGCGCTTTGAACATTGCATTGAAAAAAACAAAAATATTATGCGCATGACAAATTATATATATAAACTTTAAATTTAATGTCAAAGATTCGATTTGCTTTTCATATAACATGACAGTTTTGCAACCATTCGTCCTCTTTTCAAATAGTTCATTTGTGCTGTTAAAATTGAAGATATAAGTGCTATATAAAAAATGTTTATCAATCATCTTTATTTATTTTCTCATGAAATATATGCTGATATTCTAACGAATCAATATAATACATTTAATAGCAATCGTTAACTATCAGTTGCACATTTATGCTACATCATATATGTATTATCATGAAAATCAATCTTACATTCACGTGCTAAAAATTTATAGAATTGCGAATATAACACACATCGCTGATAAATAAATAAATAAATTTCAACAATCGATGTGAAGACTGAAGATACGCAAGGATGAAAAAGCAAAATTCATATCCGCAAATTTTTTTTAAGACTACAATCTCATTATACTCTCTTAATGTACATCATACTTTTAAATAACAACTAAGTAATTTTTGAAATAAAATTGGATTCTACAATTCACATGAAAATCTGCGCGTGTGACAGATTTTTCAACCTCATACACAAAATTCTCTTGACAAAAAAGAAAACTAATGAGAGAGAAAGAAAGAATTTCGCTTCTACAATTCTTTTGATTAACAGCTGTTTTTTCATGTTGATTGATTAAATTTTAATTTATATTAATCGCAGAGATGTCCTGAGAACCATTATACAAACTGGTCGATATGGTCGCCGTGCAGTTCCAGCTGCGGACCCGGTGTCAAATTGCGATCTAGGCTGCACAAAGGCATGTACAGTGACTCTAATAAGGATGATAGTGACAGCCACGAGGAATGCAAAGTGCAACAGGCATCATGCGTAGCCGAAATTCCGAGCTGCGATTTGTCGAGAGAAGAAAGAATACGTAAAAAACATTTATTCTCCTAACTTTTTTAGGAAATTATTTAATAATATAGTAAAAAATTACATAATAACCCAAAAAGTTAAAATGGATCTTTTCAATTTAATTGAGAAATTTTATGACATTTAATATTAAATGTTAATTAAAATATTTCAAAAAAATATGGCTCCGCCTATATGGAAATATATCTTTCGATGAAATTTTTACAACGAAAAAAATCATCATTGGTTTACAGAGATCTGCAGCGAACCCATGGAGAAGGGACGTTGTAATTCGAACATATTAAGAGCTTATTTTGACAAACAAAGCGGCCGTTGTCATTTATTTAGTTATTCTGGCTGCGACGGTAATCGAAATAATTTCCCAACCGAGCAAGATTGCAATAATGTTTGCGGCAATTTCCAAAGTAAGTTAACTCGATTATTCGATACCGTGCATGCCGTGAATTCATCACATTAATAGCGCATCCATGATAATATTATTAATTGTGGAACTCTGCACATATCCACTGTTTCTATTAAATTCCTATCTGCGAAAGCAATTTTCATAATCAAATTTCTAAGTGTATATTACAAACTATACATGACTTTTATATTATGTAATCTTAATATCAATTATGATAGAACATAATTTTTTCTGCGCGAGATACCAAGATAAGTTTTTGATTTTGTTAGACTAATTAAGAGTCGTGTCTTGATCTAATCTCGAATTTTGATAATTTTTTTTATTTTAAATTATATTATAAAAATTATGTTAAATATATATTATTTTAAATCACCGTTCAGTATTAGATATAAATTATTAATAAAATCAAGACAAGGCAATACAAAACGAGATTCTTACTACAAAGATTTATTCAGGACTAAGATAAAATTTAAGTTTTCGCAAATTTTCAATACCGATACAATATTTTTAACAATATAATTATCTCGTCTTGAATTTTATGCAATCCTAATTTCCTCACAAATAATCATTTGTCATGCTCTGCACACGCTTACTAACCAATTCAGGAGAATTGAAGGCGAATCTATCAGCAATCATGAAAAATCTTAAGGTGTCCCTTAGCAGCGTCCTCAGCTATCATATTCCTGTGCAGGAGCAACGTAGCGCAAAGGCGAAGAGAGCGCAACATGGTGATAATTTGTTTTATGCAAAAGTTACTCGAGATTCCGCTGAAAATCGAACATTTACAAAGTGAACTCTATTATATAGTTTCATATTATAAGCTCTTACGGAAAATGGTTTTAAGAGAATTTAAAAATAAATGTAATGCACGAATATTTCTGCCTCGTTAAAGGTCATTTTGCATTGTCCTTTTTTTCGCAGGTAAGGAGGATTTTAAAGGCATTCAAGCGGGTAGTCAGATAATGGAATCGAGTGAGAATAGTAAAGTGGATTGCCAGGTATCTGAATGGAGTAAATGGTCGCGCTGTGAAAACTGTCGTGGATATACCATCAGCACTAGGGGGACGGTATTGTTATAAATTTTTATTCACATACATATTTATCGCATTTATAGATACTTATCGATATAAAGTAAAAATAACGATGTTTCAACGAATAATAAATATTAACAATTATTTAATTAATATATTAACAATTAATAACAATTAATTTTCTCGATTTATTTTAAATAATATGTATAAAGCAAAAGGATATAATATATCTCATGCATCTTATCATGTAAAAATGTGGTCATTTTACAGATTCCACCCAAAGGTGGGGGTAAGAACTGTCCAAAAAAACTTGTTCGAAAAAAGAAATGCCATAAAATTCCGCCATGCTGTGAGTATTGGTATACTTTTATAAATTCTCCTTTACTATGATGTAATTTATCATTAAAATACACATAATAAATTATTCACGAAATTATTTTTTGAAAATTACGTATTTTAAAGCATGCAAACAGATCTTTTAGATCTATATTTTCAGCTCTTTTCTTAGTCAATATAATTATTAAATATAGAGATAAATTTTATTAACTTAATTTATAAATAAATTTTATTATTTTTTAGCTCTACAAGGTGATGGAACAGGTCGCCGATTTCATCGAGACAAAAATACTGGAATAGAGCATGAGAGTAAGTTTTGTATCACTTTAAAGTAAAATATCATTTCAAACCTTAGAATTTATGAATTCGTAATTTGCCTTACATTAAAGTTTCATAGCTTTGATACAAAAGAATAAATTATTTGCTACATTTATTTGCTACATATTCAGTATCAGAGTATACAGAGTAGAATCGACATCAAACGAATCAACTGATCAAGTAATTAAGGCACTATTGGCGATTTGATTTGATAAGATAATAAACTAAGAAGATAATTGTGTCAATTTTGTTTATTCATAATATTCAATATCGCTCACTCTGTATACAGTTACAGTGAATTGCGAAGTGACATCGTGGTCAACGTGGTCGGAATGCAGTGCGACCTGTGGCGAATCGTTGCGAACCAGGGTCAGAAGTGTGACGGTGAAACCACGTGGATCCTGGGCTAGACTCTGTCCAGTTTTGGCGGAATTCAAAAAGTGCCGCAGGGTAGATTGTCCGCAGTAACGAGAGTGTTTGCATTCTATCTTACTATTCTATCGATAGGCATATTACGATTTGCACGGTGCGTCTGTGTCGAATGTTGAAATTTATGTGACTTTGTTAGACTGATTACTCGTGTGACACTCCTTCTTAAATATTATAATGTAATTGAAATCTCCAAGGTATGCAGGAGGGATAGAAGCATGTATCTGTAGAAAATATTATCGGGGTATAGGGCTAACACTGGACGACAGCAATATTTTATCCTATAAAAATTCGTATATTTTTGTCGTTTTAAAAACGAACAAATAATAGCATTAATAATAAAATCAAAGAAACGATAGATAAAAAAACGACAAGATCGTATTTGATATTAAAATTATGGATATTTTAGATTTTGAAAGAATATTTTATCTCAAAATCTATAATTCTCAGTTTTACAGTTATGATTTATGTATTATGTATCATTCCGCGCATGACAAATTAATGACAGAAAATTTGAATTTTTTTTTATTTCGAAAGAAAAACAAACTAAATGTTTATTATACGCAAAACAAAAAATGAAAAATAATTTCAATGTAATTGCGTAAAACAAAATTAATTATATTACGAAATATATTTGACTTAAGTGTGTATAGTTGATATATACATAATTTGAATACTTAATTATAGTACTTGAGAAAAGCATTGATTATTTTATATAGAAAATAGAAATTTATCTATAATGCTTTTGTAAGAAAACGGGTTCATAGATTTTGCTTCTACGCATAATTATATCCGTTCTCTGTCCTCCAGTGTAATTTACTACGCACAGAAAAATCGTGCCATTTGCGTATCATTTTGCGATCCATCGTGTCGATGCTGAATTATTCGATTATTATATTTAATATGACTTTATTTAACAGGTGACATTATTTTCCGATGGTATTAAGTTAAGACAAAATGGATTTGCATTCCAGTTGTGTCAATTGTGCTTAGAAAAGAGAAAATATTAGAATTTTTGCAATTATTATATTCTCGTAAAGTAATAAAAGTAATACTCATGTCGAATACTCATATAGCTTTACATGACAGATGAAAAAATCATTATATATGTCATTTGCTATCTACTTAACTGCAGCAAAAAAATCAAAGCTGTAATATAATATACAGTGCAGTAACATTACATCAAGTAAGAAGAATTATCCCTTATTAGCGCGGATAGTAAAATATGTTAGCACATGAAAAAGACCAATTGTAACAATAATATTTATTTGTACGTACGTATATCATATTCGTGGCATTTATCATGCATTGCAGATCTCAATATAAGACCAAAGTTTGTAATAGTTTCAGTTAAAATAATCGAGAAGCCCCCCATATCCTAAAATATAATATAAAACAAAATGCGCCGTAGACATATCAATAGATAGTAAGCCGTTTGTTTAGTGTATATATAATGGAAAGTTTTCTTAACATAAAATTCTCTTCATTGACAATAATCGTAAATATGATATAGGGGAAAAACCTATAGGTATAGAAAAAAACCTATTTAAATGTTATTCCTTTTGTAAAGCTATTATAATATATTCAATAATAAAGTTAATAGCTCTATACAATATATTTAATACAAGTATATACTGTATAAAGTACTGTATAATTATCTTAGTCTTTATATATACATAGAATTTATTCTTTTCTCGCTCATAATTATGATAAATTATTATCTAGCTTACCAAACAATTTCACACATTATTACTTAAGTTAATTGTATCAGTTCTTTCTTTATTAACTACAGAATTGTCTTTGTTTTTATTTAATATTGGATTTATTAAAAGTACGACAACATTTTTCTTTGATGGCATTTGTTGAATGCTGCCATAATTCTTCAGGGCATCTTCTATAACACTTTGTGTTTGTATGTTATTCTACACATAAAATAATTTTTTTAAGTTTATTTTGGGCGATATATAATTCATGACAGAAATTTATTTTATTTACAATTTTATTTGAGGAAATAATATATACACATATATGTATATATTTAGCACATCAAATAGATAGAATTCTGTCTTGAATTTTATGATGAATCATAGAAAAGTAAAAAGTCTAAAATAGATATTATTTTCAGTTCTCTCTTGAAGATAAACAATCATCTTTTATCATCTTCTTATGTTTTATTGTACATGTGTAATTAAGAATTTATAACGAAATAGAATCAGAAAAAAAGAATATTCTGGTTTAAGTATCTTAGTGTGACTTTTACCAATTTATTTAAGTTATGTATATCAATTATGTATATCAATTCCTCTATCACAAAGAAAAGTGAATAACCAAATAGGAAACGACAGAAAAACCAAAGAACTCACCTCACTACTACTGTCCAGGGTGATGACAATCTTAACCTTGTGCCCTTTATTTAATAATTTCACCACATTTTTGGTCTTTGTCAACAGATCATGCTCAGCAATCTTCGCAGATATGTAGTGCAGTTTAGCACCCTTGGATTTCTGTTTGTCTCTGTCATCTTCCTCGACTTTCTCCCCGATTTCCTCGATGAAGACGGAGCTGCTCATCAGCTTGTAGACCGGTCGCTGCGTCTTGCTATCGAAGTCGCTGACCTTGACGAGGTTGAGCTTACGGCGTTTCGCCAGACGTTGAGCATCCTCTAGCACGGTCACGGTCATCGAGTTGTCCGGTGACACCAGCGTGATCTTCGGCACCGGCACCGTTTTCGGCCTTTGCTGCTTGGCAGACGCGACATCGTCGTTCTCCTCGAGGATGGATTTCTTGCTAAATACCCGTACGTCACCTATCAGACAACATTTATTATTGAAATCTTGAACGCGATATATAGCTCTTCGTAGAGCCGTCAACAACCTTGGAGCAGCCATATCTAACCTAACTTCGGGTTAGGTTCCGTCCAGCTGGTGAACATAACCCACGACTGTTCTGGCCATCACACATCAAATTCCATAAGCACGTAAGACATAAGCGTAAGAAAATCGACCAATCACGGTATCATGGCCCCCTCCAAGGAGCCAATACTCGACCGTGATTGGTCGATTTTCTTACGCTTACGTCTTACGTGCTTATGGAATTTTATGTGCGATGGCTATTTGTCATCTGACTAACCTCACTTATGCGTATTTATATGTATTTATGCAAGCCTTTATATTTATCGTTTTGAAAATAATTTTGTCGTCGAATGTTTATTTATGAAAGTATTATCTGACGGGAATATTATACTGCCGCGAAATATATCGAGATTTGTAATGAGTTGATGTTGACAAGCAATAAATTGCAAGTTTGCTTGAACAATATGTTTACCGGGAGCAAAAAAACTTTGAAGGAAACGCAGATAAGCCGGGATGAAGAAATTTCTTCCGTTGCTTCGAGGGATGGTGTGATTTTGAAAATCTTTCTACTAGTTACTTGCGTCAAGATCCTCTTGATTCCTACTTAGTGAGTAATCTTTTAGTTTCACATTACTCTTTTTTCCAATTCATTCATGCTGTTTTATACTATTGAAATCACTTATTCTTATATTAATGTAAAATTGCTGTTTACAATTCTTTTCTAAACTTGCAGTCATTCCACTGATTTTGAAGTACATCGCAACTGGCTAGCCATCACATACAGTTTACCTGTTAAAGAATGGTACATAAATACACAATCTCCGTGGACTCTTGATTATCCACCCTTGTTTGCATGGTTTGAGTATTGCCTTAGCCAAATAGCTGTATTTTTCGATCCAGAGATGGTCAAGGTGGAGAATTTAAATTATGCATCACCAGCTACTGTGTATTTCCAAAGAGCGACTGTTATATTTGCTGATCTGATATTTGCATATGGAGTGAGAGAGTAAGTACATTTGTCAATAAAAATTCGTAATAAATTAGATAAAAGAACATTTTCTAAAAGCGAACATATTTCCATGACACAAAAAATAATTTATCTAAAGATAGCTTTTTAAAATAAAAATTGGAAAAAATAAATATATGTTTTTAGCAAAGCTAAAAATGTTTTTATTCGCACAAAAGTATGTTTTCTGAAAAACTGATAGAGATATTGCATTTTTGAAAATCCAATTTTAAAAAATTTTGTACAATATCAAATTTATTTAATCTAAATTTAAACATTTTCTTGTAGAATGAGTAGGACATTTTGTAAGTCTTCGAATGGCCATACAGTTTTCGTACTTCTATCATTGTGTAACATGGGATTACTGGTAGTCGACCATATACATTTTCAATACAATGGTTTTTTACTTGGAATTTTGTTGATATCAATATCAAAAGTTTCACAGATTGGAAAAGAGGTAATTCTGTAATATATATACTTTGGAATTTACTTATGGTAAAAAGCAGTTTGTTTTTAGATGTCAGTGTTGCAAGGTGCCATATGGTTTGCCATTTTACTCAATTTAAAACATTTATATGTGTTCATAGCGCCAGCATACATTGTTTGGCTATTAAAATCTTATTGTCTGAATAGTGGCAAATTTTTTAAACGATTATTTACACTTGGGTTTATTGTTCTGGCTGTTTTAACAGCATCTTTTGGTCCATTTATAACTCAATTACCACAGGTAACATTTAATTATTCTATAGTCTATCTCTCTTTGTGTTTTCTTTTATTTAATTTCTTTAGAATTTAATGCATTTTTCATTTTTTTAGGTAATTTCCCGTTTATTTCCATTTAAAAGGGGTTTGGTACATTCATATTGGGCCGCAAATTGTTGGGCTTTATATATTGGTGCAGAAAAAATACTGTCTGTGATATGGAAACATTTGGGATGGTTAAAAGATGTTAAATCTGCAGTAATGACAGGTGGTCTAGTGCAAGAGCAGAATTTCTTTATATTACCTACTCCAACCCCTATTGTTACATTTCTTTTGACTTTTTTAGCAATACTTGTAAGTTTTCACACACATACACACATACACACGTACACATATATATATTTAAATATAAATACAATTATATATGTATATTAATATATATATAATTTCTGTTTTTGATAATAAATATTTTATAGAGAACTTAAATTCTGCACAATTTCTATTCTAATATATATATATATTAAACATTTTTTATTCTTCATATATGCTACTCTAAAAATATAAAACATTAAATAATTGATATCATATTATTGCAGCCTGCATTATGGTGTTTGCTTTCTAAAGAATCCTACATGAATTCAAAATATTTTGTTAGATGTATTGTATTATGTGCTTTAAGCTCATTCATGTTTGGTTGGCATGTGCACGAAAAAGCCATATTAACCGCAATTATACCTTTGTGGTAAGTACTGAGTCCATAATATAAAATACTTCATTATTTTAGAAGATACTTTTTGTTTATATTAAAGCTTACATTAATGCAATTTAATAATGCATTTTTAGTGTTCTCGCAGCAACAAACAAAGAAGATGCACGGATATTCATAATTCTAAACAGTACTGGACATACTGCTCTTTTGCCATTACTATATCCTGATAACTTATTTTCATTAAAATTACTACTATTATTAACATATATGCTTTCATCGATTTTAGTTTTAACTAATCAACATGTTAGATCTCTATTACAATTATATGAATGGTTATACATAATATCACTGCCATTAATTACATTTTATGAAGTGATATTGCATAAATTATTATTAGGTGACAGATTACCATTCTTACCATTAGCATTTACTTCCATATATTGTACAATTGGCATAACTTATTGCTGGATATTGTATTATTATATATATTTGCAGAATAATGCTTGTATTAATAATGAAATAACAGAAAGCAAATTAAGATGTCAAAGATTAAAGAATAAACAATCTTAAGAAAAATAATCGCTAAGAATTTGTACACGTACGAATCGAATTGAAAATATTTTATCTTATCAATTGCATCCGTCAATTTACTATAAATTGAAAGCATAGTTTGTTATTGTTTGATACATTTAATATTCTTGCAACAATAGTAATAAAAAAAGGAAAATAATTACAGATCTCTTTTTATTGTAGCGAATTAACAATCACATTAAAAAAATTTATTTTATTGCACACCTGAGCGTGCACACACACATGTATATAAAAATATTTCAATAATTACATCACTATCTATAGAGGCCGTGTTCCGAAATTACTGCCAGTACTGCAAATTCTATAGTGCACATTACGTATATTATATATTTTCAGTGCTGGCAGTAAACTGGCAGCAATTTCGGAACGGCCGATAGTATATATTAAAATAAAGAAACATCACTCACGAACAATTAATAAAACATTTAAAAAATATTATAAATATTATAAATATAAATATATATATATGTATATATATATATATATTTATATTTATATGTATAAATGTATATACATATACATATACACAGGGTGCCCCATTTTATTATTTGTTCCAATTGATTATTTTCTAAATTTTTTTTGTTTTTGATTTAAAAAAAATATATCGGAAAAAAGTTGCAGTAATTTCAAGGAGAACATAAATTGATTAAATAATATTTTCATAATTAACATATTTCGCATATTTGGAAAATAACTTAGTTTCTTTAAATGTAACTATTCTAATTATTTTATGTAAATAGATTCATAATAGATTCATGTAATAGATTCATAATAGATTTCTACATAAAAAGTTATAAGCGTAAGATAACTAGAAGTTGGACAGTTTACAAGATAATAAATTTTAATTTGATATATTTTGAGACAAAAAAAAAAAATATCTCGTAAAATATTTAATTTTCGATAATCTTATCGTAATACTTTTATGCATAGAAAAATGAGATAAATCAATTGGTGCAAAAAAAACAAATTATTGTTTTTAAGAAAAAGTATACAGTTACATGTTGCAAATGTGAATTAATATTAAAGGAAAATAACAATATGATAATAAGTTCAAATCTAAAAATATAGTTATTATATTTAAAAGACATAAGTACATTTTGAAGTTAAATTTTCAACTTTTGGTGTGAGGGAAGTTATATAATAGGGGCTTAGTTTACACTAATCTTTTGATACGCGAATCAAATAGTACATTACATCACATTAGTGCACCACACTAGCCGTTGTACAGAACTTATAAGTAGCTATTTTCAATTATAGCTTAAAATTAAGCTTCGAACAAAATTTTATAAAAGGAAAAACCGTCTTAGAATTCATTCAAGAATATGATATTTAAAAAATATCAGCTTATTTTGAATCACTTTATATAATATTTAATTAAAAAGAGAGAGGAATGTGATGACTCTGATCGAAGCTCGTATCCCCTCCGCTCTTTTAATTTTTCTTTTTTGCTTACTCAACTTGTTTCACTGTTATATCTTTCTTTTTTGTAATGCAATTAATATAAGACTTTTTTATTTAAATTTTAATATTTCTTAACATATCCTCTTATTCCTGTTTTAATAATTCATGATTTTCGTAATCTTTTTTGATATATTTTTTCATTCGATTATTATTTTCATTGCGCATTTATTTCTTTTGAAAAAATATTTAAATTCCATGTCGTAATCCGCACGATTAATTTTTTAATATTTAACTTTAAAAATATATCAGAAAAGATTACGAAAATTATGAGATATTAAAACAAGGATAACAGGATATAAGAATTTAAAATATTAAAATTTAAATAAATATTTTATTAATTGTATTATAAAAAAAGAAAGATATAACAGTGACGCAAGATTGGACCAAACAACAAGATCAAGTTGTCGAGAGCTGATGAGTAAGCAGCCAAAAAAGGAGCGAAAAAAGGGGATACGTGTTTCGGTCAGTCCTACATTCCTCTTTTCTTTAAGTATATATAAGTTGAGCGCTTCTGAATGTCGAGGAGTATCGCGGGTCACATTCAACTTCGTGACTCGTGACAACTCAAGATAAAATAACGGCAAATATCTATTCCACTATGATAAGGTATGTAATATCTCTATTCAGCTGTAAGTTCTAATATATGCATATATTTATTTTATGAATATAGTAGAAATCTTGAAAGTTCCTAAAATTAGAAAAAATAACAATTCGAGAAGTTTTTAATAAAAAAAATAATTAAAATTCGAATTTTTAAACGTTTCAATCCTCAACTGGATCCTCTTCAGTAAAAAATAATTATCAATGTTAGATTATCAAAAGTATAAAATTATAATTTCAGATTATAATGTATTGTTATCATACTAGTCCATATCTTAAACGAAATATTATGCGAGGTTGAAAATTATCACCCATCACAAAGTTTTCTTAAAAAACACAAGGAAAATTAAATATATTCAAGAGAATATAAAATTAGATTGTGAATGGATGATAAAAAAAAATAAGTAAAAAGTGATATCAAGGAAGAACCATTGCAAGTGCAAAAAGAAATCACTGAAAGTGATCGCAGAAGAATATCATATCCCATCTTAAAATGTCAATAATATAGTGAAATAAAAAATGCATAACATAAAGTAATGTGATTTCAAGCTAAACTAAATATGACATACCTGATCAGATATTGTAAGTAAAAATCTACTTCTTCGTTTATTTCATAATAAACCTTGTTTATAAAATAAATTGCAACATGCTTTATATGTGGATCAATCCAAGAAATTGTTTAAGATTCGTATTTCAGAATATCGCAATCATATTAGAAGATTATACATATATCCAGAATTCATTAATTACTGATCATAGACCATAGATTTTGACTGGAAGCATATACGGATTCTCGATGAGGAGTTCTGCTATGCAAGAAGATTGAGCTCTGAAATACTTTTCATTAAAAGACAATCTCAAAATCTTTCATTAAAAGTCTTAGATAGATTTTCATTAAAAGTCTTAAATAGTTCTTGATAATTCACTTTTTAGATGTAGTTCTTGGTAGAACACTTCTTGATATTCTAATAGAAGTATCTTTATAAGATACTTCTATTAGACTGTCAAGAAGTGTTCTATCAAGAACTATCAATTCTCAATTTAAAACTTATATTAAAATTTGTTAGCATCGCAAAAATCGCAAGATCTATCGTAATAACGGTTATGTCAGAGCCTTAATAGATAAAAATTTCATTTGTTGATTAATAAAAATAAATAAGTAAAAACAAAAAAACTAATATTGAACATTTCGTATCATTCTGATGTCAATGTAAGTTAGTTCTAAATTATATCGAGCGAATTATTATTTGTGTAAAGAATATTAAGAAAAAATTTTCTTGATTATTATTCAAGAAATATTTTTTATATTCATCATAGAATATCATTTATGTTTCGTTTATTATGAATAAATTTAATAAGTACTTATATTTGTATATCTGGAAAATTTGCTAGCATAAAAGTCATAAAATCTATTGTAATGGCCGTTGTATTTGACCCCTAACAGATACAAATTTCATTTATTGATTAATATAAACAAGTAAAAAACAAAAAAGATTCATTCAATCAACAAACATATATTAAATAGTATTTCGTATTATTCTGATGTCGAAATGTTATTCTCCTAATTGGGTAATGCCTAACAAAGGATGTAAAAATGTGAGTTCGTTTTTAAATATAATTATTTTATTTTACAATAATGTATGTTATTATAATATGCATAATGATTATTATATGAGTGACTCAGATGCCTAGTGATATAAGTTCGGAAAACAAAAGTTTGAGAAAAAAAGATTTTCGTCTTTACTTTTACATATAAGTACTTAGTACATATAAAAATGATTTAATTATGTAATCTGATTGATTTTGCAAATAAACGAATTCGGTATAGTTATACTGATTAATGATAGATATCATTATTTATATGTCAAATCTGCTAATAACTTGAAATCAAGTTTTGATAAATTTGTATCATTTGGCATTTAACAATAAGTTATTCATACATAGTTATTCATACAACTTTTAAAAACTATAAGTTTTTAAAAAAATAACTGCAAACATATTTTATTATTTAAGAATTATATGCTTATATACAAATAAAAGTAAACATTAAAATACTATCTAATAATAATAGTATCTAATAATAGATATATTCTGTAAGATGCAAATTTTCCTCTTTCTATAATTATTTTTAGAATTTATTCTGATTATGAGTGAAGTAAGATAAAATGAAAAACTTAAAATCCAGAGACAAAAAATAAAATTCCAGATTTTTTTATTCAATTTGAGATAAATTTTATTTTAAAAGAATATTGTTATATATTAAAAAATTTCATCTTTTAGAAAATTAAAAATTAAATCTGTTAAAAAAGCATGAAAATTAAAATTAAAATTGATTAAGAAAAAACTTGACAAAATTATTTTAATTTATAATAAGATATATCATTCAATAGCAATTCATTCAATAGCAATTTTGTATATCAAATATATAAAATAAGACATAAGACGATTTAAACAATGTTCCTATTGTCTTATTTATAAGTTACTTACTTGTATCTTTAGTATGATAACATTTAAATATAAAGATACATGTTTTAGAAGAGCCAAAAGGCGCTGAAATTATTTTGAGAACATTGCCTACACACTGAAGTGAAAAGTATTGGTCTAATGGTCTAATCCGTTATTATTTACAGTTATTTACCGTTATTATATTTATTTATTACACAAATTCTTTCTTAAGAAAGAAGAACATTTTAAAGCATTATAATATAAGAATATCCATTTGATTATGGGTCCAGAAATTGGTAAGTATAAAATGAATAAATCACAAAACATATATCACAATAAAAAAAAAGTTTATTTGTATTTAATTATCAAGTTTTTGGTGGTATAAGAAAAATGATCGATGATTTCGATAATTATTTTAATGTGAATTTTGTGTTTCAATTTTAATTTTTATAGGTTCAAAAGTGAAAGTGCTATATCTATATTTAATTTGTTTTTATCTATTTGAATTTTTTTTATTCACTTTGAATATAAAAGTTCATATCAGAGTTGCTAAAATAATTTTTATGTTATTTTAATATGGACTTTATTTTCTAATTTTACTTCTTAGATTATAGTCTTACATATGTAATAAAGGTTTTATCCTTTGTTCTCTTATTCCGATTCTCTCTCTCACTCATTCGCACCGCACGCACTCACACACTCTCATTCGATCCGAAGCACGAATAAGCGTACTTATTCAACAAATTCATATCACAGTTGCTAAAATAATTTTTATATTATTTTAATATCGTCTTCGTTTTTCATTTTTATTCTTAGAGTTTAATAGTGGAAAGTGCTACATCCATGTTTAATTTTATTTCATTTATTTTGTTGTGCTCTTCAGAGTACAACTAGATTTGCGGAATATCTCGTTAGGTTCGATCTATCTTAGGAGGGACTCCGAAATGCCAAAAGAACGAGAGACAAAATTCCGTATGATAAATATTTTATTTTAATCTTGTTTTATAATGGAGAGATGTAGTGCGGAGCCTATGCAAGTATCTTACTGATCTTATTTGTTTCTAGAATACCGTTGTTTGATATTTTTAAGTCATAATACTTTTCGAATACGAGTCATAATACTTACGATAACTTGAATTCTTTTATCCACTTTGAATATAAAAGTTCATATCACTGTCAAACACTGTTTGTCAGCAAGGGTCAGTGTTTGACCCTTGCGGTTCGTTGTCTGTGAATTTTCGAAGATACAGCCTTTGAAGGATGGTATTAGCTGTGGATTGCTTTATTCCTGGCTTTTTTGGATGGCTGTGATAACAGGTGAACGGCTCTTTCATGGAATGCCCCGGAGGCGGACAAATAATAATATATTTTCAAATAATTCGCGGATTTGCGTTGCATTTGCCGAATGTTTGTAATTAGTCGATCATGATTTGCGATTTCATATGTATTGGCGATCTTCGAGCGATTTATCATGCGTTTTTCCATATTTCCGTGCGCTTATATTTACCAATCTTCATGCGTTACGGTTTTATATTCACAGAGTCTATTCTCCAACGGTTTTAATTTATATTTAATTTTGACATTGAAAAGGACTCGAATTGAGTCGAAACGCGAGCGTTTGTCATGTTCGTTTTAATGTATTTTGTATCTTTCTGATATTTTATTATATAATTTATTATGTTTTTGTAATATTTTCACGCATTAATAACTGGCGTAGGTCTTAAGTCTTTTAAACGTATTTAAATTTGTGATTTGATCATCAGGACCTTTTTTGTAGATTGTTTTCATAGAGATAATCAATCATCATCGCGGAAAAAAGAGGCAACAACAGTATAGTAAATACACTTTAAGACTTTCGAATATCGACATAATATTTTTAAGAGTCGATAGTTCATTTATAACTTAAAATATTTTTATTATAATTTAATATTCTATGTATATGTACGTTATAGTACGTAAAATATTTAAGCAAATAATTTTTAATAACATAGCATTAACAGTATGAACAAGTGCTAGAGCTCTTAAAAAAAGAATCAGTATATATTGAAACAATTTTAGATTTTCTTAAGGGAAGAAAGCGTTGTTGTTTATGTAGGGCAACCTTGTTATCATTTGCACGGCAACACTCGAGCAATGAAATAATGCCAAACATTTCATACAATTGTTAGATTCCTTTACTAAACGCGATCGCAACTAATATCTAAGCATGATTAGCTATGATTATTAATTATTAAATAATTAATTTTTGATAAATGATATGAAATTGTATCGCAACGGTAAATCTTTATGAAAGAGCATTTATTATTGCAAGTAAAAATTGAAACAAAAGGAATAGAAACAACTTTTATTATGCTTCTTCGATTATCGATTTTTTGAATAATCATTATATTATCACTTTATTTAACAATACTTACAGTCAAACATACAATATTTTAAGTTTTTCTAAAATGTAAACATAAATTAATTATTAATTAAACGATTGCTATATCATAAATTCATTCATTACTTTAATCTTTTGATCTTATTCGAATTTTATATAGCGTATATTATATATACGTATATCAGTAATAATAATACGCATTGTTGTAACAAGTAGCGAATGATTTTAATCTCGTGTAAAGTCATGTTGCTCTCTTATGATATAACAAAGTGTGTATTTTGTATGAATACTTCGATCGAGAGTCTCGTGCAAAGTGTCCCACGTATTCGATTAATCATAATTAAATCGTGTTTCCGTGAGTGAGTAAGCGCCACGAGAGGAAGCAACGACCATGAGCAAACTACGAAAGATATACAAGAGAAAAAAAGGAAGTCCCAAAAAGTATTAGGCAACGTATAGAATACATACACACATATGCAGTAAGTAATATATACAAATTATTTGTCATATTTATATTAATTTCAAAATGGATATATCATTTGCTTTTTTTTTCATTTCGTCTGTAATGATTCACATTCTAAATTATCGTATAATATAACGTATGTATAAAACATTCCAGATTTTAATTTTAAATATTTAAAATTATATAATAACATAAAATAAAATAAATATTTTTATACGCGAGATACATGAATACCTTATAGATATATTAACATTTAATAGATATATTAATATTAATATGTTATAAAATATTTTTCATAATACATTTAATTAGACAATTTAATACTCAAAATGCATATTTCGCGATGTATACAATTTAATCAAGAATTAAAGTGATAAGAATCTAAAATAATAAATAATCGTTTCGTTGCGAGCTTTATACAATAATTATTAATTTAACGATATTTAGAATTAAATATATTTCATCCGTGTTACTTTATTATTCCACTTGACAATGAAATATAATTTGGATTATGATAAAATGCGCAATAAAACAATTGAATTATAGACGTAAATAATTAGCATAATGAAAGGCTTCGATGAATTGTTTAACAAATAATTAACAAAATTAACAAAAATATTGAGTTTTCGTTTGCACATAAATAGAAATAAAGATATAAAGAAAAAAAACTTAAGGAGCTTGCTTCATACACAACAAATTTGAGATTTTACAAAATTCTTTTCGTAAAATTCTTTCGTAGGCTTAATCTATAGATTTTCGTTTGCACATTTACAGACAAAATTTCGTGTTATTGAATTTTCTTCAAATTTACATATTATATGATGAAAGAAATCTATATATAGTATAGATTTGTAAGTTTTGTAGATTACCTTGAGCTAAAATATCCATATTAATATTATCTTTAAACTAACCAGTTGTTCATAGCAAATGTTATGAAATTAATGGATATTCAAATATATATTTCAAGATTATGTATATTTCCTTCTCTTCTTAAAAACCTCAAGATTTTATCAAATAAAGTAATTTCTAATTATATGATTTATCCGCATAGAATTGGATCAAAAAAGTGTTGATTAATTAAATACTACTTTTTACAAATTATCTATTGTAAAGTTAATGATGCATGATTATCTATCTAATCAATATAAACAATATATTCTTTCGAAAAAATTGCTTTTTATTATTAATCATGAATGTAAATATTTAAATTAAATTTATCGATGGAAATCTTTATCAGAGTTTTTCGAATGTTTCGCGCGTTCTCTGCCCGTTCAAGCATTCAACATAGGGGCACGAGCGATCATATATATATATATATATATATATATATATATATATATATATATATAACGCTATCGAATATCGACAGTGTAAGAGGAATATTAGTAAGGGACAACACTTTATTTTTCTGTGTACCCGGTCATAAAGTGTCGAAAGAAACTCGTCGTTCAAATTTTCACGAATCGAGACTTCGGTAGTAAATAAAATCCGAAATATGTTTCGCTTTTTTATGATAGTGATGGTGCTCTTTATGACGACCGACGGGCAATTACACAGGTATATATTTTATTGTATTATATATTGGCATGATAAATATCGAGATTATAGAAATCGATTTTTTTTCTCGTGTTAGCATCCGATTTCTTAGATTAAGCGCCGCGTGACTTGTGCAAATGCAATTAATGCTTCCATATAAAATCAATTTTGGTCAAAATGTATATTTTTATTTATTAGTCAAAGAGTAGATAAAAAAAGAATATTTTTGAAAAAGTGACTCTTTGTTCTTTCTTTCACTTTTGTCCATCTTGTTTTTATCTACATTTAAATGACGACCGTTAACATAAATATCGCGATTGGAGTCATCAAAACGTTTAATTGTAAACTATTTTTTCACGCGTTAGTAAATCAACTATAGGTATAATGAGTTGCTTTATATTTTTCTGTATCCCATTTTTAATAATTGATACAGTTACTTGTTTTTATATTATTTCTTTGTGAAAAATTATATGCAAAATTTTCGTTAACTAAAAATCAATGTCCGTTAAGTTATAATGATTAATTAAAAGATTATTTATATTCAAAAGACAAGTTAAGTAATACTTTAGAGATATATACATATGCAATATGAAAAGCGTATATAATTTAGAAAACTCATCGAGTTAATAAACGTTTCTGATATATTTATATTTAAATGCGTAACGTATACTTATATTGTAAATATGTAAGTCATATATAGTTAATTTCTGAGATATTCAAATTTGTGTAGTCTTGCGTAGTTTATGTTTATTCTGGAAATATCTGCCAGTCATATCAAATATTCGTTTTATACATATATGTTTGCAATTTTAAATATATACACATATACATATATTACAGAATATTTTTTATGTTATTTCAAGGATTTTATTACACAACAAGAGGAATTCCATTCTACAATCTTTGAAAAAAGTTGGTACTAACTTGCGAGAAGTTCGTTCGTTAAATGATCATCTTCCTTCAGTACATTTGTACAATTTTTTAAGCACATATTACAGTGGCATTATTACTATTGGAACTCCGCCGCAAAAATTTACAGTAATATTTGATATTCGGACCCCATATTTTTGGATCCCGTCTGAAAAGTGCAACTTCGCTGCTTGTTGTAAGTAATTTGTTTGTATACGCAATATAAAGATATACGCAACAATATATATATATATATATATATATATATATATATATATATATATACATATTTTAATTGTCAATTAAATAAATTTCATCTAATCAGTATCATTCTTTAGACAAACAAATCCGAATCGCGCGCCGGCTATTATGTAACCATGCATAAGTTGGGCGATTCACTTTATTTAATATTTATTATTATAAATATCTCTCTCTGTGCGCGCGCGCGTGTATGTGTGTGTGTGCGTGCGTGAGTGCACACACACACACACACACACAGATTGCTTATTAAGGAAAAATCTTATTTGTTTAAAATGATTAGTATTAATGGTTAATATTAATGGTTAATAAAAAAAGTTAACGTTAAGTAAAACACAATATATATATATATATATATATATATATATATATATATATATATATTTTTTTTTTTTTCTATCTACAATCATATTTTGCAAATATAATCTTCAAATATTTAGAAAATTGAAAACAAATATAAATTTAATACTTAATGTTATAGTGTAAATATTACAAAAGCAAACTGGAATTTTCATGCATAAATTAATTTAAACAATTTATCACGTTCATTCTCTGAAGATACAAACAAGTTTTGACAAACAAAAATGAAAGAATTAACTCAACAAACACATTTACATATACATACGTATATAATAATTTTAAAAAAATATTGTATATTTATTATAGATTAATAAGACAATATTTTTATATTTTAAAATCTTTCTAATATTACTAATTTATGATATTACCGAATATGCTTTACAGTAAAACATAATCGATATAATAGTGCCGAATCCAGCACATATATAGCAAATGGTACTTCGATGCATATAAAAAACTTTAATGCTGGTATGGAAGGATTTCTATCTGCTGACATAGTGAATGTAAGTCATCATTAAACAAACAATCCAATTCAGTTACAACTATATATAATCGTAATTTAAACATTTCTTAAGCAATCATATTGTTTTTTCGTGTAGCGATAACAATATATTATTTCATGATCAATTTTATTATAGATTGCCAACCTTAATGTTCAGAATCAAATGTTTGCAGAAGCGACTAACATTTCAGTGTACCCAATTGATCTTTACATATATGATGGTGTTTTGGGCATGGGTTATTCCAACACATCTGTCAATGGAGGAATGTCCGTCTTCAACAACATGATTGAACAAGGTTTAGTGTCATCACCTGTTTTCAGTTTTTATCTAAATAGGTATATATCTTCTCTACTTATGAAGAACGCATATCTCTAAGCAAGAATTTTTAATAAATGTAAATATTACATATAAATTTATATATAAATATACATATAAATATATACTGTATATATATATATATATATATATATATATATATATATATATATATAATATTTGTATGTATATTTATATTTATTTTAATATTAATATTAATATAAATTAAATTTATTAATATTAATATAAATTAAATTTATTATTTATTTATTTTTTATTATTATAACTTTTTAAATTAAAGTAATATTTATATTTCTATATCAAATATAATTAATCTTAATTATCACACACGCATACGCACACATACATATTATGATATAAAAAATATGCAATTTATGCAGAGATCCTTTAGACGCGTTAAATGGTGGTGAATTAATATTGGGTGGTTCCGATCCTACTCATTATGAGGGCGATTTCACATATATTCCTGTTAGTCGCAAAGGATACTGGCAATTTATATTGGATAAGTATGTTATTTCTTAAACTACGTTAATCATGTTTCAACAAATTATTAATGTTATCGCTTTGTAGGGTCATAGCAAGTTATATCAATCTGTGCGATGAAAACTGTCAAGCTGTCGCTGATGTAAGTGCTGATGCAATAGTTGGACCAAAACAATACATCATATTTATTAATGACCTTATTGGAACTGTTAATATTAATGGAGAGGAAAGAGTAAGTAAACGAACATATCTTTCACAAAGCACGTAGGCTTTGATAAACAAATTATAAAAGTTGATAATTGTGATAAAAATAAATATTAGGTGCGTTCAAATACATACTCTTCTATGGAACAACGACATTAATCCACGTTCCGATTGAACATACTTAATATGTTTACAAATAGTTATTAACAATTAGTTACTAACTTGATATTTTCTTTTATTTAAAGGTGAACTGCCATCGAATTAGTCTATTGCCTACAATTAGTTTTATTTTGGGTGGTAAGGCATTCAATCTTACCGGTGAAGATTACATCATTCAGGTGAGTACTATATGTAAATTATTTAAATTAAGTATATATAAGAGAAGAAGAATATATAAGTATATATAAGAGAAGTTTACATTGTATATTTAATTCTGTACAGTTGCCAGATAATGATAATACTATATGTATAAGCCGCTTTGTGGGATTGGACTCGCATGAAATCGAGTGGATTTTAGGCGTTCCATTTATTGGCCGTTACTACACCGAGTTTGATATGGAGAATGACCGAATAGGATTTGCTTTGGCGAAATAAGTATTAGTTACTTTCTTTAGCATTTTTTTAAAATATACATCTTACATAATAAAAATGTACATAATGTGCAATTATGTACATTTGGTGACATATTTTGTGGGTTTTATACAGTCCTGGATTAAACATTGATATCAAATATTATTCTTATATAACTGACATAACTTTCATAATAATTGTTCGTAACAAACTTAACGAGATACTTAAACGTATTCGAAGAATGTGCAAATCTTTAATTTCTTTTTTAAAAAGTCTACAAAAACATTCATCAAACAAAGAATGATGTATAACATATACCTTTCACTAGTAATTATAGTTTTAATGATTCGATATGGTTTTATAACATCTTTAAATTTTAAAACAATCAAGTTTATATCAAATATAGTATCATCCTTCTAGAATACAATTGTAATATCATTAAGCTCAATAACCTTTTTTACTATCATATCATTCATGTTAAAAATGAATTATAATTAAAAATTATACTAGGACGAAATAATTTTTATTGCGTTAACGTAAGCTGACATACTTTTACAAACTGTACACTTTGACGAATTTCTTCATTATTACACGATAAAACAAGATAATAATATTTATTAATAGTACTATTACTATATAATATAATTAAGTATTATTATATAGTATAAATAATTATTATTGTATAGTATAATATTGTATGTATGTATAAGTATAAATATATATATATATATATATATATATATATATATTTATACTTATACATACATACAATATTATACTATACAATAATAATTAATATATATATATATATATATATATATAAGTATATTTCATATTTCATATAATGTAAGAAACAATACATATATGTAAAAGTGATTAAAATGGAACGCGAGTGTACAATTTTTACTTGAGTAAATAAAAAAAGGAAACGAAGTATAGTTATTAAAATTTTAATTTTTCAAAGAGATGATGCTCAATTATGTCCCAAGTCGAAACAAAAATTTATCCAAATGCGTAGAAAATCTTTCATTGTTACATTTTATTGTATACTTTATCATCAATTTTTTTAATTATTTGTTTAGTTTTTGATAAGAGAAAAATTCAATCTTTTCTAATCGCGAACCGACAAAGTTCGTATATCATCAAAATGAATTTTTGCATAATTTGTACATAATTGTGCCTTAATTTTCAAGCGCAATACTTTATTGTGAAAACAACTGATATGAGCTTATTGTTAATTGGAATGCTAATTTTTGCGAACAAAGTATCATTTGCAAAGTTCATTGTTGCATGGCTGTCTAGTCAATATAATCAATCTATTCTTTCGAAACGCTGATTGCTTCCTCACTAATCATGCACACATTTAATAATTTATTTAGATACAATTTGTGATAATTAAAAAAAAATGTTAAATAAAATATTTTAAAATTTAATTGATCGATAAGAACGCGGAGTGTATTTTTAATACGTGCAAAGATCGATCTACTTCGTGGTGACCGCATTCGACTTTTTAAAATCCAAAATCTATGTAAATATGCGTTTTAAAATGTCGAGACTATAATACTTTTTAAATGGGAAACACTTACAATAGGCATAACCTAAAGTTCACGATCATTTTGGACCGGTACATTGCATAAAAACGTGCTTGTCGACCCCTTTAGTAAATCTATTAACAATTTTATTTCTATTATGATATTATATTTTACTATACATATTACTATATATGTATATAACAACATTTATTTTAAATTTACTACGACATATGTTCAAAATGTGTTCCGACTAATTCTACACAAAGACGCGTCGAATTAAATTGATTTTGGCATTTTATATCATTTGGTAATGGATATAATGTTATAATATTATAATGAAACTGTTAATAGATTTACTAAAGGGATCGACAAGAGCGCCGTCACTGTGCAATATACCGTCCCTGAGAGTGTAAATTTTAAATTATCTGGTTCGCCTAATGTAAGTGCCTCCCATTTGTAAAGTATTATAGTCTCGACATTTTCGTATTAGAATTTTCACCTCAATTTTTGCTCTGGAATATGTCATTAAAATTTCGCTGGCGAGTCGTGGGACACTTTGTATATAGAAATAATTTAAACATACATACACGATATACACGGTATGATTTGGATATCTATACCCAAGAACAAATGTTCATAGAAACTATTCCGATGGACTCCATAGAAAGGAATAAGCATGACAAATGATGATAATCCTTATGGTGTTAACACAAAAGAATACAATAAACCATAATAATCCAAGAGCTCGAAGAAGAGAATATAGTGATTGGAAATTATTAAAAACTAAAAGACAGTGTGCATACAATCTATTTATTAATAAAAATACTATTTTGTAATTATATTAAATTTTATAATTTAGTACATTGTATATAAAGTATTAAGCATAAAAATATTAGGCTGGTATGAAAATTATAATAAAAATATATAAATAATTAGCTATATTAGAATGGAACATGAATTCTTTATATTTTATATAAAGAAAGAGACATTTAAAATATTTTGCAACATCTATATTTTTCGAATCTTAATTATAAAAACTTCAGAAGAATCAGTGATTAATTTGACAAATTCTATACATGTATTAATAATTAAATTTTTAAATAATTATAAAAATGATTGATAAATATCAAAGATCAGTTTACTGCTAATTAAGAAGATTTATAGAAATACGGTTAAAAATGTTTTTATCCCACAGCAGGCATTTTGTGTTTTGTAAATAAAAAGATATAAATATGACAATGAATATAGAAAAATATTTATTTCATCTTTGAATATTACAGTATCTTTCGCGATTGAATAATTTATTTACTATCAATTTACATACATAGGTATCTTGTTATACAGCACTGGTGCTACCGGCATTTCGTGCACATAGCACGGAACAAAACCAGAAATTGTGCACATTATATATTACTCTCTGAGAACATTCATGGACATTGGCTTTGTAGTTCATGTCCACGTTTTCAATGTCCATAGAGGGAGTATCGCTTTCAGCGATCACCTAAAAGTAGGCCATGACATCTCTCAGTCTTCTCTCTGATTCTGGCTGGATCATGGTGTTGGACCCTTCGTCACGCGTTTTCCCGCGGATTTCATTACGATTGTGTGATGCTGCTAAGTGTAGTCGAAGTTAATTTCTATCGTATAAATTGATTATTTTTTTATCAATGTTCCTTCGAAATATATTTATTTCGTTTGTATAACAACATATTGTCCATACAACCGACTAAGTTATTCGTGTTTATTCTATGTACGTAAATAATACAGTTTATTCCGGTTTTTGTTTAGGTTATGATAAAGAGACTGACAGATCTACATCTTTGTCTATAATAACTTTTTAAGAATATTCTAAGTGTAAATATATCGTGGTGTTTTAATACTAACGAGATAAATTCACAACTTAATTGCCATTTTGCGAGAATGTGTGTTGTGATCATTTCCATATTTCAACATTTCTATTGAACAAGAATTTAGAAGAGATTATATATGTATATATTTTTTATCTCAGATTTAAAGAAATAAAAGATATGGATATTTCATTGGAGGATGATGATTGTGCAGTAGAAGCAGTTATGCCTGCAAAGAAGAAGAAAATGAAACAAGGTTTCTTATATTATATTATAAATTGCAAAGTTTACATGATATGAAAAAATAGAAACTATAAAATATAAAATTTTATTATATATATAAATTTTAGTTTCTGTTTCTTTGTAATGTAATATGTATGCATAGAAAGTTACATATATTATTATATATATAATGGTAATATTTAGTAAATGTTTAACTAATTATTTATTCTTTCAGCACAACTGCCATTTCAAGTATCAAGTTCCTCTAAATCACCAGATAGTACAAACAATATGTCTAACAAGAAGAAGAGGAAAGTAATATCGCCAATGGGATCTAAAAATTCTAAAATAATAAAACTTACAATAAAAGAAAATTCTGTCCCAAATGTCTTTGAAGATGAAAGAGAAAACATAGAAGAGAAAAAACTAAATAGTAGTGACGAGATTGAAATAATAATACCAGATGAAGAGAAGAAAAACTTGGAACAGAGTGATCAAAATGAAAAAAAAATAGAAAGTGACACCACACCTAAAAAGAATTTAGGAACGAATAAGAAATTGAATAGATCCCAACAAAAACCTGGTGCCTTAACCAAGTTTCTTAAAAAGTTAGACAAAGAAACAGAAAATAGGGTATATGAATTGAAAGATAAACAAAATTGCCAAAATATCTTTGTACATAAAGATGGAAATGAAATCTGTTTGAATGAAAGTTCAATCACACAAACAAACGTTTCACAATTGCAAAATTCACCTCAAGAAAACGAACAATTAAAGGATGTCAAGATTGTTAGTAAAAGCACAGATTCTCTCTGTCAGAAAGCAGACTGTGATGTTACTATTTTATCTTCGGATGAAGATCTAAGCGAATTAGACAAATCAACATTAAGTGAAAATGAAGAAATAATAACTAGCAATCCAGTAACTCCTGTCACTCCAAAAACCAACAAAGTTGCAAACAAGAAAATTATAAAGCTAACACCAAAACAACTAGAAAAAAGAGAAGAAATTGCTAGAAGAAAAGAAGAAAAATTAAGATTAAAGAAGGTATATATGTACGATATATGATATATGATAAATTAATATAGGAATATATGATATATTCTATTCTCTATTTTTTAGGAAAAAGATAAGAAGCGGGAGGAAGAGAAAGAACAGAAGAAAAAAGAAAAAGAATTGAAGGAGCTTAAGAAACAAATGGAAATTGAGTACGCATATTTAATTGTATCTTAAAATTTTATTATATTTTAATTAAAATTTTATTAAAAATATCAATTATTTCTAGACAAAAACAAAAAGAAAAGGAAGCAAAAGAAGAAGAACGGAGAAAACGAGAAGAAGAGAAAAGAAAGAAAGAAGAAGAAAAGTTGGAAGCTGAACGCAAAAAGCAAAAGGCAGCTTCAAATTTTGCCAGCTTTTTTGTTTCTAAGAAACAAGAAGTTAAATTGGAGGAAGAGGGTGTTATTGAAGTGAAAAATTTTATGCCTTTCGAAATAAAGGCTGATATGAGAATTGCACCAGTCTGTCGAAGAATACTGACTGAAGAAGAAAAATCGTTATTAGATAGAAAGTGCAACTTAGACGTACAAAAGTCTGAACTATATCTCGAAGATATTAAAAAAGGAAGGATTATACCTCGTACTTCCTCTAAAACGTGGCCACTCGAAGCGAAGGATGAAGATATCATTATATTAGGTAAAAATTATATTTGTACATAAGTTTTTTATATGCTAATGTTTTAAATGTAATTGATTATTTATGCAGACGAAGACAACGATGGCAACTCCAACATAATAAACAACACGCATAAATTAGAAAAGCATCGAGCGAAATTGTTGCAGTTTAGCGAAAATCGCCGTCCTCCATATTGGGGTACATGGCGAAAACGAAGTAGCGTTCTAAATTCTCGGCGACCGTTTGCAAAAGAGAAGGTAAGAATTAATTAGTACAGGGTCGTTCCCTTATAAATGAATTAGTTAAGTATTCATGGGCTGACTTATATTTTAAAACAATTATTGAATGATTTACTTAGTAAAGCAACTAATACAAATAGCTGATTTTAATAATCACAATTGCATAGATTTGTGCTGCTTTTAACAAATGGTATTTTGGAGAATATAGGATTTATATCAAAAATAAGGCACACAAATGTATTTTCATAGAATTTATTATTACTTTATATATCGTCGATAAAAGCTTTCGCAATAACTTTAACTGCCGTTAATAGGACTGATTGGATTAATATTAAGTTGAACTGATCTCTCTTTGAATTTAATAATCTTTTTAGTTTATCTCTTGTTTTCGTCAAAATGATTTTAAACAGACTATATATAAATATCTTTTATTTTTTTGAAATTGTAAAAAATATATCGAAAATCCAAGCAATATTAGCCATCGAAAATGTCAAGAATTATTAGTTTACATTATTTATTTGGCAAATTATTTCTACATTAGCTATTTTTATAGAAACATTTTAAGTACTTGTCAATTTATATAGAAGCTATAGCGTAGAACTTTACTTCGTCGATGACGATAAGCTTTGGCTGACTTTCTCAATTAGGAAAAAATCTAGGAAACGCAAACAATTTTAGATTAATCTGTCGGTAAAACGTTCGTCTTGCCGCCGCGTAATCCTCTAGCACCATGGAACAAGGGATAGGCGTTTTTCCGATGCACTTTACGATGTTTGGCTAGATGATCACTGCGCGCGAATCTCTTCGAGCACATTTCGCAAGGATACGGTTTTACGCCCGAGTGCGATCGTCGATGCCTCGCTAGCTCGTCCGATCGACTGAAACGCCATCCGCAACCAGTCCAGGTGCATGCAAACGGTTTTTCGCCGGTATGTCGTCGTAAATGAGCTTTCAAGTGAGAAGCTTTGGCATAGACCTGAAAAAATGTGTTAAAATGTTACAAATGTATTATAAATTATTATTATAAATTATTATATGAATAGGATACTCGCGCTCAAAATACTCGAGGTAATAGGAATGCATTTTTTCATTGGGAATTAATCCTTTCTTAAGTAAAAATCGTAAAAAAATTTAACTAAACCATAACTGTTTTTAACTAAATCCATTTTCTAAAAAAATACATATTTTGGGAGTTAATATCTTTTTAGACAAAAACTAATTATAAATCATAAAAAATTTCAATTAAATCATACAATTGAACTCTTTTTCTAAAAAAAATACATTTTGATTACAATATATGTTAAATATTATTATATCTAAAAAAATATCTGATTATTAGGATATAATTAATTATAATTAATACTCGCGTCTAAAATACTCGAAGTAATAAAAATGCATTTCTCAATTGAAAGCTAGTCTTTTCTTAAATAACAATTATAATTGTGAACTATAAGGAGTTTTAATTAAGCCATAATTGCTTTTAACTAAATTATAATTTTTTTTTTAAATACGAGAGTGTCACACGAGAGTTAATCTTTTATAGATAAAATCATAATTATGAAAAAAATTTTAATTAAACCAATTGAGCTCTTTCTAAAAAATATTTCGACTAGTATTTTAAATGTTATTATATAAGATATTCGCGCTCAAAATACTCGAGATAGTAAGGATGCATTTTTAAATTAAGAGTTACTCTTTTCTTAAAATAAAAACCATAATTGTGGACTATAAAGAGTTTTAATTAAATTGCACAATTGCTTTTAACTAAATCATAATTTTCTAAAAAAATACTAATATTTTAAGAATTAATCTCTTCTTAGATAAAAAGTATTATGAATCATAAAAAATTTTAATTGAACTTGAATTAATAATCTTTTTCTTAAAAATATCCCGACTATCATGTTGGAATTGATTTGGTGCGAGAGTCAATAAAAAATCAGTGTCATATCAAAAAAGACTTACCTTTACACAGCCTTGATAAGTACATGGAAAGCATCGATCTTCGGCTGCATTTGCTAAGCTACGATTGGTATAATCGTGCGTTGCTAATGCGGCAGTAGCTGCTGATGCAATTAAAGGATCATCGTCTAACTGATTATTATTATAATCTGCAATTGCAGGATATATATTAATCGATCTTTACAAACGATTATTGAAACAATGATATATTTTAAATATATGTAATATTGATTGTTAATACTCTACTTTTATAGTAATTGATTATTTTTAAGAAACATGCACGCGATATTATTCAAAAATATAATGTGAATTGCTTTCTTTTATACATTAGACAATAATGTTAAAAAATTTTCCCATATTTTCAGTGACATCAATATTTTAGAATCTTTCGAAATAATTGCAATGAGGGGTAATATTGTTCTAGTAATAGCGTACCTATTGTATTTGTTCCAAATTCGTTCTCTAATGCTCGTAAATCGATTCCGAGCACTAGCAACGGTTCTTCGTATTGTGGTATCTGTTGCGAATTTGGTAAAGGCGGTAAATGCAGAAATCCTTCGCACCCTGCAGTACACAATGGTGTTCTTTCTGGGAGGCCAAAATCCCAGCTCTTCTCTAGACACCAATCTAATTCTGAGTCCAATTCGCTCAATTCGTTTAAACAACCTACAATTATTTGGTATGTATATTTTAAGAAAAATTCTATAATTTATAATTATAAAATGCAACACTTTCTCTCTCTTTTTCTATTGCTATTTAAAATTTAAAATGTTCTTTAAAAGATATATGGAAATCTAAATATATCCTTTCATGAAATAATATATTGCCTATCATTATTATTATTATATTTATTATTATTAATTTATACATATATATATGCTGTTATATATTTATATATAAATGAAAGAGGAGAAAATGCATACCTGATGATGTAGGTGTATTGGTAGTCGACCAGTCATTCCAAGATGATTGCAAAGAGCAAGTTAAGTCAGTATAACAATCTACTGGATTTGTTGTGTTCAACTGATCACTGTTGTGTATCTCAAAATCGTTGTCAAATGGAGTACACGATATTTCGTAATCGCTAGGTAGATTTATCTTCACCGGTGAGAATAGCTGTTTTTCGACGGTATTCATCGTCAATCCCAGAGAGGAGAATAGTAGTTCATCCGTCATCTGAAACAAATATCAACAGATGTTTTTTTTTTCCTTTTCTCTTAATGTGCACTTTAAGACTCTGCGTTTGCATCTTCACATTTTCGTTAATGAGATAATTTCGTAGGTAATGTTTTAAACTCTATTATTTTGCGTATAATTTTTCATTCTTAAACGTGCAAGAATTACGTAAGCTTCAATTTTTGTGTGATGCGATATAATGCAAAAATAGATACATGTGATGAAGTATTATGATATATTATCGAATACATATTGCACATATAGATATTAAATATTGCATTGCAATATGTATTATGTTTAATATGCTCACATCGAACGTCGTAGCTTCCTCAATCATATTAAAAAATTTATCGAATATAAAATTCAAAATCGATTTATGTGCTTCTTAATTGGCGACTACGTGCGACAATAAATTTTCGAAATAAGAGTTTCTCATCCGAAGTTTACATGATTGCTCTGAAGATCGGACTCGGACGTATTTTCCGATCATGATACGATTATCTATATTAATCACTACATGACGATTCGTATAAAACTAAGCAAACTTCAGTTATTCTTTGCGTTATATTTGAACGTCAAGCTAAAATTCGCTCGTATTAGTTAATCACAATGTTATGTGATTTTTAGTTCTCTCGATGGAAGAAAAAAAGAAGTGTTCATATTAATGTCCTGAGTGTTGCATCAAAATTTGATAACATATTTCTCATTCATATTTCTCTTTTTATTATAGATGCGATTGAGAGAGAAAGAGAGAGAGGTTTCGCGATCTAAAAATTTAAACTAATGATAATAATCCGATTTTGTTATGACGAAACACTCTCGAACCTCGCGTAACGACGCGGAAAGGAAAACGCACGATAGGAAACGTCGATCTGCGCGTCACGATCAGTCGGGGGTCGTACCGAGACTGCAACTGGTGGTCGAACCCTCGAAATGAGAAGACGTCGACAAGAGCGTGTGACGAGAGAGAGAGAAAGATTGCGATTCCCTCGAGATAAGGATAGCCGGTGCCACCCGGTGCCGTCACCATGTCGATCCCCAGGGAATCGCGATCGCACGCGTGCGATCCAGAACACCGAGAGAGGAGCGCCGTCACTGCCATCCTCAACGGCGACTCGTCGTCGGTTTATCTTTCCCCGGTTCGCATAATCGGTAGAGATGGGATTAAGTATTTCGCGATGATCGCGAAATTCCCAAATAATTGTCACTGCCAAAGTTTCGCCCAGACTTGACGATACGAAATACCATCCATCATTTTTGAAGATTTTCTGTCGAAACTGAAATAGAATAAGGTCGAAGGATAAAAATAACAAAGTTTCAAACAGGACAAATTTACCCAGAGACCAAAAAGTTTTCTAAAAGAGGCCGCTCAGAAGGTTTTATCTCATAATCTGAGTAGAAATTCGAGTAGTTTTGAAAACTCTTTATAAACCTACTAGACATAGTGGGTGTAATCACTGCTGTTGTCATTTTACCAAAATCATAATACTTCTCTCATTTGAACATTATTTCGGTTTGATTTCTTCTATTGATTTCTTGATATTGAAATATACTATAACTTCAAACTCTTCATCTACTCATTCCAAAAATATTGCTTTTTATAAAGTAACTTTTAATAAAGTAGCTTTTTGCGTGCGAATGATATGAAACGAAATAAAATAGTACCGAAACTGATTCGGATTCGTGATCGACACATATTGAACTTGATCCCATCCCTACTGATAGAGCAATTAGCCCGCTTATTTACGGTCTCCCGGGATGCGAATTAATCGCGACGCCAGTTATCGCCGATTTTGTCGGACGAATCGTCGCACGAGTTGTCGAAAGAAAGAGAGAGACCATCCTCTCTTCGTCTTCGGGGATGTCTCGAGGATGTCGTCGCGCTGTCGTGCATGTGGCCCGTTCGCCAGATATATTGTCAATTTCGATTCGTGATGTAATCCGAGAAGCGGCCTGCTAGATCCACTTTGGTCAATTGTATATCTCGGAAGGATATCTCGAAATATTGTCATTCTAGGTACGTTGAGGAAACTTTTAATTTTAGATGATAAGTAATTATCATAAAAATTCGCATAAGTTTTAGAAATACATATTCTATGTGCATTTTTAAGTATACATTTTTACACTTTCCCGGAAACTTCTGAAGATTTGAATACCACAAACATTTCAAAGAGATCTCTACTTGCCAGTGTTTATTATTACAACGTTACAGAAAATATAATTTTAAAAGTTTTAGAATTTTTCAGATCTCTCTCTAATAGCATAAAAATCCGATAGAACATTTTTCTTATAAATTGGGACAAATCTTTTACTGTCCTATCCTATTGTTTTTTTTTATGTGAAAATTTCATTGGATTCAAGAATCATTGAGGACTTTATAATGTAATGACGATGAAAATCTGAATTTACGTCGTTTTTACGGTTGTTTTCCGATTGCAAAATATCGGTCCGCGAGCCACTGACCCGAAGCAGATTGGAATTTTTTTTCGTTACATTAGTGTCGAGAAGAAGAAAAAGCGCATAACGCATTTCGGGCGATTAATGTGTCGACGATTTTGTATGCAATGTGTTGTTTTGATGACTTTGACCTAGAGTACGACCCGATAAAGGTGTCTCATCCGAGCCATTAGGAGTTCGATTGCTCTTTTATCGGTGTGAAGTTGACCTTAGATACAACGTAGCATACATGTATATACATACATATATTGTCATTCATTTAAAGATTCAAGTTTTATTCATGATTGATCAAAAAATAAATAGGTGAGATTAAAATAATATCGAGGATATAAAATTCTTCGAAAAATTCATTAGGTTAGGTTAGTTTTCATTTATTTCCTCGATTTATTCTTTGATTCGATCCAAGACATGACTTCATCGAGGTCGTTGATCATTCGATGAGAAACGCTGAAAAATATACAGAGTGTCCTATTTTAATTGGACAAATATTCCAAACAAATATCTTATAAGTGATATATTATCGTGGAAAATGTTTCAACAAAATTTATTTAGCTCAAAGAGGGAAAAAGATAAAAATATTAGTTTAATCTTGGATATAAGTTCTAAGATTATGTAAAAATCAATCTAGTTTTTAAATAGAGTTCTAATTTTTATTCATATAAATCGATTCCTTGAAATATTCGGTATAAATATTATAAGAATAGGACTAGGAATGAAATAATTCACGAGATATTTCATACTTTAATTAACATAATTTTACATAGACTATTTTACATAAAATATCTCACAAAATATTCATTTTTTAATTATCTTACGTCAATACTTTTGTACAAAATAATAAGAGAAAATCAGTTAGTGTAAAGGAAATACACAATTGTTTTTAAGAAAATATATGAATTTGCAATGAGTAGTTGCATATTTTTTCTTTACACTAACTAATTTCTCTCATTATTATTGTATAAAAGTTTATTTAGAGATTTGTTATAGTTTATGTCAAATTAAAAAATAAAAAATATTTCGTAAACTATTCAATTTTTGGTCAGCCTATAAATCTTATGACTTTTTACTGAATAATCGATTTATATGAACAAAGTAGATTGGTTCAATTTAAAAAACTAGATTGATTATATCTTAAAAAACTAAAACATGACTTTAGCATCTGCACTCAAAGTTAAATTCTAATCTCTTTTTTCTCTTTTCGAGTTAAACAAATTTTATCTAAAACATTTTCCACAATAATGTGTTATTTACAAGATATTTGCGTGAGCTAATTAAAGTGGGACACTCTGTATATAGGATGGATCTTTACGCAGATAATTTGAAAAGCTAATATTTCAAATTTTAGTGGAAAATCTGACAAATAGGAATTTAAGAGAGATGGTGGAAAATAATCCAATTTACATCCATTATTACAAATTGCTATGGTGGGGTTACAATCATTTATGCTCCTTTTTCGAGGATATAAAGTTGATGAGAGTAGATGGAGCATACTTGAAATATTAAATAGTGCGAACATCTTAGGAATTAAACATCCTCGCATCGATGTATCTTTTATGTCAATTTCAAGATTATATCGAATAATGTCAATGATATTTTTTTACGAAATTTGACATTGGATTTATATATAATTATTTTATAATTAAACTATGTGGAAAGAAGTAGAAAAATATTTACCGTTGTACGGATGATAAAAATATTAAATATTACGTGAGAGAAAGAGAGAGAAAAAGTGTGTGTTTGTATATATATAGAGAACATCTCAAAAATTATAAATTACAACCAAAAAATGAAGACGTCAACATTTTATACAAACTTGATAGTTAAATGATAGGCTTTGTCGCTTTTATTTTCATGAGAATCCGGAGCCTATTCGGCTTTAGATTGGGAGAAGCGGCGCTAAAAGGTATAGTTATCGTGGTGTACGATGTGTAATGAAAAACAGACCACGGCTTAGCGGTGACATCGTGATCAATCGGTGGCTCGTTTATCTGGCGGATTTATTTTATTATCTGGCGGATGCGCGAACGATCCGATATATCATCGCGAGTGCTCTGATGCGTTGCACTTGCGTGTTTTGAGAAAAAAAGGAGCAAAAAAAAATTATTCTATTTTCTGGAAAGAAATTTTTATACATATCTATTTTAAAGTAACGTTATTATATGTTACGTGTAATTTTAAAATAGTTTTGTAACAATAAAAGCGGATCAAATTATACGTAAGCCAAAGAAATGTCTACAGAATTTTCTTAAAAATTTCTTAATCATTTTGATTGATTATTAAAAACAGATATAATGAAAAATATGTAATATAATAATAATTAAATAATATAATTTTTTTATACATATAATATCGAGTGTGTAAAGTATATTATATAAGTATATCTAATAAATATTTATAACAGTATAATATACATTGGAATAGATAAAAAAAAATACTTCCTAAAAATATTATAATACTTAATAAAAATATTTATAACAATATAATATACATTGAAATAGATAAAAAAAATATTTAACTAAAAGTATTAACCAAAAGTGAAGGAAGAGATATTTTGGAGAGATGGAGATATCCGCAGTTATACATATTGACATCTAATCCGCTGGCACGCGCGACTATCGAATTGATTTCGGATTTTATTGTGTCGAAGGAGCGATATCTCTCATTGACGTTTCCTCTCTCACTGACGTATATACTACGTAATATTTCGCGAATACCGCGCTTTCGTAACTCATATGCGTAGCTTTAACCCTTTCAATATGCGCTATATATCGGATATCAATTTTCATCGATTGCTGGCTATATCGCGTTTACAAATTCTTGTCAGGCAGTTCTATTTATGATTCTCGCTAAAGGTTGGATGAAACTCGAAATAGCTATACTCTTTTGAATCTCTATATTTACTTTGTTTAATATAATTTTTTTTTTATTTTTCAAATTTAATTATAAATTTGTTTTTAAGATCTTTTATTATTTTAGATATATATACACATACATGTAGAGAGAGAGACAGAGAGAGATTTTATTTTTACGTATAAACATTATACATGATCTCTCTGAAAGGATTATATATTTATATTAAAAGAATAAATCCAAAAGAATAAATGCATACATTTTAAAATGACACAGTATTCTAATGTATATTTTAATTAAAGCATCAGTCGTAAATGACGATAGTCCGTTTCGTGTGAAATTTATGTGTTCGGAGATAACACACGTGTTTTATCTCATGCGAGAAACACATTTTAAATTCTACGTCACTACGTAAAACACTGTTACGCGCGAATCATATCATGTGAAAAATTAAAAATTTAATTTATTCTTATTAAGGTAGCGGATTCTCATTTTTAATAAAAAGATCCATTATTGTCCAGCAGTTGAAGCTGAGATACTTTCCAACGATTGACTAAAATAGTTTCAAAAATAAATTTATGATATTCTCATATTTTTAAAGGATAAATATATGTGAATAAATATATTGATTAATTCTCAAATAATCAATACTATCTCTCTTTACATTTTTTTTTATCGTGCTTACATCGAGCCGCAATTTTACAAGTGTTTATTTTTGAATGCATATTTGAATATCGCAGCGGAATTGTGGGAGTTAATTACGTTTTACAGTGATGACAGTTCACGAGAAGCAGCGGTCTCTGATGAGAGCGGGCTAACTCGGTAACGAAGCGCAGATCTAGCCGAATATCCGAGAAATAAATCAGTTCGATTGCCGGGCCTCCTAATCTACGGTGTACACCGGATGAGGAGCACCGGTCGTAATCTTAATGGGGCATAAAACAGCCATTACAGATGGCCCGCCGGGTGACAACACGCTGTAAATAATGTACGACGCTTCGCGGCAACGCATCGACGCAACGTTAAACGCATTCATCGCGCCCCCAGGCTGATAACTGCGCTTTTCTTCTTGAGCGTGTTGCATCCCTTCGATTTTATGTGTGCGTGCGTGCGTGCGGAGGATGCCTTGGTGATGCAAGAGATCTGTGTTTCGGCTTTTTCACTTTTAGGTTTCTACTTCTAATCAGGGTAGTTGCTAAATTAATGGCACTAAATTAATTCCAATAATAAAAATAGTGCTAGTTGTAAAATTATCTTGAAATGACAATTTATTTTCTTCATAAAACTAGAAAATAACGATTATAAATTTAAAAACCTTTGCAAAATAATAACATCTATTCTCACACAATTATTCTGATTATCTCTATTAAAAATTCTTCACATACTTTATAATTTGTTTGCCTAACTTTGCTGAAAGCAGATCTTTACATAGAATTAAAATTAAAGATTAAAATTTAATGTGATGTCATTCTTTTCACAATTTTTAATTTTTAACGTTAGATATTTCCCAATAATTTCCTTGAATTTAAAATTTTCCTAAATTGGAATCTATCTTTTTTTCAGTTACTTGTAATTTGAAAAATTATTGATACCTTGATATACTTTTACATAAAAAAAATAACTCAACAATTCGTAGTTGAAAGAAAGTACGGTTGAGATTTGGGACGTCTTGTATTCTTTGATAATAAATTACATGTTTCACGAGACGTCATACGTACCTTCGTATTGCTGCCAAAAGCTGCTTGAACGCACACTCTTCCTCCTTCTTTTTTTCTTTATTAGCGAAGAGCCGGCGATTGTTTTTGTGTTATTCGTGTTAGCGACGAGTGTATCAATCGCCCGCGAGATCACGTTTCTCCCCGATAATAAATTAATGTCTCAAGAAGAATCTTGTAATTGATCCTCGCGTAGGGATGAAATCGACGTTGATTTATCGAACAAAGAATATCTCGCGCCGCGGCGCAAAGAGAAAAGGGGGAAAGAGAATTTATCGACTTTTCGGCGAAGAGGGAGAGGGCACACTTCCGCGATGCGTTTTATTAGTGTTGTCGAATTAATTGATTTCAATTATATGCCAAGGATTTATCGCGCTTCGTTGAAGCGTGGGCCACGACTACTGTCATACGAAAATAGTAATGCATGCGCGATAAGTATAAGTCGATACGTTCGATTCATCCCGTTTCAACTCCAAATGTCAAATCGCAAATATATAAAAATAAAAAAATATCGCAAAAATAGCTACTCGATACAATGATAAGCTACTTGAGAATGTCGTCATGAATACAAAGAATAATAGCTACTTGGAACAAGCTACGCAATGAAGTTACGCATGAATAATAAAACACGCCGAATATATGATACTTTTGTTTAGAGAGTGAAGATATACATATCTTGAAGTTATGTTTATCTTTTTGTCACATGACACTTTACACTTTTTGACAATTCTTCTTTTGAGAAAAAGATCTTTATCCTTATCAGAATTTGTATAAATCTTTATCTTTATCCGATTCTTTGTATCCGATCGGTAGCTGCTGCTAAAAATAATTGAACGCGTTTATTGACACTTCACCAGTAGCATCACAGAAAGGAAAGAAGATTCGGGAGGCTTGAATCTACATTTTGATAGTTACCTACTACAGTTACTCCGTGACTAATTGTAAGAGAATCAAGAATGCGCAGTCCGGTATGTTAGAGATGCTTGAAAAGCCGAGATATCGCTTGTCAAGGAAGTTGATATTGACGTCCTGCTTATTCGAGATACGCGCTTGAAACTAAAATAAATCAGAACGACAATATGTAAAAAAACTACGATAGAAATGAAATCACGATTGACTGTCTGAATTAAAGCAAAAAAAAAAACGAAAACTCCTCCAAAATTATTTTCGAAAAGCGTTCATTTTAAAACATCTGATTTATAAATCTTTCGATTACTATTTGGTATATATTATTATGTGGTATATATAAAATGGAAATGATTCTATATGAAAAAATAAATCGAAAATGTAGAGTAGAATATTTTTTATATGAAGTTTTATACTTGCAAGAATTAAAGATAATTTAAAACACATTTGTCTAAATATTTGAACAATAAATGGAAAAGAGAATTCGTATATTTTATTAATGTGTATACATTTTATATTTTAGAATCTGTTTGATTATGAAATTGATTCCGACGATGAATGGGAAGAAGAAGAGCCTGGCGAGTCTCTGAAAGGATCTGACGATGAAAAGGATGAAGAAAATCCGGAAGAAAACGAATACGATGTCGACAATGAGTTTATGGTGCCTCACGGGTAAGCCATGTAAAATGATTTAAGTACAGATTATTAATTAAGCATTAAATAAGATAGATTTTTAAAATGTTACTAATATTTCTTTTTTCTATGTCATAAATAATTTTTAAATATATATAATTGAAATAATTTAAAAATAAAACAACAATCCTCAAATGTTTGTTTATTGTCATCTATAAAGAAATTATCTTACAAAAATGGATGTTGTAATTTTATAAAAAGCGTTTTTAAGAAATTAATCTATTAGAAAATTTGAATCACAGAAAGGATAATTTCATTATTTTTGAAAGTTTGCATTATTTTTACGAATATATCTTTGCACATATTTATAAAAATTAAAAATAAATTGTTTTGTAATTTAGATACTTGTCCGATGGTGAAGCTCAGGCTGACGAGGAAGAAATGGAAGATATGGTAAATATATTATAATGAGATAAAACGCTATTTTTTTCATATATAAAAATTTTACTTTAAGATTCATATTACAGCGTAAAATGTTCGCTTTTGTTTGCAGTCGCCACAAACACAGAAGATGAAATTAAAGATATTAGGGGAACAATTCGAAGCCGAAAGGAATACAAAGACGCACAAACTTAAACCAAAAATAATCGGATGTATCTGGCAAGGATCCGACAATTCTTTTCCGGAATTTGGTAAGAATATATATATATATATATTTTTTTTTTTATATTTTTTTTTTATTTTATTTATTTAAATATATCATTTATAATCTTTATATATTTATTATCATAATTATTTTAAAATTAAAATTTGTTTTAGTCTCCGCGAAAGTAAAAGAGTTTTTATTGGCACGACAAGCTTGGGTCAACAATATACCGATAGTATTTTCATCATCGACATCTGAGGAGGACATCTCGGCTGGAACGGAATGCAGAACACCGACTCAACAATCAGTGAGAGGTCCAAAGAAAACCAAGTTTCCCGATGAAGCTTTGCCCGATTTAATCCGATTGTTGCACGGAAATACATACGGCAGACGTTTTCTCATGAAAGAATTTATGACATTCTGGAGCAAAAATGGCGGAAGTCAGCTTTCGAAAGTTAGCGTGTTATCAAAGATCAATGAAATTGCTAATAGGATGGCGTGTCCTGAAGAAGGACCGATGCATCTTAAATCTTGTTGGTATGTTTCCGAAGACATCCGGAAGCAGTATCTTCCTGATGACAAGCTATCATTGCCGAATAATTGGACATATATCTTAATGCCGAATCGAAAAGGCGATACGCAAGACGTTACAATCGACAAGACTGAAAAAGAGGAGAAAGAAAAGAAACATATACCACTCATTACTCAATTTACTAAGAAAATCACGCAGGAGGAAATGAAAAAACAATTGACAAAACCTGAACAGGAAGAAATGAAAAAACAATTGATAGCGAAACCCGACCAGATTCCAGTCTTGACAAAATTACCTCCACTACAAAGACCACCTAAACGAGCGACTCTACTCTCTGTCGGTAGAGGAGAACAATTTCCGGAAAAATCTCGGGAGAATATGTTAGCTAAATTTATCGGTCTCAATAAAAGAAAAGAGGAGGAAGCATCGAGCAGCAAAAAGATGATTATCGACTCAGATGATGTCTTATTCGCGAAAAATATTGATACGCGCGAACAAGATGAATCGAAAGAGTGATAAAAGCGGATCTAAAAGATTTGAAGCGCATTGATGATTATTATCGATTATTGCGTAGAAAACAGACAATCGATTTGGAAAATAAAATGTAAATAACAAGGATGACAAATAATTATATAATTAGTCACAAACACAAAAAATTTCGCTAATGTGAGTGAGATAACTTTCTCAGTTAAAAGTAATGTGAAAAAATAAAAAAGAGAACGCATCTATAGACATCTAGGCTTCTACAAACATATTTCATTTATTATTCTATTTGAAAAAAAAAACATTTATTTACTCGATCATCAATATATTAATAATATACTTTTATGAATTAATACTTCTTTACATGTACAAAGCTTTAATGAATTATTTTTTAACAATATATGTCTTATGACTGGAGCATCACATGATTATTATGGAAAACAGTGTATGTTTTCGATATAAAAACTTACATATTACTTTAGAATAATTATGATATTTTAGATATGATGTTTTACAGATATATAAAGTTTTACAGATATATAAAGTTTTATTCATCTGACTATCTAGTTACTTAAATATTTTTTGACAAAATTTAGTTTTTTTTCAAAAACAGTCATCGATTATGGAAAAAATCGTTCGTAAAAAGTTGTCATATTATATTTATAAGCTTTAACTGATGTTAAGAGAGTAAGATTCAATTTTACTACTTGTTTCTATTTAAGTTTCATGTGGTATAGCTCGTCTCATTCTTAGAAATAATAGATTATATTAATTCCCGCGATAAAACTGCCAGATAATCATATGGGTTTAACAATTTGCCCATATAAAACTTCCGTGCCTTCATCCTATGTGATATAAGATTTTTTATAATTAGATCTATTATGTTACAAAAAAAGATTGTAGTAGGAAAATACAAAAAATAGTTTTAAAAAATGAACTTATATCATTTTCTTTCTAATTTGAAATGCAATTGATAATATATGATCTATTCTAAAGCGAATCCTGTTTGTTTAAGACTTAATAATCTTTACATTCTTCTAAAATAATGCGACTGGAATTGAAGCGTGTACTTTAATTATCTAATTAAGATTAGTATTGTATACTATGCAAATATTTACTGTGTACAACATATATCTATCACTATCATACTTCTAAAGTTTATCGCATTTGTTTGTGGCACCACACATTAACATCATTTGAATACATAAAACTATAAATCTTGCCGCATAAATATTGAAATATGCAAAATTTCATCTAAGAGATAAATCGATTAGAATTATCGCAGAAATATAGATGCGCATAATAATATTCGATATTTATTATCTCTATTTTCATACTTTATACTTTATATGTGCAATATAAAAAAAAGAAATAGATCTATATGTTGAATTTATCACAGTCGAGAAAATCTTTCTCTTAATAAATTTTTCACATTATCAATCAAATTCAGTTTAAGCATGAGCAGTCACAAACGAATATCAGCGAACGAGCTTAAAAAGATATTATTATTAATTAAAAATATTTGTTATAAAGTTATTAAATAACGCTTTCTCTTACTGATATTTATCCTAAAATCGTAGAACTATAAATAATAATTGATAACTGAATTGAATTACTGAATAATTGATAAACCTCGCTTGATTGTACCTTACTAAAAGTTTATTAAGTTATTAGTTTATTATTGAATTTTTTATCCAATTTTATTCAGTTAAAAATTATAATGCAATCAATGATACGTGACCATAAAAATTTTCTGATTAATAATAGGATAAGATTCACTTTAACATTCTCGATCTATAACAAGATGATATTAGAATTATATCCTTGTAAATTGGAAATGTAGAAGTGATACATGAGCATTTATTCTTTGAGGCATATCATACACAATTCTATTTTTTATAAAATCTTTATTGCGCGCGTGAATTATATTCGCTATAAATAAAATATATTTTATATCTCAAAGGAAAGATTGTTTCCTTTTTTCAGCGTCGCAAAACTGAGGTTCGTCCGGTAAACTAGCGAAATTTCCGCGATCCAAGAGAGTTCGTTTTGCAAAAGAAGAAAAAGATTATTGTCGTAAATACCGATCAGATTCGAAGAAAAATCTGTGATCGTGTTTAATGCTTTATTGGAGTATCTTTTTTTTTTCTCGCGAGATGAACTTCCATCGCGGAATCGGACAGGCACCTCTCGATCGCGGACAGATTCGTTTCGGAAGCATCTCGAGGGCAGGTTTGCGATTTCGCTCGCGGCAAGAACTCCGAGAAGAAGAAAAAGTAATTTCGCCGTTCGGGAAAGCAAGTTTTACAGTCGGTAGTTCGGATCCTCGTACCTCCCGGGTGTACCGGTCCGCGGCATATGGCCGGAATAACGAAAGGGCGCTTCGCCGAGATTGCGGCAATTATCGAGTCACGTTACGAGATTCGTGCCGTTAAGACCCGCAGAAAATCTCCGAGGGAGCCCGCGAGGACCAGAGACCGAGGACTGCGTATAACGCTCGAGAAAGAGACCGAGTTTTATATGCGAATTACGCTAATTTGCCTGATTGCTTTGCGACAGGTGACTGCTTGGGCTGCTTGCGATACAGGTATTGTGATTTGCCTAAAAAATGCGTCATCATCAAAGAGACGATCGTATACATATTAAGACTGTCAAGATAATTAAGACCCGATTAGAGACATATAAACGTGATCCAATAAGAACACCAATCTAATATGTATATAAAAGAAAATATAAAAGATGAATATAAGAGAAAAAGTGCAAAAATGTGAGCGGTGGGATGGTAGGCAACAAATTCCTACAGGAAAAAAAACAATAGTCTTGTCTCTTGAAATTGAAATGTGACATATATTAATGATATTATTCAAGGAGAGACTATTGCAAAAGCGTTTGATATGTATATGATAGTGTATATTTATTTATTGTATATGTATATGGCAAATTACCGTTCACTATACGCAAGTCCCGACGTATGAGAGTGCATGGTATAATCTCATCAGGTTAATTAAAATTACAACTACTTCCATTCTCCGCGATGTATAGGGTGAATCTGATAAAAAGTTCATCATATTTTTCTCAAAAATAGAGGTAGGGAAGTACACTCATTATCAAAATTTATTATTATTGGACAAATAAGGAAACATACTATGGTGATTTTGAATAACTTTGAGAAACTTTTAATATGTTAATGATTTGTAATGAATATTTATTGTAATAAAAAAGTTTGTTTCAAATTTTCATTTTAACTTCTAACTATGTAAATATCACGACAATTTTCATTGAATACTATCGATGAAATGGCTCCTTTCTATTTAAAAGAAAAAGAAATTTTTTAATTGATAATGTGAAAATCAAGGACACCCAAGAATGTTTCCCCTATTTGTCCTACAACTTATAATGGATATCTTCCTCTATCTTTAATTATTTTTGAGAAAAATGTGAACTTTTTAGACTCACCCTGTATATACGGAACTGCAACGTTGCCTCGCAAAAGTGCAATGCGTGCATTGTTCTCTCGCACGTGAGTAACGTCTGTTAATTATTTGACAAAGTGGAAAAAATATCCATCAGTCGCGAAAAGAGAGAGAGAGAGAGAAAGCGCACTTTACGGTGGAATCACCGAATATTTCTACATTTTTCTTCTCTCTTTATGAATATTTGTCTGCTTAATAACGCGCTTTTCCTTCTTCGTCTTTTTTTCTAACATTTTATTTTATTTTTTATGGAAAATCTTGAAAATTGCTGATCATATTTCGTATCGTTAAGTCTCTCTGAATGTACTTTGTCTTCGCCCTGGAAAGGGAGAGTGAAATAGAACAAAATAATATTTTATCCAAAATAATATAAAAATGTATAACAATGACAGGAATAGAGGAGATGGAAAAATGTTAGAAAGTATTTAAATGTCAAGGTATGAAAATTAGAATGAGGATTAGAGAGAGAAAGAGAATATTTTTTGAAAATTTGTCTTGTTCGAAATCTCATTAAGATAATCTCATAATGACAAATACAGCGATAATAAAACATATGAAAATTATGGAGTAAAAATAAATATATTTACATATTGTTACGTGTATATTAAGAATTTAATCTCCTCAGCGAAGCTTTAATTGTAGGTGATCTCGGAATAGCATTCGCATTATATCGAGATTTGAATATCTTAATTATAATTATAAACAAGTGTAAATACAACATATAATAAATAAATAATATTAAATATAAATAATATAATATATCTAACAATAAATAAAAGCGCAAAAAATTAGAAGAATGATGGTCATAGTATAATCATCCGAATCTGGCAAGATTAGCTATACTGAGCCTAAACAAAATGAGCAAAAAGATAATTCATTAAATTCACGATTTCTTGTGTACTCGATTATTCACGGTTTATAGTGCGAAAATTGATAAGAACAGAATATACAGCAAACACAGAATACACATGCAAATTTTTTAATCCGTTTGATTCGAATTATCTCACAGATAATACATCCCGTTATGCTAGTAGAGAAAAAAAAACGCATTCTGGTCCACCTTGGACCCTCGCGATTTTGGTGCAAAAAACTTTTTCTGTTGCTCATGTTTTTCCGCTCCTGGTATGCGATCTCGCGGATGGCGCGAGAGCAGCGAGAAGGGGGAAGAGATGAGAAGCACAGAAGCAGAGAGCATGGAAGCGGGAATAAAGTGGAGTAGACCGGAATAGAGTACAAGGTGTATGCCTAGAAGGTATAGAGAGAAAATGGTAGCCAATGGCGCTGCCTCGGCGCGTCGTTGCTACAGTATTGAACGTCTCTTACGTGGGTCCAGATCTCGTCTTCTCTCTCTTCCTCTCTCTCTCTCTTTCTGTGTCCCTCCGTCCCTTTCTTCATCTCTCTCTCTCTTTTCTTCTCTCTCGCTCGTTTCTTGTTCGTCTCCTCTCTCTTTCTCTTTCTCTTTCTCTCTCTCTCTTTTCGAGTCCCGTCCTTCGTTTTCTCTTGGTCCTCGTCCTCTACTTCCTCCTCCCCCGTCTCTCTGCTATCTCTCTTTCCTAGCTCTCTCCTCTCTTTACCTTCCCTCTGTCTCTCATTCCGCGTCTCCTGCTGCTCCCTCTGTCCTTCTCTCGTCTTCCCTGCCTTTTACCTCCCTCGCTTATCCCTCTTTCTCTTTCTCTCTCTTTCATCCATCTTTCTCTCGTCTTCTCGTAACCCGACGATGTCCTCCCTCCACGATCTCGTTGTAGGGTGGAGACCCTCCCTGGTCCTCCCTACCTCTACCTCCTCTTCCTTCTCTGTACCAGTGCTTCTCTTCGGCCCTCATCTCACGAGGTGGCGGTGGGAGGAAGGGGTGGAGGAGGAGACCTCTCTCGGTAACCTCTCTCCATCAGAGCCGATCCGTGAGTCTGCTGCCGAGATCCGGAGTGGTGTGAGGTGGCCGCTTCTATATCCTCTCATTAATATCCGACCTTAGGAGGTCCAAGGTGGCCTGTATGGCCGTGGCGGCCCTCTCTGTCAGTTCAGATCTTCAGCGACAGTCGTGCGCGATTGCTGCCGTCACGAGAAATAACGTACCCGTTAGCACACGGAAACAATAATCGAAGCTTTCTTTCAAAGAACGTTCTATATTACTTTTGATGGTTCTCCGGAAGAGAAAGTCTTTTCCGTCATCTCTTACTACTTACTACTTACTACTTATAAAGTAAAATAAAATTACATGAATAAATTTAGAGATTACACATTTATAATAAAATAAAATATCCTCCCCTAATATAAACATGTATAGTAATGATAAACTTCTATAATAATCACACACACACAATTATAATTTTAATAATATGTAGAGACTACGAGACTACCTACATCTATTGATCATACACATTTCCTTTGCTTTTCATATTAAATAACGAAGACGATAATTTATTCCACAGCTGTCACTTGATAATACAAGTTTTACGAATTTTCGCGAAATAACTTTGATCATTTCTGCGGCGGAATATCGATCAAATAGCGAATCGCGCCGCAATCGATATGATCGAGGCGCAAATCAATGCGAGTCGGAGAATGATTGCGGAAGAAACGGAGGGGGAGGCACGCAAGCAATCGAGACAGGGGAAGAGAAAAATGAAGAGAGACAGAGAGGTCAGAGGGGCAAGGTGGGATACTTAATTGAATATTCAGGGATACGCGCGATTGATGCGCGATGTCAGTAGCCATGGCGTAGAGTCATAGCATGCGGCGGTATAATCGACGTATTACGCTGAACCTTTACTGGCAATTATGTTAAGGTCGAAACGCGTATTCGAGATGTACCTATCCGCGCCCTTTCGACCGACACATACATTTAAATATCTATCTATCGCCGTTCATATTGCATAAGTTGCAACCGCCCCAGTAAACATTGTTATATATCAATATTAATTATTGTTGTATATCAATATTATAGAAACGATAAAACGAAATGTTACAAGTAATATACATAAGTATCGGTGATTCGTTAATTGTAATTTCCCATTCATAAATGTAATATGTAATATAGCATATGTTATAATGTTACATTATAGTCATACCCCATATGGAATTAATTTATATAGAATATATTGATTATATACAGTTAAATAAGTAAAATAAATTATATTATTTAATCTATAAAATTTAGGATTTTTATATAGAAACTTCGACTTTTTGCTTCAAATAGGTGGTAAATTAAAATAGGCGAACTACTTTCCCACTTCCCCGCTTAATTTTATATAATTTATTTAATATTCTGAATCTCTTATTAAAAGTGTATTAGATATTAAACTAACAAAAAAGAGATATTTAGATCTTATGTTTAATATCTTTGTAAATTTTTTGTAGTGAAAAATTGAATATAAATTAGTTAAGACTGAGCAATGTAGCGACAAGCGAAGGAACACGCTATAAGGGACAATAATATATTATATTGCAATAATATTCTGTTACATTGCTATTAAAATGCAAAATAACATGTAAATTACGTATAATATATTATGATTTTATATATATAGGTAACTTGCGTTTTATTATTTATTACTTTCATGTTATATTTATTGTAGCAAACAATGTTTGCTGGGTGGTAACTGCTTGTCAATGATAGAGAAACAGAGGAATTATTGTTATCTACAACATTTTACTATGATTAAGTCTTGGAGGATTATCTCCTGCTCTCTCCCTCCCTTCGAATAAGAGACAGGGGGCTCTAACGCTGAGTGTCTTAATATATGTGTGCCCGATTTGATAAAATGATTACGATACATCTCACGAGAAGAACGTCCTTCCAAATCGGAAGCAACGACGGCGGTTGTGAAAGTATGTGCGATGAGTCTTTCTTTTTTCGCGGAATAAAACTCTCGGGGGAGGAAGGGAGGGGGAGATAGAGAGCAACCCGTAGAAGCGGACGGGTCCTCGCGCGCGCGGTCTGCAGCTGCTGGATCTTATGCTAATCCCACCCCCGGAGGCTAACCCCGGCGTGCGCATCCCATGAAAAAGTTGCTCGTTACACGTTCGCCCATAAATCTCCCTCCTAAGCTTAATCTGTCCGCCGCCGCCGCCGCCGCCGCCAACCCCGCCAACCCGCGTCGCGGAAAACTCCTGCGAACCCGGGCGGCAGGTGTATACGTCTCGGCGCGCCCGCGGATTTTCATAATTTTTTATCCTTCGGCGAGAGAATTTAAATCCCCGCCGGCCTTCCCCCCGCCACTCCCGCCCAATGGAATGCAGCTTCTCGGACAGGAAATGATTTTGGCTGCGTAAAAATCGCAACGAAAGAAATTCCTTTCAAGGATAACGAGTGGCGATTGTTCCAAATCAAATTGTATCTCGATACTTCCTCTAAAGGGATATCGATTTTAAAGGATTTGAAGGATGGTGAAGAGGACAAAGATTATGGAGCTTCTGTTTATTATTATTCAATGTGGTACACATTAGTGGTAAAGACATTTGATGTACATGCCAGTTTTACACTCTAATCCTCTAATGTTCTTTAATATCAGTTTTTAAAAAAAATATTTACTAAGTACATGTGTAAAGTGTACAAGTTTCGGGAAGGTACATCAGATCCTTCGCTCAGGAATTTGCGTACGTACATATCGGCGCACACTAGGATCTCCGCTAAGGGAGGGAATACGCTCGCGATCTCCAAAGCCTTCGTGCCGTTCGCGAGTATGGAGTGGATTGGACACGCATAATGAGAGCTTCGCCCCCGAAAGGTTCGTGACGCTGTCGAGCGAGTATACCGAGATACGAGTAGGAGGGCAAAGAAAGAATTATAAGAGGTGGGCAGAATGCAACGTATAGCGTGAGAACTCCCGGTGAGCCGGCTCTCTCCTTCTCTCTTTCTCTCTCTGTCTCTTTCTCTCTCTCTCTCTCTCTCTCTCTCTCTCTCTCTCTCTCTCTCTCTCTCTCTCTCTCTCTCTCTCTCTCTCTCTCTATCTGCTCCCGGGTTTCCGAGATGCTCGCGTGAAATCCCAAATGTAGATATCTACTCCGTGAGAGGCGTTCGGGAAAAGGGCTCATCCGCTTCTCTCTAGGAAGGATATGTCGAACGGAGAGCGAGGAGGCAATTCTTCCAACTACCCTCTCGCTTCCCTTGCCTCACCAATCTCTTGTCAATCCCCGATTTTGCACGCCACCAAGGGATACACGTCATCGGCCCTGAAGTCGAGCATATCTTTCGAGCAATGCATCAAAAAATCCTGATCGGTTCCTTCGAGACATCTCCGTCGCGCGTATACGGATTGGATACATAGACTCTTTCATGGGAAGTGCTTCGTATTAAATTAATTTGATGTTGAAAATTCTAGATAAATTAAATTTCATTAACGCGAAGAGAAATAAAGACGCTTTGTTTTCTGATAGACTATACTTAACGAATATTAATCAATGAAGTATGCGCATTAATATCAAAACAGTCATAAAAAAGTGTCAAAATACAATATTATAATATTAGAAATTAAATTGCATGTATATAACAAATTAAATCCATATGAAAGGTATCGCATTATTCATTAAAGACTGAATTATTTTCTCTCAAATAATATCATCAATTTTCTTATCCACCATAATAAAGATTATAATGTGAAAATATATACGTATATTATACATAGATAAAAAGAGAGCAAGCAAGAATCTTTAGCTTGTATATTAACGTGTAAATAATTAATTCACACACGGAAATATATAGATCAATGATCAATAATCAAAATCGTTCTATTCGCATAATTATTATTATTTAAATTAAATAACTCACGTGGAGTTATTGATCAATAATCAACAATCATAGTCATTCTCAGTTCTCATAGTTCAATAAAAGATCGTTGTTTCGAGAGATTTATTATAATCTACTGACTCGTCTCACGATATATCGATGGCATCCCAAATTTTCTGATCTATCTAATCTAAATAACTTGCGCGAAGTCATCGAGAAATGGATAATAATTATAGTCATTCGATTTTCAATCCACTAAAAAGCTTGGATTTCGAGTTGAGTCGATGGTTCGCGAACCATCTCGCGTCTTGCTTCACTTTTTCGTCATTTCACTTTGTAATTTTATTCAAACATCATAATTTATTTAAAATGTAATATATACATATTATATAAAATACATACACGTGTGCATGGTCGGTCATGTGAACGAGTTCGTGAATTTCCAGAACGGCATATATACAATGCGGATAGAACGTGTGAGAAGTCTATGGGCGTGGGGGCCATTATGGAGATGGATCTTCCTTCGAATAAAGCTCGCAGGATGGGCACGGGGATAAGGGAGGAGAGACAGCAGGGGAGAAGGGGAGAGAGGGTAGTTTGAAGAGCCGCCACCGTGCTCGGAAGGAAAAGGGGCGGTGGGTGGTAGGAAAGAAGACGAGAGAGGAGCGCGACAGAGAGAAAGGAGAGAGGAGAAACGCGGGTAGGAAGGTGGTAGTAGTGCTAGTGGTGGCAGTCCCAGTGGGTAGTTCGTGGTAATATATCACCCTCTTGTCGTCCGTGAGACGCGAGTAAGCCTGTCGGCCAGTATCCACCCACCCCTTCCGCCCCCGGCGATGAGGCTCCTAAGGTGCGAGAGGGAATCGATATCCTAGATACGACGGACATTGCGCCGAGTGTATTCGAATGATTCTCTTGGTTTTCATCCCGTGAAAAGAAATCGGGATCGATATTCTCGAGGGTCTTGATTTTGATCCGCGGTATCGCCGGTCTTTTTACCTCCTTTAAAAATTAAGTTAGTATATTTAAAAACTCTCATATAATTCTGATCTTTTCAATTGTAAAGTCCCAACTATTTGTTTCTTCTTAGGTTAGTATTAAAAATATGGATTTAATATTTGGAAGATTAAAGATATTTTAAAACGAAATATTTTTTCGATATGCAATTGCGAGTTGAACTCAGTTTTGACTAAGTTTTACATTCCTTTGTGAAATAATTGACAAGAAAAAAAAGGTTTCAAATTCAAATATTACATCAAAATTAGGAATTGCAGCTTTTTAAATTCCTAGCTTGTCATTGCTACCCTTCTTTAATTGATAGAGTTTTATAAATGTTATCAATTCTTTATAAAAAGTTGTCATATGATAATTTGCACGTGCAATAGTTAATAATCATCGGTCAAATCTTTCAATAATTATTTTGCTGCTCATTGATAAGTTGTTAAAAAAATCTCGAAAAACCACGTATCAACCCTTAGCTCTGCATCAAGCAGTGCAACCTCCGTACCCTCTTTTATCCTCCGGAACGTAACCGGAAATCCCTCGCGCCACCCGAGCGGCCTGATACTTTCACGAGCAACAACGCGGAGGCGGAGGCGGCGGCAGCGAACGCGGTTTAATCAAGGAAAGGAGACTGAGGTAGATGTAGGGGTGAGTGGATGGAGACGACGGCGGATGGAGGGACAAAGCACGAGGGGTTCCCGAAGGAGGAGCATAAGGAGAGGATGAGGAGGGCGGTCGAGAGGTAAAGGAGGAGAAGGGAGCGAGGGAAGAGGAGGGTAGTGGCAGCAGGACCTGGGAGGGTGGCAGGATGCGGGTGGAAGGTAGAGGTTGTGGAACCGTGGATCGATGTGTCGCCCGTGTGTCCAGCGGGTCGCGAGCGCTTGCGCTTTGACGTCTTCTCTTTCTCCCTCTCTTTATCTTTCTCTCTCTCTCTATCTGTATATCTTTCTGCTCTATCCTCTCTCTTTCCTCCGTTTAGTGTCTGTTCGTGCCCCTGATTCGTCGAGAGCGCGGTGACAACTCCTCTCCGAGTTTGTCACTCGACGACCCTCGACTCCCCCGCACGTCTCTCCTATCCAAAGCCCCCATTCTTGTACCCTTCTCCGAACGCGGCCGCGCTATTGTTCCTTTCCCTCCGGCGCTGTGTCGCCAACGGGACCAAACGTTGGTCGTCGACTACGGGGACTCGCCGACGCTTCCCTCCGTAGCTTGCGACAGATTCCTCGAGCCGTTACCGCCCTTCGTGGGTGGGGCTCTCGCTGAAAGCCTGTTTTCCTCTCATTTCGTTAAGTTTTTTTCAAGTTGGGTTTGAGAGTAGGAGAATAAAATAAAATAAAATAAAATGATAATATGAACATAGATCAAGCATAAATCGAGTGAGATTAAATGTCAATGAGAGATTCGTTTTATTGATACATTAAGGTATTTTATGTACAATATGATACATATTTAAAATGATGAAAATATACGGTTGCTTTATGCGAAAAAATTTGATTTTGATTTAATTTTGATATTTACAATATATTCAACGTAAAATAAAAATACTCAATAAGTGTATTAAAACTTATCATTTATAATATTTCATCATAATACAATCTCTTACATTTGATTAATTAATTTTCTTTGTTAAAAAAATTTACATTATATATATCAAAATAATATTCTATATATGTAATAAGAAAGAAAAAAAGAGAAAGAAAGAGAAAATATATGTATATATGTATAATTCAGTATATATTTTTCTCAACTAAATCTCTCTCTCTCTCTCTTTCCTCTGTCTCTCTCAAATGTATGAAATAAAGAGATAGAAACAAAACGAGAATAATTTATTTATATTAATTTTTTAGTCAAATATATCGTGGCTTCTAACCGCTTTAATAATGTAATAAAAAAAACATTCCATTTAATTTTTTTAATTAAAGAATTATCAAGTCCAAATCATGAAATATTTATTTATACTAAGTATGATACATACTGTGATTATAATTGTAATAAAATAAATATTATTTCTCTGCGTTGCAATCATCCGATGACAGTCGCGCAAATGTCACCTGAGTTTTTAGCGAATCAGCTGACGTTCCACGTTAAGCATTTCCCCCGAATTAAAAGCGGAGACACGTGTATTGGATTTCCTCGCCATGCTGTACTTCCGTCCTTCTCGACTCGGAATGTCGTTGTCCTATGTCCCCACTACAAAGCAACACCGGCGACAGCCGGGATTGGCCGACAAGAGCGAGATTGGGGACAAGGGCGTGGTTGCTCTCCATTGCGTCTTTCGATAATTATACGCTCTAACTATTCACACATGTTTGTCCCAAAAATGTCAAATTAAGATTTTTTTGCATTTAACATGTCATTAATTTTTAAGAGATTTATTTTCATAATCATAATTATTTTAACCAAGAATCTCATCTCTTATTTTACGTTTCTCGTCATTATCTAAATATATCGATATTAATATCCGATGTACCTTACAATAACTGTAGTGCGAGCGTACTTGTTTAAATTTTAGAAAAAAAAACTTAATGTCGCTGACATTTGCTCCAGTACTTAAAAGTTAAATTCTTTCCATGTCGCTGTCACGATCGAGAACGTGAAATTCTTTCGATACCAATGTTCTATTTGGAGCTGTTCCACCGTAATATAGGATAACCATTTTTCAAGAGTAAAGTAGTCGGCTTCTAACACGCCATTATGCATGCACATAAAGGAAATCGAGTTTACGACAGGATGAAACTTGAATTAGGTCGAACACGAGTACCGCCGCACGTCCTGGAGTTTACGTTATGTGAATTTAGAGATTGAAACGTTCAGAGTACGCAACATTTTTTCTTTTTTAAGCAGAAACGAATTAACTGATGGGTCGAATTTTTTAACTTCAATGTAAAACACACGCGTGAGGCAATTTACGCTCTAAATGTAAGATCGAGGTCGGATTGAAATTTTACGTCCTACATTTTTCGTGTTGCACGAAATTAAAGATCCTGCTTTCAATAGACCCAACTTGCAGTCGTCTTGTTGTTTCAGATTTCGAAAGGGACGAGCATATTGCTCCAGACTTGCGTGCGTTAAATTGGCCATCCGTTGCTAATAGGCGTTGTTCGCCACAAACGCCTGCGTTTGCTTCTTTATTTATCATTCTACCCTTATTTAAGAGGATACTTTATTTATGTTGCAGAACTATATTAACGTGCCATCAATTTAATATACCATCTTACCTCGCAGCGAAAAGCAATATCGAATTTTCATTATTTGTTTTTACGAAATAAACATAAAAATGATATCGCATAAAATGATGATCGCATTATAACAGTTTGAAAATTTATTCGTCAAAATTTTGTTTTATATTACTTCTTTTAAATTTTATACAAATTACTGAAGACTTATCTTTTGATACAGAAAATACTTAAAGATAATAATTCGTTTAACGAACACAGATGAATAATAAAAAATATAAAGAAGCATATAATTACTTTTTAAATTTTAGGAAAATTATTAAAAACTGTTTAGCTCTTGATATAGAAGATACTTAAAGATAGTAATCCGTTTAACGAGCACACAGATAAATAAATAATGAAAATTAAAGAAGCAAACGGTTCTCACAAGCTGCTGGAATTCTCGTCGATGAGAAGCTGGATCGGAATTTCGCGATTTACAGCGTGGAACCGAGAGACGTACTCGTCGTTCGTGGTCGCCTACAAGGGTCCGACTGGTACGCAAGATGAGAAGGGGGAACGAGACAGGGGGGCAGCAACGGGGGCGTGTTGAAAATGCTCTCACGGCAAGCGGGCGAGAGAACGAGCCAACGTGGGCCTTGCCGTGTCGCGGGATAATTGGGACACCGTGTATTATCGCTTGCGTGCCATATACGCGGTGCGCGGTGTGTGATTGGATAGGCGGAGATGGGTCGCGCGAGATAGCTGACCCTAACCAAGGTGGAAGACCGACTGCGGGGGTATATCTCGGAGGACCATCTTCTCCATCTGCAGCGGCGTTACCTATCTACGTCACGGTTGATGCATGGCGTAGGCGTTCCTGCGTTCGTACTCAGGGGTTCTCATTTAATTATCGACTAACCCCGTCGGCCTTTCCTCCCCCAGACTCGCACAGTGTGAAATTTGCCTCCGATCTAGGAGGACGAAAATATTCTCCATCTCGGGATCGCTATAAATATCTCGCATTTTTTCTATATTTTAAGATCATTCGGCTCAAATGTGTGAAATTTGCGTTAGGATTCAGAAGGAGAAAAGTTTTAATTATTTTACGATTCTATTCTATTAATGTCACGATTATACGCCGCGATTATTCGTCGATAAAAATCTCGTATTTCCGGCGCCATTTCTGTCGGCACGGGTCTCTGGGAGGTGTTAAATTGAATTTCTCGTCCGACGTTCTCTCCCTCTTCGAGCGAGATTAGACTGATCGAGTCTCTGCCGCGATATGTTAGAGATATATGTCAAGTGAATTGCAATTGGAACTCGCTTGTTCTGCTTATCTATCCAGTTGCTTTGTCCAATCGATGACCAATATTGATCCAGAATAGTCAATGTCGTTGACTCGAATATCTAAAGCGAGAATATTATTTACGTATGAAACTCAGCTTTTCATTGCCAAGCCATAGAATATTATTATAATTGTTCTATCTTTAGTATAATTTTAATTTTGTATAGATTATTTTATTTTTGGTCTCATTAATTATAATTTGTTAATCAACCACAAAGGTGGAGATACTGCGTCGATAATAGTAATATTGATTCAATAACTGTATCGAATCCGGAAAGGTATAGGATTAAAGAAAAAGAGAAGAATTGGCCCTTGTAAAAATGTTTAGCGATTCATTTTCACAATTATTTTAATTCGCAGTTCTATTAAAAAGTATATTTTATTTACGATTGTATTAGCAATTTTTATTAAAATATTATTGGAGTTATTTTGTTTATGTACACAATGTATAACTTATAATAGGACTATCCTGATCCAGCAGCTATTAAAGAATAATTATTATTCCTACGGTTTATCTGGCCATACTTTCCTCGAGACAAGAGTTTTTATTTTGGTTCGAATCCCCCTCCCGATCCTATTCATCCGCCGCTGTTGCACGCGGCCGATTATAAATCATGACGTTTGGCGGGGCCCTTTGACGACCGCGGCCGCGAGTACAATGTGGCGGTTCGTGGGCGCGTGTGAACACGCGCGTATGTGTGCGATCATCCCCCTCTGTGTCCGCAATGGTGGGTACGACGAGTCAGTCGTATACGCACGCATATACGACAGGCGGGGGTGGGCAGGGAGCGGGTGGCGAGATGAGAGTCCTCATTAACTGGTTATTAATAGCTCGGCCTGCTCATATTAATGACAGACGCATCTGCTTCTTATATATCTACCTGGCGTGTATATATACCGAGCCTCCCTTCTCTCGACTCTCTGTTCCTCGCCTCTTCGTCAAACGGTCGACATTTTTAGCGTACTCCCTCTCTCCCTTTCTTTCTCTCTCTTTCGCGCGCGCGAGTTTTGATCGTCTATCTTGTTAAGTTGTAAGTTACAAACCGCCGGCGTGGATAATAATTATAAAGATACACCGTGGATAGTCTTCTCGGACCGATGTTCCTCGAACAAAGAAGACACAATGGCGACTTTGAAATTAAGGTGTTTTTCTGCAGGATGTAGACTGTAAATGCAGGTCAGCCTCCTCTTCCAATTCATCCTCCCATATGTAGTTCATCGCTATCGAGCGATTTAACGGTGCTAAATCACCCGTATATAACGGAATAGCAATTGCATAAGGATCCGAGATGTAGAAATATAATTAACGCAGCGAATGACGTTTATCGAGCGCTTCTCATCAGCATCGGATCGGCGCAAAATACGAATGACCCAATCTACTTTGCTCACTGATTCGAGCCTCCCAGGTCGATGTTATCAACTAGTCGTTATGTTCCTCGTTCTTCGGCAATCATCGGCCGATTAACGTCGCCGATGGGAAGATCGCAAGTGTACCTCCGTGGACCAATTTTAGTTTAATCATAATCGTTCTTTTATTTACTAAAGTTTTATTTTCTCATCTTTCTCCCTTTCTTTCTCTATCCATCTCTTTCGCCGAATCTGATTAGCTTCAGGCATTGACGAGTCACCGTCCGCTTCTGGTGGTGAACATGATAAATCGTGGTGTTCGCCAACGGGGCGACCCGGAGGCCAGTAGCCTCTCGATGTAGCTCGCGTTCCCCAATTTAAACGGTATTCAAGGCGACACAAAGAGCCTCGGTAGCTCATATGTCATCGCGCGAGAGCTCGCGACAGCTTGGCTTCGCCGCGTCTTTTGTCGGGACTTTATACAGCCACGGTCCACGGCGGATAGATCCGTGAACACCGTGGACATTTAATCGCGCTGTGCTCGCCGTCAGACGAGGCGCAAAGGAGGCGCGAGCAAACGCTAATTGACGTTACTGACCCATCGCGTCGTGTGTGGTCGAGCTTTTATCTAAGCGTGTATTGTTAACGAACGCGCGTACCAAGGAAAATTTGTCGCAAGGCGATAGAAAATTCAAATTTTTATCGAGAATGCATTTTTTGAAGTGGGCTTTGATAATGAGAATCTAAAATCAAGATTATATGAATTAGTGGCGGACTTTGTTCCAACTAGCAATGTTGAAAAGCCTGCCAAATGCTAGAGATTAATGACAGAAAACACACATGTATAAGAGGACTATCTGTCTCTCTTGATGTAATAAATTGTTATATCCATTTCCAGGCCCAAGCGCGGATGGGGCTTTTAGATGACCGGTCATTTTGGCGCGACGTAACGCAACTCGGCGATATAACACTCGCTCCGGATGAGCACGATGGACGATCGCAGCTGCTGGCGAGGACGATATACAAAAGTCGGCAGCTAGTCGAATCTATGCAAGGGTTGTTATTATTTCGTACGGCCACGCGAGTGAGGGAGGAGCGGGCCGAGGGAGCCAGAGGGAGCCAGAGGGATGCGCCACGTGTAATTTGACGTTTAGCGATTTAAACGTTTGTCTGTGATTACCGCGACACATCTATAATCTACACGCCCGCGGTCGGTCCCTGTCTTTGGGGGTACCCTATGCGTGTGCAACGCATGGCCAAAAGACGCAGCAGCTGCCTCATCGACCGGAGGTGAATCTCCCGGCGTGGCGGGCGGACTTTCTCTCTTTCTCCTCTCTCTCTCCATCTCTTTCTCTTCCATCCATTTTGTCGATCGCATCTTTTTTTCATCGGCAAGGCGCTCTCTACGCCTGGCAGTGTGCCGGAGCTATCGCCGATGCGAATCAGAAGTCTATTCGTAATGGGAGTAGCGTTTTGGTCGTGTTCGAGTGGTCCGCCAGACTCTCCTTCGGATAAAAATGGAAATCAAATTACTGGGCTAGATGCACAACCAAGTGAACGACCGGTTTCTCCAAGCGAATGACCACTGAATCTAAACTTATCTATCTGCGATCACACACATGTAACACAAATCCGAATACTTGAACAATAAAGGTGATATTTTCCAAGGATTGTTCGCTTTTTTATGATTGCATAATGTTTAATACAATAATATGCGATATTATGATAAATAGATATTGCAGATAGTCTGTAACACTTTGATGTTATGCTTTATGCTATGAAAATTTATTAGAAAAATTCTTTTTCAGACGCGTATTAGTTATCACTTAATTAGTCTATCTAAGATTGATTTTTAAAAAAAGTATTTATATAAATATGGAATTTAGATTTTCTTATAATCACTGGCATTCGGTTTATTTTACAGAATCATCTCTGAAAGAATATGCGTCTAAACGTTTTCCAGCGCATTTTGTTGAAATCTCGCAAAGCTTCAAATTCCACGAACAAGTATTAATCTTTATATTCATATCATGTCATGTCAGTAATTTTTTCCCATTCGTCGAAAAAATTAACGGGGCGTCTACAAATTTACTGCAAACCTTTCCTCGTTTTACGGAAATTTTCTGGAGACGTTGTTCGCATCTTCGAGGTATCAGCGACAAAAACACTCGGGCCCATGAGAGACCTCGGCCGCTGTTGGTCCCGACAGCGTCATTCCGTGCACTATGGTGCCGGATACTTGAAAGGGGAAGGAGGATGGGGGAGGGGGAGGAGGGCAGGAGACCCGGCTTTCTCGCGACCGTTGGCGTGATACCCTTTTTCGACAACGACCATTCTCGACCAGCCTCGGCTCGGTATCACACGCTTCCCTCTCCCCCTCAATACTTCTTACCTACCCACCTACCCCCCCAATCGCGCTACGCAGACCTGAGTTCGGCGTAAGTGCGAATTCTTTCTTTTTCTCTCGTTTCCTTTCGTTGGGCGGACGTGATTACTGGGAGAGGCCGAGGAGTTCTAAGCTGCTGCTCGTTTCTCCGGAGCACGGACATCTCTGCGGAGGAGGTGAAGGAAGAGAAGAAGAAGAAGAAGAAGACGAAGAAGGAGAAGAAGAGGAGGAGGAGCAGGAGAAAGAAGGAAGAAATGGTTGCTGCGATGCTACAGGGAAAAGAGCGAGAAAGATGCGATCCCGAGTATGATGGAGGGATGGGGAACGGGAGAGAAGCGGCAGCGATCGGCGGAGGGTCGGGGGTGTACAAGAGCAGAGGTTACTTTTAATGTCTCGCGTCACGCAGCCCAAGGCACCGTGGAGCCTCGCCTCGCCTCGTCCTCCTTACTAATTTGGCGCCAATTTCCAGGCAACCTCCCGAGCAAAAACTAACCGAACCATATACCGCTCTCCGCTCCCTTCCTCCTCCCTCCCTCCCTCCCCTCTTCCCTCCTCTCGCGGTATACACGGTATACACGTGTACCGTGCACTTCGACGCGGGGCTCTGATTAAATGCTACTTCGCCGCGTTTCGAGTCGTTCCCTCTTCCTCTTTCCCTCTTTTCGAGCACAGCCTCCCTCTCGTTCTCCCCTATCTCTCGGATGCGGCGCGGTTTCCCACACTGCACGGACGATGTGATACGAGACGGACGGCGGTCGCTCGTCGCGCAGCACGTGTGCGTGCCGGTTGAGGAACGACCGACGCGTATACGCGCGCGGATGATGCTCCTTTGCCTCCGTGCCGCTCTTTCCGTCTCGGATCGCTATTTTTTTCCGCCGTCCTCGCGGGACGCGCGCGCCTTGCCTTTCCCGGGAGTCAATGCACGAGATCGCAAGATTAAACGCGAATACACCAGCGTTAAGCGATCACGCATAGCCTACGTGTAGAAATATCTCAACTATCGGGATGTGTATCTGTCTTCCGCGTAAAAGTAAAGAAAGCTGTAATATCGCATAAAATTGCACCAATGGATGATAATTACTCTTTCAAAACTCTATGTTCTTTGTATAATTTCTTTACCTCGTGTATTCATATAAATATTCCTATTTGCTTAAAAATCTGATTTTTTTATAGAGTAAAACGATAATACGCTCCGGCAGGGAAAATATCCCTTATTACTTAGACATAATGAGCTTAGTAATATGGTATCGAAACGGAAATAGATAATCATTAACAGGAAAACTACACACAGAACTACTCTAAATGCGATTTTAGATTTAAAAGAATCAATAATTTTTGAAAAAATTGTAAAATTTATTGATAAGTATTTTTAGTCATGTTTCATTCCATAAAATTGAGTGTCATGTTTGTTCTCACTATATTTCTAAAGTTGTAATTTATAAAATATAACCGGTGACAAAACAGTGTACAAATATTTTTTCTATTCCACATATATAAGAAAATACTTTTAAAATGCAGAAATGCTCCATATAAGAGTAATATGAGTTCTAGTTTCCTAGTTCTATTTTTTTATTATTTATTTTGACTAAATTATGGGCAAAACATATAAGAGAAAAACTACAAGGGTACAATTGAACAAAGAGGCTTTGCTAGAAGCAATGACGGAAGGCAAATCTAAGTATCTATTTTTTTGAAAAAAATAGAAAAAGATGCAATAAAGAAAGATGCAATCCTTATAAATATTTAATATTTTTATTGAGATTTACTTATTTAAAATATGAACTTTATATATTTCATCGAATTTTATAATTTAAAGGGAACATTATTTTTGTTAATTACAGTTATCTAAGATGAAGTCCGAGGGAAAATGCCTTTTTCAGTATTAAAAAAAATTGATTTCATAATTAGAATACTTCTATTAATCAAAAAATCGTGCAATTATTAATTGTAATATTAATAGATCTTTGTATTTCAACTACCAATAAAATATATTCATCATAAATGTATTTTATATTGACTTAAATATAAGACATATTATACCGTTTTATGCTATACAAAATTGGAGAAGTGTTATTTAAAATATTCTTCAAAGTGCGCTTGAATGAAAAGTTACAGCTGATCAAAGTATCGTGCGTAAAAATGATCAGAGGAATCGAGTGCATTCCTCTCCGTGCAAGGTGCATGATGTATCGTCACCGCTTTTCAGATTCCCACGCGAGTCGGTCTAAGCATCGGAAAGACGACGCCGCTCGTTGTTCACCGGCATTCGTCGATAACGCCGATCGTACGCGGTCGTTGGGTTATGCAAATACAAATCTCAGCGGGCGTCACTTTAATGACGAAACGATGGCGTACGGCCAGCGCGAATGAAGCGAGTGGTCTCTTCGGTCGCGGATACGCGAGGATACGAGATCGGACAGTCTCAAGGTAGGCAGTCAGTCAGTCAGTCAGATTGCCGGTCAGAGAGGGCAGCCAGGACCAGGTCGAAGGGGAGGGAAAGAGAGAGAGCAGGGAAGGACGAAACGTTGAGGGAAAGAGAGGGAACCGAGAATGAGCGAAGGGAGAACGCTTGGCAGGCATTCACGGGCAGTATATCACGTGGCAAGGATAAGTTTTTGATCGGGCCTCGCTATACGGGGATGACTCCCTGCTGGTTGACCTCATCACGCTACGCTATGGGGGTCTTTATAAACCACCATCGACTGCGCGTATCCTAATCACCTTTTGTCTTAAGCCTGCCAAACTCTTTCTTCGAGAGAGGGAGATCGGCTGACTCTTCTGTTAAAGGAACCAAATATCTGTCGTCGTCACCGATGTACACTCGAAGAAAATACCCTTCTTGGAGCACAAAAATGCGAAATTATTCGTAAACAATAATTATAGGAACAAATATATAGCGACTTTTTATTTTTATATTAAATGAAAAAATAGAATGATGTTTATAAGCTCAAAATTATTGGTTATATAACAAATTTAAAAAAAATATACATACATAAAAATCTTGTCAAACATACGTATAAAAAAATCTTTCAATCATACGATTATTGAAAAATATTATGCAATAACAAATTTCGTTAATTGTTCCCAAGAGAGAAAAATGATTCTTTCATTTTTTTTTATTAACAAGTTATATTTCTAAAAAAAATTTTTTTAAATAAATATATCGACAATTTTTTCAAGTAAATTTATCTACGCTTAATTTATTCTAAAAGTGCGTATTCCCGATTTCGGATCTCCGGTTTCTTCAGTAAAAAATTTTTAGTTATTTATTTCGTTTTGTTTCTCAAGCGCAGCTTTATTGAGCTGAATCGATAAAGCGATGAATACCTCGTTTCAATGGGAATAAATCCATCTTCCGTCAGAATCTTTTAAAACACAGTTAGATAATAAATATGAAGGATGTTGTCGGAGAATAGTTGTCACTAGTTGAATTGAACAAAGACAACAGAGGCGCAACAGTTAAACAGGTAATTCTCCAAGTTGAATGCCTTCCACTTCATCGTTAGTAATATGTTGGACGAATGAATGAACGTTATGTCTTCTATCGTTTTCAAAAGATATTACTTGCCACCAACATGTTGTATTATGGAACCATGGAAAGCACATCTTTAATTAATTTTATGAAATTTTTTTAACATATTATAATACATATATACATGATATTATAGAAATTATCATTGATTTTCAATACACATTAAATAAATTACGTATTTTAATTTAATAAGATTGTTTTTAATGACACAAAATTATTGTAAAATGCAATATTCAGTAATTAAATTTCATATCTAATACTAAAAAAATATATTTATCTGATTCGATCTTCTTTTTTATCATAAAAAAGAAAACGTTTATATAATGTAATGTTGAGTAACTGAATGTGTTGAGGTTTCGGGTTTTTATGTTGTTGCCTTCACAATAGAGAACAATGGAAACTTTTAACCCCATAGGAAATTAGTCTCGAATATTGCCGAGGGCAATAAGAAGTTTGTCGGTCGTTCAATCGGGGCAGCAGCGTTGAATAATATGCTTTAAAAAATCCGAAAATATTTGTTGAGGAATTTAAAAAGTCAACACAAATTAACAACATGATTATAAGCAAGAAGTCGCATTATTTAAATTCATTAAATATCGAATATGTGTGCGATTTTGTTTTTATGAGAAAGATGTAAAGGAACAATAGTAATACCGTAATTTCGACAATATAATACATCCACCGAAATTACTTTATTATTTATGAACACATAGTGATAATTTTTTTATTTCGCTCTACAACATTACAATTATCGAGTTAGTCGACAATCATCATTACTGAATACTTTAATTTGTTTGCGATATGTTTCTTTTTCAACTGTTGTCAACGCGATCATAAGTCCTTCTTGGTTATAATCAATTAATAATTTTTAATTATCATTTTTAATTATCATAATCGTCGCGAAAATTTCGCGCAGATGAATCAAGTTGTTGGTTATTCACCCTGCTGGATACACGGCAGTAGAATCGAGGAAATAATTTGGATCGGCAAGGACGTGCTTGCCTGGTGCACCGGTTTGTACATCGTATTTTTTCACGTCGTCGAGAAGCAGCAGACATTGCGTTGGTGCTGGAACAATGCGACCGGCGACGGTGTTCGTTGCATATCCAGTCATGTGTCCTCGCCAATCTTCGCCTTCTCTGAGAGATCGCTGAATCCGCGAATCTTTGTCCTCGCTTATCCCTCGATGACGAAGATCTGCGAGTGCATTCAAGGATGCGAAAGCGGTTACTTGGCAATTGCGTTCACGTCTCGCGATCACCTCGTGTCGTTGGGCTCTTACCCGAACTTCCCTATGATCGTATGGTGCTGGAGAACAGGCGAGAAAATCGCGATTGTGGACACGCCTATACGTGACGAAGTCGGTCAAATACTCAGGATAACTCCGGTAGGACGCACTATCATTGGTCAGATGGGAAAGACTTGCGGGAGATTGCTCACCTGGGAACTCGATGTTATCGGCAAGATTGCCATCCCGAAAGGCATGTGATTTTATTTCCAGAACAATTTTAATCCTTTCAAGTATAATGGCATGACATATCTCGGTTGAAGATCTTAAAATATGTATATATTTCTTTGTGCAAAGATTACGAAGTCAAATTACCGGAGGAAGCTATGATCTTCGGCATCAGCTGGTGCCCCACGTCGAGTCATCCTTTACTGGCCATCACCGATGGAAATGGTCACATATATTTGAGCGGCTACGATGGTACTGATGTTCGCCGCATCGTTGTTTCGCAACGCTGCGGAATTTGCATGGATATCGAGATGCCGGCCGTGTGCTGGTTTCGCGAAGGGATTATCCTCAGGACGACTTTCTGTCAAATCCGCTACTTTAAGGAGGATCCGAAGACCAACGCTTGGCGCAAGCAGTGGTACGTCAAGTCGATTTACAAGCCGCATATATTGGTCGCGCATCCCTTCAGAAACGACTGGCTCTTCTATTATACTCTCGAGGGATACCTGATGCAGATAGTCCTCCCCGAGGACGAAGGCACCACGCCAACAATCTACAGATACTTACACCATGGCAGTAAATATCAATTTGTCGATTTCCTGTACCCTTGGTGCCATCATCTCGCGGTGACGGATGAACTCAAGGAGTTGACCATCCTCGAATGCTATAGCGGCAGTGAAGTCGCGAAAGTAGAGCTCGACATGGAAGGAGTTATATCTGCTCAAACGTCACATCCGAATGATCCAATGATCGCCGTTATCAGCGATCAAGGTGAGATGACGATCCTAGGTGTCACTAATCCGGAACAACCAACGATACTGACATATTTTCGTCTTCAGAGAAAATCCTTGGATCTCATAAAATTCTCTCTCTCTGGCAAGTAAGCTTAAAATATTATTAAATTAATTATTAAATTCAATTTTATAAAATTTGTAATATAAATTGTTAATATATCCTATTGTTAATAATATCAATAGATTTTAATCAAGAATTTTGTTCATTTTTATTTTATATCTTTACAAAATCTACAAGATGTATTAAATATACAATTTTAAACAAAAAGCGAAATTTTAGACAAGAGCGCAATAATATTTTACAAATCAAATTAAAAAATTAAAACTTTTACCTATCTAATTTCTAATAAAAGTATGTAGATAAAAGATAAATAAAATTGCAACACGTGAGAATGTTCTTTGTGTATCAGTATCGTTCATTATATTTCACAACATGATTTTCTATTACGTAACTGTTAATTTTCCATGTTTCGTTCCCATAGGCAAAAGGGCACATATACACATACATACACAGCCGATAGACTCTCTTTTAAATATACCTCCGCCAAACGTATTTAGTTTCGAGCGTCGATAAACGCTCGTTATTTCAACGGATTATACACCTCTCACTGGTCGATTTATGTTGCCGGCAGATTCCTGATCGCCGCGCAAAAGGATACGGGCAATTGCTATTGCATAGACCTGCGGCGCGACAAGCCGTGGAGCGTGATCGCCCAGCTCCGGACGAGGAGGCGCCTCGTCGACCTGGTGCTGTACGACGACGAAGCACGTAGGAGCCTGAAAGTGTTCGCGCTCTACGTCAGGCATCAGCTGTGCTCCGCGGCGGGTCATCAATTTCTCGTGTACGATGTGTCGTACGACGACGTGTCGCAGGATCGCTTGATCGACGAAATTAGCGACATAGTAACACTACCAGCGCTCTTCTGCGAGTTGTCTCAAGCGCCCGGCAGTGGCCTATTGCTGATAGGCTCACCTTATCTAGAACGGCAATTATGCGCGTTCAGGTTGCAGCGCGACTTCACGATCGCGACCTTGACAGATGCGGCATTCACGGGCCATCACGTGCGTCTCGCTCGCGTGTTTGCCGATCGACGTTGGATCGTCACGTGCGCCTACGACGGATTGGTCGTCGTCCGCGACAGAACGATACGTCAGATTGTCGCCACGGTGTCGGCGCATCACAGACTCGATTCAGGTAGCCGCAGAGCGATCATCGATCACGACGGTGGCATGGTGATCGCTATTGGTCAGGATGGTTCTCTGATCGCAGTGCGCATTCATCGTAAAAATAAAAAGGTATGTGTTAATGCAACTGGCAATGTATGATTTTTTGTTCTCTTTTAATTAATATTGCATTTAATTTAATTTCTCTCTCATCGTGCTACTCTTATTTATGAAATGATGTTGACAATTTTTGTTTGTAGTATAGGAGAGCGAAGAGTTAGCTATGATTGAGACAAAAAGTACTTATCCAATGAATCATGGATGGTACGAGGAGCAGAAGGAGAAGATACTATCCGATTACGCTTCTCTGGATCCGGCGATTCGTGCCTCGTTGACTCGTATCAGACAGGATTTCCCAGCAGCCGACGAGAGGAAGTACGGATCTTGGGAGGAATGGCGAGAGGACGTGCAACTGGAGAAAGAGGCAAGATTCTACGCCGCGGAGAAGGCTGCCATTATGAGGGATCTGGCAGCCTTGAAAGCCACCGTAAAACAACTTCTCGACGCCAACGAGACTTGTCCGGAGATGGAGAGGCTGCCAGTGTCCGCGTTCGATCTGAACAAGACGGATCGCGATCAGAAATTGAAGGCGGCTAAGGACGAGCGTGAGGACGTTCGCATGGAGCTCGAACATCTCTGCGCTTCTACGAATCGTGTGGCCAATTGGATCAAGACGATCTTCTGGGATCCGCAAATCGTGCTCGGTCGCTCGATATTTTCCTTCCGCGGTGACACGGAAGTGACGAACTATCCGCTCGTCGAGGAAGATCCGTATTTCAAGGATCATCTACAATGGGCGCAGTTTGCCAGGGATTCGGTGCGTAGCATCGTGGACGATACTTTTCAGCCATGGCGCAATTACACGGACCATCAACTTCGCGCAGAATTGAGTAAACCCGTCAGAGTGTATCACGAAGACAAGAAACGCAGGATGGATGTGCTTCTTGAAGACGAGGAGCGCGAGACCGATCCTGAGGAGCTGGCAGAATTGCGGGCGGTCGAAGGTGAGATGATAATTTTCTTTGATGGATCTTGCAACATTAAATCGATTACATTCTCGCCATTTATTAAAACCAATACTTTGTACGCCTAAACATTTTTATTAAATAATAACATTTTAATACTTTAATGCTTCTCTATAATATATTTCTTTGCTTTACATCCTCACTTTTTTAGAGGTAATAAAAAAATGTGACTTGCAAGGGGATGAAAGTAAAAAAAATTTAAATTGAACGCAAAAGGTTAAGGATTTTGTTTTGCATGAAACTGCGAGACTTGTAATTTTCCATTTTATTCGATTAAGTCTCGTTAATCGCCTGGAACTCGTTCGCAGGCATGACGACGCATCGGTTCGTCGAGCAATCGCCTTACTATTACTCGCAGATGGAGTCTTACGGGTTCGCGCACGTGACGTTAGACGATCGTTATCTGATGCACGATTATAGCAAGCTCCGTGCCTACTTCAACGAGCTCTTCGACGACATGTACGCGGCGAAGGAGCGGGAAATGAGCGCAATACGGGAGAGGAACGAGAGGATACGTCATATAGACGCCGAGCTGAGGATAATGTTCGGTCAGAGCATGCTGCAGGTTCCTGTTGATCCGCAGTGGCATCCCAAGGTAAACACGAGATACGAACATTGCTTCTATCGGGTGTCCCAAAAGCCGCGATCTTAATTCCTAGAAGAATATAAGAGTCAATTTTCTTTAAAAGTTAGAGAAATTAAAGTGAATTCTCTCATAGGAAATTTATGCCTCTCCTCTCTCCTACAATTTGGAAAATAATGACTAAAAATAGCAGAAGCATACTGCAATGTATATAATTCTGTGAATAATTTCTGTGAATAGTTAAGAAATATTTCCTCGCAAAATTACTAGTTTGAATAAATTTTTTGCAATTACATATACATCATAATGTGTTGAAAATTATATAAAAATAAAAATATAAATTTATATTAAGTACATAAAGATTAAAATTAATCTACCTTCTGTTATAATACAATAAAAATAATTGCTCGACTATGATTTTAAGTAACACTAATCATTTATAATATGCAAATACGATATCTATTAGGAGAAAGTAGAGAGCATCATTCAAGTGCTTCCTGAAGAAGTCGAAGCAAAGCCGTACGTGTCACCATCGCAGCAGGAAATTCTAGACAGACAAGCATTGGAAGTCGAACGAATCAGACAATTGTTCTTGGCCGATGATTTTCGCGAACGGGCTCTGATGAAGATGATGGACGGCGTGCTGGAAATTCGTTGGGAGGAGATCATCAAAATAGATGTGCGTAAGCCCGCGTGCATGATGGAAAAACAGCCGGAGCAATATACGCCTGACGATATTAAGGCCGTAAAGAAGTACGAAGCGGATGTAGAAGTTCTCCGACAAGAGCGCGAACGTTACAAGAGGATGCTCGAGGCCGATTATGCTAAAATCAGTGGACTTCTGCAAGAAGGCATCGACAAGTTTGATGTTAAATTGAAAGATTTCTTTCAGGTCTCTCTTTCTCTCTCTCACTGATTCTGACTTTTCATTGTCAATTCATCGATGACTGAATTAATTTTTTCTTTTACAATACATACTTTTATATTTATTGAATATTATTTACTTTATAGTTGAAGTTAACAATCGAAGCGGCGATAAATCAATTGAAGCTACGACACATTCGCGGTCGTATGCGAAGTCTGGCGCGGGTCGAGGCTGTGCGAGGGGATGACAAGGTGAAACGAGAGATATCCGAGAAACGTCAATACGAGGTCAAGCTGAAGGAACACGTGTGGAAGTTGCATGACATTTACCAAGACTTGCTCACGCAACACGACGCACTCTGCGTTCGCGAGAAGGCGATGGCGAAGAAGTTACAATATGAATTCGCTGCGCTGTCAAAAGTCAACATCGAGCTTCTTGAACGACAGTACAAGCGAAGGCCGAAGGTGTCCTTGAAGAACGTTGCTGCTCCTGATCTGCTCATCCTCGCGCAGCATCTTATAGATCATACCAAGCCCGCTTATTTACCGATAGATTGCATAGATTATTTAAAGATCCTCGACAATCTCGACATGAGACCTGATGGATTACCACAATCAATCGACGCGAATCACTGGAACCACTTCACCAAATCGCGTCGCCAGAAAATTAACATAGAACTGAAGATCAGAGCTCAGCAGCTGGAGATAGCCATGGTCGAGCAGACGATCGTGATATTCGAGCATAAGATCGATGCTTGCAAATCGAGCGTGGACCTCCTCAGGACTCAATTGAAGAAGGCGAGGGACGAGCGGGTGTTGCGCGAGCAAGATGCCGAGATACAACTGGTACTCAAGAGGGGTCAGGTGGAGCTGGAGCTGCAAGGTGAACGACGCGACACTGCGGATGCCATTTTAGTGCCGCGTAACGAGATCGAGCAAGTTAACGAGCACATTATCGCCGCGGGAGCACGCAAACTGGACGCTCTGAAGCGCACGATCGACTTTCGCCATGGGATATTGTCGGCCGAATGGGAACATCGTTGCCTGAGGATGCATTTCAAGGAATTAGAGGAAGATCTGCACTTCCTGAGGGATCTCACGGTCACTCGGGACATGCGAATGTACCTGAAGAGGAAGGCGAAGGGACTGCGCGAGGATAAAACTGCGGTGCGTCTCGAGAAGGAAGTCGAGCTCGCGAAGAAATCTCTGGATAAAGCCTTGTCCAAAGAGATGGACAAGCTGGAAAATCTCCGACGGAAGATCGCTTGCGTGAAGAAAAGAAACGCCGAGCTCGACCGGACAATCGCGGAAATGAACGTGGCGAGATGGGAATTGGAATATCAACGTGATGTCGCTGGAGAGATAAGACAATGCCAGCATATGGATCGGAAGATGCGCCTGTTTAAACAGCGATCCAATCTAATTAGGAAGCTTCAGGATAATTACGCCGAGCTGTTGGTGTTACAGATCGAGCGCGAATTATTGCAACTACGAACGTATCCAACATTGGAATGCTTCAAATCATTAGGTGATGAGGATAAAATATATTAATAATCTTTTGAGAAGACACGCTTCGAAAAAATGAAGAATTTAATTATCTAGGGTTTGCAGGCAAGAAAATAGAACTGCTTTCAAGATTCGTTTCTTTTAATATAACATATTACATATATCATTTTTCTGTTTCATTATCAAGATAATTATGGAAGAAGATATAAAAGACGCCTGAAACAATTTTTTCCATGATATTCGCGGCCGTTCCTTAGGTATACATCGCATTATCTTAATCTTCGAGTAATTTAATTAAGTTTATAAATAATTGCGATGTGTGTCTGTGTGCGTACGCATCTCACACTCCCAGAAACTACGAAGGAGCTGACGCCACAGCCACGCCTGCATTTTTCGCGCGCATAAACTTAGCGTAATCTCGCGATCGCTAATTTCGCCATCACGAGGCGGCGGTGCCCGGGCCCTCCTAAACTTCGCTAAATCACGATCAACGTGGCCGATTTAATCGGCGACGTTTCACTTCGCCCGTCTCACAAAGGACAAGCGGCAATTTGCACCGCCGGCATAAATCACCCGGCGACCCGATCTCGATACATAATGGGTGCCGCTCTCGCGGTCTACGCTTTTTTTCATCATAAATAACAGTACTAATAGTACACCGGCGAGATGAATGATGCGATGATCATGGCGATGGCGACGGCGGCGGCGGAGGATCATCGGGTCGCCGCAAAGCGCGCGTACGAATCAATTTAATCTGGGAAATTCCCAGGTGGTCCCTTCGAGAGGAAAGGAAAGCTGGAAAGGAGGAAAGGAGGAAAAAGTGGAGACTCATTCCGCGACGATTAGATTCCGTCGTCGCCGCGGCTTTAGATCCGTCTCCTCAGGATCAGAGTCGCCGCGATGTTAAAAGAGAGGGAACAGTCCACCGCGCGACAGTGTAAATATTTTCGACTTAATAGCGATATGATTTTTATTAATGGCGACAGTTTACACGTCCCGCGTGGTATTACGCGCCTTATTCTTCGGCGTCGTTTCCAACGCGCGCGAGAAGAGAGAACGATATCCGTGACAACTCGATCGATTAATCATCGAGTTCTACCGGTGACGCCAACACAATACCGCCGTTGTCGTGCACGGTGCTGGAGCGCGACGCCTGTTGTAAGGCGTCCGACGAGGAATACATTGCCAGCTGATTTTGTATTCACGATAAAAATGGGAGAGTCTCGCGTTATTATATCCTAACAATTTTGCACACATTGTATTACAATATTCATATTCAATCACGTTGTTGCTGGCAGCAATATTGCTTTGCTCCGATATATGTTTTACTATTTTTGTGTGTGTATGTATAATAATATTTTAAGTAATATGTAAAACATTCACAATAAAAAACATTATGATTCCATGGATAATAAAATTTGAGAGAAAAATATATCTCACATTCGGATAATATATCGCATTGCAATATTTATATAACCGTTTATAACTTACATTTCAATATTATAGATTTCCAATATCTTATTCTATATAAAATTTAATTAATATTTTTAATTTATTCATAATATATATGTGGTCATAAAATATTATAGGATTCTCCCTTTAAATTAAATTTCTAGCAATGGATTTAGAACGTAAATAAGTTGATCTTATTGGACAAACTATTTTGAACAATTAATATTTATGAATAGATCTCTTTGCAGGATTAATATGAAATTGTTTGCTCGTCTAAGATTTGCAGTGAAATTCTTTTAAAATAAATGGTAAAAACGCGCTCGCACGCGTGTTTACGCAACATCGCGCTACGAGTTACAGAACGAGTTACAGGATCCGGAATCCGCAACACCGCGGAAGAAAAACGGTCGTTATCGGGAGAGCCGGCCACTTCAATCAATGCAAATCAAATCGAGAGCCGCGCATTCGAAGCGCGTAGTCAAATCAACCGAATAAAAGCTTCATGAATGTAAAGGACCCTCTGAATGCGTACGCGGGCCAATCTGGTAATGCGTCTTTGCCTCCTCGCTCCTGTGTATCTCGTTCGGCGAATAAAAAAAAAAGAAAGAATATATCGACGTATCACGAAATGTCAGGTAGTCCTGTATAATAGACATCGTATTGAATATTACTATACCAGGGAACACGAATGTGATAACGGATTGTACAGTAAGTCATCTATCTTGAATATTTCTATTGCCAATTCGAGCGCAAAATTTTATTTTGTTGATTAATTTCGAAATAGAGGGATATCTCTCTCTTTCTCTTCGAAAAACGATCCATTTAATTATATTAAACAATGATTTTAATCTGTTGTATATTTCGATATTTATTTTTATTTTTCTTATTTTCATTTATCGATTTGTTCATTTTTTATCTTGCTTTTATTTTTTTCTTATTATTTAAGTACGTATTTTTAAATACGTATAATTAAATACGTATGATTAAATATTTTTCGCAAGTAAATGGCGCTTATCTAAAGAAATTATTATTAAAAATAACAAATTTTACGGGTCTTCTGTTTTCTGTTCCGAGCCAGGAACTTTACCTTTTTCCGGAGTTATGCCATGCAGCTCCGAGGCGTCGCGGGCAGATTTCCCGCAGGAATTCCTGGACTCAACCAGCTCGTAATAACCTTTTCGACACAGAGGTGCAATCAATTGTGTCGCAGAATGGATGGATGAATTTTCGGGTGCAATAAACGCATACGTATAAGAAAAAAGTTGACTTTATCAAGGAAAAAAAGAAATGCATTGGATAGGAACTTTGAATCACCTATTTTGTTTGTAAAGTAATTCACTGAGATAAACATAATATGTGCTGTTACATTTCACATACAATATTTGTGTTGTTGAATTTTTTTACGATATATCTATAAAGAATTAATACCTTTCTCTTCTCGATACCGCAACTTTTCCCTTTTAAAAATGCTAGCTCCATCGCTGCTATAATTTCGTAAATTGTTTCGAACTCCTACTGAATAATAGTTTATCAAACAGTAAATGTGTGAATCTGAATATTTAAATTTATAGGTTTCTCAACATTTTTGATAATAATTAAGTCTTACCATTGACAGATTTATGAAGGCTACAGCGCAACATAAAACACATCATATTTACTGGATAAAAAAGGGAATTATATCGAATATCTCTTCTTTACCTAAAATTTAAGAGTTTTCACATCAGTTAATTTAATTAAGGTTAAAAAAATGGCAGAATGCGAACTAGTTCAGAGTATTATATCGATATATTTACTTGATGTGCAATTATCATATTGAAAAAATTTTTCCAAATAGAGAAAACTATTATAAAATTATCAAATATATTATATCAATAATGTTACTTCGAATTTTAATATATTATTGTTTTGTAATTTTGTTATTGTTTAATTTATTATTAATCAGGTTATATCTTATCTTTTATAAAAAGATTCTCATTCGATTTATCAGAAAATCTAAATAACTTGTTCCTGACTTTTTGTTCATATACTTTTATTATATTTTATCGGATTTGTTATCACATATATACAATTATCATCATTATCCTTTGCAATCTGTCGATGTCCACGGGGGATGCAACGTCGATGCAATCACGAAGCATGAAGTAAACTCCCTCTCTTTCTCTCCCTTTTTCTCTTTCCTCATCGTTTCAATGCCGTATATGGCGAGGCGAACGCGAGACAGGCTCGTTGGCGCAATAAAAATTTGACACAATCGTCCACATCGCCGTGGAAGAAAAACGGTCGAACGGGCGGGCGCGGTGGTTGACGGAACGGGAGGGTTAACATCGGCTGACTTTACGACTCGCGCAGGGCGAAAGGGACGACAACGAAACTCGTTATTATCCCACCGTACTTCTTCGTGGCGTCCAAGAAGAAGACGGCCGCGGCTACGAGACGATGCCGTCTTGGGTCTCTCGGGCCCAACCGCGGCCGTTCCATGGGCCACTTTCCGATCATAAAAAGAGACAAAGATGCGTTCTTCTCTCTTACCCCGCGCGCGAGAGGCAGTAAACTCTCATATTCGCAAAATAAAAAAGGCGCTTGGGAGCACGCGCGCCGAGGAAATTCTCTCGCTCGCTTCGGAAACCCATACTCGATATATTACGAATGCGGATCGATTCTTCAAACGCTTCAGTTCTACTCTAATATCCGATCGTATATCATATAATTGATGCTTATTATTTTTAATGTTTGTTTGCTCGAATCTTGAACGATGAACGAAAACTAATCATGCGATATGAATAACACACATCTATTTTTATAACATTAATTAACATGTAAAATCTTCAAATTTATTTAATGTATTGATGTTTAACACAAATCTTAATGCAAAATATTAATCTTTAATGTAGAGTAAAATGATGTAATATACTTATAATGAAGATAAATATATTTCATTGGTAATTGAAATTTACACAGTTACTAATATTACAATTAATAATTTTTAATTAATTGAAGCATTTTAATTATGAGAACAACTTTTTGAAAATATTGAAAAAGACGTTTTTCCCCGAAAAACTTTGGTGAAAAACGCTTGAGTAATAAACAAAAAATAATTTTTTCTAATTATAAAATTCGACGAAATATAAAAATTTAATAAAATAGAATTAAATTTTAACTCAATAAAAATATCGTTCTCTATTTTTTCTTAGGAAAGCATGAACTCCCATTTATAGTACCTTGACCTTCATCATTGCTTTTAGCAATATCTTTTTGCTCTCTTTCCGCTCTTGTAATTCTTCTTTTATATATTTTGTCCCTAGTCTGTTGGTTAAAAAAAATATTATAATAGGATGTACCTTTATGTAAGGCATTCTTGCATTTTTAAAGAAAAATATTTGACATATCAAATAGAAAAAACATATATATAGCTGTCACCAGTTATATTTTACAAGTTATATCGTCATAAATACAATGAGGAAACATATGTAAACATAATGATAATTACTTTTATAAAATTGTTAAATGATTAAAAATACTTATCAATAAGTTTTATAATTTTTTTCCTACAAAATTATTAATTTTGTAATTTTTTAAAGTATGAAATCGCATTTAGAGCAGTTCTATGCGATTTCTTGTTGATTCTGTACTGTCATCTATTGACTCCTGTTGCCGGACGTTTTACATCGATTTATCCTATATTAATAAAATAAATGTCAAAAGAAAGTTTCATCCGCTTTATTCCAGGATTTCGAAAAAAAAACACGATATTCTAATGTCAAACGCACAAAATGCGGAAAGTTTTTATCGTATCGCACATTTTCTCCTAGCTTACTCTGAGGAAGCAGACGCATACTTGAGACCGAGCGAGTACTTTTGTTCCCGTTGGTCCCACGGGTGGACTCTGCCAAGACGTGACATTAATCCTCCGTAAGCTGGACGTTTCTACCGCGGCAGGATATTTGCGTATGCACCGAGTCGACGTGTGCGAAGTGGCGGCGAATCGGTTGGGACGCGTTAACATCACCCTTCGTCCGTTTTCGGCGGATTGGACTGAATGCAGGTGACGTTCCATCCCGTCATGGTACCAATAGTTAACCAACAGAATTTGCGAGGCACGACCGATTTTCGCCGACATACATTATCATTTTTAGAAACTTCGTTGTCGAATCAAACGAAAGATTGTCAATTTTATAAACGCAAATCCAAAAGGAATTTAATTGTCACTTATATGAAAATAAAAAAAAGTAATATTAAAGCAATTAAAGTAATTTAAAATAATAAATTAAAATATAATTCTCTATAAATCTTTTAATTTTAATAATTTTAATAACTTTTTTATAATGTCGTATAAATAGATTGATTGAAATCAATGAATAATGAGTTATATATTCGTTTTCCTGGACAAGCAAAATGATTTCTCGAGCGTTTCTAGAAAAGTTGACTTTTTTGTTTCTTTAGTTACAATCTTTAAAACTTTTAAAAATCCTTCCTGGACAAGTTTTCTGACATAACTTTCTGGAGGATCCGTTCGTGGGCGAGCTTTCGGCTCTTTCGGCGCCGGCCGCGGTGGAGACTTGAAATACGACCGGTGCTTATTATCATCTTTATTCTACTTTGTAGCTTGGGCGCGCGAGCGAACGAAGTAGTAGAAGGAGGCCTTGTCGGTCGGACTTTACGATTACGAGACTAATCTCGTTTTAATGACAGGGTCCCACGTGGCCGGCGAATAATGAAGTGTCAAATCGGCTGGGCGCGGTGGGCGTTGTTTTCCACTTTGGGTCCCCGGCTACATATATGCGGCGGTGGGGCCCCGGTAATGTATTCCGCGGGCAGATTTTAATTAGCAGCGGGAGGATCTCGCCCTTTACCACCAGCCCCACTATATCATTATGTTCTGAGACTCTCCCCGTATTACCTGTTTCGGAAAACGTCCCGCCAGATGTTTCGCGGCCGTCACGCTCATCACGCCGAATTTTACGCCGGCTTTTTGGCTTTTGGAAACTCGGGAGGCGCCTTGTCTCCTTATGGCTTTCTGTGATATATATTGTTTTCGAGGTGGAAATGTTGAAGAAGCACATTATCTAGTGTCAGGAAAATTTTAGCGTATCTAATTCTAGCGATTCTAAGAATAATTCGATTTTTATACGCGGCATTGTGTTTCCAATGACGGTTCTTGAAAATTTATTATATTGAAGATTTTTTAATTACTTAATACTTTAACAATTAATACAATGTAATAGCTAACTAATATAACTACTTGTCTAAATTATAAACGAGAGAGTGAAGAAAAATAAAAATAAATAAAAAATATACAAATTAAATATATCTTTATTTTGTGTATATTCGTAAATAAAACCGTGTAATTATCAAAATCATTTTCCTGAGTGATCTTCAAAATGTTTTAGCTGTCGTTTGCTGCTCGTTGTTTATTAAAAAATTATTAACACTTAAATTATATGATAAAAACAAATATTAAATACAATAGTTTTTTAACTTCTTCCAGCACGAGTTATATTAGTTGTACATATAAATATTTAACTAAATACTTATAAACGAGAGAATTTCGTTCCTTCCCCTGCATCAACACTTGAAGAAATCCTAACTTAATCCAAACTTAATTTTTATTAAAAAACAGATAGATTTGAATTAAATTAAGATTTTAGCCGTAAAAACTCAAAAATATAAAATTGTTGTATACATTTTTCTTTTTATTTTGGGCGAAAGTAAATCCGTCGTGGAGCGATAGAAAACCGCTGATTACTAGTGTAGTGTAACGAAAACTTTTTTCCCACAGCGATTGATACGAAGTGGACAAACAACGAGTCCTTGCACGCCGTCCGTGTGCGATATTTACGATCGAGGGAGCGTATCCTCGAGCGTAGTGCGCAGAACAATGCGTCACGTGTAACATGCGATTGGTTGCACGCGACGAGCGCGGCGCAATTCTCCTTACTCGCTCGCGAAAATCACATGTGCACTGTCCGCCGATGCATAATGAGTTTGCATGCCGATACCGCAAGAAGCGATCCTTGTCGATGTTGCGGCAACGCATACTCGGTCGCACGCCCGACGGATGATTCGCATGGAAATGTTCCTCTGCGCAAGGAGCCTGATTCTCTCACCCTCGCCCTCCCTTCCCCCCTCTTCCTCTCTCTGTTTCTCTCAGACCTGTCTTTTTCTCTTTCCCTGATTGGATACTAATGACCATTGCCACGTATCAGTAATTTCGTTTTTTCGCCGACGGTGATTCCGGGTCCAAATGATCCTGTTTTTGACTAATGCACGCTATTATGATGAACGAGGACGTCCACGGTGAAGGGACTCGGAATGAGTGGAAAATGATGCGTTACGATCAAATGCATGTTGCACTCAAAAAAAATGATCCTGCAATTACAGTAACAATTTTCTAGATACGAAAAATTAATTGATAAATGATTAGCAAGTACTGTGATATCGCACATGTTTTGCACTTAATCAATCTAAATGACAAGAACAAAATTCATATCCGAACTGTTAATAAAATTTAGAAAAAAAAAAACTTTCTGTGTCGCTTATCCATGTTAAGCCTAATCAATATTTGTTGTAAAATTGGATTGTGGTATATACATAAATAGTTTCTCTTATAAACATCGCTAATTGTCATATCAAACTTTTTTATTTATCCAATGCAGCCATTGATATTTGGCAATGGGACCTAAATTTGCCAAAAGGTATTACTAGAATTTGCTGCTAGAAATATGTTATAAACATTATTCTATTACAAAAAAGATTGCAATAAATTTTTGTTGTAATAACTACAAATCCATTAGCAAAACATTTTTTTTTAATTTTGAAATAATTAGCATAATAATTGCGAATAGCCTCGTAATAATCGCATCGAATGTAATCGTGAAAACTAATTTAATAATCAACGATTTATTCTCGACGTGCATAGTTGTTATTTGAAAATCAATTCCGCCGACTTATCAACTTGTATATGTGTATAAAATTTTAAAAATCCGCATCTAAAGGTTTCGCTCGCGATAGATCCGGGCGGATACATATAGTTTGCATAATTAAATCAAAGTCTCGTTACAAAAACGCATGAGAGTGATATGAAAAATAGGTGTGCCTAATAAAGCAGCCAATTACGCTCGCGTCTATCGTTTTACCGTCGAAATTTCCATTCTCGGAGTACAGTCGCACGGATGGGGCACATTTTTTTCAGGCAATTAGGAGCGCATCAAGCGACCGCCATAAATGCGCCAGGGACGGTCGAAACGAACACGCTCCGCGGTTTGCCCCGAACGACTTCCCATTCAATTAGCGCGAGCTTTCCAGCCACAGCTATGCTAGTGCACGCACTCGTGATGACCCTTTCTGAGAGGAGACGAGTGCGTATCATTGTACATTCACCTTTTAAATCGACACACAACGAGATTATTATAACCATTTCGAATAACGATATTACGATTACAATTTAACGACCAGTTAAATTGCCAGTATATTTAGCTATTGGAAATAATATTATTAATAATAATAATAGTGATAATCTTTATTATGCAAGCAACAATGATAATTGTGAGCGATTTAAAAAGAATGATTATTGCTCTAAAAGGTAACAGCTGTCAGCTGATATAATGCCTCTAATGTATACTCTTTGAAACAGAGTATAAACATAATTATGTGAAAATGCATGTGCATGTATGAAAAGAGAGAGTGAACTGAGAGTAAATATAAATATATTTATGTATGTATATAAGCATGTAAGAGAATGATCAACGCGAAATAACCAAAAAAACGCGAAATACCCGATACATGAAATTAATATTGAGACCGACACAATGGATAATCGAAAAATAATAAATAGGAAAGACAGATAGTAATACGTATTCGTCATGTGAATTAAAATAATTCAAAGCAACCAATACTGACGATAAAAATTTTTCAACATTAAAGAAAAAACCGTTGTAAAATTTCATAAAAAATACGGACAAATGTCTACAGTTTTGTTGCCTAAAATTTTCCCAACTCGGATGTTACATTTTTGGCTTAAAATAGAGTTTATGATGCGTAGATTGCGAATATGCAAATTTCCAATGAACTGAGTTACCGTTTAATTTTTATCCTTAAAAGAATTTTTAATTTTTACTCTTGAAAAATATTTATTTCCCCAGCCATTTTCTCTGGAACAGTAACTTGGTCCATCTGGAAATTTCGCAATCTATGCATTATAAAGTTTACTTTAAGCCAAAAATGAAGTTCATCTCGAGTTAAAAAAATTTGAGTTGTCCTCATTCCTTTTGTACTTTAATTACAACATTTTTAAATAAAACATACACATTGCGACTTCTTGAGTGAAAGAACATATCCCTGCCTCGTCTAATCTTTCATTAATATAAGAATATCCGTTAATAGAAAAACTCATTCCACGTTAGATGGAAATTCGATTACGCGAGCCGGACTCGTTCACCCGATATACGGTAAGGGTCGGCGAGTATACTCGTGCGTCACGATTCAAGACTGCCGATTGCCTTGAGAAAGAGAGCCAGGGAGATCGACGATCTTCCACTCCGTAGGCCCCTTTTTCCTATGTGGCCGCTTTTACCACTCTCTCTTTCTCTCTCTCTTTCACACATACACACACACTTTTCCTCTCTCTCTTTCGATCATCCCTCCTCCCTTATTCCTTAGCGCATTCGTACCGATCGTCTCGTTTCCACGCGAAATCTCGGCCGCCATTAATTCAGCGCCGGCCGACAGGTCACTCGAGTAGAACAGCCCATTACAGATATTACAAACTTGGCATAAGCTCTTTCCCTCCCTCCTCCCCATTTTCTTTCTCTCTCTTCCGTCGACTCGTATCAAATAATTATTATTGTTGTTTGCTTTGCGGCTCGTCCGCTGCCCTATTCCCCCGGCAATGCTTCAATCCCTTCCTCGCCGGATCCATCGCGCCTTTTCGCGATGGGTCGTCGAGGTGACCGGCAATTTGTTTCTAAATTTATTACCGATGACTGATATATAGGCGGGTAGCGTGCAGTGCGCGAATGCCTCCTCCTCCTCCTCCTCCTCTCCCTTCTTTTCTTCCGTGCTGCGTCGGTGTGATATCGAATTGGAATCGGCTCTCGGGACCATTGGTCCCGGCCGCTCGCGGCTCTCGACTCTTGACGCGCGCGTTACGGAGGGCCGGCGAGAGCTCGATAAGGGTGCGAATGGACTTCGGTACAGTCGTAATAAATATCGAAAGGGAGAAGAGAAAAGGTTTCGCGGCTGTAAGAGTCGCGGCGGATGAATCTTGTCGAGGAACAGGTCGACTCGACAAGATCCTCATCGTTGCGTTCGCAGCCGGATCTAGAAGCGTTCTTGAGCTAACCATCTTTTTTACTTTCTTAAAAATTTAAAATTCATCATAAAAATGAGATTGCAAATTGTGATATTTTCATTTGAAATGTTATAAATCCATTGAATAAAAAATATTTTATAATTATATATAATAATTAAGGGAGACAACTTTAGTTTCTTTAGAAGAGAGGAAGATAAAAAAGAAAGATTGATAAAAAATATGCAGAAACAAGTTTTTATCTTTCAATCTTCGCATGATGACGTTTCCCTGAATAACGGTTCTCTGAAATTCTTCATATTAAAATTACCTAAATCGACGAGAAGAAAATAAGAGAGGAGAAAATAAGAGAAGACATCGTCGCGACAGCGAAGTAATAAAAAAATGCGCGAAGAGAACTAGAACGGACGAGACCGGAAATCGCCATTTTACAGTATAATCAACTAGCTGCTCGACTAGATCGAATTAGAGCGGTCTGCTACACGCATTTCACACGTGCTTCGACGAAAGCGAGGACCCACGGTTCTCACGTTTGCGTGCACCACGGAGAGGGGACGGTTTGCAAATAAGAATCGTACGAGGAGGGCCTGGGTCTCTCGAAACCACCTTAAATACAGGTCACGCGTGCTTCTCACCCGCTTTCTTTTTGCACCGCCGTCGTACTTACCTGCTGTCCGCATGTAAAAGTTAAAGATTCCGTGGACCGGCATTCAACCGCATGATTTGTTTCGTGTACAATAGAAATGACGTCAGTCGATCGGCGATATAGATAGGAATTCCTACATTGATCAAAATTGGAGAACAAAATACATTAGAGTTGCACGAGCTAATAATTTGTCTTGTTTTGTCGAAATTCCAGACAAGATCAAAACAAGAATTTTATTCATAGTTATCAAGATAATATCAAGACTAGAATAGTCAAGATTATTGTGATTTTATCAAAATCATTGGTATTTAAAAAAAATATTATTTATAAATTATTTATAAATTATTTATAAATATATTATTTATAAATTAAAATATGTATATTTATAAAAAAGATGAGAAAAAAAATCACTATATTGTACGAACTTAAAAAATTTTATTTAATAAATAAAAATTTTTGTATTAGCAAATTTAGAAACAATTGATACAATAAACAAAATAAATAATATAAATAATATAATTCTCTGATTGTATGTATGAGTAAGCTACGCCTGCATTTTGGCATTACTATATCCAACTACTATTATAAAAATAATGAATATGTAGTATCTTGGGAAGTAAACGGATGGCAAAAATATTAATAATTATCTTAAATTATTACATTATAAAAATTATATGTTAGTTATATTAAACAGTTGTTCAGTATTAAATAAAAATTGTTAATAAAATCGAGACAAGACAATATATGTAAGACGAGATTTTTGCTATAAAAATTCATTCAAGATCAAGATAAAATTTAAATTTTTACAAATTTTCAATATTAATACAATATTTTGTTAAACCTTGTGCAACCCTAAAATTTGATAAGTTTCTGCCATTTAGAAAAAAAAATTCCGAAAATTCTTTCATTTTAAATTACAAAAATTCCTTTGATTCTATCGAGTCTAAATTAACGAAAGAAATCCGTAAATGAAGGATGATACGGCAGATGGTATTTTTTTTAGTAGCCTTTCGGAATGACTGTGTCATTCTCAGAATGCTTAAATTATTAAATGATACGTCTCATGAAGATCATCGGAAATAGTGCCTTGGTTTCGGTAGCTGTGTGTGGCAAGATGTTTGCATATACTGTATCCGTGTAACCCATCTCTTCGCTTTTTTTTTTCGGAAAATTATGCTCGAGCTCCATGCAAATCCCGACGGCCGATGGGAATGACGGGCACGACGATGCAAATTCCTAATCACTATTTTCGCATGTTCGCCACGGTGTAGCTGAAAAATAAGAGCGCGATCGCCGGTTTCGGGCCAAGAAATGCGTGGTACCCGCCCTGAACCCGGCCAAATCACTCACGCGACCCTCGATCAACAGCAGCGTTAACGCTTCGTGCGTTTTGAGCGCACTCGCTTTTTTCCACCGTTCATTCGACGTCCATCGATCACAGCTAATTTCGGGTACACGGCGGCGCCCGTGCATGATGATGAGCCATACCTTCTGTGCTTTCACGATATACGTGCGAGGAGCCTCTATCTCTTTCCTTCTCTCTCCCTTGCGTTTTGTATTTTTGACCGCAATTAGTGTCCCGTTGCAAAGAGAAGGTATATGTGATCTATCGTTCTCTTTTTTTTCGTATCCCGATCCTTATAAAGTAGCTTGAACGCTCAACGTCGAGAAGCGAAGTCTTCGTGATAGTCTTCGTTCCGAAGACTGATAATTCAATGAATAAGAGACAAGAACAGATTTAAGAATAAGAAGCGTCACGAAAAATTGCAAAGGATTCAAATATAATAATCAGGAATGTTATAATCTTTATTTATTTCTAATCTCTGATCTGACTTGTTAATTTTGTTAAGAGCTTTCACAATATTCAACGCTATAAAGTGGATTAAATCCATAATTTATTAAGTTTCCTTACTTTAGAAACACATGGTTTCGTATCTCTAAAGTGAATTACAAATTGCGGACTTTCTGCTTCGCATTTCTCGTAAGCTTGATCGATCGATATCGATGTCGCATCGTCCCTTCTGATCATTGAGGTCAGTTCCCGATCACGTCAGGATTCTAATTCGTCGATACCACGAAGCCAATAAATCAGATCCATTTCTATGAATTTAATGATCTCGAAATGAAGCTTTCCTTTCAAGAAAAATACACATATTATATCACAAACATACTATCTCGAGAGGCTTCCTAATTTTTGGTTTTAACATTGATCAGTTTCCATAATGTTGTTGCATTCAACATATCATATCTCTGTCGCAGACGTAATTACGTTAATTTTCACTGAATTAGGAAGCTGCTCAGATGTTGAAACATCGATTCCTCCGAGCGTTTGTATCTCACCTGTCCTTCGAAAGCGAGGTATGAGTCCCTTGGCATCTCGTCGAGGACGCGCTGGTCTTTAAACTTCGCCGTTTGTGCTCTCGCTCGCTCGTCACTCAACCAGCGGTAAGTTTCTTCGTCAGCAGGGGCAGCAATTATATAGCAGTAAATATCGTAACAACTTTTCTCTCCGTACGTTCTGGCGCGAGAGCGGCCCAGGGTACGTTTAACGCGCAAAGACTACCACGAGACTAATTATATAATTGCCGAAGAATTACTTACAGAAGAGTCGCCTCGCGGACCATCATTCAGTGACATTCCCGTCGTTTTTACGAGGGCCTGAGTAGCAACTCGTCTCCAAGAACCGGGTTGTCTTTCTCAATCTTCTTCCCCATCGTTCATTCTCTCCGTCTTCTGCCTTGAGTCTCTCTCTTGCGTGATATCTCAACGTTAGTTCCCTTTTACACTGGCACTTTTCTAATTTCGGAAATGGCGACGATGGCAAAGCAACAAAGCGCGAGAGCGTGAGAATATCCGAGAAGACTCATTTTCACCATCGAACGAAAGCGAAACGGATAAGCCACGATTCCACGATGCAGTCCGTCGCATGAAATCTCCTCGGATGAGATTCTATTTTCCTTTTCCGTACAAAGTTGTTCATTCGGCCGCGCAATTGCGGTCAGAAGCTGCGTGAAAACTACACCACGCACGATGCATTCTTCGAGCTCCCCGTCAAGTTTCTTTTCGCGTTTTTGCGCGCCTTCCTTTGATCCAATCCAAGTATATACGTCAAGTGCGAACCGCTGTCTCGCAGTCTATCTTCCTGGATCTCTTCCGAGGCGATTGATTACGTTGTTACGCTTGGCTTGTTTATTGGTAGATGTAAGAGAAGAAAAAAGAGAATATAAGGAATATCGGCAGAAACATTATTACATCAAGTTTAGTTATGTTTCTTGTATTGTAAAAATCTCTTGTATATAAAAATTACAAACATCTCGTACTTATAAAATACAAAATAAACTTGATAGAATGAAATGGTGTAATACACATTTGCTTAAATCAGAACAAAATATATTTGTAGTGAACAAATTGGTAGGAAAGTTTACAAGAATTTATTAATATTACCATTAATAATCATCAATTATATTTTATAAGCTGCAGCCTCAAAAATACAGTGAGAACATATATGAACATAATGATAGTTATTTTTATGAAATGAACAATATGATTAAAAATATTTATCAACAAATTTTACAGCTTTTTTCCTTAAGAATTATTATTAATTTTGTAATTATTTATATAATTTTTGTAATTTTAAATATAAAATTGCATTCAAAGCAATTCTGTTGCGGTTTCTCGGTCGATTGTGTTGTACTGTCATCTATCAACTCCGCTTCAATTACACATATTTTTCTTGCTTATTACAGGCTATAATAATCCAAGCATATTTCTATCCACAAATTTTTTCTTATATTTTTTTCGATAGTGTTATTAAATTTACCATGATTTCACATCAGCCGATTATAATTATTCTCTCTTCACTATAGCTCCTTCATTTTATACGACATCAGTGTCTGATCCGGTTTATCGCGCAAATTGAAAAAGAAGAAGAGGAAATGCGATGTTCGATTTGCACGTAAACGGATTTAATCGTTTCTTCTATACACGCGTTTAAGATTCACCAAGACTCGCTGTCCCAAGCAAAGTCGCCACTTCTCGAAGTATCGCGTTAATCTCCATATCGCGTGCCGGAGTGTGCTTCCTTCTTGTACGCAAGAATACTATCATCTTGCGAAGGTGCGCACGAGACATCGATTTGATACGCGGAAGTACGGCGTGCCGTCACGATCGTGCCTCGAAGTACTTCGTCCTCTTCTGAAAAGAATCAGATTTCGACAAATGGATGAAGCAGAGCATTATCGGTCGCAATTTTTATCCCTTTACGCAGTGAACAACTCTGTCATATTTTAATGGAAATACCATTCTTCAGTAGAAAGCCTTTATAAATATGGGAAAAATAATAAATTTTTTTCGATTAAAGACAAATCACATTTATTTGAAAATTGTAGAATTTTTCAGATTATTAAATCGATAATTATAATTTATATTATTATTTATCATCATATATATAAATTTATATTATTATTTAGTATTTATTACTTTTTATTTCTTAACAATTGATTTATGGAACTCAAAGAAATTATTCATATTACATTTCCTTTTTACGAGAGTAAATAGAACTTACAGTTTCTTTTTTTAAAGGGAATACTTTGCATATTTAGATAAGATCGAGTTTCTCTTTAAAGGACGCGCCGCAATTTTACCGTCACACCCGTTGCAGCGCGGCTGATGCATTAGCACGATTATGGAACTCCAATTTGTTGCCGTTGCCGGATAGCGGCGTGTTATCGATACCGACGATCGTGGTTTTGCCCGCTTTGCACGAAACTAAGATGCGGTTACGCCATTGAGATTATGATTATTGTCGTACACGATTTGTCATTCTGTCGCGATTGTCGTGATTTCTTCTTCTCGAAAGTCGCCACCATCAGATATTGCGATAAACTCACCACCTATTTTAGATATATGAGAGGGAATGGAAATACATACACACACAGTTAAAAAATAATTTCAGGTAATAAAAGTTTAAATTTTTCGAACGCAAATGGTTTTCAATCGCAAAATACATATTATTTAACTTTCAAACTATTCGTCTAATTAAAAAACTTTTTCAACATAAACACGTTTTTAATATCGCAATTTTCAAAATATTATTACAATTAAGTTCTTACATTATTATTTCATATTATTCTTTAATACTACACACTTGTAAATGTCAATAATTTTAATTATTGTACGCGCAAAATATATTTTACTCTCAACTCAATTATATTAAATAATAAAAACTCTCAATTTTATGTGCGCGTTTAATTATTAAATAAATCGATTCGAATTTTTCTTTTTCTTTTTTTGAAAAATTATTCTCGAATAAATAAATGCGCAAACGTTCACTTTTTCTTATGTGCAATCGCTGAATATTTTATCAAAATTATTTCGTCAAAACTCGATGGAATCATCAACAGCATCGTAAAGTCGATTACGCTAATGCACTTATTGTTAACATTAGTCGCGCTACTATAAATACTAGTCCAACATTTTCATCATGCCTAAGATGTAGGCATCACGGTAAAGCCGTTCTCGAGGTAGAACTTTTTAATAACAACATTGTGTCAGAGAGAACGATGACGCAACTTGTTTCTTGCTCTTGCTCGCTGCGCGAGAAGCCTAACGACTACATATTAATCGTAACAGTAATCTTTATCGTTATTACGGGATCGTTAACGCGCTTGCGGCCACATATACGCACGCACGCACACACCATGTATGCGTCATTACGCGGCCATCCGACCCGTTAACGCGCGAATGATGTAATTAATGCTAGTCAGCGGGGTTGTAACCGCGCGCGCAAGGCGCGTCTTCCGCTTTTTACGCAACTCGCGACTCGTCACGGACATGCGGCTTTTTATCATCGAAGTCTCCTGTGCGTGCATACACGTGTGTGCGTGTAAAACCGACTGGGTAATCGTGACTGCGCGACATGATGGACGCTGCGAGAGAAGTGCACATCTTCCGGGAGGAGACCGTAGAAAAAAAAGTTGCTTTGAATTTTTACATCCGTATAACGTTCTTTCGTGCTCGATTTATATTTGATTGAAAATTATACATGGCATGTCATTTATACTTTATCATAATTAAAAAAAAATGTTAAATAGTTCAAAACTACGTGGATTATATAATCGCGAAATCGATATTATGGAAAAATAGCATTGGAAAATAATTGCAATGATGAATGTTTGATGTAATACAGTTGCAGGGATATTTTTATCCAGCTTGCAGTATTCGTTCCCATTCTCAGAATCAGGTGATCGATTCGATATTCCCACATGTGCCAATGAATAGCGCTTCGTGACCAGCCTGTCCCCTTCACGAGGCGCGAATCTTTGTCGCAGAGACAGACACGAGAGAAGTGTTCCCTTCCTCCTCGACGTTCCCTCGGAGCAACAAAGGATCCTCTAGAAAGGAGTCGGAGCTCGCGGCATCGCGTGTCACCGCGCAACGATACCGCAAAGAAACTCCTCTCTTCTCCCGGGAATCTCTTGCGTCGCGAGACGATCAGAGGACGCGGGGAGAACTTGTCGCGCTTGGCGACAAACAAAAATCCGATACCCAGATGGTGGCCCAGTGGTTGCATCGCGTGCAGTGTCACTCCAACTGACGCATCAGGAGGAAGGTCGCACCAAGGGAAAAGTGGTTGCGGTCATCGTGTCTGGGAATCGATCCCCTCGAGATTTCGTTAAATCTCGCACAATCTTGAAGTCGGAGTCTATACTGTCGATTCGAAAAGATCTAATAAACGTGGATCTAGCGAACACAATTAAAGCACAATGTGGAGATAAAAAAATGCGGTTAATAAAATTTCTGCTTAAAAAGAAAAGGACTACAAATTGCTCAATTAATACGTCGGCAAGTTTTGACTCATTAATTCAGTTGCACCCTATATTCGATCGCATCGAAGATGGCATTTACGAAGGAATCTTAGTAATCTTGCGGAATGGCATTTGCATTCTGGTCAATGTTACTTTATCTAGATTGCAGGTACTCTCGAGATGATTATCTTGTTCACGAAGGTGTAAGTGGCATCAGACACACGAGTGCACGTCATTGTGATAAGATCATCGCTCGTGGTGTGACGCATGATTGGCTATTAAGATCGGCGACATAAGATTTCGATATCATCAACCGAGGTGCAAACATGTGACCGATGGTGCGCGATAAAGACTAACAATTTCGTTAACCAATTTTGAGATCGATTCTTTCTCTGTAAATACATGGTTTCACAAGAAGATAACTCGAAAATTAAGTTACAAAAATTTAAAACACATTGTAAAAAGAGAACACACTTTACATGTATTAAACATGGTATTTTTTACTCCTTTGAAAGATTAACGTATTCGCTTGGCTCTCATTTGTGTATTGCGATTTACATCGTCTCCGCCTGATTAAATCAATAAGAAGTAACACTTTACGATCGATCTCGCGACGAGATAATTTCCCCTCTCCGTTCCAGTTGGTTGCACGAGATACCAAAATTAGTCTTGATATTGTCTTGTCTCGAAATTCGAGACAAGATCAAGACCAAATTTTTAATTATTAGTTACCAAGACTAAGATTATTGATTTTTACAAAAAAATTATATGTATATTTGTAAATTAGATGTAAATCGCATTTGTATCCTGTATGTAATTGCCTTTCAAAAACGAATAAACTCACAAACACACATATGTTTTATCTTAAATTATATTATAAAGATTATGTTAAAATTATTTTAAACAATATTCAATTTTAAAAAAAAGTAGATTTATATTTTGGATAAAAATAGCATCGAGATAAGACAATACAAGACAAAGTTTTTGCTACAAAAATTCACACAAGATCACAAGATTTAAATTTCGAAAATTATTCAATACCAATATACAATATATTTGTACGATTACGTCTTGTCTCGAGTCTTGTGCGATCCTAGTTCGTGGATTCGCTCGTTCAGCGCCGTAATTCCTGCTGGCCGGATCGGACTAGGACACGACATGTGCGGGACGCCGAAATTACCGTGGCGCGATCTTTATCGGCGGGACGGCCGAGAGCGAGAGATACGACGGACCGATATTCACGGTTCGGCATGGAAGCTCGCCCGTGGCGTCTGATTAAACGGCCGAGTGGCCGCGGCTCTAACGTGTGTTTAGAGCGCGCCGCGCCGCCCGGTATATACGGTATATACGGCGGTCGGAGCCGCGGTACCTGTTCGTACCATGGCGATTAGCTCGTATCGCTCTTCGATTAAGGAACGAGCGGCATCCGATATACCCCTATGCGCGTTCGATCGAACGTCGCGCCCCTCGTGCACGCGTGCCGGATGTTCGGTGTGCGATTGCCGGATTGGATGCTAGACGCACGAAATTCGCGATTCGCGCAGGTGTCCAGGATTCGGCGGAAAAAGTGCCTGAAAGTACCCTAGCCACTTCGCCCTGGCTAAGACTATACGAGCGTTGATGATACATTGGATGACTAAGAGGACTAATTTCCATGCGATGGGCAATCGTTGCGTATATTTCCAGTGATTATAGGGAATATTGGCGTGACAATAATTGAGGCGTACACGACCGAATAACGATCTATGTTGCATCAGGCAGGTTTTTAGAAAAAAAGAGGAGCTTGGAGAACTACAGACAGCTTTCCAAACTCCTCTGTTCTGTAGCAAGTGTGAAAAGAGGAAGTTATACAAAAAAATTTTATTTATTAAAGTATATTTATTCCTTCACAAAATAATAAAATAAAAATACATATTTTTGATTATTAAAATGAGAAAATTATCGTTAAGCTAAAGAAAACTCTGTACAAAGTATCTATTACGCAATAATTTGTTTCTGCTTGTAGATTGAATGAAGATATGGAAAACATGATTTATATTAAATATTTAATTAAAATAGTAAGATTGTATAAGAAAGAAAACTTATAAGTATAGGGGAAGAGAAATAATCACAAGTATACAAATTGCATTGAGTGTAATTATTTTTCGGTTAATACGTTTCTCACGCGATCAAGTAAAAGTTTAATGGCTGACTAATACAGGAAAGTAGCTGGGTTTTATATACATATACATATATACTCAGCCTAAATAAATAAGCAAGTAAATTGAAATCTAACAAGAATAAAATACTTTGCTAGAGCTCTTACTTAATCAGCTGTATTAAAATTTATTATGCCGCGTTGCCCATCTGATTTCCATATTTTCATCCCTATTACAAATTTAACATAGAAAGTAAATTTAGAATTGTTTCCTTTTTTTAATGAAAAATTTGTAGAAATCGAAGCAGAAAAGAAATCTTGTAATGTTTTACTGATTAATGTTTTTTTTTTCGTGCAAGTTATAAAATAGACAAGTCTTAAAATCATCTGAGATGATTAAGATCTTGTTTTATTAGACGTTTATCCGATCTGTGACAGTTTTGATATATTATAAGCGACGTAATTTATTTTATTGGGTTATCAATTTATTTTTGTTACTTTTTAATATATTTAGAAAAAATAATTTAGTTTAATTATATCATTGAGATATTAAAATTTTCAAAATTAAATTTTGATGTAAAATAAATTAATATTAAGAAGAAAAACAGATATTTCTTTACATGATTGTCAAGTATAGAGTCTGACTGAAGACGTAATTATTAAATAATTATTATTCAATTCCAATAAATTTATATCTTGAAAATAAAAATTAAAGTAATGATGAAAATATACATATAATTAGATCTTTATTCTATCCGTGTTTCGCAGAGATTCGCTGTCAAGAGCGCGATCAGCTGGCCCAAACGACCACGCGAGAGCAATGGTGAGGCCCCCGCAGTAGACGCAATGGACCGGGGATATACGATATGGACGGTAATGGACGGGGATACGCGGGGGAATCGATGGGCGAGTCGACGTTAACCGAGAAGAGACCCGCCTTCTCTCTCTACTGTTTTGTCCTTTTTGCCTTCCTTCTCCCTGTCTCCTCTGGCTTCCCTTCCCCCCCTCGTGACGAGCTCCCTGCGAGAGAGCGTGCACTTACCTCCACCTTCCCACCCTCGTTCTCCCACGCTGCACCTGTCGTGCGCACGAGAGCGTCCGGAGAGGTGGTAGAATAAAGCTCTAGCCGGGCGAGCGCACGTACTCGGTAAGGTCGAAGCTAAATCCATTTATCTCGCGTACATCGGTGTTACGTACACGTTTGCGAATAGGAAAAAAAATAGAGAAGGAGAAATATATAGTGCCAAACTCGCAGAGACACAGAAGAATTTTCTCTTGATGCTTTAAATTGTGCTTAAAAAAAAAGCTTTCCGAGAGATGAGACTTTTTTCAGACGTACAATGTTTCGTGAAATTGAATTAAAGCGCAAAGTGAATTAAACTTTACGTTACGTAAAGTAAAGGAGAATATCAAGGACCTGTGAATTGTCTCGAATGGTTGCTGCAATAATCTGTAATGCTAATTTTATCATTCTCATTACTCGCCAGCTTTACGAATAATTTTATCGTAATACGCTATTACATAATCGAAACTACTACACATTTTAAATATGCAACACTTTCGTAAATAAATAATTTAAAAGTGTAGATTTTTTACATTTTTTTATTTTTGCATCGTGCATTATAAAAAATATTACAGAATTATGTGAACAATAATAAAGTTACACATTAAATAATGGAAATGTTATACATTTATCTATTATTCATCGCGTAATTTTACACTTATTGTTCGTGTAATTTTAAATACTTTTTTCTACAATGTGATTCATGGAGATGCCGAACACCATTTGGAGTTTAGCCGGGATTCGATTTCGCGTGCATCCGTTATTAATTCCCAGTCGGGGGATAGCGTAACTAGCGCGAGAATCGAAGGATCCCTAATCTAATCTGCCTGGCCGATTAAAGGCCAGAGTCCAAACGGGACGGCGATTCGAGCCCCCTTTTGCTCCGGAGGACGACAGGCCCGCTCGCTTACGTGTAATTAAGCGTTTCGTTCGGGTGGACCCGACTACGAGACACTTCTAATTACTGTGCTCTGCATTGTGTTGGTCCTGCGTTGTTTTGTTCGTTGTTCGCGATGGTGGACTTACCGATGAGCAGTCTAAGCGGTCGCGGAAGATCCTTCAAGTCGATCCATAAACACATGTAACTATCTATTTGTCAAAACTTTGCGACGCGAGTCACAACTAGCTATTTTCGTACGTGATAATTGCATGTTCGACGATATAATTTGATAATAATTATTTTGGAGAAAGTTTTACTCTTTATAATTTGTAACATAACATTTTCTTTTCCTCCGAAGATGTAATCATTCAAAGTTGGAATAATGTCATTTTATGTTCTAAAAAAATGCAAATTTTACTAGCAATAAGTACACAAAAAAGTAAATTGGAGTAAATGTCACGATATATATTTTTTAATTTTAAGTTAAAATTAAAATATTTCCGAATATTATTCTTTATATAGTATATGCATAATTATTTCTCTATAATTATTTATAAATACATAATATAATATATTAATTATATATATATATATATATATATATATATGTAATTAATATATGTGTACATATAATTAGCATCTGTATCATATATTCATAAATAAATAATCATAGAGAACCTATATTCACTTAGATCTCGAGTTCCATTACTATAACGCGAGTGTAATTCTGCAGAGTCCAGGGTGAAAACGGGCCTTTTGTCAGAGAGATTCTCTTTTTCGTGATGCCCGCGAATTATATAGTAGGCGTGCACGTGCACGCCCGCGAGATCCTCTGATAAACGATCCGACATCGTTGGCAAAAGAAGGATCTTCTTTCCGCGAAAACGAGGTCGCCCCGCATTAGAGCGTAGACAGGGGGTGAGGTCTTTCTTTATATTTCATTTTTCCGCACGCGGATCTATCTGTCTATATCGAAAGCTCGATGAAACGCTACCCAATCTTCCATCAAGACGAAAAGAGATACGTGTATCAATCTTGACCTCACTCGACACATTCTTTTGTCAAACATCCTCTTTTCATAAATGTTATATGCGTTTTAATCGAAGAGAAATATGTTAAATTTATACTTTTTTATAAATAAATAAAATGATTTATCAATTAATAAATTTATAAATAAATAAAAATATTTATAAATAAATATAAAAATGTATGAAATTATCAATAATATTTTAGTAATGATAATACAATTGCAGTTGAATTATAAAATTGATAAGGGAAATTTTAAGATAGATCTGTGGCTAACCAGTGCAATATAAAGAGGAAAGGAAAAAACACATTCAATAAATTAGTTTTGATAGGTATTTATTTTCATAATGATGAGTGTGTGTGTTCTTTATAATCGATCTATAATATACATCGTAGCATTCGGTTTATACATAATTACAATTGTAAATCTCGCTCGTCCTCTTAATGCGTAGTAGTAGTGGATTCGTCGTGTGTCGCGGGAGAAAGGGAAACTTCGCTCGCTCTCTCGCGAAAATGTAAAATGAAGGTTCATATAGAAAAACGCGCACCACATACATACGCACGTTCCCGAAGAATAATCTCGCGCGCACCGGCACAAATTATACATTTATATCCGTAGATACGAAAATAATGAGTATATATGTACAACCAAAAAATTATATTAGGAGGAGTTCGCAAACTCCCGGTTCTTGACCGAATGACTCCGAGTGAGTTTTTTTTTCCTCGACAACAGGAGCGAATCCTCGGGATTCGTCGATTGATTTTCCATGTGAAAACGACAAGGCGACTTTGCAAGTCTAGAGGAGGAAGTTTTACTCGCGGCAGTGCCCGCTACTGGCCGCTCTAGTGTGAATCAATGATTGTGTGTCTGTATGTGTGTGTGTGCTGTGTATGTTTATGTATGTGTCGTGTGAAGTTCCTAGGAAACAATAAATAAAATCTATCTATTCTCATTTATCTAGCGCGAAACGCCGTTGCTTTGATTTGCTGGTCGATCCACTGTACGTCCATCTATATCGAACGTCCCCTACCCTTCAGCCTTGGAGCTCTATGGAAGGTATGCTCCCTCTCCTTAAAGTAAGATTGCATTTCTTTCTAGCTGCCGTCGTCGCGACATGATACACATCGCTTCTCTCTCTTTCTCTCTTTTTTTCTCCTCTTTATCCGATACACGCGTCCGGCTTCCTCTTTACATTTACAAAATTAATCGTTAACCATATCGCGTCGGATGCGTTGGTAGAGCTTAGTCGATATAATTACGCGTTTACATCGAAAGGTACTATGTTTTATATTTTATATACAGTGGTAGTAACTGATTACTGGTTAAATAGTGGCATTATTCGCTAAATGTATGTTATCACAACGATGATGAAATTAGCCCTTTGGAACCGCGCCTCCGAGTCCGCTTTACATTCTTCCCTTATTCCTTTTGTGTCGGTTAATTTTTTTTTCTTATTTCCGATTAAATAATCTCGATAACGAGACTCGATTAAGTGACACTGCCGTTGATCTCGATGAATAAGGGAAATTTAGCGGACGAGACGAAACACTTTGGCCGAACCGTTCGCCATGTTCGGTATCGCGCTCGTGAAAAAAATGACCGCCACGCACGAATATGAATATTTTCAAGATCAGGCAGTTTAATCGACCATTGAATTTTGAATTTATATGTCAGCCAGTCCCATTCTTATGATTCTTCACAATGATACGAAGGAGGTGCATGGTACGAATATATTCGCGTGCTGTTTCATTGCTCGCTTTAGATTATATCAAAAAAATCAGAAAACCCACAAAATTCTCATCCTTTTTTCTCAAAAGTTTCTAAATTTTATATTTTAATTAAATTAAAATACTTTTCTTGTAAATAGAAATATCAATTAATACTGCACAATACGATATTTGTTTTCTTAATAAAAATGAATGATTTTATATCTTTGTGTGGCATTTTCAAATTTGTCATTAGTTTTCTTCAAAAGACCAATTTTTTCTAAAAATTATCATGTATAAATTATCATTATTACGCATATTATTCGGCTATGATTAAAGGAATTAAGATCCTCAAAAAAAATGTCAATCAATGTAAAATTGTAAAATATAAAAAATTTATATATATAATTATATATTTATATAATTTTTATGTACATTGAACAAATAAATTTTGTGCAATATATAATTTTGCATATTTATATTTTTTGTACAAATTTTCTATATATAGAGTATATATATAATATAAATAAAAATTTCATTCTATAAATAAATATCAAACTCTCTTTCTCCCTTCATAATAAACAGTAGAATATTTATACAGCTTGTATAAAAAAAATCTGTGCCCTTTCAGATTAAAATCATTCAATTTTATTCAAAATGTAAGAGGAAATTTAAATATAATTAAGTATTATGCAATATAATCTGCATGCTAACACATTCCAGTTTAAATAAAATCTTACACAATTTAACGTTCTTCCTGAAAAATTTATGATTTACTGGACGTGTGAGTTTTCCAAGATTTTCTTGATGCATCATTATTATTGTTGAATGTAGAATTTAAGATTGTCAAAGTATTAAAGTATTTTGTTAAGTATCAAAATATTTTGCGCAATGATGTTGATTGATCAAGCGAGATTGATCGGCAGCGATTCAGCGCGCGATTTTTACCCTATCATTTCTGATAACGCGTGAAATAAAATTTCCAGTTTGACTAGATCAGGTCAATAATTATCCTGACGAATGAATCTGAGAAATTGAAAGAACTGGCAGGCAAATATTACCACGTTGGAACTGGCTCCATGGGCAGATCTTCGACCTTGATTAAAGGACTATCGTATCAATCACGTGATGGTCGATCATCCCGTATGCACTCCGCTCGATATTGCACGTTATTATGCATGTCCGTGAACGTTTTGAATAACGTTCGTGAGGACCGCATCGTCTGCCGACCCTACGTAGAAACGAGATCATCGGTGATCGATCGATCGGATCGAATCGCCGTTAAGATTTTGGCATCACAGTAGGGGATAATAATCGTGTCCGCGACCGCAGAACGAGATCGGTCACGAGCCACTGCTGGTGGATAGGATCGGCAAATCGCGGTGGGCCTGGGGATCCCTGGAATGCGCGTCCCGCACGGCCCTGGAGCCAAAGACGCGCTCGCAGCCGGGTATAGTACATCTAGCCTCCTCTTTACGATCGTCCAAACCTGGCGAGGACATGGGCGAGGCAGACACATGCCTGTTGCCCTGTTCCTGGGTCAGTCTCGTTAGGTGGTTCAAGTGCTGATGAGTGAGGCCGTTCAGGCCGGCCAGGTGAGATGCGAAGGAGGAAAGACCCGGGAAGGTAGCGCCGAGATGCGGTGGCAGCAACAGCGGGTGCGGCGGTGGTATTCTAGCCGCCAAATCGATCGCGGACGGCAAACTAGGTGCTAAAGGGTATGCACCCAAGGCGCCTATGCCGGCGTCGGCATAGAGTCTCGCCAGGAATTCGTTATGCAGCAACGGGTTCATCTGCGAGTCGTCGACGCGCGGTGATAGACTCGGCGGCAGACTGGACGAGAGCGGTGGACTCGACGAGGTCGACAGCAGTTTCCGGTGCAGGTTGAGATTCGCCGAATGGCGATCGCGAGATCGTTTCGAGGGGAAGGCTGCGTTACAACCGTCTACGCTGCAGCGATGCATCAGTTTGAGATGAACGTTTTGATAGTGGGTCTTGACCCCAAAGTGATTCTGAAAGACTTTGCCGCAAGCCGTACAACGGCGCGGATTCTCACGGTCGAGCGGCACCTCCTGGGTGCTGACGAAGCCGCCGTTCTCGTAGCGCGCGTACGTGATCAGGCTATTGTCCGTATCCATGGCCGCTGTGGAGGGTGAGGCGCTGGATGAACGAGAGCCATGTGAGGAGTTGTCCATGGTGGTCTCCTGGTGGATCGTGAGGCTGATAGGGCTGGTAGAGCCGCGGCCAGACCTCGAAGCCACCCGCTGCGTCTCGGCGTACGGCATCGCGCATCGACCCTGCGACAAGGACTCGAGTTGACGCAAAGTGTTGATCGAGGAGTCGTGGGAGAGGTCGTCGGCTGTCGTCGGACGGCTGTCGACCGAGCTCGGGGCACGGGGGGGATCATCGGGACGCTCACCTTCTTGATTGCGCAGCGCGTCGTCCGCATCCTCCTCCTCTTCCTCCTCATCTTCCTCGACCTCCTCCATGGGCTCATCATCGTCGTCCTCCTCGTCCTCCTGGTGCTCCACCTCGTTCACTGCTTTCTTCTCTTCCTGCGCAGACGTCTCGGCAGGTTCTTTCTTCGCGATTGACTCCTCTTTTGCCTTCGTTTCGTCGTTCTCTGCGCTCTGTTGCCGATCTTTCTGCTCGGACGATGTGACGTCAGAATTCTTTACCGCAACTGCCGAAATTGTCGTTGACATCGCTCCACTTGGCGTGTTCAACGAAGGTGCATTATCGTTCTTTGGTTCCGGAGTGATTTGTCGTTTCGGCGATTTGATGCTACTCGCTCTCGAGCTCAAGTCTCGTGGCTCGTCCTGAAGTGGATCCTCCGCGTTGTCCTGGGAAGAGATAGTGTCGCGTCGATTATTAACGGACGCTGTCGTCTCGCGCTCTCTATTAGCGGCATCCGGCGAGCGCGAGTCCGATTCATGAAAACCGCCTCTGAGATTTCTCGGTGAGCCAGGAAGTATCTTTCGTTCTTCCGCTTCGAGCCTGGACATTGACATGTCTTCTGGTTGATTTTGAAACTCTGTCATCGGCGCCGGCGCAACGACGCTGTCCGACAGGCAACGCCGTTGAATCCGCTGCTCCTCGTCGTTGGAAGAATCACCGTCCGTGGACGAGGAATGCACTTCTACCGGCACGGCACATCTCGTAGGATGCTGGGACTTTCTCTTGCGCACACCTCGGTTATGGAAGGAACTCGAGTTAAGTGAGTGTTGGTTCACGGAGAAGGACTGCTGATCGACCGTGCCCATCGAGTCGTTGTCCTCATTGCTATCCGGATTGCTAGCGAGATCCTCATCGGCAGTGTCGCCAAAGTAGAGTTTCGGTCGCTTCGCTAGACTGAAGTCGGCCGGCTGTTCATCATCGTCAACGCGAAGCGGCAATCTAGATGGCAGATTGCTAGTTTCATCCTCCGCGACCACAACGATACCGCCGTCGTCGTCGTCTTCATCTTCCTCGCCTTCCGGTATCATGGACGATGCCTGAGTGGACGGCGAGACTGTGCCGCCACTAGGATATGAACTTCGTGCCGGTGTCGTGGTCGTGGTGATCGCTGCGCTCGTAGACATCGCCACCGGCATGGTCGTCGAGGCCGTAGTGGTAGTCGATAGACTCGCGTTCACCGACATTCTCTGCTGCAGCGCCTCGTCATACGGTCTGCCCTGGCCCTGCGTAGACGACAGGTCTAGATGCTTGAAGTCCAACGCGCATAACGAGGCTGGCGAGCGAAGATCCGGCGGCGGCGTGAGCAACGGAAACGTGCCAAACGGCAAATGATTCAGTCCGGTGGCCGGTACGGGGAGTCCGACCTGCGGCGGCAACACCAGGGCGTGCGCCATGGAAGAGCGGCCGTCGTGCGGCGAGATCTTGCGACGTAGATGCGGCGAGTGCAGCTTCGGATTCGGATTGGCGCTGTGTCGGTTGCGCGATCTGCGCGAGCTGAACATCATGCTGCAACCCTTGACGGTGCACTGATGCATCTCTCGCAGATGCACCGCGCTGAAGTGGATCTTCAGTGCGCCCTTGTCGCAGAAGGTCTTGAGGCAGACGTTGCACTGCACGCGTTTCTTGCCAGTCGTGGGATTGATGAAGGGCGTACCGAGGTTCGGCGGTAAGTTCGCGGCGGCGCTCCACTGACTGCCTGGTCGTTTGCCTGGTGAGTGCGGCTTCCTGCCAGGTATACCGGATGGCCTGCCTAATGCGCCCTGGAGGGACAACGGCGGGTGCCGTTGATCAGAAGAAATTATGTGCTTCGACAAGGCGGAGTCTCGTCTACTCAGATTTAGTGCGCTGTCCGAATTCTCCTCGTCGTCGTCGTCCTCTTCCGAACCGAACTCACTGCTCTTCTCACCACCGCTGTGCACGTCCGTGGGTACAGTTAACCCGGCACCGATCCCTCCAGGCGATTTCCCCATCGGTGGTGGCGGGAAGTGCGTCGGAAAGCTCGGTGGTAGAGCGCCGGAAGAGACGGCGACCGAGAGCGGATGGCCGAAGGTCAACGCCGACGAGGAGACAGGCGCGACCGGCATGTGCGGCCTCTGCAGCTGCGACGCCGCGGACGAATGATGGGGCGGACTGTGAGGACTCTGCTGATTCCTCATGGACTTCCGATTTTGCAGAAGCTGCTCCGCGGACGGCGGTGGCGGCGGCAACGGCGGAAACGCCGGCAATCCGAGAGTGCCCAGTTTCCGGAAGTCGAACGGTTGCATGCTCTGCAGTCGATTCAGCGGCGATACCGTTAGATGCGAGTCCAGGGAACGCGGTGGTGAATTCGCTCTGCTGACACCGCCGATTGGATTCGCCGTCGAGTAGTGCTTCTGCGCCGTCGGCGACATCGAGGAGTGCGAGATCGACGACGGCGGCGGGGGCGGGGGCGGTGGTAGCGGGGGCGGCAGCCGGGAACCCGGCGGCGGTAGCCCGCAATGTAGCATATGCAACGGGGGTGGCAAGTGTGCTAGTGGCATCGTCGGCGGCGAAGGTCGTCTGCTCGGTGACATAGCATCCGTACCCGGCGTTCCGGCGGCCAGCAGCAGCTGCTGCACAAACGGACGCGTCTCGGCGAACCTGAGGAACTGCTGTAGAACCAGCGGCTCCTCCTCAGCCGAGCAGATACTCCATCGGTCCAGCACCGGGCCGTTCTGCGAGTCCTGCGAACAGAGGACGAAATGAATTAATGTCTCTTCGAACTTGAAGAACCTTTCCGTCGACAGATTGAGGAAATAAGTTAAGATAAAATAATCAAATAAAAAAGTTATTTATTTTCGAGGGAGGCATTACACGATTACGTTTGTGTAATGTCGGGTATGTTTGTCAAAGTCATGTCAAGGTTTCTTTCAAGATCTTTTTTCAAATAGGAACTCTAAATTTTTATCATATATTCTTGTGTAGCTGATGTCGACACGTTTTCAAAATGGTATGAATAAATTCTTTTTCCTAAAAAATTCCTGAATCATGCGAGTCTTCAAATTTACATTAGCGTTGACATTTATTCGCTAGTGAAGATTGCACGATCAGATTCATATGTCTCCATGTGTTTTTGCGTGTACCGTGTACCATAGATAGATACGTCTATAGACACTTCTATAGCGTGTACCTTTCTCTGTGTTGTATATCTTTCTAGCACCTGCTCAAACGGGATTTGCCTCGTATCGCTTTATCGTTACTTGAATTTATTTCAAGAAAACGAGCGGAGAAAGAGAGAGAAAATAACTATACCATATTATATAAAATATTATATCAAAATTTAGAAAATCAAAGCTTGTAAAAAATATAAAAATTCCATTAAAAATCACTTTTGTTCTTGAAATACTTGCATATTTATTTTCTTGTTAATGATGAACGTTGTTGAAAAATTATAATTATTATACATTATTTTCCTTTTAAGGAGAAAATTATGAATATATTGTAATAACTCTTTATATATGTAAGATTTTCTAAGAAGATTCGCAACAATGTATTCTGATAATATTGTCTTTTTCATGATGAAACAAAGGACAAGGGACTTTTTCGAAGCGGTTTCCTACAACGTTCATTACCTATGTTGGTAAATTGCCGGTGTTGACGATTACACTGTTTAACCTATGCGGGAAATTGCGTAAATGCGCAAATCAACACGCGGCAAAGAACGCGCGATATCGTCGATCGATTCACATAATCGCCGGCGGTGGACAATGATTTATTCTTATTCGGCTGTAATTATATCATCACGAGAAAAATGCTTTTCGTATTGTCAACCGCAGAAGGTCAGGCGTCCCGTTCGCGGTCCGTTACTTTTGTGAAATGGAATGCGCAAAAACCGGCTGATAAATAAAAAGGATTGATTGATGATGCTTAATGTAGCGGGTAATTAGTTCTGCTTTGCCTGTTAGCAGCGAGATTGCATTTAAACGCGTTAAGGATTTAACCTTGCATCTCAACGGATGTATTGTATGTACATACTCGATCTGTCTTCCTCTCGTACCTGCTATTAACGATCCCCCTTTTTGCGATCGAATTTTAGCGATTTGTCATCGCGCTCTATTAAAAGACCCCGTGTATTTAACAGTACGAGAATAATTTGATCCCTCGACAAATTCCAATCAATCTCTGGATTCGTTTCTCCTTCGCTGGAAATTAAGTTAACGGAGTAGTAGTCGCAAAAAAAGTAATGTATAATTATATATTAAAAACACGCGTTGCACTATAATTTTCGATATTTTAAGAAATATTTTCAAGACTTAAGAGTCGTTTCCTTCTTGTTTAATTCTCTCTATTTCCTCCGGATGTTTCTTTGTCGTGATTTCGCTCTGCGATCATGTTACTTGACAAAAGTTAAACTTTTCGTCTTGGCCCCTCTCGGTGAGATACGTATCCTGCCGAGAGGAACGTAAATCTGGCGATACGCTTTCGACGTTTCACACGATTCCGCGTCACGTATATCGCGCTCGTGTGGAGTCACGGCTTCTTATAAATTCGGGGTGGCCGCGTATATGGAGCGTGAGTCTCTCTCTCTCTCTCTCTCTCTTGCGCTCTCTTTTTGTGATTTGTATATTTATGCATTCCGACGAGCCTCGCGGACGTAACGCAGGACGCCCAGCGCCGCGACGCTTTTCGCGTCCCGTGTATATTTCTTCAAGCACGCGCACGCGCCACCGCGTATGCGTACACGTCGTACATACGCACACGGCCGGAAATGTGTGCGCGAAACACACTCGCCGTGACGGCGGACACTCGTGACCGCCGCCACTCTGGATTCGATCGCGGGAACGACGTCGTTATTTCTCGCCCCGGGCTAACCGCAAAAATAAAGAATGTCAGACGAATGCTGGCGATCACGCCGCCAGATATAATAGGCGCTGCCACAAAGTTTTTGTTCTCTTTGATAGAATCGATTTCGGCGACGTCATGGTATATTCGGCAGTTCTCGATCAGACGGAGCTATTTCTGCGCCTTCTTTTTTATAAGATAAACAGTATACATATATGTAAAATAAGAAGAGAATGCGCCACTTGTATATAAAATATTCTATAATTTAGTTCCATAGAAAGAAGATATGTAGTCCAAATTGATCGAAAAATCTTAAAAAGAGAAAGAGTAATTGTGATCACTGAGAAAGAAGATCAACTATAATTGCATAGTAAAAAAATTATAGTCCAGATTCCTATTTTTTTTATATAGTTGTTACTATTATAATGTCGATAATAATAACTTTGCATAATATAATAATAATTTTTAATATAATTGCCAAAAATAATTATAATTTATCATAATTACAGCTATATTTCTTTCTTCAACGAGTATATATGTATATAACATTTATTATAGAATAGACATTTATTAAATATAAATTAATAACGCATGGGCTAAAAAATTTATTCTTTCTATTTAATTATTATACATGCATATTAACGAGATAATATATATTTTATGAAAATTAATTCAGTTTATCAAGACATATACGCATATGTGTGTAAGATGAGTAAAAATCCAATTTTCGCAAAGATGCTAAACGATGTGGAGAAAATGGACGACACAGTATCCAAACACGAAGTTAATTGAAACCATATGGATAGAAAGACAATGAATAACGAATAACGACGTACCGTTACGTTGCGAAGTATAATTTTCCGATTTTTACTCCCGTCCGACGATAATCAAACGTCAACGCGACAGCGACAGCTGTGACGTCCCCGTATATTATTTCTCTTTTAGATCGCGCAGAGATTATCGTTTGATGATGCACGAGTAATGTCACACCGTTTCTTATGTGTCCACAAGTGCACGACGTCCTCTCTCCGGTTGCTTCCCGCGATAATGGGCTTGTCTCCGCGTACGATGCGTGCAATTTAAGGATTTTTACGCGCGTCGTGACACCAGGCACGCGGGAATTTATCATGCCTTTCTTTGCGCGCATTCATTTTCCTCCATCGATCATCGCGCGGCCAACCCGTTGTACAAGTGCGTCGAAATCGGTATTATGTTTTATTGAAAGTTATGTAAATTACCCTCGAATAACTTCACATATAATATCAATTAAATATATATACAAGAATCGGCAAATAAATTCCAAATAATCATTTTTTTAGTTGGCGAGAGCTTCTAGTCATCCATCGAATTAAAAAAAGATACATCTTTTTGTTTCGTGAGGAGTCTGACGTTTTTCTGTAATTTCTTTTGCATACCAATCGCAATAAAAATGTATACTTATCGAAATTATGCTAGGTATGATTCTTATATACCGGCAATCTTCTGTCGTGTTCTCTGTCGAGATACGATCTAAGAATTCGAAAAAAAATAAAAAAAATGTGTGCTATATTCCCGAGACTTTACACCGCGAGACGTCTATCATTTTCTACAGTAGCTGTCGATTCTCGAGAGGCAATCTCGAAGGCCATGCGGATGCTTTTCCCATAGATACTTGACGAGAGATTCGACGGTGTGCGCGTCATCATTCACCCGCGGCCGTATTATACACACATGCGTGACGTTCAAGGGGGAGGGACGAAAAAAGGGTTCCGCGAAGCGCTTAAACGCGCTTCCCTCTCGTCCTTACGTGAAAGGATCCACAGTCGTGTCTGAGAACGCAAGACTACCGTGTACCGTGGGACTCGAATTTTAATCCCGCACGCGAATGAGGCTCGTTCCGACAACGCTCGACCTCCCTCCCTCCCTCTCTCTCCTTCTCTAAATTCCGCAACGTGGAATTTCACCGTTTTGTGTGCTCCCGAGTGTCCGATGGGACGCGAGACGTGTGGGCGTTGTAAATTACGAAAAGAAGCTTTGACGCGCGCAAGGAACACTAAAGAAGATGAGAAAGATTCTTATTACAGTGTACATACATCTGAAATATACATATGTGTAAATCTGACAGAGTTATCATAATATAATAATATATTAAAAAATTAAGAGGATGTCTTCTCATATGTGCTATTTAACACTGAAATTAAAAATTAACTTGTTTTATAGGTTTTTATTATAACAGTTATCCAGTCTACAACGATATTTCAAAAATTCTGTATAAAAATTACTTACATTTGTTCATTTCAATTTTGAATGTTGCTTTATCGAGTAATCGCAATTGCAGAAGTATGTTGCTTATTAATGAATAACAATAAATATTTAAAACTTACTTTTAACATTTAACAGTTTTAATATTTTATAGATTTTTTTATTCTAAAAATTATTTAATCTACAAGAAAGAATTTAAAAAATCCTGTTTTAAAATTTATATTTTTTCATTTTAATCTGGATGGTGCTTACCGAGTTATTCCAATTACAAAAGTACGTTGTATTATTATTAATAATAAAAATTTAAAATTTATTTCTAATATTTAATTAATTAAAAAATTCTCATATCTCTTAACACACAATTTTTTTTAATCTTACTTTATAAAGTGACAGTAACACCGTGAGCGAATAGAATAGAATGCGTAACATACACGCATAGTCAAAGTTCACTTTGTCGTTCGGCGATGCCTTTAATTAAATTTCGGATAGATGTAATTAATTTAAATAATAGCATGTGTACACGTCTTTCAACGTTTCACATATACGAAACGCGACGCAGGACCCTGGGAACTTTAGTGGCTGGTATCCAAGAATAAAGGAGGCGTCAAGAACAAGAAGCGTAGCATTACTGCGTTATTGCATAATGGATAATTACGAGAGCCGAAGACGTAAGATAAACCTCGTTTTACTCGCTCGCTCATTACGTTTCTCTTAATCCTCTATGTCTCGCGTATGTTTCGCATAATTCTTGCTTCGTTCACGCAATTCCCTGTATACTTTGTTTATTTTGTATTATTACTCATTAATTGATAATGGGAATCTCACTCATTCGGCTAATAATTTAAAAAGTTTGACAAAATTTTCAGACTAATTTATGTACATGTATGGATCGATTTCAAAAATATATTTTTTCATTTTAATTTTGAATGCTGTTTATCGAATCACCGCAATTGCAGAGAAGAGAGTTACATGGTTTATTAATAATAAATATTTAAAATTTATTTTCAATATTTAATTAATTTGAAAAAATTCGCAAATCTCTTAATATGTAATTATATATATTATATTTTTTAAAATTTGAATCGAACTTCACATGCGATTATAACACTGAGCGAGTATAAAATGCATAACATTCCCCTCCTAATTATTTCTATTCAAAAAATAATGACTGAAAAATAAATTATATATATTACTTTACTTTCGGATAAAAAATAATCAATTTACGATTATGTTAATTTATCAAATATTAAACAAGAGGCATACGTAGGGAAATACGTGGCACGGCGCGCGTGTGACAGACCGTTCCAGTCCGTGGCGCCATCTGGCGGTGCGTGCGATTGCGGCGCGAAGTACGACGCAATTCAGTTTTCACCGCGAAAGAAGCGGCGATCGACGCGACGGAGTAAGCGGAGGTAAAGGAAGAGGAGGAGGATCAATGGCGGCGGCGGTGACGGCGGCAATGGCATCCGTGACTGGACACTGCATATGATTTCACGGTAAGTGGGCCCCTGTCTTATTCGTGGGTAGAAATCGTAAAGATCTCGCGTGGATATCCGCCGCTAAATTGGATTGCAGCTACCTGCGTCTATCCTCTGTCCTCCCGCTCTCTCACTCGCGCTCTTTCTCTCTCTCTCTCTTTGAGTATTCTTCTCGCTCGCTTCTCCTCGCTCTTTGTCGCGGCCACCGCAACTGCGTCGTTTTATTTCGACTTTACTCACGCGCTCTCGTTAGCGTTGCGACGATCGTGCGGACGAGGAGAAACTGTCGGCGAAGTCGCGACGAGCTCGGCCGCCGGCACGTCGTAAAATGTAATCTCGATGCAACATGAGTTTCACCGAGGTGACCGGGAAAATGGCGTCTTAAACCCGCTACCTTGTACCCGCGCACGTCCTGGAGATTTTACTTTTGCTAGGTTTTTAGGGAAGAAAAACAGGCCTCTTTAAATGCCGTCAGATTTTAAAGGTTCTACTCGAATATACAAACATCATCAATTTATATTTATATATTTATATATTTTGTCTAAAAATAAAATAGTTTAATCTAAGCTAGGCGATATAAATTTCTCTTTTAATATTTTCAATATTTATCCCTGTAAATTCAATTTTCATTCTTTTTTTATTTTACGGGGTACGTCATCTTTTTGTACTAGACAGATAAAGCTTGGAAGCATTTAAAATTCAGTTAAATATGTACAATGAGACTAACATATTCTTATATTTCATCTTCGTCTTTTATGTATATGTACATGTGTGCGTAAACTAAAGTTAAAAAGAATTTCAAAAATACCGAGGTTACGTCATATCCTGCCAAGATGATGATTTACAAGTATGATCTCGAAACTGTGCGATACGCAATACGTTGATCTATTTTCTACTTACGTCACTTTTGTTCGGAACCTCTCTCGTATATCATACACCGCATACACAAGATTCGCGGACATACGTGATATTCCGTTAAACAGCTGCGGGAAATAAATATTTTCGCGTAGATATTAATCGTAACGCGTATATCTCTCGTATTGACAAAACTCCGCGCGAGGGATCGATCGCTAAATGTGCGTCGAAAATGAATGCGTGACAAACCGAGAGACAGGGAGCTTCGAGAGAGAGAAAGAGGACACGAATTCATGTCGTAAGTTATTCCGGCCGCGAGCGATGCGATGGCCGGCCGCAAACATCGAAGAATGAACTATGTGACTCTGATCGCTCGATCTTGTACATTTAACGCTGACATTATCGTCGGATAATTCGCACCGAGGCTCGCCTCCGGGCGATCGAGACGTCCCGAAACGCATTCCGACGCGCGTGTGTGTGCGTATACCCGGGTCTGAGGGACCCCGGACTCGGAGCGCCATGTGAGATTTACATTCGGAACACGTTTCCCGTCGTCACATCCCGTGGTCCATGAGAACACCTTGCTCGTTCCACTCTTATCGAGGCCCGAGACGTCGCGGCTAATCGTTGGCGATTAGCAAGGGAGTAACGGTGCGCCGTTAATGTAATATTAACGCGATTGGAATTTTGATACTTTGCACACGCCTCGTTAATGTTACGTTTTAAGATTCATGCCGGCATCAGTGTCAGTTGGCTTCGGTAGGCGAGAAAGATACACGCCTATTAGGAGATGCGCGTTTTAGAACTCGTTTTTAAAACTCATCATTTTTAAAGCGCCCGAGTCGAAATTTTGATTCTATGTTAAACCTTAAATTCTGCTATATAATAGAAGCTAAGATAATAAAAGAGGTCTAATCCAAACATAAAATTTATTTCTATGTTAAACATAAAAGTGTCTGAAATTTCTATTTCCAATTTAGCATTAAAACAGGTTCTTTTTAAGTACTAACTTAGGAAACATGGTAGATTCAAATCAAACTTCTATTGAAGCTTTATCGTCTATGCATATGTTTCATATATATAAAATTATTAATAAAATAATAATAAACAAAATAATAAATAAAAAGAAATACGTAAGGTGCAAATTATCCTTAAAAATAGCATCAAAATAGCATCAAAATTTTGAGTCGGGTAAACTAATTATAAAACATTAAAAAAGAAACTTCTTTCTTTAAATTATAGCCAGAGATATATTGCATATGTGTGATAAGAGATGTGGATATATAAATTTTGATTTATCGTGATTTTTCCTTCTTGCACGATGTTTCACACGATATTTATAATGACTGATCAACCTTTCATGCATTGCGTTCAATAATTCCATCATCTTACTGTCAGAAATCAAAGTCTGCTTTTCGGTTTCGCACTCTGTAATTTTTTCTCGTATTGGCTTCTTTCTTTTCCTCTTTTCCTTCTCCCTTCCCCCTTTCCCCTTGACTCTTCCTGTTTGCCTTCCTCCCGGTCGTCATCATCGTCATTCCACCTCGATCGTTTCGGTAGCCATGTAAATGGCATGTCGAAGTTTTAATTCGCCGATTGCGCGCGCCCGATTTTGCGTTTCCGCTCGAGTGATCGATCCGCGACGGTCCCAAGCTGATCCCTCCTGCCCCTTCCCGATTCGCCTCTCTTTCTCTCTCTCTCTTTCTCAAATACTCCGGGATCGGTATCCTCGAATCGTCTCTGCTCGAGATGTTCTGTAATTTACGGTTTTGGCTCCCATCGAGGTGGAGTAATGACAGATCGATCGGCTCCGGGCTACCATCTTTACCGATTTCCGCTGCCCGGCCCTTGTCTGCTTTACGTCGCTACTTTCGATATTACGATTCCCCGCGAATGCCTCGCGCGACGACGATCGATCCTGGGTCAGGCGATCTTGACGGGTTTCGAATTCTGGGAGACCATCCGGTGAAGGACTTGTTGCCGTCGTCCTTGACGCTTCTGCCTGAATCCAATCGACAGTCGGAGATACTTTGAGACTGATTGTGAGATGTATTGCCCGGAAATATTTCCAAGCATCTTCGTTTGTAGCAAGAATATCTAAGTTTCTAATATGCAGGTGTGATATTTAGCAACTAATTAATTTCAATCGTCGACAATTTGAAACTATCATCAATTCTTGCGTAAAAAGTTGCCAACGAGTTTTTGCTCCTTCAATAATATCGTTATCGTTATCATGTTAATTGTAAAATGCAACAGTAATTTCTCGTGTATACATTTCGAAGAGATGTCTCTAATAAATTCATGCGAAATATTCGATTTCCAAGAGAATTTTAACACATTTACGTTTCAACTTTAATTTTTACTAATCATAAAGTGTATCAGTTTTTACGACCCGTCGTGAAAAACTTTCATTTTCTCTCGGATAATAACGCGATTTTCAATCGTTGAATTTTCCTCGTGAAAGGACTCCGCGGAATCCTTATGGAAAATGGCTTTCGGTTAAATGTTTCGAAACTTTGCAAAAAGATAGTTCTCAACATGTAGATTAAAAGTGTCCATGGGCATGAAGCTCTAAAAATTCGAGATTTTCAGCTACAGCCATCCAAAGTGATAGATTTTTGAAGGAGTTTGAACCAATAAGGTTGATTTTTGGGCCAGAGCTTCGTACTTTTTTGACTGCATATTTGTATAGTTGCGGTCGAGAGCTTTCCAAAACATCCTATGAAAAGCTTTTTACGTTGGGGAAAGTGAAAGTTATAAGTCCTCAAAGTTTAAGAAATATAGGCATGTAGAAAGCATGAGAATTATCAAGATTATCTGATTTATGATTTTTTGTGCTAAGTAGACTGCCTTAATTGTGTGTGTGTGTGTGTGTGAGTGACAGATTGAAAATATATACATGGTATTTGTTATTTTATCCTCCTCTTTTTAAATACAGGCTTGGAACTGTCAATGGCAGAGTTACTTTTTTTGTTTTTTTTATATGCTGCAGAAATTCAAAAATCTACCACTTTGGATGGCTATAGCTGAAAATCTCGAATTTTTAGAGCTTCATGCCCATGGACACTTTTAATCTACATGTTGAGAACTATCTTTTTGCAAAGTTTCGAAACATTTGACCGAAAGCCATTTTCCATAAGGATTCCGCGGGGTCCTTTCTATTAGAAATTCCATTTTCGAGAAAAAGTATAGCTCTTGTCGTTGTTACTCTTCATCGAAAAAATTGTACATTTCGGGAAGATCAAAGCCTGCAGTATAAAAAAATGACACATATATTTAACATAATCATCGGAGAATTATGAATAATTGACAAATCGTTACATTTGTCATCGCGTCCATCAAAAATCCCGTCCGAAGAATTATCGACTTCGCATCGGCGATTCTCTCCCCGATACCGGAGGATTTCCCGGCCACCGGATCGGAGATCGTCAAAATCCTTTCGAGTCGCTCGCCGACGCGCAACTCGGTCGTAAATCTTGCGCTGCCACGACGAGGCGAGGAGGCGCGGTCTCGCGTTCCTAAGTTGCCTCTTCCTCCATCGCGGTATCCGTCGTAAAACGGCAGAGAATCGTCGGTAGTTAGTCCCTGTAAAATCCTTGTTGATTCCGCCGGGTCGCTGCAACTGCTTCCGTTGCGTACACGACGCGCAAAATTGGCCTCCGCCGCGCGAAACGCGCTCTCGTCGTTCGCCAACATTGTTCTCCCTCGCCGACGAGCTCTCTGATTTACCGTTTCCACATCCATGAAGACGATGTTCTCGATCGCGCTCCCTCGTGTAAGGTATTCCGAGTCATAAAGCGAAAATTTTACTGGCAAACAGGAGATGCAAATTCGGAGCACGACTCGAGAGTTCCTGGTTGCTCGTAGAAACGACACTTTTTGTCATCGATCAGGAAGTCTCATTATTCCAAGCGTACATTTCCTAGTGTCTTTTTTTTTTGAGTGATGTATTTTAACGCTATTGTATTATGTATCGCGCGAATAGTTTACATGCCACGAGACAAATCTCGTGTGCTATGTACATCATGATTCAGAAATCGTACGATTCCGTGACGAGAGATATCCCGATAGTGAGCCCGCTGCCAGGAGACACTATTGCAATATAAATCATGATTCTGAAAGTCTTGCGACTCGAGTCATAAAGCAACGCTCGATCGCGAATAGCTGACATACCAAGATGCAAATCCGGAGCAGAGCCGAGGTCTCGATTTCTCATAGATCGCTCTCCCAACGTGACACTTGTGCGCTATAGATCATGATTCAGGAAGTCTCGCGACTCGGGGAAGATATTCTGGTAACGAGCCGTAAAGTAGCGCTCGACCGCAACAAGTTCGCCAGATGTGAAAGAGAATGCAAATCCGAAGCGAGGCACAAAAATCTCGTTAATTTCCGGTGGATCATTTCATCGGCGCGATCCACTTTCGAGCGTCGTAGACGGGTGATTAGGAATCATCGGCTCGGTGAAAATGCTTCCATAATGAATCATAAAGCAACGTTTGACGGCGAGAATGCTGTCAATAGCTCGAGGAAATGCAAATTCTAAACGGATGCTCGTACTTTTCGACTTTCCTACCGCCTACTGCCATCATAGATGATCGGAATTTAGCTACTCGAGAATCGTGACGTCTCTAATAAGCGGCCGACAGAGTTTGCAGTTGATTCATATCTTGAGGGCGCTTGATATATAAACGTTCAGTAAATATTGTCTATAGCTATTATGAAATTCCATAGAAAAATTCGCCTTTATTTTCCTCCTACGTGAGAAATATTAAAAGTCGAAGCACACGTTTATTGCACAATGTTTTAATTCTTTTTATGAATAAAATATACTCTATCAATTATAATTACCTATTATGAGACTGGACATTGAAATTATTTAAAGCGAATGATACACGTACGTAAACAAATATACACTTAATTTTTCGAGGAGAGTAAAATTTTGTTCACATGTCAAGCGATGCTATATTAGTTTGATAATAATTAGGAAAGTAGCCAGAAAATACTCTGTGTTAGAGCCATGGCGTTAATCTAATCCCGAGTCAACTCTCATTCCTAAGAGTTAGAATTGTGTCATTCACGGCGCTTCAACTCGTTAAAGACGTAACGGATTACTATCGAAGCGTGTATTTCGACGTCCGTTCCGGATAATCGCGTGTCTTCGTCCGACTTGCTTATGGCGACGAAATACCTAAACGGCGGTACACAAACGGCCTCTCTGCGCGAGTAACGCGGGAGAAGTACGCAGCTAATAGAGTTTCTCGAAGTGTATCGTCACGCGAGCTCTAACAAGCTTGAATTTCGGTTTAAATTTGTTCGTCGAAACGCGAAAGTAAACAAAACGATAGCACAACACGCGTACATGGCCCGCACGTGTCACCGGCGGCGCTTCCCCTCAATGACAATCCTCGTGTACGCTTCGAGAGGAATCTCCAAGGCTTTTTTTTCGCGCATCGCGTGCACGAACAGGACCGACAGGGATACGATAGTACGAGATGTCGCGCGCGTTTTTCTCTCACACCTCGCTGAAATTTATTCCGATTATAAATTCCGGCGCACGCGCTCTTCGTATTCCACGCCTTTGCGAAGCCGCTGCAACGGATAAGTGCATCGCGGTGCGTACGTACGTATATCTCTACGTATATCCGTCTCGTCCGAGAAACCGGTTTCCCGTACGTTTTAATTTCACGCCGACATCGGCGCAATTCAGTTTACACGGATACTCCCAGTTTCCTAACGCGTGCGTCTCTCTCTCTTGCGAGATTAACGCACGACCGCGCGCGTTTTCGTATCCTCGCAGCGGACAAAGTATACTGCCATACGTGTCGCATGAAATCCGTAAGATCGCTACAAGATCGGGGGCTTTTACTACGGCAATCTTTTTTATACTCGACTGTCTCGACGCATCATCGATTCGCAATTATCTCCAAACTAAGATCGAAATGTAAATAATTATCAGGTGATGTACAAATCGTGATTCCTGCCCGTTATTTCGAAATATATCGTCTTCATTTCGATGATTCACATATACTACGCGACCTGTCACGTTAATAAGGGCAAAATGAATTTTTAAATAAAATATAAATAATATATTTAATTATTTTTTCCACTTATCGAGATTAGAATAATCGCGAAAGGAACCAAATGCAACAAGTTATTTGTTTTAAAGTATTGCCTTTACTTCGATCGCGATGTAAGGAGACTATACGTGTATAAGTCTATACGTCTATACGTCTATACGTGTATAAGTACATACGTGTATAATATTGTAGATCTTTTGTAAATTTAGTCTTTTTTCAAAGAGATTAGGCTTTTTATAAAAATCCGGCCAGATTCAATGCTTCGCGTGTGAATTGACTCTTTATAAAAAAGCTGATTTTATAATGAACCTCTGCGACATATACATGAGGATTATTTATTTTGATAGAATGTCAAGGTCGGTCGTTTACTATCTCGATAGAGTATATACGAGGAATTATGGCTTCGTTATTCGAAGTGTTATTCCTGTCTCTATGTTCATTCATAGATTGCGTTGCGCGAAATCGTTTATTTTATAAACAATTAAAATACCGGCAATTGTCAAGTACCGTCAGATCAGACGCGGTAATGATCGTGACAGAGTATGATACGAGAAACTATTGACTTTGTCCAAGAATGTCATTTCTATTTTAATCACTCACAGATTGCGCGTTTGGAGTTACATGTCGTGATATACGAGAAAAATAAGCTTTTTATGGCATAAAAATTATTGATAATTATACATTTTCACGTATATCTCATCCCAGTGATCGATCACGATCATTATCGCGATACATCATGTTTTCATTGATAATTTTATTCAAACTGTTCGTTTTTCTATCCATTTTCACAAATTGCATTTTAAACGTTTTTATAACTACAACTGCACACGCGTGAGTTATCATTAACGTTACTATAATTATTAAGAATAATTATTTAGCGTGATTTCTCAATTTGCTTAAGAATATTTTCAAACAATCGATTTTTTTCGATTTTACGAAATTTTTTATGAATTTTCGTTTACAGTGACAAGTGCCCGAATCATTTAAACGAACAATAGCATTTTTAATAATGATAAGCCTCATCTTGATCGATTAATGACGTTATAATTTCACTACTTTTTTCACTCATCGACACACACTATTAAAGAAGAACAGTCCATCGATATATTCTGGTTCACTACCGGTTGATCCAAGGAAGCACGATGAGATCCACGGTGAAATCGGCAGCAAAAGTAGATCGTATATTCGATTGCGATCAAGACACGTTATCGATGAAAAAATTGTCGATTAAGAGATTGTCACTCGATCTGTCAAAAATGTCCAAATCTGATGTGACATTTGCGGAGATGCGCTACTAATCTCAACACAGTCACATATATTATAATTAACACAATTTTTTAACGTTTATATCAGAATGTCACATTAAAATATGTGTTGCCTTCAAATCATGACAATGTTTTTCCATCCCAGAGCATCACTTTCGAGACACTTTGATATATTCGATTGTATGGATTTCTTTTTTCGATAAAGTCTTCAATATTGAGAAACTATCGCTTTGTTGACGAAGTGACGGGATCCAAATCTAAATCATCTCTTTGATCCTCCTCGCGAGAGCAGGATCTTTTCTTTCTTCTCGACGACCTCCTTCATGCTTTCCGTCCTTTTCGATGTAGCGAATGTGTCCGACGGAGGATTATCATTGAGATTTACATGTTACTACGCAGGTACCTCACTTGACGCCGATATCTCGATCTTCCGACCTTTGACGTCGTTTGCACCACTTGCACTATCGTACGATACACTTTCGATGCACTGTTCGTCGTTTCTGCTCTCATGTTTTCGTCCTTGATGGTTTTTTGATGTCACAATATATCACGCAATTGTATATTTTATAATCGTAAGATTATTTTAAAGCATTTTAGACAGCCTTTTATTTTATTAAATTGAGATTAATATCCAATTGACACTCGTATTTTATTTTATCAAGGTTTATCACCGCGTTCGCATATATAGAGGATTTTTCATATTTAGATATAATTGAAAATATAATCATTATATAATATATTTATAGCAGCGATAATTTAAAAGATCCTGATTCGCGTTAGCTTTTGAGAAGATATTTTTCGGACTTGGTCAGATTGCCGCGAACTTGTCGGATGCCAAAGCATTCGGAGCATCTATTCACAGAGGATGTCATGAAAATAATGATCGTCTCTAGCAGTCGCTGTCACATCTGGAGTTAATCCAAGTGTCAAAATCGCGTTTTCGTCACGGCTGTTCGTCTCGTTACGGAGCGCAGCTGATCGTCGCGCGCGTAACATCAACCGCGTGTCTCTCAGGTGAGCGTCCAAAGTACGATACGTCAAGTCCCAGTATCGTCGTCACGTGGTGCGCGATCGCGACGTATCGTAGATTCGCGGTGATCCGACGTCTCCCCTCGACGAAGGGGTGTTTCACGCGGCTCGCGCACGCACAAACGTATGTCGATGTGTATATGCGTGTGTCTGTGTGCGTCGAATAAATTCGACGTGTCGACTCACCTGCAGTATGTATCCTCGCGTATAATCCTCGTGGGTCCAACCGAAGGCAGCTAGGATACGTGTCACTTGCGCGGGGGGCAACTGGTTGAACAACTGATCGAGCAAGATCTTAAGGCGTATCGGCAGTGCGCGCGAGCCGTAGAGTACGAGGGATGCGACGTCAAACGCGGCCGTCGGCTCGACAGTCTCTGAAGCCGGTGGCCTCTCCTCCTTCTCCGCGACTTCGCCACCACCACCGGCACAACCACCTCCACTACCACCGCCGCCGTTACGGTCCCCACCAGGAGCACCGCTGCCACCACTACCACTGTCACTGCCTATCCCTCCTCCTGTGCTACCATCCGCGAGTATCGTCGACGTCGTCGTCGTCGGCGGCGTCGCCGTCGTCTCCGTCGTCGTCGTTGTCGTCGTCGTCGCCGTCGCCGATGCCGGGTGCTTTACCCTCCCTACGACGCTTTTATCCTCCCTACCAGCGGAACGAGGGCCGGAGACGACATCCCCACTACCAGTACCGCCACCGCCGAGCCGCTGTTGTTGCTGTTGAGCCTGCTGCTGCTGCTGCTGCTGCTGTTGGTGGTGGATGCTTGACAGTCGCGCCAGCGCTGAAATACAGGTAAGTGGAAAAGAGAGAGGTCAGAAAGGATTCTCTTTGCTGATAGCGTGCACACGCGCGTGCGAGCGCGTGTGTCGGTGGTGAACGTGGACAAACGTCCTCTGTCCCCACTCTACCTTGTTCCCCCTCGCGCGCCCCACCAGTGTCCTAAGCTCCGGGTACTCCCACCCCCGCACACGCACAAACACACGTACACACAAACACATCTTTCTCCGTCGCGTCTCTCCCTTTCCGGTCGACTATATCGTTCGATTTCTCTCTTTCTCTGTCGCCCGGTCGTCCCCTCGAGCGGACTCGCATGTCCCTCTTCCCCCGCTACTCTGTCCTTTTCTCTCTCTCTCTCTCTCTCTCTCTGATTCTGTCTCCGGCATCGTCGAGGCAACCTAGGGTCGCCGTGGCACCGAAGGTACTTACTTACCCCTACCCGTCCTCGCGACCGGACCTATCGTCCCCACTCTCGATCGACCCTACTACTAGCACTCTGCCGGCGTCATTCCTACTACTACTACTACTACTATCATCGTAATACTACTACCATTGCCGGCGCCGTCGCCGTCAGTCCGATACCACCACTAGAGCTGTGCCACCACTATGTATGCCGAGTATGTGAGGACGACTACGACGAGAGTCGCGCGGCTTATCCCCTCCATCCGGATTTTCTCATGAGACTCCGGCATCCATCAACCTGCTGCTGCCGCCGCCGTCGTAACGTCTCGACTCGTACGAGGACCATCCGCACGCTACCGTCGCAGAACGGCAAGGAGAGAACAATATTATTCGAAGGTACCCTTCTCTCGCACCACGCAATTTTAATCGCTTAATTTCGCTACGATCCTAGTGCGTTTCAGGATATATATAATGTTTTCCTCCGAATTTGATAAAAAAGTAAAGATCAGCTGCATCAGCTAAATCAGCTGATATTTTTTTTCTTTGTTATCAGAGCAAAATAATGAAGACAGAGGAAAGAATTTTTGCAGTTTTAAATTCATATAGATGATTTATATTTCACGACAGAATTCCAAGTCTTATAATATATACGAAAAATATCTAATTACATGTAAAAAATATTAAATGGAAGCTTGAATTTTTTCGCAAATTATTGAGTAAAATTTAGTTTCTGATACGAATATCATTGAAAGTAATACGATTTACGAGATAATAGGATTTCATATAATGTTTACGATGTATATCTTCGCACAGAATTCAATTTTGATTTAATGTTTGACTTGTACGACAGTGAGACCAAAGCAAGGCACAACACACTTCTGAATATTATAGTATATATACACATGTATATGTATGAGAATATTATCTGTTCAAAATTTAATATTAGATTACCTTGTACAATATACAGATCATTCGATCCGAAAAAAAAAAATTAATATTACGAAGGAATTAGACAATCATAAATGATCTTAATCTTTAATGAATTTAGCTCGACTTATAAACTAATGTAATGTAATACAATTTTATATTATTATTACTTATATCGAATAACACAATACACGTATTAAATGCACAAATAAAAAAATATGCATATATTAAATTCAGTTATACTATAGAGAGTTTGAGGGTTTCTTTTTTTCAAAACAATATAATATATTATCAATTCCATTAATTTCAACAAAATCATTATAACGCGATTATTTATCGGTGATCCGATTCTATTGGATCACGATTCCTTGCTGCGGCATCATTATCGAAAGAACGCGCGCGTGAGAGCAATCGTGATGTATATAGGATGCATTTTATATTAACTCTTTCTATCCCCCTTCACCCCCATCCTCTTGCCTTTAAATTAATAATCGTAGGCCACGTTACGAACGTGGCGCGAGATCGGGCGTGCGATAAATCGCGTATAATAAGTCTCGGATAAACGTATGACAAATCGACGTCGTATCGTATCGTCATGAAATCGATAAGGTCGGAGATTTATTGTTACCTTGAGTGCGCAACGTTCCCTAATGAAGCAAAAGCGGATCATCGCCTCCGCGTGCCCCGGTATCGCGCGTTATTATAATAATCACGGTCGGGAATCGCGTTTAAAGAAAAAAAGAAAAAAAAAGAAAATCATCGATGCTTTCTTGGACGTAGACGAAGTTGTGTGCGCATCGCACGCTCCGTTGTGTGGATGGAAACACCCATCCACCAGAGACCGCGCGGACGCTTTCCCTCTAGACCACGTCACGCTTTTCGCACCTGACGATTACTATCTCGGGACACGAAAGTTTATGGACCTCCTTACAGTCCCGCGGACTTAGCGCAGATCGTATCGCGAATCGCGTACAACGCGGTGTTTCGCACACGACGAAAATGTTAATCGTGTGTTAATACACCTTTCTTATCTATCTCCCTCCGTCGACCTGAGTCCGGCACTTGCCAATCGAAAGTGACGGTCAAGGAACTCGTCGCGAAATAAACGAACGATCAGAGATGACGCAATTATTTTTTTCAAAGAGGATATTGCGATTGTTTGTTCTCTCTGAAGTCGGAATCGTAATGTTAACAAGTTGTGTATATAATGTAGTAAAATCTACTTATTTTTAAGTTTGTGATTTAATTTGATCGATTAAAAAATCGATCTTTCGTAATAAAAATTTAATAACCAATTCTTTTCACGACCTATTAATTTTTAACCTTATACTAATAATAACTTTAAATTAAAATTCTAGAAATAAAAAGATTGTCTTAAAATAAATAGAAGCTATATATACTATATTAATTTGTCTTATTACAAGTTTTATTACGACTCGGAAATATTCTTGTTCTTTTAGAGACGAAGAAGGATTTGACAACCGACAGATATTATATATAATTTCGCATTGTCGTGTTAATTGGAAAATCGGCTGGATCCATTACGTCATTTCTTTTTGTGCAATCGATAAGATTAAGGGAGCGTCGATCGGCCTTTACTCGCGTGAATGTCGTTATAGATGTCATATCGGGGGGAGACTCCCGACCGTCCCCGCGAGCGGTTTCAGCCCTCGCGACAGGACTCAGCGTGGGATCAATAAAAATCACGGAGTCATCGCGATTGGGCGCCACTTGTCATTAATGACTATCCGATTTTTCGATTTAATTAAATGGCAATGACGATCTTGCCACCTAAATGTCGACCCCGCCTCGCGATTCAGGCACGCCATGACACATTTTGAATTAAAAATTGTGACATTACATAACGATAAAAAGACTACAAAAACAATCTTCTCACCGCTCCAAATATACATTGAAAATCGCTCACGTTCCGCTTTAAATAAAATCATTAATTAAAAACAAATCCGCGGTATAATCGATAATCCCTATTTTGCGCGCACAAGATACCGCAGGAACACACCGCTGCTGATTATAAACATACATAACCGCGCGGAGAAAATACGCGGCCGAGAATGTTGAATATAAAAACAAATCGCGTCAGTCGGTGGCGTACGAAATCGCATTTCCCGCGGCAGTGATAAACAAAATAGAATTATCTACGGACCGTCGCTATTTACCCGATCCTTGTTTTATTTCCCCTGACAGGCGCGCGTTGTTTTTTTGCGTAATACCCCGCGTACGCGGTCGAAGCCAGAGAGAATCACAGGTACATGTGTGTCTGCGTGTTTATGTGGATGCGCGGGTGTGTCAACGAATTTTTCCGCGAGCATGTCCACGTATCGAGGGGACGGTAATCCGATATCCCAAACGACATCCCCGCGTGCGCTTGATTTGCGCGATATAAATGAAAATTAAACGAATCACCCCGCGTTCGCTTTTGTTCGCGCTTAAATTAACGAGCCCGAAATATTTGCATCTTCACGATCATCGTATATCATGTCGAACCTGCGTTTTATTTCGTTAAAGATATGAAAAAATATTTTTTTGAAAGCGATTTTTTTCTTTAAAAAACTAAAATAATTAAAAAGAAGTTATATATTGTATACAACAGATATTGTTACAATAATATATTATACAATAGATATTTTAATTATACATATAAATAAAATATTATATATATAAATAATATATTACGTAATTTTATAACTGATGTATTTGATTATTATACATATTATAATTAATTATATTATTATATATATTATAATTATATATTGTATATATAATACATATTGCTATTATATATATATATATATAATATTATACATAATTAGAAAACTATTAATTTTTCAATTTTTTTCTGGTTCCATTAAAGTTTTGAGATATGAGAAAGAGATTTGTGTGTATTTTCTATAAATTCTTGTGACTCGAATGAGAATGCGTCCTTCCGATTCTGATTCAAATAATAGAGCGGAAAAATGTGCGAATCAAGAAAAATGGCTCTCGCAGGGTGCTTTAATCCTATCTCCGGAAGCGGTGCGAAGTCGAGGAATTATCCGTCGTTATTTACGTTTTCCGTCTCTTTTCTCCGCGCGTTATATTTTCATTTTTTCGTGGCATTCTCAGAAAATTTCAAACATTATCGATTGTAACAATTTATCAGACACTAGTTCGGTTAAGAAGACGAATAACGCAATCAAATCAATTACGCTTAACGACAGGATTGTTCTTTCCGCACGATGGATACCAATATCGTGATCGTTGAGATACGCTCGCTCTTGAGTAAAATCTCTTCTCAGACAAACACGATTACACCGTCGATATGAATACCTGCCGTATTTTCACTGGCTACTCGATGCTCCCGGCAGATACCCTTCGACATTTTCGCGAGCGGAAAGCCCACATTGCCGCAAGTCTATCGACAGTTTTTTGTTTTCGTTTTTTTTTAACGAATGTACATCCGCGGTGTTTGCGGGGGCGGCTTTCGACCCTTTTCGAAAACTCGAAAGCCTGACGGCCCGGTCGATCCCGAGTGCGCTCGGCCACGGAATGGAGATTCGAGAGTTTGTACGTGTATGTATGTGTATATATATATATGTATATGTATATATATATGTATACATATGTATATAACTGCACGAGAGGACGCCCATCGTGGGATGTAATATCAATACGCCGCGGAAGCTGGATAGTCGCGTCTGATTTTCCGAGCGCATCGGCACGTGGATAATGTTTTAATGGAGTTTGCGGAGTGCGAGGAGAGCGGGAGAGACAGAGAGAGAGAGAGAGAGAGAGAGAGGGAGGGAGAGAAAGAGAGGGATACTTGCCCAGGGTTGAGGCCAAGGGTGAAGTCGGCACACGGTTTACATACCATTTACTCGCGCCCTGTAACCTCGCCGAACGCTTGTTTACAGTGCTATACAAACGGCATTGCCAGATTGCGATGCCGATCCCATCACGAACTCCTATCGTCGCGAGTATTAAATAATTTTCGAGGCCATTCCTAAAAATTCAATTATTCGAAAGAATAATTCTTCCATTTATCAAAATTAAAAATAATAACAATTATGAAATGATAACATTGGCGAGTAAGAGCTAATTGTGGTAGATGCGGCACAGGAAAGAAGAGAAAACACCTTTTTTCTTTTATTAATTGATGTTTTTTAAAATTCTTTAATTTTTCTTCCATTTATGTTATCACTTTTTTCATCTATTTTAAATAATTTTAATTAAATAATTTTAAATAATTCTAACTTGAACCATTCGTGGGACACTTTTAAATAAAAATCAATTATCAATATTTTGCTTAAAGATAATGAGAGATAATCTTATTTTGATTAATTATTGAAAATGACAAATTTGATTATAACTGCATTAACATTTGTTACACACCAAAACTAATATCACTTTTCTGACAAATATTTTTGCAGAGAAAATTATTTCGTCAGATATCTACGTACATAAAAGTATTTACCGCTCAATGACATATGGTAAACAAATGTTTTATCGCAAAATGTAATTGTAATTTTTAATTACGGTCGTTTTTCCTATGAAGATTAATTAGAAGCGGTTTCGTATGGTTCTCATTAATTAGTTGAACACAAAGTTATACGCGAAATTCACACCAATGATGATAAGATAATAAAACGGTACATTTTTATATACGCACTTTTAAATAAACAATTGTAATCACGCTAATGCATAATTATTTGAATATTTTTCGGAAGCCTAGAATTGACGAGATACAACAAGTGATTCGCGACTAGAAATTGCATTCAATTTAGAGACCGGCGTTCAAGCCTGCGCCAACGCTATTGTGATTTATGTGTGTGTGGCCGCGTTTATAATGACACTTTCAATCCGACGCCGGTCGTCCATTGGCGGCGGGCGGTTGCGATTATACCGTCCGCGCAAAGTAAGCAAGAAGTCACTTATTACGTTGTTAGACAAATTACACGGATGGAGTTTGCGTAATCCCCGCACCGCGGACTTCCTTCGGCGACTCGAAACCTCTCCTTTGTCTTATCTACCTTCTCTCTATCCTTGCCTATACCTTTCCGAGTATCAGCAAATTCTGGGCACGCAAAGGAGAAGAATAAAAAGTAGATGCAATGTTTCGAGCAATCTGATTGAAACCCTGTCTCGGTTTTTTTAACCATAAGAGAGGACCTGGCGGATTATCTGTGTCAAAAATTAATAATAAATCTAATACATTTCGAGATTCATGAATTTGACATCGCACAATACACTTTTAGCCTTCAAATCTAAAATTAATTTGTGAATTAAAATAAAAACTTGCTCTGTAGAATTAAAATTTTTACGTTTATGAATTTTATCGTGTAATTAAAATTGTGATCATTATACAAAAGTTATTTCATTACAGTCATTATAAAAAAGTTAGTTCGATATAAGATAATATTTACACACATTTTGAAATTAAATTATATATTCTACAGGGCAAAGTTTTACTTTAACTCACACAAATTATTAATTTTATATGTTAAAAGGTTAAAAGTTGCACAATGTCAAATTCATGAATCACGAAATGTATTAGATTTATTAATATATTGATGTATTAGATTTATTTATTTATTTATTTTTAACGTAACAGATACGTCCAGTTAGAAAGATCTTGTGTACTTATTTATTAAAGAAAATATTAACGCCCCAAGTCTTTTTTGACGATCTGTTTGTGAAGTCTAGAATTCGAAGTCTAGATTCAACTGACCTACCTATTGAAGACGAATAATCGAATATCGAGTCTCGAATCTCGCTTACGCATCGATGGTCTCAAATTGCCTTTTCGTCCTCGCGTGAGACTTTATGTCTTCTGCCATGGCATTTCGCAATGCCACGCTGGAACAAGACGGTTATTACGTAAAAGTTGGCTCATAGTCAGCCCTGACACGATCCTCGCGCGGAGGAGATCGATCGTGCTACCCGATCGCTTTACGGAAAGTTAACCAATACCAGCATGCCGGAGGAACCCCCACGAAGGACGAATAGGCGGTCACCGTGTCCTGCGCAATCGCTCGCACGAACGTGTGTAAAAGACACCGGTGCACGACAAGAGTTGAGTGACCATTAGCCTGAGACAGATAAAATCTACCAGGTGTCCGGTAAAAAGGACGTTATCTTCTGCGATGTGTTTCGATCGTGATGTGATGGTATAAATCGATGTTGCGTGATTCCAGCCAATGTAATTGCTCTTATATCTCCTTAATTTACTTTATTCAGATTATACAAAACAAAATGCATACACACACATTCTGTTATGCAAATATATTGCCTGTGTTAAATACCGAGTGTGCGACTCATAAGTGACGTGATGAAAGTAAATTAAATGGTGAATAAAACATTGATAATTATATTACGATTCTGATGCGACATGTCTTGAAAGAATTAACACTTCAGTATTATCACGTGTTTTTAAATACTCTACACGCACCTGCTATTTCTTAACATTGTTCGAGGTATGTTGCGACAAGGCAGTCGTTGGGAAACGAAGAAAAGAAGCCGCTAATTATCAAAACTATCATTTGTTACCGAACGTAAGGCGGTCGCATTCTCGGCATGGGGTATTTGATGGGTTTTTTGACGGTCCCGATCGCGTTGTTAACTTCCTTTTTCGCGCATCTTCCTAATTGCCTTTTTACAAACTCTATTTTTCAACGTGCACGAGTGGGGATTGTATCAATAATAGATGCATATTATTAGATGCAGTTAAAAAATTATATTTGTTTCTTTAGGCTCCTAAAATTAATCTGTTAATGTTAACTCTATAAAGTCATTTTTTAACAACTGGAAAAATTTTCTCGCTCTAAAGTGTCATTGATTGACACCTCTGATGCGCAAGTGTCAGTCTCGGACTTTCACTTGTGAAATATTTGCTCAACAATTCCGGGAAGTTAGTGTCTTTTGCAGGACAATGCCACGAAAATCGCAGACGCCAAAGACCCATGATTTGCATGGTTCACTCGGTTTCGTCCCTCTTTTCACCACAGATGAGTCTGCGACAGGTTTTCATTTCTTCAGTTATACCAGCGATACTTCACGCAATCTTTCCTTCGTGTTTCCATGGTATTCTCTTCCGCGGGGTATATTTCTCCTCGAGCGTTGAATAGCGCGGACAATGCGGTCTCGACTCTTGCTGAAAACGCGTCACGCCCTGCGAATGAAAGCCGTACGAGCGTTTCACGGACCTGATTGTCCGATCCTGAGAGATCGCCTATCGACTTGTCTGATCGCGATGCCAGTTTGATATATAGAGTATGGGCAACAATTTAGAGGAAAGGATTTGATTGTTATATTCGAAAGCAAAATTATATTCTTAAAACAAAACGAAATATATGTTAATAACACATGATTTTATTCATTTTCTTAATAAATAATTACGTCATACAAAGAAATGAAAAATATCAATTTGCGACAACAAATAAGATTCCATGTGAATTCCCGGTAAAAAAAGATTAAAAGAAAAGTGAAAGATTTTACGACTGAAGAATTATACAAAATACTGTATAATTTAACTTAATGGATTCATTTATCTTCTTTTTCTTTTTAAACATCGATAATTCGATCAAATATTCCTATGCCCATAGGATTTTCACGCCGCTGTTTTTTTTCCAAACGCATATTGTTGATGCAATGAATCCGCGAGGTCCCTGTAGACCCAGCGCGATTACAATCGGTTTTTCGCACCTCGTATTTTCGCACAACGTTCGACGGATAACAGGGCGATTTCCGGCTACTCCCGAGGACGATCGTTCTGCTAGTTCGCGGAAAATTCGCCGAAAAAAAGCGATAGGAAAAGCCGCCACTGCCGGCTTTCGTTTCGAAGAGGGGAGAGTAAGGGATGGCTATTCGCGAAATCCGGAATTATTTTTGCGCGTCGACACGCGCTGCGCTACGAAGGGGTTAATTTTTTAATGGACGCGTGAGCGTGCGTAAAAAATAATTTTCGATTTTTTGAAAAATATGGAGTTATAACCGTTGCGTCTTGCTCTTAAAATAATGCATTTTTAGTTAGCTATCTCAACAAAAGATATTTTCTTTTTATGTCTTATTTACAATATAATGTAATATTTATTATTATTCGTAATATCCTGTCCGTACATGTATACAATTATAACAATTAGGATTCCACATTTTTATAGTTAAAGCGGAGAAGTTTACGGGTTTGCCGGGCTCGGTTCGATTCGACGTCAGGTGTAGGATCATCTCTTCGCAGATCACGCCTGGTTCGTTGCGCAAGGCGGTCGCAACTTGGACACGAGCTGATCATTAATTTTATAGCCGGATTGAACACGGAACATCGTCGGGATAGAGAAATAAATCGGCGATACTTTGTCCGAGCGTTCTATTGTTCTCGCCGTCCTCTCATAAACTACAAATCGGAGAAAACGATCAATTAAAGACATTAATATTACATCGACGCGGTAATATTAATGGCGATATAAATAAATAAAAGGAAAAAAATGCTGATTTGTTTTCTTACGCTCATCGCCCCATCGCAATTTCATCGGTATGCAATGATGCAGCTTTAACAGTAGCGCAATATTTTCTCTCCCTATCTACTTATCCATCTATCGTAAAGAAGCGGCGCTAATTTACGAATGAAGAAAAATCTACGCTCGAAAATCTCTCTGCGATTTGGAAAGCGTGCCGACGATGAATCTTTAAAATGAGAGGACGTTGCGGCGGCAGACGCGCGGGAAAGACAATGTATCGCGCCACATCTCGCCTGCCGATGCAGGTATATGGCCCCGCGGCTTTATATATCGGGCCCCTCTTTCTCATCGCCGGAAAGCCGACGATTAGGCCAGTTTTGAAACGTAATGTAGCCGCCGTCACGAGGCCATTTGTCTTGCCGCGCGTTGGTGGACGTCGCGCTGCGGGATATATATTCTGTCTCGAACTGGAGGAGCGAATAAGAGCGAGGAAGAGAGAGGGAGAGCGAGAGGGACCCGCAAAATAATTGTTCGCTCGATGAGATGAGGGGCCTTACACACGGGTCCTTACGAACGACCCAGAGCGACCCAATTCGACGTACTTTTGTGATCCAAATGGGATGAGTCAACGATTGATGCTTGTGCCGGCCATTGGCTCCTATCGATTTTGCCGCCTGTCGATGGCTTTTTCGTTCTTTGGCCTCCGTCCGCCTCGTCGAAATCGTCTTCCCTTGGAAGGAGTCGTCTTGGCTTTTTTATCGCGTCGGATCGTGTTCTTTCAGTGAGTCTGCAAATGGCATCTTTTTGTGGTCGCGAGCGAGGACTTGCGTTTCATGCGTCGTAGATATGTCTTTTGAAACTGTAGCGAATAAATTGGAAACCGAATGTATCTTGTAAGGCATCTTTATCGAAATGGCATCCAAAACTTGAATCTTTTATAGATAGATTAAAGAGTAATAATTAATAGTTTTCATAATTTCCCCAATATTTAATTAATTTTTCTAATAAAAATCAATTATCTAGCACGAGCTGAAACATTCTCCTCTAAATGTTGTCGCGATTATCACTAATAATTTACGGATTTCGGCGAGCGCGGTTCAACAAGTGCCGTTCGTACGTGAATGCGAATGGAATTCATCGATTCATCACATATATCGACGGTTTTTGCTCCTCCGAGCTTCCGTTTTCATTTCATTCCTCCCTTCTTTCGTTTTGCTCGTTGCTCTCGCGATCGGACGATCGGTTTTTTTACTTCGCGGCTTCGCCGTCCACTTCTTCTTCCTGCCCCTCATCCTCGGGAGAATCCCGTGAGATACGAAGGATTAAAAACCACAAATGTACATATCACGGACTGGTTTCCCGAAAAGCGAGCCAATCACTGGCGCGGACGATTTGACTCGGTTCGAGATCCATTTAAACAACGTACAGATCAAACGACACCACACACGAACGACGAGACCGGAGATATACGATGAGATAAAAAAAAAAGGAAAAAGAGAAATATAGAGACAAGACACAGGGTTGTCGGTCAAACGTAAGACGGACGTGTCCTGTCGTGCGAGTCCTGCGTCGCGAGAAGGATCCCTCAGCTTTGATGTGACCGCCATCGGGCTTCTCTTGCCTCCCCCGACCGATGACGAGGACTCAACCATGCGAGATGGCCGTTTGACATTTTCACTACGGGGGACGAAGTATGATAATAATAGGTTTAACTCCGTCCCGGTCAGAGCCCCGCGTGAAATTGTCTGGAAACCGGCCCCGGTATATGTCTCTGTCGTCGATTTTTCCGGATCCACGATCTCGACGTAGATGTGGACCGATCGCGGGATTAGCCAGGCGAATGTTAAACGGATTCTTCCGCCGGTGTTTCGGTGCAATCTAGCAAAAACAGAAGCCAATCTCTTGTAAGAAGACAAATCGAGTTGACTTGGCAGGTAAAGCTTTGCTGGTATGATATTCGCTGGTATTTATTGGTTCTTATTGATGCAGAAGATTTCACTTTCTGATGCACAGCATCTTTCCGAACATATTAAAAATCCCTAAACAACCCCTAAAAATTAGAGAGATAAAGCGTAAATTTGAAATCATTTTCTTTTCATAGACTCTCTTCTCTTCACTCCGAATTTTCCGAAGCTACGATAATTTGAAAGAATATTATGCTGTTGATTGATGTGAAATGATCTGTGGATTAAAGTACAATTTTAAGCCGATGCTCAAACGTTGAGAAGAATAAATGCAATTTTACAGTTGTCTTTGAGAAATTTTCGACGGCAAAACATATCAAATGCTGCCTGAGATTAATCGTAACAAGACTCACGTTCTCCTGTCAATCGTCGGACCACGTGGCATAAAAACGATAAGTGCCGCGTTCTATCGATCGAAGCGGCTCGTGCGGCAATTAATATCTATTATAGCGGCGGAAGTGAGAGGAGCGGCGTGTGATCGCGCCGGGGAAGGACGAGAGCGCGGATGACGTGCCAATGACGTCACTGCCGGTCAACTACAAGTATTTCGCATTAGCCCTCCCCGCTCGCCGGTCGCCGGCTAATTAATTGGGTTAAAAAGACGTTAGGCGAATTGATCGGTCCATTCAAAGGCGGACGCGGCAGCATCGACGTGTGCGCGCCGAGATAAAGTTATTATTCGCTCGTATCAATTTGATACGCCTGCGCGATCGCGTGCCGACGCGCTATATCCGCCTTATCGTTTCAATTTGCTCTCTCGCGTAGATCGGGACCGTTCATGGGAAAAACAGTCGTTCGAGCCGCGGCTCTTTCCCGCAATAACTTTCGTCCCCGTCCCGCGATGTGCGTCTCGATTTTTTTATTAGACCTCTACTCGAAAAGATGGGAAAAAATACGCAGATCGTTCCCTAGTGTGTGAAACCAAACAGAGGCCACGAACTTCTCGAAAGATTTACGGGGGGTTTAATTGATGAACCGTTTAATTTTCGCCCCTCGATTAAGAGTGTCGATAGTTGATTATATTTTATAAGAGTGACGATTGTAAAAATAGATTAGATAAGGTTTAATAAGATTAATGAGATATTAATTTAGGATTAATGAGAAATTTATTTTACGGATTATTTCTCTCGTATTATAATATAGCTACATATATTTCTATGATCATACATTTATTTTTTTATTCTGGTCAATCAGTTTCTGAAACCGGGCAGCGAAAAGAATTATGTAAAATATGTTTAAAATCCGGAAATAATATCTTTGGAGATAAACTTTGGGATTACAGCGCTTTTTGTAGTGTCTCCTTTGAGATTCTCTCGCGCGAGTAACGAGCTGGCGAAATGGACAAAAGAATTAGCGAAATATTGCATCCTTGCGGAAAATCGTTTATGTGCGAGGAAAAACGGCGTAGCGCAATCACGAGTTTACGTGAAAGGCCCCCCACATACTCCGGACAATCGGGGCCTGTTATGAATTTTAGAAAACACTGTATCGCCCGCAAAAGGCCCCCGACAATCTTTTGTTTGCCTGTCACCGAATACTCTGGAGATCCCTAGGGAGTCCCAGAGAAGATCGAATCTTCTTCACTTCGCGTAGCACCATCTTCGTTCTCTATCATCTTTTTGTCTCCATGTCATCGTCGTATATTTCTGATTCGAAACCAGGAAGAATGCTCGCAATGACTCTTCTTCATCATCAGTAGATGTTTTCGAAACGATAAGAACAAAATTTCTCGGTTTATGTTTCATTTTAGATGCCGATTGTCTTATATATGTACATTTGCTTTTGTATATAGTATTTTTTAAATCATTCATATTAGATTATACGAAATATCAAAATTAGTCATGATATTGAGACAAGATTAAGACAAGATTTTTAATTAATTATCAAGACAATATCAAGATTGAAATTATTTAGATTATGGTTTTGTCAAGATTATTGACTGTTGAAAAAAAAAAAACTAAAATATGTACATTCGTAAATTAGATGAAAAAAAATTATTATATTATATACGAATTTAGAAAGTTGTGTTTAATAAATAAAAATATTTATGTCAAGAAATTTAAGAACATTTAATACACAATAAACAATATAAAATTTTACACAATTATTTAGCTATACAAAACTTTGAATACAACACATGGTTTCTTTGATTGTATGGATGTGAGCTATATTTACATTCTGGAATCCTTGTATGTGTAACTGCCTTCGTATATAAAGGTAACGAGAATTCGTATACAAAGATAACGAATACACATATATAATATTTTGGGGAGTAAATAAATAACACATAAATAGTTATCCTAAATTATAAGGATTATGTTAAATATTACTTTACACAATTATTCAATATCCGACTAAAATTAATAATAAAATCGAGACAAGATAAAGATAAATCTTGCTATGATTCATTCAAGATCAAGACAATATTTAAATTTTTGAAAATTTTCACTCAATACCAATATATTATTACGAAAAATGTTTTGAATCTTATGCAGTCTCGTTCGCTATAAAAGATTGACGGCGAATAATTAATCGATCGCTAGCCGGAAGAGAGTTTATTCGATGGCACCTCCGACCTCTGATTCTCACCGCCCGAGAAGGAAGAAGATTCGCAGGATGACGCGCCTCGCTCGCTCGCGAGTTCTCGAGGGACAGGAGGGACGTGGATATAGAGACCTTAAGGCACAATGCGACGCCTGTGGGTTAGCATTGACAGGAAAGGGCCGTGTCATCCCAGCCATGATACACCCCATTGTGCGCCCAAAGGACTTTCTGGAGACTGCATTATCGTTCCTACATCTTTTTATTAGACCGCTGGTCCTGATTTCTCTTCTCTCCACCCTGCCCCTGTTTCTCGCTGTACCAAGAGAGTATATGCAAGAGACGATGCTGCTGGGTACACACCATACACATACGCGCGCCGCGATGCGTCAGCAAGAAATGGGAGCTGCATCTCCTCTCTCGCTCGAGACTTCCTTTCGAAACTCGGCGCAGAGCTCACCGCGTGAGCGTAATTAATTTCGTCGGCTTTGATGGCGAGAATAGGAGCCGATATCGGAGATCATCGGGAAACGACGCGATTTCAAGTTGAATACAATCGATCTTCTTTTCAACGGAATAGGATACGTGATGCTGATACATTAGAAATCGAATGAATTGATGAGAGTCACGAGGCAATATTCACTTTACACTTTACTCGCATCGCTTTGCATTTTCCTTAACAACGATTTAATTAGAAACCTAGTGCTTTATATTCTTAGAATTCCGCAAAGTGTGGAAACTTTGATCTAGTATCTCTGATATATTAGAAGTCGAATGAATTAATGAGAGTCAACGGTGATATTTTACGTCTTCCTTAACAACAGTTTAATTAGAAACCATCTATATTCTCTTAGAACATTGAAATATGGAAACTTTGATCTACTAACTACTTTGTTAGGACGTGTAAATGAAACTCGTAGACCCGGCTATCAATTTCGAATTTATTTTTCGAATATGAAATTTCATTTGCGAGCGGACGCGGTGAAAGCCGGATCGATATTCAATTTTCGCTGCAGCCGCAACAAACTTCCTTCGTGCCAATCGATCAATAATCATAATCAATATGAGGAATACCATCGACCCCATTACCGCGCAGCCGCGTGAGAATTATACGCCGTTGCAGACGAGAAATTCGCGCGCTGATATTATTCGCACCGACAGTAACGTCGACGGGACGGCGAGGACGATCGATCGCCGAGCGACTTTTAGCCGGAGATTAGGCGCCCATCGCGAAGTTGACGATGCGGCGCGCGATCCGCAAATTACAGCGAGGAGAATCCGGCAATTACTCGGCCGGAGTCGCGCCGGAGTCGAGTGCAAAGGTGACACGCTAACGTGCGGAGTGATTGATTTTGAGCGAAAACGCGAATCAGGGGGCAATTTGTCAAGCCGTCGACGTTCCATCTCTCGCAACACGGCAACGCGCAGCGTGAAGATACCGATCTCCCTACTCCTTTCCGTACGAGAGCGCGTTCGGCTTCCTTCACCATCCGATAGCCGACGTCGATACCGCACCGGCCCCGCCGGCGATGTGTGCATATCGCGCGATTTTCGAGCGAGCGCGAATGGACAATGCATTTACAAGCACGGGACGTGGCCGTCGCTCGCTCCTCGGCCGCGATTTCGCACGTGGGAACGCGCGGGAAAAGGTCGACCGGATCTCGAAGACAGAACACGGGGGTCTCTCCCTATCCGCGGATCGACAATGCGCGCGAGAGGCGAATAAAAGAAAAGAGAGATTGCGCGCCCCCGTATCGAGGCGAAGCGCGTTTTCCATAACCATCGACAGCCGCGCGTTCCTTCGACCATTATCGAGCCGTCGCTGCGAGATAGAAAGGCTGATTTAGAAACGCGAAATCGTACCTATTGGCGTATCACTTTGCACGAGCAAGGGCAACACCCTGCTTATAAACGCCGCGCGGCGAGGGGGTGTTCCTTCGAGAAAAAGAGGATCGTTCCTTTTTCCAGCGTGGGATGAGAAAGCGCGACTTGCATCGGTACGGTCCGATTGAAAGGTCGATTTGCCTACGTAAAAACATTTTCGCATAAAATAGAAAAAGATTAAAACGAGATTTTTTTTTATATTTCGCAGCAAATAAGGTCAGACGCGAATGGTAGCGCGTCAGTTTCAACGAAAATTAATTTTCCGATAAAATTGATTAATATGCATGAGATACAAATTTTCTTATATGTCTATATATGAAGTGTGATTAAAAATCCCCATTCGAGATTTTTAATAAATCTCTCTTTACCTCCCTGAAAAATCGTAGGCGAGAAAAATATCAAAGTCATTGATGTGAGAAACGATTCTCGCCTACGCTTCTTCGAAGAAGGATAAACAAAATTTATGAAAAATCTCGAATTTTTTTAGATTTAATCACACGCTTGATATATGGACTAAAAAAATTTGTGCCTCGTGCACATTAATTAGAAAAGTTAATTTTCGAAATAAAAATTTGTATTTTTACATATAATTAATCTCTCTCTTGTTTAAAATTTTTTTTATATTTCATTTTAAATTCTACGAAAAAAAAATTATTTTCAATGTTAAATTCAAGAAGAAAAATACGAGGACAGTTTAATAGAAAAATATTTTGTACAAATATAAAAATTCGAAATTATCTCTCATTTCAAGTTCGCGTGAGGAGAGTCCTCCTTTCCTCTGTTTACTTCGAGCGTTCACGACGACGCTGCGCGTTATTCGAAGATTGTAAATCGCTTTAATGGAATCTACGAGACTGCCGACGTATAATGAAAGCTCGCACCGTTAATCGCGCCGTGTAACAAACGCTCACGGGGCACGCATACGTCAGTCCGGGATCGTTATCTGGTCTCGTCGCCCCGGTGTCAAGAAGTTAGCCCTCTCGATGGGGGTTGCCGAAAGAGAAAGAAGCAGAGATAGGGGCGGTTAACTCTCGGCCAGTGTTTTCACTCCCTCCTATTCCGCGCAGGAACACCCCCCGTTGTCTCAACCGGCGTCCGTGATCCCGCTATCTTGTGTTCCGGACTTTATTAAAAGACACACTCCGAAAGAGAGACCGATCGCTCGCCTGCGTGGGACTCTTGATTGGATTTTACGATCCCAGCAGCTGCTCCACCGGTGGTTTTCCTTCGCGGCGAGTCCTTCGCGCGACAGGAGCGAGATCGATCGTAAACGAAGCGCTTCTTCGTTTCTCCTCGGCCGGTTTTATGAGCTCGTTGCTTCATATATCGACCCGATCGACGCGGACATAGCGAGGATTAAGATGCGCGAGAAATACTTAATTCGATGCACGATAATAAATCGCGAGCATTTTTGCGCACTCGCTTAAGTGTTACATAGAAAAAGCTCGAATTAAATTATTCATACAAATATTATACTATTTTATTATAAATTACATTATTATAATTTTAAATAGTTTAAAAAGTTCGTGGCAATTAGCATTACATCCATCGAGCGAGATACCAACATCGCTCAGAGGGTCTATTACGGTCCTTCAAACGAGATAAAAATTATAAAAATGAGCAGATTTACTAGATTTCGACAAATGAAATTGTAGATATTCTAGTGAATTTCCTCACTTTTGTAATTTTCACCTCGTATCAAGAATCGTAATAGGCCCTTTGGAGTCGCATATCACTGAATAGTTCAGTGGTCTAGAACAGTTGCCTGGAAAGCAAAAGATTTGGGTTCGATTCCCGATCCAGCCAGATGTAATTCAACATTAGTTTCTCCTGTTATCTCCCGTATCAATGGGGACATGATACTAAAAAGTATCGCATGTAAATATTCTGTAGGAATTTTAATTACTATACCAGCAATAAGTTTAAACACTGCCTTTCTTACTGATGTTGATTTAGGAGCTTATATTATTTCTACATTAATTATATAAATTATATAAAAATTACATTACTATAATTTTAAATAGTTCAAAGGTTATATTACATGGATACATGTATTCAATTCCTCTATCTTTAAAGAGTTTGGTTTTAGATCTAATAGATCAACTTTATCCAAATATAATATTTGAACCATTAGCGAATCAAGTTGTGAAAAGTCTAATTATCATTGCAAAAATATTTACGTCGATTAAAACATCTGATGTGCAAGACAAGGGTTTATCTCTATCTTGGCTCAGAAATTTGAGAAAAGCTTAATAGCTTAATAAACTTTTCACAATTTGATCCGCTAATGGTTCAAATGTTTGGATGAAATTGATCTATTAGATCTAAAACTAAACTCTTTTAAAATAGAGAAATTGAATATATGTATCCATGAAATATAAGCTTTAAACTATTTAAAATTATAGTAATGTAATTTTTATATAATTTATATAATTTGTATGCAGTAAAAAAATTTTAATAGTAAGAAATTCTACGTTTGACTTTTTTAAAAATATAGTTTAGAAAAATGTCATGTTGCCAAATGAATAAACGTGTCACGACGAAGACGACAATGCATTGTGTCCTCTTGTTCAATAAGAAATATTGTCCGGATACGAGACAATCTGAAACACACGACAAGAGGACGAGGGGAATAATCGGATGATGGAGAGGTTGATTTTTAACATGTAACACATAGTCGCGTGTGGCCCGTTAGGGGCGATAATTAATGGCATACATCGTCGCGGGCATAAATATCGCTTATTATTATAGGCTGAGATATGCGGTCCGAACCGGGCCAAAGTGGCGGTGTCACATTTGAATAACACGCCCGCGAACTAGTGCATAAATTTCTAATTACAAGAAGGAGAATACTCGTCCCCATTCACGTCGGCTTGCGACAATAGCGGACTAAGCCCTTACGATCGTATAAAACGTCACCTTGAGAATATATAGCGCTGCTGAAAAACTGATTTTCGCCAACGAGTTTGTTCGTAGCAAAATTATGTCTCTCAAAAGAAGCTTTTTAAATCAAAGAGATATTACTATTGATGTTAATGTGACTAGAATTGCAGGAGATATCAACAATATAAGCATCTTGATATTATTTTCTCTTGTCTCGAAATTCAAGACAAGATTTTTAATTAGTATCAAGATTATGTGGTCCTTTCAAAATTATTGATTTAAAAGAAAAGTTAGAATATATGTAAATTGAATGAAAAAAAAATTACTTATTATACGAAACAACTACTTAACAAATTAAATAAGTAAAAACATTTATATTAGCAAATTTAGAAACAATTAATACAATAAATAAAATAAACAATATAAAATTTTATACAATTATTTAATTAGACACGTCTGCATTCTGATATCATTATATGCAACTGTTTTTTCGAAAATATATATAAATATATACATAAAAAATATGTAAAATATTATTTTAAGCATTATTCATATTAGATAAAAAAATCGAGACAAGACAATATTTTTGTTATAAAGATTCACTCAAGACAAGATTTAAATTTTTGAAAATTTTTGATACAATATTTTTTTACTAATATTTTCTTATCTCGGATCTTGTGCAATCTTATTTCTGAAAGGAAATTGTATAACAATGTATTTATAAATAATGTAAAATTGAGTATTCGTCCTCTTTCTTGTAAGGTCTAATAATAGAACAATTGTACTTAACATAAAGAATGTTTATTATCAAGAGCATAAGCATATTATTGAAATAACGGTGTCACATTGTAAAGAATACGCGCATCATAAGATTGGTGCTGATAGATGCGGCAGCGATAAGAATTTTCATCAAGATTAATTAAGATCGGGGCGCAGTTATTGTAATTACTTGCGATCCGATCTCTCGAGTGTATCTAATTATCGGGCTTAATCTCGGCTGATCACACACTCCGCGCAACAATACGAAGTTGAATGATGTAAACGATCTTATTAGTATTCTCGATGCTTGTCGACGAATGACGGCACACGATGCGATATAAAAACGAAGTAACGGGTATATCAATAATAATAGCGCCGGTGCATTGATAATTATATTATCTAATGATACGTCTCCCCATAGAGTTCATGTTCTCAAGAACGCAGGAAGTTGTGCCCGAATGAATATTCGTCATTTAGATTTAATACTAAAAAATGTGCGCCCGATTTTATAATAAATTACTTGGCGAAAATTGAATTATTTTAAATAAAAAATGTTTAACAAACTTAGCTATATAATAGATTTTAATATGTAAATATTTAATAATTTTTCATACTAATTGATATTTCGCTTAAGATATATTTTTAGCCCGATGTACATAAATTAATATAAAGTAAGTCTTAATATTTTTGCAGAATTAATATTTACTGTTACCTGAATAAGAAAACGTTTCCGCAACCGGCACTTAATTTGTTAATTGATCAACATAAATGTCTATATAACTCGATGGCAACGCAAGTATCAATTCCTGCGAGGTATATCATAAATAACATTGCGCGTTTTCGCTTTATTATCGCATAGTGACGGTCGTATCGAGTGGCACAGAAGGAAAAACGCGAAATTGATTTTGCAAAGTGGACAGGTAGCGTTGATCGCGGAACGCGTAATCGCTTTATTTATTAATGCACGCCTTTACTTTACGAGGGCGGGTTACACAACCCCATAAATAGCGTATCTTATGGAACCTAAAAAACTCTCGGTGACACTAAAATCCGTAGTTTACACCCGTAACCAACATTTACGGTCTCTTTGATCGTGGCCGCCATTGACGTCTCTGTCATCCCAATTAGGACGTAGTAAAGTCTCCCCTTTTTTTGGGACGCCGTTTTAGGGTTGAATGTGACGGAGGTTTTCGTCGGTAATATCTTCCGCAAAGGGACATGGCACGAATCCGCCGTGGAAAAAAAGAGAAAAGAGAAACCGGTTGTTTCTTCGAGAAGGACAATATGGGTATAATCAAACGAACCACACCGACGTAATCGTGTCTCCAGTCTCCACCGAGAGATATCGATTATACGATGTCTCTTAAGAGCATTCTTGAAAAGCGTTTCCTGAGGGTAGTTATTTATATACTGAGTTTCTCTTAATAAAAAAAATCGTAAAGACACGAAAATCTTAATTGAACTATTTAAAATGAATGAGATTCGAAATGTATAATTTGTTTTCGATCATACGCAAATCTTAAATTCATTTCCGCATCTGAAAGGGTATAAAAGAGCGTTTTTACCGATGCGCTCAAACCCAAGAAACGAGAAACGCGCTTCTCACGCGAAGGAAATCGTTGCGCGGCAAGCAAAAATCGAGCAACAATCGCTTGAATCGTTTCAAAACATGAGAATTTAATTGCGCACGTGCGTTGCGCGTTAGATTCAGAGATCGAATCTCGCTTCAATTCTTCGACAATTTAAGGTAGACACGCGATGGGGACTTTCACTTTCAAACGGTATGGCCTGGCGATCGTGGCACGCTGCTGTGCTAATTGTATTATTAATTACGGTAAGAGAGCCGCGAGCGTAAGGCGTAAGCGACCGATGCGCGCATAATTAAAGCTGCATTTTCGCTCGCTCGCTCTCTGTCTCTCTGTCTCTCTCTCTCTCTCTCTCTCTCTCTCTCTCTCTCTCTCTCTCTCTCTCTCTCTCTCTCTCTCTCTCTCTCTCTCTCTCTCTCTCTTTTTTTCGCCACATCGTTGTTGATCGCGTTCGCATGCGCTGCGATCGTTTCCTGTCTCTTCGTCGTTGCTGTACGTGTTGTACGTCGGCATAGTGCTATACGCAGTCATCGGTGATTTTCCGGAGATGGAACGGGAACGCGCAACACGGAGAACGAATCGCGTCTCACCGCGGGGGATCCCACAGAAAACAAGATCTCATCAAGATAGCTAGATGCTCGCACTCTGTTGCACCGACCTGACGTACTGGCCCCTGCAACTGCCATGCACCATTAACCGAGATCCAGCTAGAGACACCTCGTGTATATGAAGAAGAGAGAAGGAAAGACGACGAGATATAAGAAGGGACGGAGGGAGAAGATATGCGGCTAGTCACGTCGAGCGATCTTCCCTTTTTCATTTTCTCTCTCTTTCTGTTTCACGTATCATTTTCATGGCTGATTTCTATTTCTCTCTGTCTCTGGAAAAGACCGACGATCGTTGAAATAGGAAATCGTTTAGGTCTTCGAGAGAAACCGAGTTGAGTGAAATGCGCGAACTCATTACGAACACTTAATGTTTGTATGCGCTTCCCCTAAAATCTCTGACGTTTATAAGCACGCTACGTATGCGTGAAATGCTGATATTTTGATTTGAAAATTGTTATATATTTTAAAGGACATAAAACTTCCTCACATGAGCAGTTGCCGGATCAAAACTGCGATTTTTCAAGTGAAAAAAATAATTTAAACACAATTATAGTTAATTATTTGCACTTTTATATCTTAACAATAAAGAGGTAATTCGATTTGACAAATAACTTAAGTTGCGTTCTCTCTGTCCTCAAAATAAACACCACGCAACAATTGTCAAATCATAGCGTGCGATATCAATAATGCTCCTCCATCGTTTTTTATCGAGAAATATTTCCGCGTTTCCTCGGGACTTCTCCCTTCTCGCCAGAATCCAACCTCGCGATACATAATAAATACCCTGTTCCCTCCTTTCCTTCCTCCTCACCTCCGAATCTAAGAGCTCGCGAGCATCGTTTCCTCATAATCGCGAATGACGGATCGCGATGTAACGAGGGTCAGTCGTATAAATTACAGTCCGACGAGATCTCGCGTGTGTTACGTAGTACGGCGGTCACACAGGTGAGAACGGACCCCCCGTCTCTCCCCCCTCGTGCGCATACTTCTGGCGAGAGAAGAAAGAGCGCGAGGGAGCGAAGGAAAGACAGTATTTGTATATACGCCTTGGTATATCACACAGGCTGGATACATCCGCGTGCTGATTGGCTTTAATTTGAAACGGGCGTCAAAAACCGAGCCGATGATAGTACCGCGGACTCGAAATGGATGGTTTTCACGGGGCCCGGCGATCGGTACCATCCAGAAGAGAACGGGCCCCCGGCCGGCCGAGAGCGGACGGCGATGTTATCTGGTCCGGTGGGAGGCATCTGCCGATATGTATACAATGCCATAGGTCCGCTGGGATTATTACAGCCTTGACAAATTGCCGCGGTGAAGGCCGACCCTGGTAATTACGGGGCGCAGAGAGACGCAGATATAAGGACCGAGTGCGCGCGCGTACATATACATATATATATATACACACACATACACATAATACATACGTGCATCGCGCTATACATTCGTATGCGCTGCTCGTTTTTCTGTTCGCGATCGGTGCTCTGATTGGCAGATCCGTGATGCCATTATTGGGAAAGATTTTTCGCCTTTCACGACGCATCACGGCGCTCGTTCGGTCTCTCGCCGACGGCGGCCTCCGTATTTATTTTACGAGGAACATTACACCGAAGCAAGAGCGTTAATTAATTTTGCTTTCACTCACGGATGTCATTTTTTTCATACGGAAGAAGCGCGGGAGCCGTGACAATTCGTCGCTGCGAGAAACGGTCTCCATCAGTAAAATATAGATGATCCCGAACATGTGTTACTAAAAAAGAAATCGAAGAGAAAAATTAATACAATAGAACTAATGATAATAATACTGCAATTAAATCAGGATATTATATTTGGCAGATATTATTATTTGCAGATATTTTTTTTTGAAATGACAGTTGGTACGATATGACATAATATTATATATCTAATTATATTATGCAGGGTGAGTCGTAAGTATGTTTTAAAACTTTGTTCCTGAATAAAAAATAAGAACCATTGTCCATACGAAAAATATTTCGTTTTTGAAATAATGGCAAAAAATTAGTTTCAAATATTGGCTTTATTTTAAAATTGTAAGATGTGCAGCAAGTGTATTGCATTTTATCATATATTAGATGAAGATCACTCAATTCTTCAAAAGAAAAAAATATGAACAATTGTTCTTACTTTTTATCCATGAATACACTTATAAAATTTTAAAACATACTTACTACTCTGTATAATACATATATAATTGTGCGTATGACATTATTATAGAAGAACCCAGTTTATGTTTGACATTAATATGCCATTGCTCGCCGAGTTAATCACCATTGAATTACTATCTTATCAGTCCGATAAATCAGACGTAACCTTGACATTGAGCGATTTAATATTTGCTCGGCACCGATTGACACATGACTGGTATTCGCTCATAAATCGCTATAAAAGAATGAAGAATAGCACCATGAGTGATCGACAAAGCGCTTCCAGGCGGCTAAGGCGGGGGTGTTGTTTGGCAGATCAACTCTTGGTACACACGAGGGGGTCCGGGGGTGGAGCGGACGGGGAAGCGATACAGAATTATTGCTCACAGTGCCTTCGCAAACCTTTCTTGGCGCTCATCTCGTACTCGAGCGTGTACGTGATCTCGTAGGACGATGGCTACCAGACTTGAATCCCGGTATGGTCGTGATTACGCTGGATATATCACCGCCGGTCGCTGCGGGGTTCGCGTTCGATGTTTTATTTCTATCGGACGATGTAAATATGGACGTAAAATATGTGCAAGCATGAAAGAGTCCTGGAAAAAGATTGAAATTAATGCATCGGGGTTAATGAAGGGTCAGGAAAATCATCAGTTATTAATGGAAACGGAACTGTTACGTAGACAAGGAAGCAATGTCCGGAATCTTTAGATCGAATCTCATTTTGGCAGTATAATTGGATATGATATTTGTCAATTTTATATATGATAGAGAATATATATGTGATAGAGAAAATAAAAATTATATCTAAAATTAATGACTCGTAGATAAGATTGAAATTAATATATTTTATAAATTAATTCCTATTTTATATCGTATTCAGGTGAATTTAAATTAAAAATTTCTAGCATAGAAAATTACGGGGAGAAAAGCTACAAATGCAGAAAAATTGAAAATTTTAAATCTAATGCACAAATAAAAAAAATATCAATTTAGCAATATTTTGTTGTACCATTTATATAGAAAATGTGAACTATCCTTATATATTTTTTTCTATCTTAGCCCTTTTCACGAAAAGTTTTAAAAATTCCGCGATTCGCCGAAGAAAAAGCTACGGATTACGAGTTTTCCAAAGAGGTTATTGCCGCAAGTCCGTGAGTCTCTCGACGACGATTCAGTTGATGGCAGTGGCTGATTGTGAAAAAGAGAGCACGAAGGAGAGTAATTACGAGTATCCGCCCCGAAAATGCGCGGACGTCCGTAGACCAGCCAGCCAACCAGCCAGTCAGAGCCCGGGGCATTAATATTTTCCCCGGTCTTTTCTCAGACGGTATCTCTAGTGACGACCTCGGCCCATTAGCCCACCTAATTTATGCATCATCAGCGCAACCCTTTCCCCTTCCTGCATCCATCTTTTCGACTGAAAAGTTTCTAAAGATTTTGCTTCTCTCTGCCCGTCTTCTGCTTCTTTTTCTCTCTCTTTCTTGCACTCTCTTTCTTCCTATCCCCCTTCTTGTTCCTCGGCGATGCGGCTCGCGTCTTAATTGCAAGGAAAAAGGGGTTCCGTGCCTTTTCAACGCGGAAAACTCCCCTTTACGCCCCCGCCGCCTCTCTTTACAGAATTATAACAAAGAGCCCAATAAACGGTAGATACCTGTCCGTTGGATTACCAGACCACAGGCACAAAGGTCGCTATAAATTCATAAACATATCGTGAAACTCTTACGGATTTTACTTCGAAGATTTCGCGAATTATGATAATAACACAATAAAACGGCTGATGTACTGATTTAATTGATTCCGAGCTCTCTTATGTCATGCCTCTTATAAAACAACATGTTTCAATTTCGAAATTTATTTTTACGCTAGGCTTATTTAATATATTCTTCTCGACTAATGAAAGTAGTATCCAAGTTATCTATAAAAATTTCTAAAAAGCATAAATCTCTAAAAATTTTGAATTATTAATAATTTATTCCTTCTAGATTCACGGATAATCTGACCTTTTCTTTAATAATTTTAAATTAAAAAAAAATATTCTTTTAATATTATTTTAATATATATATATGAATAACCTATCAAATTCTCTCTGTTTGATATTCATACTAGACATCCTATTAATTTCCTTCTGTAGGAATTACTTAAAATCAGTAACGAGTGGGCGTCACAATCCTGTTTTCCAGGAATAGCGCATAATGGTTTATCTATTCACTCGGATGGCGCATGGAGGTTAAAGGACGTCGCAGATTGGTGGATCCTGGACAGTAGCCAGGTGCGTTCCTTGTTGTCCGTGACGTCATTAATCCACCCATCGTTTTTCAAGGGAGCGCGAGGGCATTGTGTAACGGGCGGGGGATGCTACGCAGCTGCTAACAAGGACGGGTTTGCCAACCTCCGTGCCCCGATACGTACACAGATATGCACATGCACGTATACACGCACACGTATGTATATACAAACATTCTACGAAGGATTCCATGCCCGGTAGAGAAAAATGGCGGATCCGGATTCTTGATATTAAAGATTCTGCCTCCGACCATGATTCGTTCTCTTCCAACGAAAGCGCTCCGTGATTGTTTCCTTTGGCCGTGTCTGAGTGTTGGTCGTGTACGTGAAAAATGGTCGACATATGTCTCTTTCCGTTCCGAAGACTTCGCCTACGATTCGAAAATGAGATCGTACGATCGTACGGTTGGATAATAACAGGACAGATGCCATGTTCCAAATTAATCAGATTTTAAGGGCGTTTATATACCTGACCCTTTTATTTACAATTATTTACATAATATCGTAAAATATATATAATTGGAGACATATGCCTTGAAAATTATGAGAACAGAGTTAAAACATTTTTTATTTCTTTTTTATTTTCTCTATATTACTTGCATCAAAGAAAAATAAATAAAATTTTTAAAGTTAATTATAAATTATTCTATAATGTTAAATGTTTATATTTAGAAATCATAGAAAATTCTGGAAAAAACATCAGTATTTCTTGCACGTATATAATTTCATTACATAAATTATTATGTAATGCAATTATTATGTAATGCAATTACATAATAATTATATGTACAAGAAATATTAATGTTTTTTTTTTCAAAATTCTTAAATTTCTTATAATTTATAAATGTAACATTTAACGTTATAAGATAATTTATAATATAATTAGCTGGTTTTTATGCATTAATTATAATTTTATGTAATATTATATAAATCAGGAAACATCTAATATAACTTATACGCAGTGGAATCGCATCATCCTTTACAAAGCACCCTGCGATAGCTTTCGATCGGGTATACCTGCTATTCGAAAGAAATAACTGGCGTTCATTAGAGTGTTCATTAAAGCTCCAATTAACTGCGAGTAACAGATCGGGGACGTCGCACTGCTTCAATAAACGTCGTGGAAACAATGATGGCCGTAAACGTCGAGCTGATTTATAATCGATAAATCTGCATCGATTCCTTGCCGTTCTCTCAATGAAACCTGTCCATTTTGGAATCGGGAGCCAGAGGATATTGGATGTAACGCCATCGTGACAGCATCGAGGGACGTTGCGAGAGCAATGACAGGAGGAGGAGGAGGTGAGGAAGGGGGAAAGTAGGGTAAATGAGAGAGGAGGGAACGTTGTGGACGGGGGGGTGATTTGGACGGGGTTTAGAGACGGGGCTTGCCCTAATGAAAGAGAGCTGAGCTCCCACTCAACTAGTTCTCTCATCTGTCTGGTTTCCCATGCGAAATAAAATATCGCTAATCACTCGTGCGCGGGGCGGTAAGTACCTTCCGTAGGACGTGCACGCGTGCATCTGTGTACTTAGTGCCCTTCCCAAACTTCCCCCTCCTCCCCCTCTTCTCTATCCCCCGAGTCATCTCCCTCCCTCTGTGGTTGTGCGTTCGTCCCACGATGATGGCGATTTTGGCCATTCTTCTGGCTCAACGATGACTAAAAACGAAGCACTCCTTTGTTTGGTACCGATGAATCCCGCGCGTTATGAGCAAGATATTAAAACATGCCACAGATTCACGACTGTCCTATCAATGCAGGGATTAGGGAAAGTATTACGTTACCATTGTTTTCCTTTTTTTCCTATCAATATGTCGCTTCCTCTTATTATTTCATCATTTTTATCAGTTCATATAGTTTTAAAAAATAACAAAAGTCTAATGTAAAATTTATATTAAAGATTATATAAGAAAGAAATATGTTCAATGTCGAGAAATAAATTCTTCTATACGTTTATTGACATGGCGAGGGGAACATGCGCGTTCCAGAAGGAAAAGAATGCGGCTGTACACGCATTGCGTTTGCAGAAAAAGAGCGAAGGACAGGGAATGTGGCAGCACGTATGATGGCCGCTTTCCTGTCGGTTGAATAAAAAATTCAGTTTTAAAGCGACCACGCGGCCGGGACAACCCTTTGTCAAGGGGGACAGAAGGGCGCCCCTTCAGACGAGAGGGCACGCACAATGCGTGGGGCGTGTGTCTCTTGGTGTGCCCTATTTACACAGCGACAGCCTCGGAGAGAACTGATGTGTCGCGCTCTCTCTGCCCTTTTTATCCTCACCCTCCGATATTCTCCCTCTCGCTCGCGCATTCCTTGCCTCTTTTTCGCCTTCGTGCGCACCTCGCCCCACGAATATTGGCGTGGACAAGCCCCCGATGTATTGTGAGACCCTTCGAGTGATCCCAGCCAATCGGGGCACCGCATGACGATTTTATTATGAAAAAGCGAAACGTTAGGGTGGATCGAACCCCTTTGCAATCCGCGAGGGGTGAGGCGAAGGCGACGGGACAGGTCGGGCGTTCGCTTGCGTGTCCCGAATGTTTACCATCTTGCTGACGAAAAAAATGGAAAGGAAAGAACAAAGATGTGGAGGAAAGAGCGAAAGAGCGAAAGGGTGATCCTGCCGCCAACGTCGACGTCGTGTCGACCGTAGAACGAAACTTGAGGGATTCGCTTTAGTCGAGAGATCATTCCTCGTACTCGCGAAACGAGGGTTGGACAGTCGCCCTTGTCGAGTGAGGATGAACTTCTCGTTTTTCCCGACGTGACGGTCTCGAGAGCCCTTAATTTCCCTGTTTTCGCGTGCGACACGAGCGTTAAGCCGACTGGAAATGAAAAGCGCGACGCGGCTCGAGACGGATCTGTGCTACGGCAACGTGACAGACAGCTAGTCTCGGCAATGCTTTCGTGAATTATTCAAGGATTCGTCAGCGGGAAACATTGTACGAGATGTCGTGTCACGAGTAAAAATTGCACCGAAACTTTACCGATGTATTAAATAAAATAATCGAAATTGGGTATCGTGGAACTCGCGTGATTTTTAAAATGACTCTTGTCATAAAGATTCGTAAAACTTCAGTAGAAAGATAATTTCGAAAATCGTTGAAATCTAAATACTATTCTAAATACCATACTCGGTATTTAAATATTTAAAATTCAAAGGAAAAATAAAATTTAATTTTAAAAATATAAAATATACACATAAAAACATATAAATCTTTGATTTTTCGATTTAATTACAGTTTTAGCGAAATAATTCAAATTTAACATGTACCATACTCGTATTTTTTCCACATTTTTTTTTTTAACAAACTTCATACAATATTTTCTATTAAACAAATATTTTCTATTAAACAATAGTAACGCAAGTGAGACACATAACTGTGTGCATTGCATAATCAATCCTTAAACGGAAGCTATCGCAGAAGCAATTATTTCCTCGTCTCGGTGTAAAAGAAGAGTTTGAAAAGCTAATAGTAGTGTTATGGAATTGCCGTCGCGACGAAGAACAAGATCTTGAGGCTTCTATCTACGAGCACCTGCCAGATAGACCTGTCCGATGATAGATAACGCTTCTTACTCTCGCTCGCCGCGCTTCCGTGCCAGTCTGTCCCCGGGACCGGAAGCAATACATAGTAATAAAAGTAACGACCGAGTCGTGGCCACGTGTCATCTTTCCGGGGACGAGCAGTTTGGAAACCATTGCGCGCCGACGCGATGCGACGCAAGCCGGCTTGCACTTATAACCGGGGCCGGAAGCTAGCCCACGGGCTCCACGGGTGTATTAATAGGGTGGCGCGTACACCAGGAAGAACCGAATGATTATCGGTAAATGACAGAAACCGCAGATCGCCTGTCGTCGACTGCGTAACGTCAGTCGTGCGCAGGCCACAGCGCGTCCAAGAGCCGCCATATGTCGGCTTCGTCCGAATTAAAGTTGGCGACCCGGATGAGCCATCGCTCGGGGTTCCGGCTCTTTCGACAACTTTAAACTTCATTTCACCGATTGTCACCGTCACGTCACCCGCTTTTCCTTCGATCGAGAGTCAGAGGGGAGGAAAACAAGGCTTTATCATTTTGAGGTACTTGAGATTATCTTCATTTCGAAAAATTGAAGATGATCTGAAAAACTTTGAAAAATTACTATTGATGGAGATGTACTATATGTATGACTATTTACATATGAATATCATGAAAATATTACACGTTATATTTTTTCGTTTTAACGCACGATTAATAGAAACAGTAATGGATCCTGATTGAAATAAATGTAACAGTTACAGCGAGGCTGATTGGACAAATTTTTATCAAACGCATGATTTAATTTTCGTGTTCGATGTGCGAAGGGTAAAATAATCAGTCACTTTTTTTCATTCATTTAATACAACATCCTCTTGTTTGTTCCGATCAAACATTGAACGTTGCAGCGAATCGCAATCAGCTGCGGAGAAGGACGGGGAAAGGGGCAGGGAGAATATTACGGTTATCGTCAATATTAGTAGCTGCTAAAATGCTAAAATTCGAGTAAAGTGATTTTAAACGGGATAATGAGATTTACATACCCCGTAAAGCGCATACTGCAGATACACCGAATTATGTTAATGTAGTGCGCCTCTAGAGTGAGAGTCACTATAATTTTTTTCTTCTTTTTTAATTATGCCATTATCTTTAGAGACGCGAGCGTGTATGTAAAATATAGACATTTATGGGTCGCGCGACATCTGCCTGGCTTCCGACTGGCGCGAGATCGAGAACTTCGTAGCAACCTGTCCGCTTTTTATGGAGCAAGTGGGAAAAGGACAGAGGAGAGAGAGGCAGATAATTAGGTTTGTCCGAATAATTGGTCTTAGGAGAGCCACCGGACCTATAACCCGGGTGCTCTTTCTCTTTCTCTCTCTTCGCTGCGCCAACCGTTCGCCGGTAATTTGTCCGAAATGCCTTCCTCGCCTTCCTGGATCTTCCTCCTTTTTTCTGACCTCCGTCACGATACCATAATGAAAACGGCGAAGTGTGGAATTGGCGGGCAATTTTCTGGAGTGTTCCGTCTGATCTATAATTTTCGAAAACTGTCCACCTGTTCCGTGACGTTACGAAACACGGGGACACGCTTCGCGGAATAGCACACGCCTGGCCGCGTAGATCATCCATAATTTGTTAAAACATCCGATTTATACTAATTCCGGGTCGTTGCGAGCCGAGCGGCGTCGTTTCCGCGAAAATGGAATTTTTACAAGAATGTCGAAAAAATATCAACATATTTTCGTAATAGACAGGTATCAATATCGTAAAATTATAGATTATAAAACATTCCATCATATTTCTATGACAGCTCATATTCCTTGAAAATATCTTTAATAAATGACTTCTCTTACGAAATCTTCAGTTGTATAAACGCAATGCAACTACTCGCTACATGACACAATTTTTCTATTTTCCATTGTCGATCTTAAACAACGTTAATTGATATATTTTACTAAAAAAAAAATTCCCATAAATTCTCTCCGAAAAGGTCCGGAATAAAATGAGACTATTTACAATAACATCACCTGTTCACTACGCGTAACTATCGCCACGATGCATCTTTGACGCATAATACGAGCGAATTGGGAGGGAGGGGAGCAATTTCAGCAAACATCGTTAATCGACATTAGACCATCGGTGACTGTCGGTAATAGCCGGTTAGGCCGATATCAATTTACGACGCGCATACAGACCGCATCGTGCCGCGGGTTTAACGACCGTGGCCCGATCCAAAGACGGTTTCCGCCCACGGCGCGACGGCATAAACCGATCGCCGGGGAACCTGTCGCTTCCTAGGCGGTTAATTGTACGCGGAATTGCATTCCGCCAGCCAGGGGGACGATGCACCGATGCCATCGCGATGCGCGCGAGCTAGGGCCACGACACATCGTTAATTCGTTTACAACTTCCACCGCATACGTGCGAGCCTCGCCAACATATATCGGAACAAACGGACAGACGCTTAATGAGTTTTGTTGCGCGGGGAAGGAGGGACGCGCGTTATAAGGGGTGAGAGGGGGGAGGAGAGAGGTGGAATAGGGCCCCGGATACGCGTACGTACATATATACGTGCATAGCCAGGTTATATTCGTGATCGCTAATAGGAAACGTATCGCGGGTGAACGGAATTAACGGAAGTCTCCGCGCGCGTCGCCTCCCGGAAGACGCCGTCGACGCCGGTCACGATACAATTCGCCTGCCTCCCCCTGCCCCTCTTCGATCGATCGATTCCCGTCTCGTTTATTCTCGCGGATAAAGACGCGTACCAACGAGCGCGGTCCGAGCCATGGTTGGCACATATCACGCGTCAACTTGTCACCCGTTATATTCGTCGACTTTCGCGCTGAGAACGATCAACGATACGTTCGTTATCTCGATTCGGGCGTTGAATCCAAGCAACTCTGACTGGCACGCAAATTGCCATTTTTAGATTTACGTGCACGCGCCCTCTTTTTAAATCTAAGCCTGTACTGATGGTCGGGGAAAGGATCGGGGGTGAACTTTGAAAAATTTCGTTATACCCTGGTTTCATTTAAACGAACTTTTTCATGTTGAAATCTCCATTAATTCGGCAGGCGTTGCTAAATTTATCCACGAATGATTGTACTTGTTAAATTTTTACATTTCCAGACACGTGGCTGCTCTACAAGTTTCTATAGCTTTGCGATCTCCTATACATATAACTTTCAGAGAGATATACATGCAATTAATTTTATAATACTCTATAAAGAATTCAAGTTCAATTTAATTATTTCCCTTTCTCTTTCTCTTTTAATCTCCGTTATTCAAAAAAATGCTGAAATAGAGGGACAAGACTATATAGGATTATATATAGCACAATCCACTATCCCGATCGTTTGTACGAAGGGTTCCTCGGCTTTCCTGAAAGCCGCGATGAAATGCGAGCGGGCAGACAGAAACGGGACCGAGACGAGATAATAAAATTCGCCGTGCATCGTTCGCGATCATGGTGGTCGGCTATTCGACGTGTCACCTGCCGCTCGTGAGAGAGAAGCAACTTGGTCCTCCTCTGGATAAAATACCGGGAAGCAAGAGTGCGTCTTGTTCTCGCGAGGACGCCGCCCATGCGCTCCCTCAGGTGTGCCATCTCCTTCTCTTTGAACTTTCCTCTCTCTTTCTCTCTCTCTTTATACCTGAATGAAAGAAAGTCACAACTCTAACCAGATTTTGGATTTAAGAGTTAGACGCGACCTTTGAAGTCGAATCCTATCGTGGCACAAAGGGTCATAATGATCTACCCGTGAGTCGAGTTGCGATTCTAAATTTTGGATATAGAGTAATCTCTGTATTATATACAATAGATTTGAGTGTATATATAATCTGATATGTAATCTTAAAATCGACATTTAAATGTCTTCTCCTTGAAAAATTTGTAACAATTCTATTATACATATATCGTTAAAAAAGACGGAGGAAAAATCGTAATTTTAATATATATATAAAATTAATTAAATATAAAATCAATTAATTAAATATAAAATTAATTAAATATATATAAAATTTATATATATAAATATACTTATAATATATAATTATAAATATATTTTATATATACATATATATTTTATAATAATTTCATATATATTCATGAATTAAATTTCTATCCTTTTTAATTGGGCGAATTTCGCACCGTATGCTCGCATTCCGCCAGGTACGACGTTCCGAAGACGCACATACGCGCTTGACTAACCGCGGAGTACGTAATGTTAAACAGATGCCGAGGAATGCCTGCGGGACGGATAATAATGGTGAGAAGGAATTTAATATGCGCGCGGACGCGCGGAGTCGAGCATCAATCAGGAGATGCCACGAGGTCGTACGACGACGTGCGCGCATATCATTGTCATCGCCGGCGTTTCCCGTGGAATAAATCTACGGTAAGACGCCCATTGTCAACTCTCGCGTGCACGGATGCTGCACGGACGTCTGTCGTTGCCAGTCTCCTCGATACCTAACATAAATCTTGCGCGCGTTCCACGTTTGTTGCGCATCTCGCTACCGTGTCTCTCTGACTCGGTTCGAATATCGGCTCGAATTGAAGGGAGGTGTTACTGTTTTAATTCCCAGGTGATACGAGTTTATAAAATGATCGAGGTAAATGAAATAGAGAGATTATCGCGCGGTAACTTTAATTACGGATTCCACATGTATTTATATGTCGTAACGCACAGAAATGATCGATACCGATGTTAGAAGAGATTAAACGTAACATGCGTGAATAGCGAACATTTAATAGATCGGAATTAATGAGAAGCGCGCGCAAAAACAAAGTCCCCGCCGAGAAAGGTAACGCGTGCAGCGCGGATCGATGCTCCGCGGTTTCTCGTTCACCGCGACGCACGCAAGTACGCAGGACGCATGCACGCACGTATGTACGCACGCACGCATGTATGCACGCACGCACGCCCGCACGCACGTAGCTTCGCGATATTGCGAAAAACCGAGCGTGGCGCGTGTGAAACCACGAGCGCGACTCGACGCGCGTATGGAAATGGCGCGCAGTTGCTATTGTATGGAAATGGATACGAGTCCGCTCATCGCGGCAGAAGCAACCACTGTGACCAGCTGGCTCTCCTCCTGCCTACCTACCGACTCGGTAATGTCGCTGTCAGGAAAGCGGCAAGCCTCGTTCCGTACATTGCAAAAGCGAACATACAAGACGCGCTCGTTCTTCAAGAGACATCTAACAAATATTAATTTTAATTATTGATCACTAAATTATAAATGATTGGCATTATTTAAAAATTAGATAATTATGTTATTTGTTATTATTAATAGAATTATGTATTAATCATCGTTAAAAATAGATATATAAATGCACCTCCTTAATTATTAATTTTTAGTAATTTTTTTATATTTTTTTTAAATTTTAATATTTTTTATTATTATTAAATATATATATATATATATATATATATATATATATATATATATATATTTAATAATCACTGAATAAATAATTTTTTAACATAAATATTAAAATTCATTGATATTTTATTTATATTATACTTATATTAATACTTATTAAATGTAATTTTATGCAAAAAATTTAAAAATTGCTATATTTTTTAAAATTTAAATTTATTATTTATAAAACTTAATTCTCTTTTTTAAATTTTTAATAGCCATAATCTATTCTTAATAAATATAAAAATAATATATTTTTTATACATTTTTTTAAACACATTCATTTTAAAACAATCTTATAGTGAAACGCGGGTTGTAGTCCAAATTAGGACGATGTGTGCCGATTGAGAATGTATTTCCTTTCTTAAGATATGACTTATGACAAAAGCATGCGAAAACCCCAAACTTAGACATGCGTGAGAATGCGTATCGCGCGCGCTTATGATTGCACGATCTTCGGTCGCGGCGTTTATACTTGATTTTTTCGCAGGAAGGTATACGCTTGTATTGTTCACGGAGCTTAACGAGCAATTAGCCCTGCGTTCTTCCGAAGTGCGCGGTAAACCGAATTTCGCGATACCGCGCGTGGTACATCGACAGATTATCGCGGAGATTAATTGCTTTGGCCGTGTGTTTTAGACACGCGCAGCGAGGCGTGTCGGCGTCAAATCCCGGTAGGGATTTATCAAAGTTAAGCCTCACAGACCACAGATAATGTCCTTGTCAAGGAAACGGCGAGCCTTGAAACAAAAATGCGCTCGAGGACGATATTTAATGCTCACGGATATTTAATGCAAATATGTAAATAACGTATTGATTCTCACTAACGTTATGTGAACCGTCATTTTTATGGAATAACACGTCACAATATGTTAGTTTTATTATATTATATCAGCAAGAGTGCCTACTCAAATTTAGTAAAAAAATTCTCTGATCTTCCCGATATCATTGTTCAAAATTTCAATTTTTTCATTAAAGAAAATAAAGATTTTTTGTTGAAACTCTCTCAAAATAAATTTTTTTATTGTATGCATTTTTTAACGTTTCTCACTCATAGGAAAAATAAAGTCACACAAATTTCAAATGCATGTGTAAAATGCAAATGTAAAAATTTTTATAGCTTTCATAAGATAAACACTTGCATAACGTTTTCATTGTTTATTACTAAAACAATAAAGAATATACATATTACTGCATAACATTTTGTTAAAATATTGAATGTATAAATAGAAAAAAGCATAGATGTATATTTATAATATATTTTAAACATACAGAATTCATTTGAATTATCGAGTATTTACATTATAAGAGGAAAATTATCAAAGAAAATATTTCTTACGGCAACGTCATCAAAATTACTGTATTTTAAGTATAAATATATAAAGCGGAAACAGCAGGTTTAAGTTAGAGAATCAGAACTATATGAGACAAAAAATTAAAGCAAATTTGACAGAACAAATTTAATAGAATAAAATATACGAATCTTTTACATTCGCACATTATTAAATGTGTAATTCCCTATTTTCTAATACATATCTCAAATTTCTATAAAATAGAGAGCATAACACATCTTTAAAAAATCGCTTCGTCCGTATGTAAACAAAAGAGTTTACAGAAGATGTAAATTCTGCCAGGGTCTTCAACCGACAAATTATAATCAGTCGGACAACACTATGTTACACCGGAATAGTCTGACGCTATATCTCGCCTTCATTCCGCATAATAACTTGTGCGCGCCTTTCTTTCTCTCTCTCTCTTTCTTAGCGCAATCTTCCAGTGCGTCGCGCGAGATCATTTCCTCCTCGTCCGCGATTAACTGCATACGCAGTCGTCGTCGTCGTCATCGTCAAGAAAGACGTATCAGCAGCAACCGCGGCAGTATCGCGCCTCGAACATCTGTCTTCGCTCGTCACCGCGCGAATGCTAATCTGCACCCGCTCATTATATCTAGCTAGACGCTCGGCCATTTTCACGGCGGCGACACTTCTCCCGTAATTTATAATCCCGAGATGCCGCGTGAAAGAGAGAAAGAGAGGGAGGGGGAGGGAGAAACACGAGAGCACATCGAATAAAATTTACATTCCGAGCTGGTGCGGACCGGTGTCAGGCGAAATCGAACGAGACACCTCGTTGCGCCGAGAGGTCGGCTCTTCTCGCAGGACCTCCTGCGGACACCGGGTCCAGGATAAGCGCTCGTCGTAAAAGTCACTTTACAGGCTCGCGCGAGGGACAGGTGACCCGCGTCGTGTACCCGATGCCAGTCGGCCGCGTCGAGAGACAGAGAAAGAGGGAGACGAAAATAAAAGGTCGTGCGCGCGTATATAACACGGGGTCCCGGGGGCGAGACGCGCCGATGTCGTCGAGGCGAACGGACGTCGACGCGGCCTCGACAGGCCTCGGCAGAGCCCGGGCCCTTTCCCTTTTCTCTCGCGGCGGCTGGCCTCTCAGATTCTCCCAGCGATTCTCGTCGGTAAATATACCATGGCGACACCGAGGCCTAAAACCGAAGCTCGCTAGCGTATACGATACTTTATGGCACCTACGTTTCCGATCACAGGCTTTATATCCCGTATAAAATACATGAATGGTGATCTCTCTTTCTCTCTTTTTTTCTTTCTTTTCAAGCATGGCTATAATCTTCACGGCAAAGTACATAAATAAAAAGAATATATACGGAAGTGTTAAAGAGGACCTATAATAGTAATATATAACTTTAAAAATTTAGAAAATTATCGAGCGCTATCAGTACTTCATTAAAAGGATCATAATCGTTATTTTGAAAACAGCACCTTATCTCGTCTAGAATCTTTCTATCTTGAAATATTATCTATTCGGACTTATTAAAATTATAATTAGCGATAGTTGACTGAATAATAATTTGAAATTATATTGTTCCTTGATACATATCAGGACGGCACGAGTTTTCTTTACTTATCATTAGCTCTTGAATGAAAAGCCTGAGGCAAAATTTAAAGACGAAGCACGGCCAGGAATATGGTAGCGCCATTCATCGACATTCGGCGAACGCATTGTTTTTAAACCCTCAATTTCGCCTCATTTGCCATTTTTCTTTTTCCGTCGCGGAAACGATCACGGCACCGAAGCAGGTGCATGACTAGTCTAGACCCTGTTGCGGCCTTTCAGGGACAACTCCGGCGCGGAACTTCCCGCTTAGCCCTCTGGCCATCCCTTAAATGTCTCGCTCTCCATCTCCGTTCCCTCAAGCTGGCCACGGGACAGTTCCTTCAAATCTGGAATATCATAGAAGAAGAATCTGCTATATAACATCATTTCCTAAGCCGTCAGTAGAGGCCAGCGGGAGGACGGGGGAGGGGGATGAAGGGGGAGAAAGGCAGAACGAGCCACGGGCAATAATCTCGATGGCTCGCCAATTACGTTCGTCTCGTGGCCATCTGCTCCTCCGGGCCAGGAGACCCGATGACCGCTCATCCTTCAACAATCTTCCTCCTGTTCCGTCCCACCGGGCCACCTTCTCCCTCCCTCACACTCCGACTCCGATCTCTCCTCCGCCTCCGCGTCTCGCTTGGGCCTCGACCGAGAGTTTCGGGGCTCAAAGGCAGCGATGTAAATTGCGAAATCGATAATGCGGAACCGCGGTTTGTCGCGCGATAATCATACGACGTGCGCCCAAACTCCACGGACTGCGCGAGCGGATCCCAAATGTATGTATCTGTGTGTATGTGTGTGATTGGGAAGGCCCGGGATATACTGTGACCGCGTCCCGAGATGCCGCCGCTCGGACAGAGAGCGTATATAATTACGCCGAAATCGTAGTTAGGCGCGCACCTATAGCACACCGCGCCGGGGCTCCGAAAATTGATCACGTACCGCGTCGGGGTTCTGGTTCTCCATCCCTTGCTCTCCGCCCCTCTCCCCCTTTCTCTCTCTCTTTTTCTTCGCTACTGCCCGTTCTTCTCTGTCATTATCGGGAATAAAAGTCACCGCTACTCCATCGGCGCGCTGGAGGAATTCACTGCGGGGACAATCTCGTGTTGAAAAATTATGGCGGTTGTGTAGGTCCTCCAATACACGGGTTCGCGTTTATTGAGGCCCGAGAATGATGAAAGATCATCCTTTGGGAATCTTGAAGCGGCAGAATTGCCGATCGAATTGCAATTGACATTATATTTTGTCGCAATCGAGGGAAGAAGACCCGTCACGTGTTTCCGCAGAACACGAGTCGGGTCGATTCTCACGTCTTGGAGGTGCTTCTACAGACCACAACGGTACCTTCCATGGGACACATCTTCCACGTTTAAATCAAGACTAAAAAAAAATTACGAGCTGGAATTAATAACGGTAGATGAGAAGGATATGATCCGGCGCCCGGACTCATTTAAGAAATGGGAAACCTATTAGCATAGAAGGACGACGTCGAAAGAGGCGGAGGGAGACAGCGGGAGACCGTGGCGTCCATTGTGTGCCGGCGGGACGAGGGGACCCCCCTCGCTTTCGGCCGGCCGTGTCCGCTGGAATTCGTCGAGCGTATCCGTGCGATGCGGTGTGTCTCAACGAGAGAGTCGGACGCGCGCCGTGAAAGCGAGTAGAGAGGTCCCGCGCCCGTCCGATTCCTCGGCGCGGGCACGTCGTCATCCTCACCTCACCTCACCTTACCTCGCCGGCGCGGCGTCATTTTCACACGCCGCCGCGCCAGGATCGGCGCCGCTCCACTGCGACTCGCTTGCGCAACGCTTGCCGAGCGTACGCGGTCACCCGCGAAGCGACCGACTCTTTCCCCGTGTTATTACGAGTATTATCGCTATCCCTATTGGACGAAATTATTCTTCGAGAATAGGGTTGCACGAAGTGTAATCTACGGTTGCTCCGATACCTAGATGATACTCATTGCAAAGATATCGATATCGAAAATTTTCGAAACTCGAGTCTTTTCTTGATCTTGAATAAAAATTTTGTCGAAGATCTTATCTTGTATCTTTAAATATAATTTTAGATAATTGTTACTATTTTTTATAATTTTTATTTGAATTATATTTAATTAAATTGATATTTAAATAAAATTTCGTAAGTTTATATATAATATAGTGCGTGTGATTTACTCATTTGATTTACAAATACTGTATGTACATATTTTAGTTTTTTTTAAATAAAAAATCTTGACAATCTTAGTCTTGATATACCTTGACAATCTTAGTCTTGATATACCTTATTATTATGATATATCTTGATATATCTTGATAATTGATAAAAAATCTTGTCTTGGTCTTCCCTCGAATTTTCAATTAGTCTTGGTATTTTGTGCAGTCCTATTCGAAAACGAGCGAAAAAAAGAATGATATGATGACCCCTTGTCAAAATTAAATTGAAAGATTTGCCGCAACAAACTGGATTCTACATTAAAAAAATCGAAAAAATTAAATTTTCTTCGTTCGATTTTGTAAAATTAATTTTCTCGAGTTTTTATAGTTATTAATATATTTATAATTACTATTGTGATACTATCACAAATATCTATATCTTAACTCTATATTTTTTGAATATGATCTTTTGTAAACGAAATTATTCTTTGAAGAAAAAGAAAAGAATCTCTGCAAATATCAGAATTGATTCAACTTGGATGTTATACAGAAATATTCTAAAAGGAGAGATGCATCTCAAAGAGTTTTTTAGTAAAAACAAATAAATAATTCTTACTTATAAATTTATAAACATAAATAATAATTCCTACTTATATATGTACACATTTAATTAGTATATTATTTACGTATGTATTTATCATATTATTATAAGTAATTATAATTATAATAAATTATATATAACATAATTAGTTATAAATATTTATATCCATGTCGGATAAAATTTTAAATTTTACTATTAATAATGATTGTGAATTGCATTTTTATTTTATTTTCCGATGCTTACTCGAAAAATGGATACAATATCACGAAAAATTTACATAACGCAATAATTCCCAAAATAAATCATTTACTATCCGCAAGCTTTCCATTCTGCGAATGCTTGGCGCGATCAATTTACACTTCCACGTTCGCAAAGGTTATCTTCTTCCGTTCTCTTCTCCACATCAACATATTCGCATTATCATTCCCGTTACACTCTTCCGCGATCAGACCCGGGAAAGTCCGTTCCGTCGCGCGTCCTTTACGCGCGAGCGTCACATCCGGACGTAGACGCGCGCGAATCACCTCACGCACGTGCGATACTCACGCAATCGCGTCGTACCGCGACCGATTCGCATCATAGTAGAACGCGCATAACACACTTGTTAACATTTATATGATTACTACCCCAACTCCCATTATTAGATTATACTTTTATAGACTTAATATTGTCTATAATTGATATAAACTTAATATAAAACCACTAAAGATTGGAGAAACATTTTGTTTTTTTTTTAAATGCGAATTAGTTGCGATTTAATGTGTTTTCTTTATCATTTTTCTTTTTAAATTCAAATTTAATTTAATTTAATACATTTTAACAATCAATGAATTTATTTTGAAGTGTCAACAATTTTTTTTCAATTTTTATATAACCAACATTAAGAAATATATCTAAATAAGTTTCTAAAGATTTTGATAACTAATTAAATAAAAGAGAAGGACAGAGAGATCATTTTCAACAATTTCTTAAATTACTATCGGGTTTCTCTCTTTCACAGGCATTCCATTGGAAAATATTACGGTCATATTTATATTCGCATTCATCCTAATCGACCCTAGAGAATGGGTGTGTCAGACGCGCGGTAGGTCCGGGATAGAGAGTATCCCGTACATCTTTGCAGCCGCGGCAGTCCACGTCGTTCCACGTGCGCGGAGCCAGGTCACCCGTCGACTCCACGCTCGGGTAAAGAAGCAGTCCAAATGGAAAGAATAATTAGGCGGATCTCTCGGGCGGACGAGAAGGTCCTCCTTTCCTTTTTCGTTGCATCGCGTGCTCGTGCATACGCTCGCTCGCTCGCCGATTCGTTATCTCGCGGCTCCGTGCGACGCGTGCTCGTACATGCGTGACTGCTGACTACGGGGTCCCGTCATCTTCGCCAACGGCGTAGCCGGGCACGCTGTAATTATTTAATGACGCGTTAATCTCACGACGACTTCGTCTTATTGGTATCTCCGAGTATGCGGAGAGAGATGCGGCCGAGTGGAACGGGGGGAGCGCAGAACGAGGGGGAGGCATGGATGGACCCCGCGCGACTTATCGATGCATCGCGCCACGTGTATTAGTTTAGCTTTCATTAATCGTGCCGTTTTATTTGACTGTAACCCGCGCGATCGCCGGCCCGATACCCTCGTAATTGAGGCGTAAGTTAATAACAACTTCTATATTTCTCGGGGGAATCGATTCGTGTCGCTCGATCGAGCCGTTCGGTGCTTGATGAGCGAACGCGTCCGAGAAAATACGAATGTATTTCAAAAATCTGGACATAGTTTCTATCAATACGCACGGTTATACGCATGATGGATTAATCTGCCAATTTGCGACTAAAAAAGGATCTTGCAGTCCGAGCACTTTTTCCGTACAACAATCTTAAGGGTCAATTTCCAAGCGTCTTCTCTAACAAAAAATTCAGCGTGCAATGGTTGATCTTGTTATCAAGCTCGAGAGGAATCTTAAATGCAACGCAATCTATCTGCAACTTTTAACTCGACCCTCTAGCACACGGCTGTGCTTCCAACTCATCAATGTTGCATATGTTGCCGGCTAGAGGCGTAAGCAAATCAAAGTTACATCGCATCGCTCGTGCTCGTACGTGCGATACGAGCGAGGTCGCGGAGACTAATCGAGATTCGAATCGCGAAATTAGTTCGTCGATCCCTGAAGAGCAGGGGAAGGAGAAGCGAGAGGAGGAGATGGTGGTGGTGGTGGTTTCATCCCCGCGTTCGCGTGTGGTCACCCGACTTATTAAGCAGGCCCATTCCTTATTGCGCCGGTAGAGCCGGCCCTCTCGCGATATTGCCGTTCTCTCGCGAGCTTAACATTATAAATTTATCAGTGAGAACGCGGGGCGACCAAAAGAAACGCGTTGATCGAAAGATGGAGGTACGAGCTCACCTCTGACCCGCCGAAGTATTTCGATATACGCTCTCGTGCCGCGGAGATATTTATTGGAGATAATTATAAGAGCGGTCGTAAAGTCTCGGACGGGCCCGTTTCTTAGCTGATATCTTACACTGCCCGTGGAGCGGGGGGCCCTACACGTATCCTTATACAAGGTGTCCCTCCCGAGCGCTCGTCCTTACCCCTCGGGTACGCAAAGCGCTCGCATGAGCGAGAATAATCTTCTTGTGGGATTTTAGGTTTTTATTTAATAACTTTATTCAAGTCAATCTCATTGCAAAGTGCATTTGTATAAATAAAACGACAATAATGGAACAATTTAAGTCATAGGAAATTGATTTGTTTGAAGCCAATATTTACACATCATCTGCATGATATTATGTTTCCCCTCAGAAATCTTAAAATTAGCGACAGTAGAGCTCGTTTATTTTCGTTCGCGTGAATATTCTACATTTTCTGCCCCGTCGTTTGAATGCATCGACATTTAGAAATTTTCAAATTGGCCACGTTAAACTCCTTTATTTAATTAACATTTCGAAACGATGTGTCAAACTAAATTCAGCATAAATTGAGTTTGATATAATATCATTGGCTGTTATATTCACCTTCGATCGTGTCTTACCAATCGTGTTAATAATTCTATAAACAGAATTTCGCCGAGTCCTTCGTCCCGCGGCTACTTCTCGGGCACCCCGTAGATGCCCGAGTCGACGAAGGCGAGGTGGTTGAAGATAGCACCCGGATAGCGAGCCGCCATGCAACCCGCGGAATGAAAATCGATCAGAGAACCCGGTGCGAGGATCGAGATGATGCATCGATATCAAAAGTTGTAGAGTGGTTTCGCGCGCTCGCGCTTCTTCTCCCTTTCTTCCTCTCTCTCTCTTTCGTGCACCCTCTCTATCCATCTCTCCTCCTCTTATCGCCGTGCCCTCCCTCTCGCGATCGAATCGCTGTTTGTCGGGGAATATGTCCGTGGCAATTTGGATTTGAATTATTCGCAATTTTCTTTATCTCATTTCCAGTTATATCTCGCGCGTCCGGGTCTCGTCGAATCGCGGGCCGATGATGTGTCGGATCGAGTTTCCATCTCGGGACTTTTGAGAAATCGCGGATATCTGCCGCTTTTAAATAGACCGCACGGCGCTTGAGCAGAGAGCTTTGGGCGCGACTCGTAGATTTGATGGATTGATATCTCGATTCTCGCTCGGTCGTCGTTACATCCGGAATTCGCGCCGTGTCGAGGAATCAGTTTTTTACCCTCATACTTGGCGCAAACAAGGGGAAAATATTTTTTACGATATTACAAATATATAAAAAATACATATTTTTTATTAAAAATTTATAAAAATAATTAGAATACGCTCGCTTTCTATATCGTTATGTTATAGAAATTAATTATGACAACAAATATCAATAAATAATAATAAATAGCCGGAATAAGTAGCCAGATATGTAAATGCAATTAATATCAGACTTAAGAATCTTTAGTCAATAAAATTGTCTTGTAACTAGTAACAATTTTCTAGGGGCGATAAATTAATTGAGATAAATGATTAACAAATATTGTGCTATCGAATATGTTTTGCGATTAATTTATCAATCTAAATGACAGAGACAGAATTTATGTCCGAATTGTTAGTGAAATTTAAAAAGAAAATCTTTCTATAATATTTATCCATATTAAAGCTAATCATACTTGTTACAAAGTTTGATTCTGATATACAAGAAAATTGTTTTTCGTAAACATTGTTCTATAAATTTTTATAGTGACACTACTAGAAATCTACATCAGCAAAACATTTTTTGAGTGTGCCAGTACGTTTATGAGCAAAGAATTACCGATGAAAAACGGAAGTTTGTTTTATAGGATCATGCCAAGAGCTTAGGGTTAAGAAACGAGTTCGAGGAAAATGCATCGGGAAAATCATAAGCTCCGAGGCTGTTAATTAAACTCGAAAGCGCATCGTTCTCTTTCGGTTCGCTTACTCGTCGTGCGTCGTTCGCTGCTTCGTGCTCGAAGAAGATGCTCCAAAGCGTACACTAATTTCAGGGATTGTAACGGAACTGCCACATATTAAGAGAGACCGGTTTCACATTGTTGCCGTTCCAGAAAATCAATGTGCAGGAGAGGTTGGAGAAATCGTTAGCAATTTTTCCGCGATCACGCTACGCAGTGATCTCTGATGTACATCAACGACACGGCGGGAAATAATTTTACGGTTCTGCGTTTTACACGCCGATGTGGAATAAGGATTATAACTTTTTAGCACGATAATTGAATTCTTCAGACTCAAAAAGGCTACTCTTGTTAATGTGTCCGCAAAAGTGGAAACTATAGATGATGTGTTATATTAAAAATGTTTAAATAATGTTCAATCTTTTCCTGCACGTTATCATTATTTTTCTTGTCGTCTTAATGATGCATGGCAAGATCTGACTCTGCCATTTTTCTAATTATTTCCTAACGATTTTCTAAATATAAATCATATTATGATAAAATGTAACGTGATAATGTACTTTGATAAAGACGTGAGAGTTTTGTCGTTTATCGATTACAATTATAATTAATCCAGACTTTCTTTTCATACATCTCACACGGCGATTATTAACTTTCACCGATACTGACCAGCTGTACTAAGCAATTAATTCATTTTTCCTTCTTCGCTCATATTACCAGGTAGCATTATAAGCTAGAAAAAGATAGAAATACGTAAAAGATCAGTTAACATACAAATTGGCCCCGGTATTTGAAGGCTCGACAGCGCGTACTAGGTTCCTCGCGGCGAAAGGAAAGATTAAAAGCATTCGACCGGTAAGAAAACATCTCGAAACGAGATAAAGGTCCGCGGATTCCGCGATGCATACCGAGGACGATGCGACGACGCGCCAGACAGTTAATTACCGTGTCCGGTAACGTTGATGCGGAGAAACGCGTGGAGAGAGATTTTACAGTCGCACCGAACGCATATACACACGCTCAAAAAATTGTCTTGCAATTACCGTAACACAATTTTCTAGGTGCGAAAAATTAATCGAAATAGATTAAATGATTATCAAATATCGCAGTGATATCGCATATCAATCTAAAACTTAATTAATCTAAATGACAGAATTTATATCTGAATTATTGAAATTTAAAAAAAAAGTTTTTCTGCAACGCCTATATTAAGGCTAATCATACTTTGTTCTCAAATTTGACGATGATATAAAGAAAAATTATTTTTCATAAAAATTGCTGTAGTATCGATATTTATATTTACCCAATGCAGAGATATTAATATTTGATAATGGTCTAAATTTGCCAGAAGATATTATTAGAATTTGCTGCTATAAATTCTACGTTATACAGCATGTTCTAACAGATACAAAAAATAGCGATAAATTGTGATACCTAAGAATCTACCTACATCTATAAAACGTTTTTTGAATGTATGTTTACGTGTGTAATGTATGTATCATGGATGTTATGATACACATGAAGCGAATTTTATTTTATTTTATTCATGAAGGGGGAAAATCGTCACGATACATTTGATGGCACATGATGGAACTCGAGTAGATGTATGCATTACCGTAACGGAAACCGTGCGATAGAAAAGATATGCCAATGCGTCGTCCGAATAATAAACGCCTAATGAGAAACGTCACAATCGGCCGACAAATTGAAAAGAATCTCCCCTTAAAGATTACAAAAGATTCGTCGTCTTCATCAAGATTGGCTAACGTATCCTGTGAGAAAGCGACTCCGATTACGGATTCTTCCGTTGCCGTTAATCGTCAGGGGATCTCTATCATAATGGACGAGAAAATAATGAACTACATTTACGTAGGAATACGGGATCGTGCATGGAATTAAACGCATTTACGTACGTTGCATCATAGAAACCTCTAGCAAAGAAAAAAACTGCCAATACTCAAGGAACATATATTGTAATGTATTATTAATGTATTATTAATGTATTATTTATTATATATATAAACATGTTTAGACGAACAAAAAATATAATCTCGTGACAGAATTTTGTCTAGTTATGAAAATAGATAGCATCTCTTCTTCTGCTTAGAAGCTACAACTATTCTGAACTTTATTAATTAATATATCTGTATGAGAAAGTGACAATCAGAGATCCTTCCGATCTTGATTATCTGAGATTCCCGACATAACGAGAGAAATAATGAGCTGAAAAATTCACACCTCCCGACAAAAGTGAGATTAGCAATGTAAAGGAACTCGAGAGATCGCTGACGGAAAGAGACGATAATATCGACAGGATACACAGTCCTTATAATCGTGTCTGGTGCGAGTGACAAAAATCATTTCTGGCCAGGCCCAGAACGATACCTGGAAAGATAATTTCGGGAGGGATATTACGCCCTGGCGGCAATTAAATCGCGAGACTCACGCAGCGCGTCGCCAATTACGCTCGTGGACTGATGAATCAGCCGGATGGTCCTCCGGGAGACACGCGAGGGGCCCGACCCTGTGTTTGTGTCCCCAATCCCCTCTTAACAAGTCGGATTCGTCGTCGTCGTGGAATCCGCTCGCGGTCGCGCGCGGTTCACCGGCACGAAATATGCAACACGTATTAATTAGGGGAAAAGAGATTGCCGCTGTGTCGACTACCGTCACGGCAATTAATCGGGAGAAAGGTATCCTGGACGCTTGCGCGTGCAAATGTTGCGCCAGAGTCTAGGCGATATTTCGGCAAGCTCCGTATCGCAACGAACCGCGACTGACTGGCTTATCGCGCGACGCAATGTCTTATCGAGGAGCGAAGAAGGGAAAAGATTTGTCGAATTCTCTAGTACAATGCAAAAAATATAATTACGACGAATGGTAATAGCATAGATAAGAGTAATAAATGTCACAATTTATGATATTGATATCTTGTAAAATAATACAAAAATATAATTATGAGTGGTAGTAGCATAGATAAGAGTAATATATGTGTTATAATTTATGATATTGATATCTTGTACAGAAGCATATATTTTTACAAGTTATTCTTGAATTATTACTATCTCGTGCATATATTATATCTTTGAGAAAATCTCTTGCAAGATTCTCCTTTTATTAATTTATTTAATGAATTATTCCTGTTAGATCACTCACGACACTCAAAAAAATGGTCAACAACAATTTTCTAGAGGCGATAAATTAATTGAGATAAATGATTAGCAAATATTGCGATATCGCATATGTTTTGCATTTAATCTATCAATCCAAGTGACAGAATTCATATCTGAACTGTTAGTGAAATTTAGAAGGAAAGTCCTGTGGTGCCTATCCATATTAAGGCTAATCATACTTGTTACAAAGTTTGACTCTGATATACAAGAAAATCATTTTTCACAAAGATCGATCTAACTGTACTACGGAAACTCATATTCATCCAATGCAATGATTAATATTCGGCAATGGAACCTAAATTTGCCGAAAGATATTATTAGAATTTGTGTTATAAAGTAGATGCAAAATAATAGCGGATAATTTTAACTATGACTTCTAGAAATTAATAAAATATTTTTTTTAAATAGAATATAATTATTTATATTGATAAATAAACAATTTAAAAAAAGGAGGCTTGGAGAAAAAGCAAATACATGATATTTACACAAGAATATTGCTGGTTTCTTACACATTGATCGAGACGAACGGAAGTTGCCGGAAAGTAGAATATCGAGGAGACGTACAGGCTTCAATATGACTATTTTGACGTGTCGACTGACTTGTTACGATTCACGGGTACACGTGTAGGTGCAGGTATTACACGCGAACGGCCATATCCGCCAAGGATTCGTGATGCGCGACCAACGTTATGAAGTGACCGCTATATTAATTCGCACATTAGCACTTTACCACGTTAACTGCCGTGTAAAATCACTTCCTCCTCGCCATGGGAACACCTGTCGAACGTTTTGCGGATATCGGTGTGCGGCGTTCGGTCTCACGTACGCGGGCGAAACGCGATCGCGATCGCGCATCGTGAATCAATTACAACCTCCGCCTTGCACGCGCGCACGCGTTTCTCAATTTACATTTTAATTTCGCGCTTCGGGAGGATCGATGGGACGAGTTATTATCTCTGTTGATTTTCGGGGTACGCACGGAGCTCCCATTAATTTGAACGAACGCGCGAACCTGACGTCAATTAAGCGAGAACGTGGTTATTAATTTATTTTCGACGACGTAAGATTGAGTTCACTTAGCAAGATCATCCTTAAGGATGGTCACTGATGTCCTCGCCATGGAATTTTTAATTGCTTGTATATATATATATATATATAAGAAATGACAGCACTAGAATTAAATAAGTAATTTCTTTAAGAAGAATTGTTAATATTTATTGTTAGCTTATATGGATGGACGGATTTATAATAATTTGCCCGATTTTATTTCTTGCGTTATTTTTAATTTACTTTGCTTTTAAAATTAAAACCAAATGATTAAAATCAGCACTTATATTCTTTTGAAAAATTACAATCAGTACAATGATTTTACTTCTATATCTTATCAATATTTTATATCTTTCACAATTGTAATCCTTTTGAAAGGACTACAGAAACTTAACCAAAAGCATCACTTTTTTATTCACCGACTAAAGAGAAAATGCCATAAGATTAAAAACACGTTATCCATTTATCTCTTTGCTCGCAATCTTATAAAAATTCGCTTGCTGGGAGAGAAATTTCTGCGCTCGAGCGAGTAATAAAAATTCTATTCTCTTCTTCCGTTCCTCGTTTCACGCGTCCAATTCACGGATACAAAGTAACGAGTAAATTAACACGATATTGTACAAAACGGCGCGTTAAGCGGCGTAATAACCGGTCGCTACGAAGAAGAGGGAACGACGAGTGCGCAGGACACGCGAGGCTATGACTGAGGGCGAGTCTCATAATTCCTGGAGAGCGATCTCTCTTCGTACGACGTGCTGAGGATCGATAACGGTTTTCCCGAACGCGTATTCGCGTGATCGCCGTGTCGTCGTAATATAAAAGGGGTAGGTAGGTAGGTAGGTAAATCGCGTACACGCCCCCTTTGGGCCGCACCCCTCAATCACCCTTTGGATTAACGCGACAACACCGTGGTGAGGTAGTGCGTCTATCACAAGGAGGGCTGTACGAACCATAGCGCTATTGTATGTGCGCGTTTTCCCCTTCCCTGGGGGAATATATAGGGGTCGTCGGAGGGGAAAGTGGGGTGAAAGCCCCGATTTCACCGTGGACGGCATAATTCGCCGCGGAACGACATATATTACACTTTCACTCATGTGTAATATTGTTATAATGATGACACTGACTCGTCACACTGTTTATATAGCTCGTTTCGTAACCACGAAATATCCTCCGATAGAATTATAATTCGAGAGTAACTGTTATTTTAGTGATATCGAGAGCTACTAGTTAGGATATTTCAAGACTTAATAATTTAAGGAATAAGTAGTATTTTTAACTTTTATCCTATCTAAAATGTAACTTACGATTTATAATTATATAATTATATAATTATATAATATCTTGATTATCCTAAAAAATAAAATTTCTATTTTTATTTAGCATTAATTTATTATTTATGAAAAAAAAAAATAATAAATTAATGATGTTCGAAGAAAATAAGTATGGCTCTTTTATTATCAAAAATGTGAATTATATTATGCAGATTTTTCATCGCGGTAATAAATCTCTCATATTAATTGATTTACCATGTTAACTTCTAGAAATAATTTTTTTCAAGACTTAATAATTTAAAGAATAAATAGTATTTTTAACTTTTATCCTATCTAAAATGCAACTTACGATTTATAATTATATAATTATATAATTATATAATATCTTGATTATCCTAAAAAATAAAATTTCTATTTTTATTTAGCATTAATTTATTATTTATGAAAAAAAAAATAATAAATTAATGATGTTCGAAGAAAATAAGTATGGCTCTTTTATTATCAAAAATGTGAATTATATTATGCAGATATTTTTTTCATCGCGGTAATAAATCTCTCATATTAATTGATTTACCATGTTAACTTCTAGAAATAATTTTTTTCCTATTTAGAAATTATTTAAGCAAAAAAATTGAAATATCTACACGCTAGATTACTGGTGCATATGATCGCGACAGGAATACCAGTGATATATCATATGTGACTGCGCGTTTCCTCATCGCCAATAATTGCATACTGCTTTATGTAAGCTGGTCAGAGGAATATGACAGGTATTATACGATCGGATCGCAGGATTGTCGAATACGTACTTCGGTTTGGGAGCAAGTGCGAAAGAGCAAAGCTAGCTTAGACTCGAAGATAAACTGTCATGCAGGAATATTGTTACGCGATTTATATGCGACGGATAGAGAAAATGTGAATATTGAAGCAAAAGGCTCGAGAGGAATGCATTTAACATTAAGCACACGATTAGAGATAGCAAAACTTATAGAGGCAATTGTGTGTGTATATATATTTTGATTTTATCTTTTGCGGCTTTTTTTCTCGATTTATCATAAGACTTCAATCTTAAAAATATTGTCTTCGCCTTTCACCGTTCTCGAAGCAAGAGCAAGCTGAATCCACAATCCAATTCATTTCGAATGCGACTTTATACATCTAAAGTAAAACGGGAATGTATACACGCGTATGTGTTATCTCAATATTTGCTTAGCTGTCAATAATCCCGCGATGTAGAAAGCAAATATTCTTAAAGTAGCCACTAATTGTGCGGTTCACTCTACGACCCTTACAACGTCGACCTCGCTATTATTACTCCATTTTTACTCCTAGATAGCTTTAATTTTTAAACACGGATTTTATCGTCTCTCTTGCGGTAGCCGCCCACGATAGCTGTCATTGTCTCCCAATGGTAGAAATGGTCGACACGCGATGCGCGCCGGAACAAGATATTTCGGGCTCGCACGATGGACCGAAAGCGGATAGACGGGTGACTCATTATTTCGTGGCCCTTCGTTCTCATGCTCGTCTCCGCTTCCTGGGTGATACCGCGCTGTTGGCCTCCGAGAGAAAGAGTGAGAGAGAGAGGCAGAGGACCAGAGCTTGTGTACGCACGCAAACACGCACGCCGATGAACACAAAACGGGAGCGTCGAGACTGGCGCTGGAATCTCGAAATGTACAGGCCCTCCGATTTCGGGGTTCGCTGCCGTATAATAATTTCAATAATCCCGGACCCCAACTACGGCGGGATTAATAGCCGGCCAGAAAGCGAGAGTACTAGAAAAGAGGAGGGAGCTTTTGGACGGAAGAGAAAAGAGGACGACCGAGAGGAAGAGTGGGATGGAGAAGCAAGCGCGGTCCATGAAAGAAGAACACAAACGAAGAAGGGCGCCGATTAATTTCAGCTCGTTGGCGATCTATGCTATCAAAATACGTGCTCGTATATCCGACCGATTATTTTTGTACGAATAGGAAGTTATGATTTTCTGGGCGAAACTGGGAACAGTAAATATACACATACGGATCTATATGTCTTATTTTAAATATTAATTTAATTTTGTTAGAATTACTCTGGACGTAGCTTCACCAAATCATTGAAGAAGAAGCGTCAATTGGAAGCGCATCAGATCGGATCGCGACGCGCGCGTTTCCGCAATTTTATGACCTGTGAGCACAGCAGGAAGGTAGTAGAAAGGTGGAGTAGGCGCGTAGGACGAAGAAAAGGACGAGTGATGGGAGGAAGGAAGAAGAAAGGGATCGCTAAGCAGATGAGCGGTGCTCTCTGCCGCGGGGGTCTCGAACAGGTTCAGGACGAGCGAAAGAGCACTCTGTTGCAATTGCTTCGCTGTCGGTGCGTGCATAGAAAGATTTCATGGAGGTGGATGAAAGCGGGAGAACGAATGCGGCAATGGCCGAGTAGTATTGCGACGACGAGGAAAAAAAGAGGACAAGACGAAAGGAAAGAAAAGGAAAAAAGAGAGAAAAGAAAAGAGCGGAAAAAGGAAGACCAATTCCGAGCGCGAGAACGAGCAGGATGGGCGAGGGAGCCTTTAGTGATGAGATTCGATCCCGTGGAAGGAGCGAATTTGGCTACCTAATTCGCGAAAGAGGGGTAAAGGAGAGGGGCAACAGCGGGAACAAGGATGCGCGGGGATGCGCGGGCGCCTGTCTCGATCCTCGTCTCTTTTTCGCCCGCAGCTTCGCTGCCTGCAAAATGGGATTACGCAGGATCCCGCACTTCAAACGGCGCTTTATTCCACCCCCCCCTGTCCCCTCCGACCCCCCTACCTTTCTCCTCCCTACGTCGTGCTGGGACGAATTGACAATTGACAGAATTGATACAGTAGCGGCGGGAGAGCCACGTGTGTGCCGGTTGGGAACGCGTGTTTCGCCCGCGGCCGTCGCCTCTATCTTCCTCGCGAAATTGCATCCGTCCCCTCTGCCCCCTCGCTCCGACTCCCCCTCGTCGGCACCGCGCGCGAACGCTTACGTTGTTAAGCCTTTTTTCCATTACGAGATTGTTACGGCGTGAAGGAGGAAGAGGATAATGTGGCGCGACCGGGGCAATCGTCGTGTTTTTTTACGCGACCTTAAAATACCCTCCTCTCTTGTTCGATTCATGAAGATTCTTTGAATTAGAAGACGTACGCGCGTGCATTCCCAGGCGCTGCTTCTTGCCATCGATAAGATTACATCTCGTGATATTGCTCGATTCTCGCTCTTCAATCGACGTGAGTGCCGCGAGAAAAAAAAAGGCACCGCTGCTACTATCGAAACTAAGACGCCGACAGCAGATCTTATCTTATTAGAGAAAAGCGACTCTAACAATGAGATACTCATAAATGCATATACGTACTCTTTAGGAGTGTCTTGGAAATAAAAAAAATACTAGGGGGGAAGGAAGAAGAGATCGTACCTGTTTCACTATTACATTCATATATACAAATACTAATATGATAACACACTTCAATAAAAAAATAACGAGGCAAAAAAGAAAGAGAATAATAATTTCCCGCAAATTTTTAACATTGAAATATACGCTAATATACGTGATAATTATAGCCACACACATATGATAATTATATGATAACATAATAAAATATTTGTAAAATAGGTTTTTTTTTGCAATTCTGATGAATTTTGAAAATCAAAATTGTGATGCGATTTGAAGCCAGAATTGTATTTAGCATAAGAGAGATTGTAAGAGATGATTATTCTCTTTCTTGTGTTCATAAAAATTTATTTTTTGTTGAACTGTATAATTACTTGTTATCTCGAATTTATGACCTAATTACTGTCACAAGTTATAAAAATAAGGCGTAACACATATGTATAACAGTACAAGGATTTTTGTAGATTCTCAATTTTTACTTGACGTCTATGTTCCGCATACTTTACCGCATTTCGTCCTCTCGTTATCCGACCTGCGTAATCGCGTGCCAATTATCAAGGAGCGTCATGCGTGTCGGTTTGCTTTATTTTTGGCAAATGCGTACGCAGAATTGGATCTCGTTAAACCGACGGACGATAAAATCACTGGATCGCGACACCGTAAAGGTCTCCGCGTAATTACACGACATCCGGCGGAGATTCGGGGTTTGTGCTGCAATTATTGTGGCTTAATCGTTGCCGATTTTTACTGGGACAAATTATCGCCGATCATTTATTAACCGCTTTCGCTTAACGATATGGATAATCCATATGGATATATCCATACTTTTCCGATCTCTTTTTGATCAAAGAGACATGAAACTTTACTCATCTCCAAAAGATAAACAAATATTCGTGCGCTTATATATTATACATACGTTATGTGCCATAAAAAAATTATAAATATGTATGATCTATAATATTTCATTCCTTATCTTACAATTTATACGATAATCAATGAAACACGAATTTAAATTAATACGTCGGCTAAGGCAGGTCGACGAATCGCTGTTAAAAACAAGCGAATCAACAGCTCCTGAGTGATTAATTAAAAAAAAATCCAAAAACAAAAACAGGTATTGCACACAACTCGCGAGACGGTGCAAATAAAAGACGCGGAAAGATGAATGCCGATACTTGTTGCACGTCGTTCTTAAATAGGACGTTCGCGGACAATAGCGATGGCTGAGGTCGGTATCGCAAGCGTAGCGAAGCTCGAAAGCTTTTCATTCGCCGCAGGCAAAGGGGGACCGGCGATTTTTCTTTTTCTTTCATTTTTTTTACGAGCTGCCTCTTTCGCCGGATAAGGGAGACGCCACTTAATTAAAGCGCCGAGCATCATCTCTCGAGATAGCCGGCGAGTGCCACTCGGTGGTCGTCCGTTCTTCCGTGGAGTCTCCATTCAGCCGCGAAGAAAGATCGTCTTCTCTCCCGCGTATCTTGATTCTCATTCATTTTTTAAATAAGCCACATTACAACGATATACGAATGTTATTACTCTGCATGTCGCGTACATATTCGGATCAGCTTGTCCGCGATTTATTAATTATACATGTGAAAATAATCAGGAATCTTGCTCGTTTTATATGTTTAAGAGAATCAATTAAACATTGTGTTATTTAAAATCATTATCGTTAAAAATATCACTTTTATACAAGCTCGCTTAAAGATAAATCGATGGATAAAGCGATCAATTTTGGATGGAAAATATTCAAATCATTTTGGACAGTCCGTCGATTGGATTCTCGCGAATCGTGTTTCGTATAGGACGAAACAAAAGGAAAAAATGGATGGAAAAAAGAAGGCACGAAATGTCGAGCTTTGATCGCCGGTGACTCGTCGCGATGGTGAAAATCCGATTTGTCAGGCAATTTGTCTCGTGACAAAATTTAAATCGCAAAGCACATTGCGGACAGAGGGTGGACGCCACCGGGGTGCAAAGAGAGGAGAGGGAAGGAGGGAAATCGAATGTCCTTGCCGGGGGAGGATACAAAGTGGATTCGGATAATACGTGGTAAAACGCGTTCGAGGGTGAATCCTAAATTTTCAGCGTAATCTCATTTTTCCGCCAGACGCTTCTAGTGTGGCAAGAGGTATATTTACCGTCACGCATAGTAACTTATCTTGATGGATGAAACAATGAAGTGTATTTCCAAAAAAATTTGAAAATTTATATATTTATATTTATATATTTATATATTTATATTTTAATTTGTATATAATTCCTCCTCATTTATGTATATAATTACCAATTTTTTATACATTATGCAAGTAGATGTATCATTTAGACTAGGGATTATAGGATTTGCCTTGAAACACACTGATAAACTAACTATTATTATACAATTTTAAATGTATGTTATTTTTGTTTTGTTCAAGTTAAACATCTACATTATTTTACAACACCAATATATCTTTTATGCAAAATACGTTTTGTATAATAATACTTGCAGGCAAGATTTACAGATTTTCGTCAATTTTATTAATGCGAGTCATCTTCCGGATGAGTTCGCAGCAGTTCTAATTATCATCTCTGCATTCGAGAGGTTATTTCATTTTTTCGTGATCGTTATCGTCGTTTCGCTCGTTCTATCTCTTCACAACAGTGCTTTAATAAAGCACCATCGAAGGAATTGTCAGATATTTTAAATTATAGTCGGGAGATGCGTCCTTTCCAGCCAAGGATCTGCCTCTATTGTACGTCGCTGGCTATAATATTGGCCCATTCGTCATGACACTTGTCACCTGATTTTGTCACATCGTTAAATATCTCCAATATAAATACGCTCGCATCGACATCAACGACGCTTAATTATGTATTTATTGCCGACGATAGAATCTCATCGTTTATATCGCGCGCGTCCCCTACTTTTACGGCAATCGAATACCGATCGTGCACTTGACTCTCTTAACACTTATTTTTCGAGACACGTGGAAGCGAGGATCGCACATAAGTGGAAAACGCTAATAAATGTTATGTCTAAATATTCCTGATAACAAGCGTTCTTTGATTGTAAATATTCCACAGTTAGAGTTAAGAGACTTGTATTTACAGAGATGGGATGTATAATAATGACTAATGACAAGTAAAAACTTGCTGAGACGCAAAGCTTTTCACTATGCGAATAAAATGTTTCCGATATTGAATATGTAAATTTCAGATTATGATTTCTCGAGATGTCTCCCGCTTGTGCTTTTATCTATTAATTATCAAAGTTGTGAATAATGTGAATATGTGAACGATGTAAATAATGACGCGTGCATTAAAATCCTCGAGACATTCTCGACAGGAGGGGGAAAAGCGAGAAAGAAACCAGTAAAAATTAAATGATGATAGATTCACTACTCGAGATTTTATTGGCATCGTTAAAGAGAAGGGAGTTGGATATTCCCCTTTTAAAAATCGTTATAATTGTAATAGACGTTAACTCGAGGAGCTAGAAAATGATCTTTCAATGATTCATCGCGACCTTCTCGATTTTCGGCTGCGATCTTTGGCGCAAATTACAACGCCACTCGTAGAGGAAGACGAAACTTAAAGATGTAAATGTAGTGGAAAATCACCGAGCTGGATCGATAGATGAATATCATGAGGCCTTTAATAGTCGCACCGCGCTTCTTGACGTAGTTCGACGAATGAATTTATGTACAAGTGAATTCGGATTCCTCGAGCGACAATAATTCTAAAAAACAGGAAAGATCGTAAAGCGAATCGTATAAATTATGATCCTTTCATGAGATATCGCAATTCTATACAAGTATCCGACAATGTGTCAAATGCGGATAGATAACACGATAAATTATGAAACTCTATTTTTTTTTAGAATTTAGATGCAAGACATTACCGCATATTTCCTGTAAGTTTACGATCTTCTCTGCGAATGAATTAATGAAAAATAAGTCATATGAGTTATTTTAGTGACACATTCGAATCCTCATTCATGTTGAGATGTGCTGCAGATAAAATTAAAAGTAAAAAAAAATAACAATAAGAATACTAAAAACATCATATATAATCATTAAATAATCATGGATTAATTTTCAATAATTTGTACAAATTTTTCAACTTCACTGGGCATAGAAATGAAAATTATATCCTTCCTTTTCACACTGATGTTCTACTTGCACTTCTTTAATTTACTCTATAATCCTATTTATTTTGCAATCATGTATATTATTGGAGTCTTTTCATCTTTCCTTGAAATTTTTCGATTTATTTCAAGTACCTTAATTTAATAGAAGAAATTGCAAATGGTAGCGCAAAAATTCGAGAGAGCAACAATCTTTATAAAATATATCCATTAAATGGGTCTATTACACACACTTCACTTTTGAAGATTTCTACTCGATCTTAAACTTCACTTCCTCGACTGTAAAGTTTCGAAGGCAAGCGGAGCTGTAGCACCGTTACAATAACGTCTTCAATTAACAAGTTTAAAAGCAACGAAGAGAACGTCCTCTGACGAGTCTGACGTTTCTCATTTTGCATAGCCGCGGCCTCACGACTAAAGGAGGTCGAAGTCGAAGTGCTTCGGAAGTTCGTCAGGTTCTGTAACGAAGGCGAGTCGTGACGGCGCTTCGTTCTTCGCGAAACGGAAGAGGAGAGAGCCTTTCGATTTTCACTTCGCTTCCTTCCGCTAATCGTTCTTGATGAGGAAAAGGAGAGTCGTAAAAAATAAGGTCGCTTTATCGAGTACCGAGGAGATGGACACCTTCGCAAAAGGGCTGCGAAACTCTCGTGCCCAACACGGAAGGTGGTCGACTTCATAAAAAATATGCATCACGCGAGCATGTTATTGCAAACAGATGCATGCATTTTGGATGTACGTATATATATACGTTCGTGTTAACAACTCTCAATCGCGTAAAACGAATAGCCCGAAACTGTCAGCTGTTTATCTCGCGAGATAAGGTCGAACTGTTTTGCGTAGATCGTAACGCCTCAACATGTGTCCATATCGTCGCGTATATCTGATCAGTGTAATTTTCATGATAAAATTGATACCTTGTAAGCACCATGTGACACTACAATCATGTGTCGATCTACACCTTCGGACGCCTTCTTCGTCTGTGTTGGTCTTATTCGAGTTGTGGAACTATAGATGAGCTGTTGAGAATAATAGCAAATCAGTTTGAACACTTTGGACTGAGAAATTATCGCGATTTCCTTTTTGTAATCTATGAATTTATGAATTTTTTATATTAATCTATAGGTAAGATAAAACAAATTAAGATGAAATAATAATTAAGTAAAATAACAACATAAATAAAAACAAATTCAATGAGAAATGTCAGCGAGAGATTTCAATTTAGATAATGATTTTCGATCAATTTTCATTAGCGTTCAAATGTCACAAAAAGATAGGTATATTATATTAAGTATAATATTTAAGTGAATTTTATCTACAATACTTTATCATTTAATTCTCGGTTCTCTCTCATCTGTTAAATGACAAGTTGCTCGCCTGGTGACATGTTTACAGATTCTAACGCGATACGTTTTTGCGAGCTGGAAGCGCATGTATCGTAACTCGTGTTAAATATGCGGCACGTGTTGTCGTCCGACATTATTGCCGATAGATTTATGCGTTAGGATAATGATATACATTGCGTATAATAATATAACTCGTCGATTATTCGCGTCGTCGGGCTGTAAACCGGCCTGCAATTTAATATGCTAAGCGCGCGCGCGCGCGCTGTCCAGGCACCTTCCCAGCCATGCGTGCGTATATGTACATATTTATGTAAGTATGTACGCGTGGAATAAGCCAGGTGAGAAAAAGCAAAGGTTACGGGTGGGGACAGAGAGTCGTTCTTAAGCGGTGGCACCGAGCGAGAGAGAAAATTCTCTCCTGAATGTTGCTGCCAGGGACGATCCGTGAGTCACGACCGACGATCGACGATGACCTATGAATACACGTACGATAGATCGTAGCCGAAGGTCTTTCCGACACGTTCGGAGCTCATTCACACGCAGATGCGCGCAGACTCGATACTCGGATATTCGATAAGCAATAATCTAACGTGTTTATCGATGCGCGCTGTGTCAAATACCACGCGATCCGACATATGCTCTTTTCCAAACATAGAGAAGAAAAGCCTATCGAGAAATACAATGTAATCTCAAAAGATATTCAGTGTTAATTTTTAAGATAAACTTGTGTTGTTTTTAATTTAAAATTTTAATATAATAAATTTAATTTGACATACATTTTTTCAATGTTAATTTTAGAAATAAATGTTTTAATTTAAATAATTTTTAATATATATAAAATATATATAATTTATTAAAATGTAATAAATTACATTTTAATAAATTTTAATTTGAAATAAATTTTTTTAAAGCATATAAATTATCATCTCTTGATGTTATTGTATAAAAAAGAGATCGAATATCAAGATCGTAAATACTTTTAATGTACTTTAGAATGTGTTTTCCTAAAACAAATTTTTTGCAAAATTAAATCCTTGGCTCTCTTGTCAAATTTAATTGTATTTCAATGTAAAACAAGCTAGCTCTATTCCAACTGCACAAAGAGATGAATAATTAGCGACTATGCGCGGGATTGAATAAATGCTGTCGAAGAACTTCAAGAGCGGCTTCTCTCGGACACATCGCTCGAAGGTACAATTTGGCTCTAATTAGATTATCGCCACGACAGTGGTGGGTCCCCAAGCTCGCTTTCCGTTTTATTGTTGCCTCAAAGAGGACTACTAACTCGTATATTCTCGAGAAAGAACGCATTTCGAAGGGTGGTGTAAGGTAGACGGAGAAATAAATTCGTCCGGAATTGTGCGTACCTGTTGGTGCATCGGAAAAGGGGTCGGTCGCATCTTCGGTTCTCGCCATCATAAACTCGTTCCTATTCTTCGCCAGATGGTGGCGTAAATCCCGATGCGTGTCGTGCTTTGTGGTTTTACGGCTTTTCCAGAATTTTAAGGACCGCACTCTAAATGTCCAAGAAAATATTCGCTGATGGACGTTCAAGCTCACGCTTCCTATTCGTTTTTCGACCTCGACCTTCTAAACAATAAATAGGTTCTCTCGGAAGAAAATGATGCGGCAATAAATAAAAAGCGACAAAATGATTGTTCAACCATCTTGCGCAAAGTAAAGAGAGATAAAGAGAAGTAAAGAGAAGTAAAAAGAGAAATACGTTGTAGTCGAAATGATCAATTGTAAGGCAACAAAAGCATCAGCAAAAAGAGATCGATATAATCAAATTTCGATAATATTTTTCTAAATATTGTGCTTTAATACATGGATGAAATTGTTGCAATTTAAAAATTAATATATTGGAAAATTAAAAAATAATAAAAATTAGTGTTGTAAACTACTACTTAATGAAATTCATCAGCAACTATCGATTATGATTTTATATAAAATTATTTAAAAAAAATAACCTTGTATTTTATATATTTATTTGTTCATTACTCGATCTTTTTCAAACTATGGCACTTCTCTCTTGCACGCGATATGTCTGTGAAAGAGGATCTGAATACATTCCCGTCTGAATATCATCGCTACTCTGTTCTGGAATATCCGTCGTTCATAATGGTCGAGCGATCTCCGGTTCACGCTCCGTTTCTGATAGCGAGTCTCGCGACGGCGTCCCGGCCCGTCCTCCGTTCTGAGGTTCCCTCGGTCTGTCGCCTCGCGGAACGACCGGTTGACAGTTGACACCAGTTTGACAATGCGCCGCGCTCTTGCCATTGTTGAGAACCGCGTGAGCGTGCCGGCTTGCCATTGTTGGGACGTCGCGACGCCTTCGTTCTCTCTCTCTCTCTCTCTCGATCTCTCCCTTTCTCTTTTTCTCTCATTCCTATATTTGCTTTCCTGTCCGTTGCTCTCTTCGTTATGAGCATGCATTTTCATTGTCATTTATATGTTGCAAAATTTTGCTTCTCTGTTTTGTTATAATTTAAATGTACGCTCATTTATAGTTTTCACTTTTATTTATATGATAATTAAAGATAATTTTTGTATTTATCTGTTATAGATATTTTTTCTTAATATTTCTATTTTTTATTATTTTCTTAAATATAATTTATAATTTTGTAATTATAACGACACTATGAAAACTAATTGGCTTTGGCCCAATCGATTCTACTCTTTCGAGTTACGCGGTTTTTAATTCCGCTTCTCGTTAATTTCTGCTCTCGTTGCTTCTCTCCATTTGCAGTCGTTATTTTCGCGCGTACTCTCTTCTCTTTCTCTTTTTCCGTCCCCCGCGGTACACGTGTAAGTGAATAATTCAGTGACAGAGATATAGCCGTCCGGAATTCGCGTCGCACACGGACCCGCAGCGACAAGTTACACAATACTGACGTGACGCGCCCCTCGATTTTTCGCCTTTTATGCGAAACGGCGACGCGGGGGTGGCGCCGGGCTCCATTGTGGTCGAAGGGACTCCGCTCGTGGCCAGAGAGTCGCGCGTACGCAGGGGAGCGTCGCGACGCCGGTTATGCGTTCGACGCACCGTAAAAATTGAAATAGGGCTCGCGTGGAAGCGTCATGTCGGGAGAACGAATGACAGGATATCCTTTTCGCGTGCAGTAATTTATGTTACAAAAAATCCTCTACATCTGGCATCTGCGATGCCACGATCTCTTGGTGGATCTCTGATGCAAAAATTTCAATGAGAAAACGCGATGAAATCCACTTCGGGGTTCAAGTAAATATGCACTCGACATTAATTGAAAGCCTGCCTAGTAGATTTGTACATGCGTACTGCAATTTTTTACAATTAAAAGTGACCGGAGATTTTTTTAAAAACGATAAAAGTATGAATACTTTTTTTTTATATAACATGACATAAATATTACATAAATAAATATAATAAGTGTTACGTAAATAAATATAAATATAAATATAATAAGTGTGTATGAAATAAATAAATGTCAGTTTGTCAAAAATGTGATGCCTTAATTAGAGACACAATTGCGAATAATTTCGGGAAGAGGCAGATGTCAACGAGTTACAACAATCTTCGACTATCCCAATAGGCCCTCGCATTAATTAGCTAAGACTATAGAGGTTGCCCTGTAATTTCCTTTGAGTCATTCAGATTAAGTCATTTGGTCTTGATCAATCTGCAAGAAATTAACGGACTAGGATTTTTATTTTTCAGGTAATGTCAGGAAGTTTAGAATCCCAGAATCTCTTTCACAATGCAATCGGCTAAACGAGATTTGTTCCGTGACTTCCGGCATAATTATAAAATCGACTACTATATGTAAATGTTTAGAAAGGATTTCATCGGCAAAAAATCTAAAAAAAAACTCATTGCGAATCAATCCTTCGGATCTCAAATAATTTCCCCAACTAAATCTGCATATTTATTTTTACCAAAGCAAAAATTTAACACACGAAGAATCGAATGCAATGTGTCTTTTTTTCTTTCCGTGATCGTAATTGACCGTTCTTTGATGATCGATAACATTTTATAAATTCATCGACATCGAACTTGAAAACGTTAAAAGCCAACTCGATTAATGTAAAGTTTTTTTTGTTGTTTTGTCGCGTATGTTTGTAACATTTGTCGATTATCGATCGATTCTATATAAGTTTACGAATAAATAAACTATTCGTGAATTAAAAGTCAAAAGTCAACGAATGATTTCGGGAACGACAGATATCAACGAATTAGTTACTGCGCCCCCGAATTGAAATAATAATGTTATACATGACATTTAAACTCTAATGGAATAACATTCTGTGAGCGCGTTTTGAAAAAAAAAAAACATCTCTCAAAACGTCAAGGAATACGTCTGCAGATACTATCTAAAATATTTCGTCATCTCGAGCCAGGTTTTTTCTCGTCAAATAAAATTGCAACGTTAAAAGCCTCGATGTTTCCGAGCCAAGCGAGAAGCGTGCAATAAAATCGAGCTCGAGACGTTGCCCTCTCTACAGAGAAATCAATTAACGCTGTCTGAGTGCTCCAATAACATTAATCGATTCGTGTCGGGGAAGAGCAACGTTCCCGCCGATGAAACCTTCCCGAGGCTGGACCCGCGTTCGAGAAAACTGGCGGAAAGGCGGTAACTGAGACGTCAACCTCGTGCGATCGCGATGTGGATGACATCCATGTGCACGTCCACACGCGCACGTGTACGACACGTTGACGGATCGTCCGCGACTAGATGCGCTCAACCAGCCAGCCAGCTAGGACGCGGATGCACCTCGCCGCGTTTGATAATGCATTAACGCCGGTGGATCAGAATATTAGCATAGCATACGCCCATCGCATTTGAATTGAGAGGCAGCGGCCCCACAGTGTATAAGCAGAAGCGAGGAGAAGGCGTCCCAGCGTCTCTTTGTCATGCTAATATTACGGCATCCATCCCGACCAGGCGGCGGCTTCGGGCGCAGAGAGAGAGAAAGAGAGAGAGAGAGAAGGACGATGACTCTGCATCGTTTACGCTCCTGTTGCGGCTTCAAATGCGCGTTGCTTCCAGAAACAGGGTCGTGCTCTCTCTCTCTTTCTTTCTTTCTCCGTGAATCTCTCCTACGACGATTACATTCGGAGAGTTGCGCCGCGCCTCTATCTTGAACGGGCAAATGCACCTCGTGTGCTAGATATGCGCGAAACGAAGTGAGATACATGACTGGGGATGATATGCAGAGTGATTCGAGAGGAAACCGCGAAACTTGAGGAATGCGTTCAGGAGGTCGAAATAAATAAGAAGTCCCGGTAAACAAGCTAATAATTTTCACACATTCTCGAAATCGGTTAAATTGATCATATGTTTCTCTCATAAGCGCAATCATGGATATAACCATCGACTTTATTTCTTTTGAATTTAGTCTACTTGAACAAAGTGCGATTACGCACTTTAATAAAACGAGTCTCTTAATTCGTAAAGAAACGTATATACTTATTAATGCTAATTATCAACATTTGATCAAGCATGTATTAATTAAGTACGATTGCAAATGTTTAAGAGCGCAAATTCATGCAACAACTTGTAACAGTATTTCAAATCGTAGATGATGCAGCCTGAGCGACTTTTTATTCCTTCTCTGACATCCATCGTTATTTCAGAAGCAGAGCAATAACCTTGTGATCTGCATGAATTTCCTATAATCATTTGAAGCCTGAAGACCGTAGCCGCGTGCGCGTTCCTCGTGATCGCTGATGCCTGTTACATAGTGAAATAGATAAAGAAAATAAGCAATAGAGGCAATTCGATTTATCATGAATTACAATGTAATAAATCGTTCGTTTTTCTGATAAATTATTTCTCTCTTGTGAAATATGTATTATATTTCGTTTGCATAGATTTTCGACGAAAATCTTTTATTACGAGCAATACTAAACGCAAACGAATACACTTTTTAAAAAAACCTGCATTAATTAAGCATTAGCAAGAAAATACTATCGATTGTCAAGCCTTGATCTTTCTAAGCATGAATTAATTCTCTTCAATTTTTTTCAATAACTTTAAATTGTATAAAACTTAAAAAATTGTAATTTTCTCATCTATTCGTTATCGTGCAATATTTACACTTGTTTTCAGCTTTTCGTTATTTTTCAAGGCATTTTTATCATTAACAGATTGAGAGAATTAATCATATGTTATTACGTCGTTAGAATCTTTTCACGATACAGAATCAGCATGTGCTAATTTAAAACTAATAATTCTATAGAAGAGATCGTGATTTCCATCGAACAGTCGCCGTATAAAGTGACGCATGGTGGTGAGAGGCGAGGACAAATCGATATATCGGCGATAGAATGTCGTATCGCCTGGCATCTTGATCAGAATGATAGTACATCTATCGTCGCGATCGCGATTAATGGCATGCCGGTATCGTGGGATAAATGTCTCTTCTACGTGTCGCCGATTGCATACCTAAGAACGGACTGCTGCGGGCTAAAATGGAATGCTTCGTGGATGCTGACGCTGCGAAACGAGATGTGGTCGTTCGAGAAAACACTTTCATTACATCGATCACTATGTATCGTTAAAGAATGCAATCCATCATACGATTAATTCTACTCGCTGATGAAAGGGTTGGACGAGATATCAAGACTAATCTTGATGTTATTTTGTCTCCTTTCGAAATTAAAACGAGACGAAAATTTTTAATTAGTTATTAAAACAAAAGAAAAAATTAAAATTGTCAAATTTATTGATCTTAAAATTATTGATTTTTAAAAAACTAAAGTGTGTATATTTGTAAATTAGATGAAAAAACATAACTATATTTTACGAACTTAAAAAATTTTATTTAATAAATAACAATATTTATATTAACAAGAATTTAAAAACAATTAATACAATAATTATCTGAAATTATTATATATTATAAAGATTATATTATATATTATTTTAAACTTGTTCGGTATTAAATTAAAATTGTTAAAAAGTCGAGAGATAAAACAATATAAGACAGAGATTTTTGCGATAAAGATTTAAATTCTCGAAAATACAATACAATATTTTCACGAATATTATCTTGTTTTGGGTCTTGTGTAATCCCAGTTAATGGATCACTAATGGATTAAATATCCATTCGAGAAAAATATTAGATAGTAGTAATAACATATCAGATAGTAGTAAATATTAGACAGTAAAGAAGTATGCGAGCGCTATATAATGATGACTATACACAGTACAGAGAGATGGAAGAGAAGCTTTAATAAACTATATTACATAAGCAAATATTGCGTTTTGCTGCACATCGATCCATTTGGAGCACATGGCATAGATAAACTTTTTCGAAATATATCATCTACCAGTTGTCAGTGTCCGAATACGCGATTCGATTAGAAATACTTGTCTCGCGCGAACAGGCGTCCATTTAAAAGCGCGGCGCTTTTCCCTCCATTTACACGAGTTCGCTTCTCGCGGTATATTAATTCCATCGCGCGGGATTAATTCTTCGGGATTAGTCACGGCGATAGTCGATTGATGCGATCAGATAAAACCGCCGATAAATAGCTAGGCTATTTTGCACACAAACGAATGGCGAACGAGCGTCGATCTGATGCAGTGCCGCTTTCGCCGTTCTTGTCGGTCGCGTAAACGCGGATAATAATTGCTCCATGTTAATGATAGGTCAATGTGATGTATGACGCATTAAATTCCGCGCAGCCTTCGATCTATCGAGGATCTCATCGATTCTTAGGAGTGATTGTCGCGGTATAAATCACGGAAAGGAGAACGCTCGTCGAGAAAAGTAATTGATTCTTTATCGAACGAGACAGTCATGAGGGGTCGTTCGTGCAAATGACACAGATTGAGAGATAACGCTGGATATTTCGCGATTTCACACTTGCCATTCATTTCAGATTGATAATCTGCGCGACGAGATAGATAGCGATAATTAATATCTGCATTCGCGAGCCTGCAATCTTTTGCGATCGATTCCGCGAACGTAAACTATGTATTATCGAGTCGAGTTCTTTGACGTTTATAATTATTATAATTTAAGACATGTGGAAATATGCGTGTTAACTTGTACTTTTTTTAAATACAAGGACATTCGTGTCTATGTCGATTGTTGCTTCGCTTCAACATACATCAATAGTGTCGCAAATTTGTACAAGACAATAGATCGAATCGCTCGAAGCAATGTGCGCAGCGCTAAAAATATGCGTCCGATCGAACTTGGATGGAACGAATAAAGTTTCCGACAGTGAAATCATTGATTTCGATCGAGGAAAATGATTGGCTTCTAAATACTCGGAGCAATCCCAGATTAAATCGCTGACCTGCTTGAGGCGCGCGCTTTCGTTCCGCCCCCGAATCTAAGGAAGAAACGTGCACATCCCGTGCAAGAATACCGTTCGATTGTGAGCCAGTGCAGCGATACGTACGCAGTGAGCATGTGAAGTCATAAATAAACCGGAGGTACTGTTGCGTGGGTGTGGTCACTCCGACGAGCTCGGAGAACGACCTTATGCTTTGGTGATTGGTAAACAGGAAAGAAGACACAAGTTGAACTGAACGTTTTATCGAATCAAACAAGCATTTGCAGACTAAACACGAGAATCGCCAATTTATAATTAATATTTCCTCTATTTCGGAGGATAATAAAGGCATAAATCAACGCATCGAATTATTTCGCAAACGCGTTCGCTCACTTGATATTCATCTTCAAGAATGAATGATCGTCTATTCCGGAAGGCAAACGCAATCTCTTTAACGAAGTTTATTTTCTATCAATTTTAAGTTTGAATCTATTTAAAATTTCCTATTTTTTTGCAGAAGGATTAATATATTTAATTCGATCTTTACATTTTCGATTTTCTATCGTTTAACCATAACCCTTTTCTCACCCTCTCTCTCACTCTTTTTCTCTCTCTTCTCTCCGAGTTACGCCACGACAGAAGTCTTTCTCTCGAGAGGCTTTTCCACTGCGTGGACATATCAGTCGTTCTTATCTCACCGAAGTGAGCCAGCCAGCGAGCTGTACAAGGGCTACCGGCTGGAATCAGATAACACGCCGAGCGGAGACAAAAGGATGCATTAGCCAACACAATCCGGTGGCTAATTATCCCGCTCTTTCATTTTCGAGGATAGGCGTGACGAGTCCCGCCGCCGTGACGCGGATGCGGGTGAAAGAGCCGTAAGAAAAAGAGAGAGAGAGAGATTCGGCGGGCGATCGAGCATCGACTCGATCTCGGGTCTCCGATCTTGCCGACCCGCAATGACAAATCCCGCATAAATTACGAGTGCCAAGGCCGGCCGTGATCGGTTACGCCTCCTCGCATCGGCATCGACTCGACGAATCGACTTTTGCGTTACGTAACTCTTCGACTGTGAGTAGCAGATTTACACATCGTTCGCATCTTTTTTTTTATTTGCCAGAGTTCCTCTTTTTTTCCCCTCGCACCCCTGACAGATGACAAACGAGCTTCGGATTCCGTTACTTTTTTAAAACCCGAATATTTAGAAACTCGAAGTTGATTTTACTAATTTCTGACATTAAAAATAGTGCAATGGAGAGAGTACTTGTTTTTAAGCTATGTAGCATCTTGAAAAGATTTACTAGGTTAGTTGATCCCCTATTTACCAAATATAAGTCTATTAAATCTATTTTTGTTTCCGCTTGGAGACAAAAAATATATATTTATACTATCACTAAATAATAAATAAAAATGCTCTTCTAATTTTATAATATTTTAAAAGATTCTTTAAATCAAATCAATAGTCTTTAAAATTTGATTGCCGAGTAAAAATCTATCTTTCGCGTATTTGTTTTACACTGACCTTATATAGTAATTGTAAATTAACGCTATTTGTGGCTCCACTTACCTGAAACAAAAATAAAAGCGTGCACATTAGTACGATAAATATGTACATACATATGTGTGGAATGAAAGAGAATATAATTAAACATTATCTAAGCTAATTAAATTAGTATATACAGTAAAGGTATAATTTAAATTAATTTTTTAATTTCTAAAAAAGTCTTTAATTTCTAAAAGCTTGTTTTAGCACGACAAAGCTCGGCTAAACTTTGGCAGAGAATTTTAAGTTGAAAGAATATTTGCGCAGTGTGATTTCTCGAGACTTTTCATACAATGCTAATTACGTGTAAATTGTCGTAAAATCCGGCGGAGTATGATCGCTTCGACAGATACGGGCATTAAACTGTGTGACACAACGTGGGCGTGGGAGGCTCTCGGCCACGCGCCGACACGTTAATCGCGTTAACGCGACTCACGCGCGTTTGATGAAATCCATGATCGTTTTCGCGAGAGCTCGACATGAACGACCTACGCGCGCGGTGACGAACGACTCTCGCACTTTTGCGGTCCCTTTTGTTCCCGCAGAGGACACAATGGCAGTTGTCCCCGCGCAGAAAGGCGGAGGTAGATGGGTCGTAGGTGTCTCTCTCTCTCTCTCTTTTTCTCTCTCCCCGAGATACCTGTCCGTCCGGTGACGATCGCGTGTCCGCACGCGGAAGACCCGGGGAAAGAAATCTCCGTTCTATGTCAGATGCTCCCGCGGAAATTGGCACTTGTCGCAGAGTATCACCGATCGTTTGCGGTCGACGGTCGACGACACGCAGCAAGACACGCGCCCACTATTGTCCGGGATCGGATCCGATCCCGGATCTGTCCCCAGCATTGTTCGGGCCTCGATCGAACACGTAAGTCGACTGAAATACACAACCGAGTCGGGCGACACTCCAATGACAGTTTCCAGACCGTTGACCAAGAGATCCCATTGTCGTCGATTTTAGCATTGTTCGGGGTATCCGGCAATACCGAGCCGGTGACATCGTCAACGATCCGTAAAAGCGTAACAGGATTATGCCGGGTCGATGGAACCCTTCGCGGGGTGAAGGACGGGGGACGAAAAGTCGTGCTCTTTGTCGAGGCGCATTGTGCGAGACCTGTCGACCTCGAGAGGACACCGTTTCTTTTTTCCGAGCAGATCGCGAAGATTAGTACAAGTGTCAAGTCACTTTGTGACATTTTTGCTCGCTCGTGCGCGAGCACAGGTAGATATTAAAATCGCGATTGTGGAGATAAAGAAGCTTTTACGAAATTCGACGGATCTAACGAAGCGGATGGTAATTATTTTAGGTACGCGAGTTCTGATTTAAGCGCATTACGAGCCCCAGGATTGAATCTCGGCAATTTTATTGGTTGGTACTTCATGAAAGGATCAGAGATGAAGGGATATAAACAAAAATTTTTAAGTAAACCGAGATAAATTCTAGGTACTTTTACGATGTCCGATTATTATAATAAATATATAAGATTATTATAAAATGTGTTATACATCTGTCAAAAATCTTCTGATGCACTAAAGATCATTTGTTGCATCTATTAAAAAAATTTGAGCTATTGTTAATATTTTCTTTAAAGATTGTCGCAGCATTTTAATAAAGAGGATTGCACATCTATTGTCTTCATAATAAAGGTGTTCGCTATATATCATTACATTTTCTTCATACTGTACACATATAATACACATTTATGATTCGCGTTTATTGAACTTTCGCATTTCGAAGAAAATGCGGTCGATGAGAACACGAGTCCTTTCGATCGAAAGGGGAGGGGGATCTGATCAACGTCACTTCTTTTTCTGTCACTTCCCACGAGCTATTCCCATGCGATGCAAAACTTGAGCGGGACGAGTCAAGGCTGAAAGATACCAGGTGCATCGGTGTCGTTCCGCTTGCAACGCGGATGAGTCTCATTCCAGGAGAGATGACGAAGCCAGTATAGAGTCAGCAAGAAGGAGTAAGCAAGAGCGCGGTGCGAGAGACGATGAGGAGGATGGAGGAGGACGAGAAGAAACGGGCCGAAAGACGGAGCGCGATGAAATCGGCGATGACGGGATACGACGAGGTGGAAGCGAGAGAAGCCCTGGCAATTAGTTCAAACGAACCAGGAGTGGCGTGACACGTACTTTGTCGCGCACGTCTTCTGACATCAGCCACCGTGGGAGACGTCTGTGGGCTCCTTCGTCGTCTCGTCATCGTCACGATTGTCGTCGTCGTCGTCGTCGTCGTCGTCTGACAGCGCGGCCCCCGACAAAACCGACGGCTAGTGATAATTGTTTACTGGTGCGAGGATCCGCACGAAGACTAAATCTGTGACCTAGTCGAGACGCAACGCGAAGAGTGATTTCGACCCGAAAAAAATCGATTGGATCCGCGAACCTCTTTCTACTTCGTTCTCTGCAGCAAAGACTAGTTGCTTCGATATCGATATATGTGATGTATGCACCACTATGTATGAATATATGAATGACATCAATTTATGCCGACAATAGACGTTATTTGATATTTGAAACGTTGTTGATATTAGATACTTCAGTATCGTTAGATGTTTTTCTGTATTTTTCCCTGATTATATGGAATTAATTCGTGCGTTCTAAATAATGGAAGAGAATAAACGATACACCTATAACAATTATAAATTATTATCATAACTAAATTTGTTAAATAATTGCTCATTAACTCACACACACCGCCGAGTTATTATTTCTCATTATCGTACATCATTATCTCATTAATTACCAAAATTATATTGTTCCATGACTCTTTACGCGGGCTTTTCGCTTTCTGCCTTCCTGATTGTAGTGCGTGTTTTCGAGCGAGCGGAGTGGCGAGAAGAGAGAGACGGAGAAAGAGGGAAAGGGGGAGAGGGAGAGGGAGAAGGCGGTTGATAACTATCGAAATCAATGTACGGGCCGCAGCCTCCGTCGGCAGATCACGGCGGTCAGATAATATAGACGCGGCGGAGATTTTAGCGGAGGTCACGAGAAAGAAAGATGCGATCTATAAACCGTAGAAAATCCTCCACGGCTTTTCGTCGTCGAGCATCGAAGGGTTCCCTCGCCAGACAGCCCGAGATTCGATCGCGACCGTGGAGAAGGCGTCGCTCGTTCCTTCTTCTCTCGTGAGGACGCGATAATCAGATAATGCCGGGATTAAAAGTGTTGCCGCGGCGGCATTAAATATAGATTTCGGTAATGACAGGTCCTGCTCCAGGAGCTCCTTGCCGCCAGGAGGCCTCTCCTGGCCATGGCCTACGATCCGGCATAATGTTCGACATAACGTTGCTCGTCTTGCGTCGCTCCTCTCCTCTGTTATCGTCGATAAATTTATTTTGCGTCAGAAATCATAATAATAAAAATTTAATTTCTGGAAACAAATATCCAACGTTTTATAATTTCTTAATAAATTTTCTTAATATTGAATTAATGCCTGAGATTTCTGCCTTTAAGTTTAATTAAATTAAAATTTAATCATATTAAAATTCTTATTTAATTGTAAAAAAAGAAAGATAATTCACCTATGCTTATCAAGCTCGTTTTAAAACGATCGGAATCAATTGGGATCGAATTAAGTATACTATTGTTAATCACGCATAGATATTTAGGAATCAACCGAACGGAACACCGATAGAGCGGAGATTACTTTTCCACTACTAGTCTTCGATCGTTCTATCCGTGACACGTTTCGCCGAGTTCCGAGTTTTTGCTCTTCGCGAGAGTATTTTCTACGGAGCGAGATTGACGAAGACAAGGACGAGGACGAAGGCGAAGACGAAGACAACGACGATGGGAGAAACGCGCGGAATGCTGCCGCGGGGCGTCTTAATGCGTTCTAAATTGCGGCGAATGCGCTTTAATTGATTGACAAAAAGCGCCAGGCGGAAAAAGGCCGGCCGGTTTGCCTGATGGAATAACGCGCCGTGGTAGCGCAGGTAGGCCGCCGTGTCATTCGTTCGTTTCTCCGCGTGCGCGCGCTTTACGTCCCGCAACACCTCGAGGAGAGACCGGCCGATCGTTTCCCTGACAAATTGACTTTTAATGCGTCTCCTTCTCTCTTCCGCGGCCCGGCCGCGACGAGTTTATGCGCGCATTATGTCCCGCGTGTTATGTGCCAGTTTCAGAATTCGAGACGCGAGACGAGGACTTTTTCGAAGATGCCACCTTCGTGCCGTGACAACTCGCGAGTGTGTTTTCGTGTCGACGTGTTTTGCGCTAAACGCGACGACCCCGTGCGAATTTATCCGACATGTAATTGTAATATAAGAGACGCATGCGTGCGCGAATTAATATATTTCAATTGTAAAGTCAATATTTTTATCGTAATATTAAATATAATTATCATATCTGAATTTATTTGATATGTAATATAAGTAAGAAAAACGCATATACATACATGAATTAAATATACATATTTATAAATTTTGAAGTTGATATTTTTATAGCTTTAAACGTCATTATCTTCTGGTGAGAGTTCCGTTTCTTTAATAAAAAAAAATAATTTTGATAAAAATTAGACGAATATCTTTAGTGTTAAAAATGTGTTTCGAAAATATCTAACATTATTTATATCATGTTACAACGTACTATATTATTAAAATTAGAGAAGTATTATATGTGACCTACATAAAAAAAATATGTATATCTCTAGTATTTAATAATTTCATAAAAATTTGAATAAAAATTTGAATAAGAAAGAAGATAAAAATAATTATGTGTTGTGTATCTTTATTTTATATTATCTTTTTATAATGTGTCAATGCAACTGTTTATAAAAACGCAAAAATTGGTTGAAATATATCCGAAAACAAAAAAAGAAATTTGATCAAAATTTTTCTGTTCTAGCTTTTTTTATGCGACATGTTTGGAAGGTGATTTCTTCGGGATATGTTGTCGTTAATCGTTTAACGAAATTGAAATAAGCACCGTTGCGTCCAACGGTAATCGATTATTTCGGGACGAGATTCCAAATCGAATTTCCATCCTTAATTGGCCACGGGAGATGAGAGTCGCGCAGGTAACGATTTGTAAAAAGCACACTATGTCACAGTCCCACAGTAATTTAAATCTCATTATATTGGCCCGTGGTTTGCGGTTTTGATACAGCGGCTCTCATTTCGTTCGGGCATCCACGTGTATGTCAATGCATTTTTTTGTAGAGAAAAATTATTAATCAAGTTATAATTTAATTAACAAATACTAATTATAAAATATTTGATTATCAAGCTCTAGTTATTCAATATGTCAAGTAAATAATTTATAACGCAATATCAAAACAAATCTGTTGCAATTTTTGAACAATTAATAAAGGAATTCTATTACATTATGATGTAATAAACCATAACATTTATGCCGCAATAAAGCATATTGCGCTATGTATAATGTATAATGCAATGTATAATAATTATATTTAATTATATATTTATAAGCTTCTGATAATACGCGATTTCTCACGCAATTTATATTTTTAATCATTAATATTCTTCGAATAAAATTTAATCGGATGGGATAAGAAACAATTTTACCGATAGATTCTTTGCTTCTGAGAGGCCCTGGTTATAATGTTCTCCAGTCCAGTAATATTACCACTCTCAAGACGGGGATTCAGCATGCACGAAACGACAATATGAATCACGGTCCTTCCCGCGGTGCGCGGATCATACCGAAAATAATGCCCCCTCTGACGTGCCGAAAAAGAAATTATAAGTCGTAATCAAGCGCAAATTTCGCGCTAGCGCGGCGGATAATGTATCTCCCGAAATATCGCGCGCGCATCATTGGCTGGGGTGGGCGCGAATTTTATAAACTCGCAAAACGCGAGGGTGGTTATGTGAACGCAAAACATTCCGCGCATTGTTCGTGTCCGATAATGATATTAAAAACGTGAAATGCAACCAGCGAGCGGAATTAAAAACGCTACACCATCCTCAAAAAAATTTCGCAAGCGAAGGGACGAAACAATTTTCCCGTTATGTATTTTATATTATGATTTCCGATACGTGTTATTAAGCGCGGTCCCTTCCACGACTTTTTCGCGCGTAATATTAATATAACATCACGCGCGATATGTATATTATGTATTATTTATACAGATATTTATATATCTTTTGTTATATATTCGAAAAAATTTAATTAAAATTATTTAATACTTATAAAAAAAATATTTTTTAAATATACAGCAAGATATATATGTATACATATTTTGTGTACTCAAAAAATATTTTTTCGTATTATCGAATTTTGCTAGACTAATCCGGGTACAATGAAATATTCCTCCAAGCCGTGCTAATATTTATGGGATTTCGGGATTTTTCCGAGTTTAGCCGAAGAGGTTACAACGCGACGTCGCCGATGGGGGATGACAAAAGAAGACTGAAACGAGAGAGGGTGGCTGGTGTCACGGCAAGAAGCGGCGGGTCGCGCGAGCAACAAGTGGTAGATGCGAAAGAGAGATCGACGGATGTCAAGTCGTGGGGAAATAAAAAAGTCGCCCTTATCCTCGCGGGGCGGGCTAATAAAGGTCCGTGACAACAAGCGACAAGAGGGTTCGTCGGGAACTCGGGAGAGAGGGAAGAACGGCAGGAAGCAGAACGAGAGGCTTAAAACGCCGCCGAGCAGGTACAATGGAATTTTATCGAGGCACCTCCGGCCTTTTTTTCTCTCTCTTCCTCTCTTCTCTCGTTTCGCGGTAATTCGACCTATCGCGCGTAAGCAGATAAGGCTTCAAGCGGAAGATATAAATTTTACGGCTTTTTCGCCGAATTATCCGTGAAAATACGACAGCGAGCAAGTTTTATACGCTTTAGTCTCTTCTCACGCAACATTATTAATTCAACGGAATTACGGTCTGATATAATAAAAATTTGTTATCGATTATTATTTGAAATATATATTCAATTAGATTTTTCTTTCTTACGTTCAAAAAGACATTATAATTCTTAATTTATATATTTCGTATTGATAATTAAGAATTAAAATTTAGTTTCTTAATATAAAGTCTATAATACATATGAATAATTAATTATTACTAAAAACGATATATATTCTCAATCTTTGTCCTTCGACGGGCAAGATAAAAATATCGACTTTTCTCGCAAAGACTTTATCTCGCTGTGAAATCGAGAACACGTCTGACGAAGGGTGAGGGTGGAAAAATGCAGGGGCGCAATTCCTCGATGCATCCTCAAACGATTTTCGACGCATCCGGGCGCACGTAAAACTTCTAGTTGCCAATGCGATCGGATCTATCTCTCTCTCTCGATGGCGGATACCGATGCGTACGCTCGAAAAAAGCAAGAAAGTTCTCGTAGGAGGATCCTCTGTTTAATTAATTCCGCCGATCCGGAGGCTTTGATCCTGCCACCGGCGGCCGAATATCGCGAGTTCATCTCGACGGAAAACAAATATACGGAGTCCGGCGCGGCGCAACTCTCGGGCTGCTTAACATTACGTAAAAACCAATTACGTGGGAATGCCTCTGTTGATTGGTATCAGAGATGACCCTCGGGGGTGGCGCGGGAACGTAAGCGCGGAATCGAAAATGCCCGCCGGTCGAAATGGAGAGAGGGGGAGAAGGGGGTGAGAGGGAGAAGGGGGTGCGCCGGTACCATCGAAATGTATCCGATGTCAAGAGCGTGCGGTGTAGCAACCGATCGGCTAAAGAGACGCAACGAGTCAAGGGAAGACGAGGGGGAAGAGGGGTATAAACGGGCGGAGGACGTTGTGTGGCACGTGTCACTTTGAAGCGCGTCCGTGGGGAGAGGAGTCGCGTATCACCGGGCAGAAATTTTTCAGCAAACCTCGTTAAGTTTTCATTTGCCAAATGCAGACGGCGCGGCACGACTCGCCTGGCCAGGACTGTAACGCCGCCGGCAATTACCGCGCCCTTTTTTTCCACCCCTTTCCCCCTCGTGCCACCCCCTTTCTCGTCCTTCCCACGATATCGACCGCGCTCTCTCGAGCGATATACGCGAACGCGAACGCTGCGCTTGACCCAGAGAGCCGGTGACTTTTAGCGATTTCGAACGACGGGAGGTGCGTAGGTGACGCCTTTAATAAAGTCGGAGCTTGCTGGCGAGAGATTAATGGAATGAAGAAATGACGTTAAAATTCTTGAATGTAAAATTTGCAGGACTTGAAATGACAGAGGGATAATTTCGAAATTTAACAAATTAATGGTATATAAGATTAGAATATCAGAATTGTAGTAAACCAGGCAAAGTTCAATAAAGACAGTTATACAGTTAAGCTATGCTTCACTTGTGGAGTGAACTGTTAGATTTTCCTCCGGACTCCAAGTATACCTCCGCTTAAGTAAACAGGAAAGTGAAGTACTAAAACTAGCCGCGAAGTACAGCCGGATCCGGATATTAAATCAATTCGAGTATGTAAATACATCGTCGCGTACACACGTATACGCGATACATCTCGCGATCGAAGGAGCGACGGAGATGCATAAAGGAAGGGCGTCTGGAAGAGAGGAGACGGACAGGGCCATTACTGTCCACAGATACAGAGAGTATGTACCCTAAACCGTAAACGGAGTTCGGACAAACCCCCGGATAACCGCCGGGAGGCGCGCCCGACGACTTCCCTGTGATCGGCGTACCGTGTAATCGCCAAGTATGCAGATGATTAAATTTGCAACATCATCGCGGCAACCCTAAAGGCCCGGCAAAGGGCTGCTAACAGCTAGGCTTGATTCGCGGGCGCAAGGAGTTTGACTTCGTCTAAGACCGAGTGAAAGACGGCGTCTTCCAGCATTTCAAGTCCAAGATTTCGGGTACTTGGCCGGGAAGAAGCTAAATCACAAAGATTTTAAAATGCTCAAGAATCGCGATAATGTCGCTTTTGACAGTAAGTTTGATCGTAATATGTGTATACACACACATATACATACATTACAGTAAAAAAAAAGAGAATTAAAAATTAGACGTACACATGAGAAATTTGAAAAATTGCATATATGTATATATAATTTTTTGAATCTCTGTTTTTCTCAAACTTTACCAAATTAAAAGTATAAAATAAAAAAGTATACATTGACAATATAATACACTAATAGTAAGCAACGTACCAAAAAATCAGCGGTTAAGAAAGCCATCTGCCCATTTTCAATTGGCTCACTGCCAGAAAGAAACCATCGAAACTCGACATTACAGATAACAAATGTAATCTTCAGAGAAAACAGAAGCAAACGAGTATTGTACGCCGGCATATTCCCTCCTCTCTTGCTGTTCCGCACGTCCAACTTCATCATCGTCAAAAACGTTTTGCCGAGCATCTCGAACAAGCGCGGCCATTGTGCGCGAGAACCGTATGAAATTCCAGAGACACGTCGCACATCGAGTAGAGAAAATATCATATTTTTGACTTCCCCCTCCATTTCTCGTCTCTCTCTCTCTCTTGCTCCGTAAAAAGAGAGAGATTCACGATTCGCCTGGTTTAACAAACGAGCGTCGCTTCCTAGACTCCATTGTCGTCACCGAGGACCCCGAGAATCGGGCCAGGTAACGTCATATTCAATGGTCGACCAATCACAATATTTTTGACGAGTTATGTCAGGGCCATAATGGGACCGACGAAAGGGAGAGGAGATTTTTCCATCGTAAACTTCGCGTCCGCCAGCAGCGAACACATGCGTCTTCCATGGCCCGATCCATGGACCAAGGATGCCACAATGGACCGCACCGAAAGCGGTCCTTGAGCCTCTAAAAGTACAAAGACACACACTCCCAGCTTGCGACCTCTTTTCTCTCCCCCTCATTCCCCCTTGTCTCTCCTTTCTCTCGCTTCCTCCCCGGCGATATCCTACTCATCCTAGGACGCCGCGGTCCCTTGGGATATAGACGCCGTCGAGCGTGCGTAACGCGCTCAGCGACCCGTGAGTTATGAGGGAAACGCGCGCAATATTAATATTTTGTATCATCCTTGCGTGCCCCTACTCGCGCGCTCCCTGCCCCTTCTTCCTGCGGGATCCTAAGGATCAGGAGCGACGACCCCTCTCCCGTCTTTTGTCGTTTGAAGTTGTCTTTCGCCGCCGCCGCCAGAAAGGAAGCGGAATTGCGAGGGCGGAAAAACGCAGGCCGCCTTTTGTAATATGATTTTGAGACAAACGCGACTGCTTTTTTGGAATACGAAATGAGTGATGCTGGCGCGTTAAGATGTTTCAAATTTTTTACATTTGTTATATTAATTTATTGCACTCTCTTGTTCTATTTTTATCGCTTTCACAGTAAACTCGATGCGTCTTTCTCGTTGCTTTGCATCGAACACCTGAAATCCTTCGGTGTGAGTCTTGCGCAAGAAGACGGAGATCGTTATTGGCTCTGCGGCCGCGTCATATTCCACCGAATACCGAAAATAAACTGCGGGCCTCAGGTGGCATTGTCCGGCGGGATGTTGAAGCATCATCTAAACTAATTGTTGACAGCCGGACAATGGTGAGCCAGTAATAATAACTTACAGCTTGCTGGGAAGCGTATTGTATTCGAAAGATCGGCATCTTTACCTGGATCCTTCGAAAGACCAAGGTGGGCAAGGGACCTACCTCTTCATCGTCTCTTCCATCATTCGGCGAGAAAAGCGCCAAGTCGTAATTTCGCGTAACGATATGTTTCCTTGCATTTAAAAACTTTGAAATGATAGAATTAATAGCATAAAAGTGAACCAAGTCAAAATTATTTCTCTTTGACATATCTCCAGAAGCAGATTAATCTGTAATTTTCTTTGCAAATCGACGTTTATATTCTATATAACTATTAAGTATATTTTGATTTAAAAAAATAATATATATGATTAAATAATATATGATTAAAAAAATTACAACTCTTTAATAATCCTAAAATATTTTGTTCATCATATATATGAGATCATATATACATGTACTTTTTTCTTCTTAAGTAAAATAACTTCCAAAGAATGAGTCTCTTCAATATTCATTACAATCGCGTTTTCTTACAAGTTATACACGCAGACACATGATTGACGGCGATATTTGGTCAAAGACGTTTCTGCCAGTGTAATGGACGAGTTTAGATTGCTCTCTTTCTGCGGACGGCTCGAATTTCCTGCGAGAGATCCCGGAGTCACGCCGGGCTCCTTTCTTCCTTCTGGAGTCCGGCGACGATGACAGGAGGGTTTCCTTATAAAAACAATGTGCGAGGATGACTTTCAGTATGTTGGATCAGTGCGGTAGGAAATCGCGCCTGTCTGTTGAAAAATGAGATCGAGGATGGCAGCCCCTGGAGAGGGTAGGCGCGAGGCGAGAAGGTGAAGAGAGAACACGAGCTGGAAGGTGTGACTGCGCTCCGCCTTCCGATGTGGTCGCGCTGCGAAGGGAAATTACGGACTAAACAATACTTTCACCGGTCTCGGTTATTTGTAGTATTTCTGACATCCCGGGTGCCATTGTTTCCGTTTCGGGATCCTTAATAATAAAGGCCACGCGGGCAAATTGGTAAAACGAGCCGATAATTGGGATCGTTGTTATTTTTCCGACGCTCCGACGATGATCCTCGTCCGCGAAAACGCGCCGCGTCATTGCATTCCCAATTTGTATCGATTTTTACCGTCCTTTTTTTTCTCACCGCGCGTTTCGAGCTTCTCCGAGAGGCTATGCCAATATCGAAGATCGTCCAAGGTGTGCTTCCTTAAAATTGAAATTCAGCCGATGATCAGATAGCCGGCAATCTCTCTTTCTGCTCTCTGATCAGTAAACTTTGTGACTGTTCTCGACGACAGCAGGTTCGAGTCGATCACTTTAAAAAGCTGGGGGAAGTTCCCAGAGAATTGTTATATTTTCGTACGATCAGGAACACGCCGAATCCTAAATTCAATTTCTGCGAGTAGTATTAGAGAGTCCCTAGTACGCGTGCACATGGCCCTTTTCTTCCAATTGCATCCACGTAAACGACGTCGTGTTCCAGCACTTTCGTCAACACCTTCTATCTCTGTCTTTCTCGCTCTTCGCCATCCGCGGTGATCGTCGAGTGCCGTGAAAGAGAGGATGAGCGGCGGAAAGGGAGAAGAGAGACGATCCTTTATGTTCGCCAAGACACTGTGCAGATCCCGCGTGCGTGTATTTTTACAATTATTAAGTGCGCCCGGGACCCAAGGATACGCGGCCGCGCGATATCCTGTTTGCTCACGCACAACCGCGGAACGCGTCCTGCGGCTATTACGCGGCTGTAAGTTGGTAAGAAGCGAGGGACGCGTCCCCGGATGGAGAGGTGACCGCAAGGCGAGAAACGGTCTCCATTGTGACGATTGGGGCGCGACACGATACATCTATCGATAGCGATTCCGAAACGGGGTTGCCGCCCGCTGCGGCAACGGATGTTAAGTGGTCGTTTAAGGACGATGCTGCGCCGGATGTTTAATTTTCGGAGGCGGCTTCCGCCTGTAGAGACGGACACCTGCGAGCCTCAGGGTGCGTATTCTCTCCGTCATTGCCTAAGGTAAAGAAAAATTAACGAAATCCTCTCCTCTACCCATCGCGACCTCGCATTTTTACCGCAAAATCGACCAGCTGCTGGCAGAGAAAGATTAACCGCATCTGTCAATACCGCATTCGCTGAAATCGTGGGCAATTAACTTGTACGATGTAAAAAAATTTAGATTTCCTCTCTTTACAGAGTTGTAGATATGAAGTATCCAAGAAAAATCATGTAAGATCTTTATCGAATTATTTAATATATCTTTTTGATAATCTCTGTGTATGTGTAAATTGCTCCTATTTTTTAATTTCCGATTCATATATTTTAATTCGCGATTATTATTTCAAGTATCTTTTAATCTACTTAAATATATAATATAATATAAAAAAATATAATATAAATATAATATAAAATATAAAAATATATAACTCATTAAAATATATAATATCTCTCTATAATCTAATCTAATCTAATATAAAATTTATATATTAGAATATATAATATATGATATTGCAGTGATATATTAACCGAAATTTATAACTATATAGTGCTTTCGGATTGAAATTATCGTGCAACTATTTTCTCCGTAATTTTTTTTATTGTCAAAAGAATAAATCGCTCGACTGACGCGTTCCGAAAGCACGGCATATTGCTGTCGAAAACACTTTGTAGTCCGTGCGTATGGATTGCGCTCGATTATACATCGGTCTATGTCGAAATAATCTTGCGGCGAGGACGTGATCGAACGACGTAAGCGAAAAGAGGAGAGACCGCAGGTATGACGGCGGGGCGTGATCGTCGAATAGCAAGAATGCGGCTCTCTTCTCGCTCCTCGTCACCGGCCTCGGCGCGTAGTGGACTTTCCAGACGAAATTACCCTCCTCCGGGTGACACCGCGTCGCAGTAATGGCCGGTTCACATTGCATTCCTGCACGCAAGCCCGCCAGGCGACACTTTGGGTAACGATCGGTTTTGCCGAGCGATTCTCTCTCGCCGCGGAGGATGACGATGACGACGAGGACGACAAATTCGCTCTCGGACGCACGCGAGGAAGAAACGCGTTCAGGGTCGCGGCGCGGATGCGATCTTTTAATAAATCGCGAACGCTTACCCGGGGTCACGTTCGATTCCCCGGCACTCGAAAAATATTATGGTCTCGCGCCAGCTGCGCGACAGAGCGTCGTTTGGAGTCACGACGCGGCTTCTGGTTCGATTTCCTCTCCTTTTCTCTCTCTTCCTTCGTCGACTCCGAATGTCGCTGCCCACGAGGGTGCTTTCTCGCTAGCAACGCATTCTCGATTTATCCCAGCCACAACGACGTCATTGTCCGCTTCACTTAGCGTCTTTCGAAACGCATTGTGTCAGTGTAACGCATCGGCGTCATTGATTCGTCTGTGCGAACTTTGATTCCGCAACGTCGCCAACGGCTCTTCTTTGATTGCTTGATGTTAAGAATTAATTTATACTTACAGATGATCGTTTTATATTAAATATAATTTAGATATAATATGCGTGAAAAAGAGAGAAATTACCCCTTTGGCCTCTCATTTTATTTTTAAAAAAATGACAGATATGTATCTTCTAAGATTTTTAAACTCTTTTAAAATGTCAGGACAATAGATGTCAAAAAAGACATAATGCACGTGATTAAATGTATCTTTTTCTCATTTAAAACATACATATTTTTGTTCGAAACACGTGTGGATTATCTTACTTGTTTGCTTATCTGTCTGAATGTTGCCAAAGCGATATTGTGAGCTATCCTACATCGACCGCGTTTAAAAATGTTCTCCAGTTGACTTCCACTAATGTGTTACCAAAGTAAAAAATCAAGGAAAGGAGGGGACAGTGAACTGTATTTCTAGGGCATCAGTTCACTCGGAATACTTTGCGAACGGGAAAAATGACGAATTTGCATGACGGGAGAGCAGTTGTCACTAACTGTCAGTTCGTCGATCGCAGAGTACGCGAAAATAGTTTAGATGGAATACGACGACGCGAGCGAGACGACGTCGACAGGTCCAACGCGACAGATGTTTCGCGTCTCAGCGACACTCTTGTATTTCTGTCCCACTCAGTATAAACAAGCGAGAGTGACGATCGCGAGTCCGAGAATAGACTTCTTCCTGGCGGCTCTAGGGTTCGTCGATCGCGGATCGATGTTACATTTTGAGAATTCGCTGTAATAAGTTTCCACGATTTTACTTTGTCAAAAATTGGGAGAAAAGAAGTTTTGCAAAAAAATATCGAAGAAAGTTTTCGAGTGCGTTTGCCCAAAAATGTCATCTTTTTAACTGGATAAAAACTTTTTTTGCAAGGTAGTCGAAATTCGCGAAATATTTAGCACATCAAAATCTCCGACTATGACCGAACAAGCATCCAGCCAGCGCGTGTCGCGAGAAGAACAAAGAGAACATTCTTCATTGCGGTCCAGCGGAGGCGACCTCGCGTCGCAGCGAAAGACGATCGCGATGACCATTTGATGACCCGCGACGTCGCGGTTTTTTTCTGCTCCCCGAGATTCGGGAAGCTCGGCATCGGCCCGGATGGGGCCGGTCACGCCGATTGTAATTAACAAGGCGGGCTTTGTGGGTGTTTTGTCGCCGGCCGCGACACGCCGTGACGAGGGAGGAATTCTCTCCGCGTTCATCGCGCGTCCGGGGGACGCCAGACTATAAAACGCTCTTTGTGCGAAGCGCGTCCGAAGCGAGGCTCCGCCGGAGGAGACAAATGTAAACATTCTCGCCGGTCGCGGAGAAGAGTCCTCTCCAGAGAGAAAGAAAGAGACACAGAGGGAAAAGATCTCGCGGGGAGGATTACGTGTCGTGTATTATACCCCCGGTTATACACATATGCACGACGCGGGTCGTGTGTGCGATACGTGTGGCATCCGAGACGACGGACGGAGGGAGATACATCTTTTGAGATATCGTATGTCGTAAGGGTTATAAGGCAAGAAAAGTAGATGACGCTGGACCACTCGGAGATGTCTACTTCCGAGCCGCTCCTCTCGCCTCGAGGGTCATCGTGGCTTGGTTTTTCGAGACGGCGCTGCCGGACTCCCTCCCCTCTTCGTCTACCCCCACAATGGCCGTCGGTCATTTCAATATCAATGAAGCGGAAACGAGCGTCCGCTATCTCTCGACGCAAAGAGCGTGCACTCGCGTCTATGCGAACGATAAGGAGCCCGAGGGTGGAGATGGTGCTCGAGGAGAGAATCTCAGACGTCAACCGAGACGCGACTCTTTCATTATCTTTTTATTACTGATTATCGATATCCTAATCTTGCATTAATGACCGACTTTTTAATCATAAAAACTGTGAAAAAAATCCGCCAATATAAGTTCAAAAAAAATCAGGAACATCTTTCGATCTGATTACCGCTCTATTTTTTTTTCTCTTTCAAACCACCAACCAAAATCGATGATCGGCCTCGCACGAGCCTTCCGAAACACGTGCCGATTTTGACGTTTGCCGCTATTATTCAACTACGTTCGAAACGTGATCGTTTTAGACGCGTTTTTGCTCGTATTGAGGTAGCGCGATCAAGATGCCAACGAGCACTGTTCGCACTTGCAGACTTCTAATTAGCTCGCAAGCCGATAGTATTTTGAACGATGCTCTTGCGGTAACTTAATGGTCGAATATAGACGCGCATTCGCGCCGTTTACGAGAAATTATCGCAGAACAGCTGAAATCTAGACGCGATGAACGGCGATGGTGCGCGCGATCTGCCCCGCGCCGGCTGCTTCGGAAATTTGGCTGCGGTCGCGCGCGGCTCGAAGATCATTACATTGATTCCTTCGCGCCTCGTTTCCTTCTTTGGCGGCGAGGCGTTTAGTATTTGTATCGTCAGCGAAGCGGAAACGGACACACCTCGAGGTGGCTATGTCGAGATTCAGCGAACGCATGCACTCGTACTGCATCATGTTGGGTCGCTCGTTTCAAGAGTCCATGTGCCACTCGGAAATATCCACTTACAAGAATGACCCGTGTAGGATTCTTCATTCCACGTTGCATTGTAGGGGAAAGTGAGGCACCTTCATCGTCATGGTCGTTTGTTTCTTTGTTTACATGATAAGAATAGGATATAAAAGGAAGGAACTAACGGAAGGACCTATGATAATGAGATAAATACTATTGTAAAAGGATAGAGATAAAACTATGATAATAGGGATAGAGATAAAACTATGATAATGAGATATATAAGATTGACATTATCATGAAACAATTAAAAGATAAGCGAATGAAAATATGATTAAGTTATGATAATTTAATATAAACGATACTAACAGATAACGCGACAATATCGATCTGAAATCCTATAAATCCACGATACTCTCGCGTGAAACCCTTCGGCGTTGCACTTCGATCGAACTCGATCTCGTGATCTTCGCCAGAAAAAAAGGAGGAGGAGACGCGCCGAAAGGAGTCCGGCGGATTCTCCGCAGTCGAGGGATACGAAAAAGAACGCTGTCCCACGATAAAGACCTCGTTCCTCGTGTGGTAATTATTATAGGGCCGCGGAGCCGATGGCGCCCACCCGCGGTGTCCGACACGAATCCCTGAAAAGCCGATCCGCGTCTCTTGAAAACGAGAGGTATACGAGTTTTTGGAGGAAGGGGGATGAGATCCACCGCAGGGAAGAATCACCGGCCGATCGCCGACAAGGTCGGCTTCGCTCCGACAGAGAGCAGAGACAATACGCCACCCGCGGCGACGCGGTATATAAATTGTCTTCGAGGGCGGGAGTTTTATGCGACCGCACGTGACAACGATCGACTTGCGGTACCGCTCGCGCGATTAATCACGGAAGCACGCGTCGCGATTCAGAAAGCGCTCGATGATTGAGAAAGTGTCCGACAATATTTATTATTTATTCACACATACGTGTAATCACCGATGATTAAAAGTATTAACATTGCAATCAATAATTTAAATGATTTGTGCGAGGATCGAGAGATTTTTACGATCAACGAATGGTATTCGAAAGTTGAAATGGAAGGTACGTCTGTCTCCATTTCGACCCCGATCGTTAATAAAAGATGTCACCTGGAATACAGGCGAGTTCCGTCAATACGTACGATGAAAACGAGCGAATTGAAACTCCGCGGTCGGAACAACCCCCGTGTTTCCTCGAAGCCAGCCAGCCATTTGCCGGGCGAAGCGCGACCCTTCGCGAAGCGTATCCGCCCGGGGTTTCCCCCTCGGCACCGACGGCGCGACGATTAAAAGACAAAAGGTACTCGCCGTCGCTCTTTTCGCCCACCTCCGCTTTCGTCCACCTTGTTGCAGCGGCAACGCGCGTTCCATTGAGTCGCAGAAAAGGTCCAGCGCGCGCGCCGGCTTCGCCGGTTTTGTGCCGCGCGAACAATAGCGAACGCTGCTCAGCTGCGGCCCGATGTTTTAACAGTGTTTCCAAACACACTCCTACGCTTTTATGCAGGGGAGGGACGGCGCGAGGGGCCTCGCGGTCGTTTCTGTCTCTCTCGGATACGATTAACATGCGGTATTTGCTCAGCCAGCGAGACGTCGCGCCGAGAGACTGCGCTTTTCTGCTGCAGACTCTCGCCGCCGAGTAGAAGACATTGGCCCGTATTCTCGAGATACACTTAACGCCCGATGCTTTTGTCCGAGTTCTATTTCACTGTTGTTGCTTAATGCAATTTCGCGATAGATAAGCATGAAATCGAACTCGGGCAATCAAGTTAAACATCATGCTAAATGTTACCGTCTGACATTTTCTCTTTTTTTTCTGGGTATTAATTTAATATCGCGGACGATGAATTTTGTTTTAAAAATGTGGCACGATTTTCGGAGAGAGATGCAGCATTTATAAAATTTCTCCACGTAACAATATTTATAATAATGCAAGAAAAATTATTTCCCCCTTTTATAAATGTCACTTAATTAAAATTATAATTAACATCATTCAAATAAGACGTGTCAACATTAATATAATTTGATGTGAACTTTTTCTCAGTAATTCGGTCTATTATCATTTCTAACATAAATATACTGAAGTCGTGTTATTCGTTGATAAACGCGTGCGAATTATGCTTTCACGAGGCGGGCACACAACGAAGTTGCGCTTCAGAGTCCGAAGGCTCGCGGGCGAGCTATGGTAATGTGCGAGGGACACAGGCTTACACATGAGGAGGAGACTTGCACGGATACCTGGGATAAGCGTTCCAGGAGATGGTGCCTCCGGCCGCAGATCCGTGTGAGTACGGTCCGCATCAAAAGAAACCCACCGCCCATGAAAGGAAAATGGCTATGCGGTCCAGTCGCCTTTGGAATTCTCGAGGATTCTGCGTGTAATTTTTAAAACAAACTTCACGCATGCGGTTCTTAATAAGCGTTTTTGATGGCATTTTAATCTCATGCGTTTGCCAAGCAAAAGCATCATTGCTGACGATATAAGTTCATCGTATTGTTATGTAAAAATAAAATGTTAGAATAAACATGAGTTTTAGAGCTTTATAGAAAATATGATTCTATTATTTTACATATCATATATAATTATTTATATTTTATAGATTATTTTTTATATTTTATTTAAAAGCGACTTTCTCAAAATTATTTAATAAAACGTAAGAGTGATATCGATCTAAAGTAATACAGATTGTATCTTTTAATCTGCAGGATGTTAATATGCATCATCGATGAAGCCTCAGGCGCACGTCTTTTTTTCGCACGTCGGAGCGAACGTCGAAGTGTCGAGTTGCCTTCGACGAAGGCGCATCTTCACCCCCATTAGCAACGATCAAAGTATGACATGCTCGATCTTCGCAATCTTTCCGGGTACTTTCGGAAAGCAATTAATAACGATAATCACATCTCAAGCGTGCGCGTTTCTCCCATCAAGAGAGTACAGTCGCGTATCTCGTCGATGATGAGCGATAAGTGCCTGAACGAGGACCTCGTCGACTTTGATCGTCGCCCGAAGTTCCAGAAGAGCTTACTTTCATTCGATATTGCATTCGTCCTCTCGGAGAACCTGCCAACATTGAGAACTTCTCGTGGTATGCACGGCACATCGGATAGACAGACGGATAGAATCAGGACAGCAACCAAGAGCACTCTTGCGAGTGGCTGTACGTCGAGAAGAAGGTGGACAAGTTGAGTCCTGGGTCTCTGAAAGCGTGGGCGGAGCGGAGCACGCATAGCTCCCGGCCTCTTCTCTTCTTTCTTCCTTCCTCCTCGCCCCCTGTCCCTCCGCATCTCTTCCACCTTCTTTACTGACACACCACTACATCCTCCTTTTGCTCCTTCTTCGCGAGCTCAATGTTATATGTGCTCTCTCCGCTGTCCTGTCTCTCATTCCCCGCGTACCCTCTTTATTTCTCTTACGCTCGTTTTACTTCCACCTTGTATCCAGCGTTCTACTCCCGTTTTGCTCTCTTTGTTGTCCGCTAGGATCCGAGGATGACGTCGAGACTTTAATGCTTCTAGGGCATACATGGCCGCGTGTGCGTGCGCCTAGATACGTACACATGGCTCTTATATAAGGCATGTAGATTAGATTCAGCGGATAACAGAGTCGGAAGATTTTTCTTATGCGATTCAAAAATGAGCTTCGAGCATGATAAAAAAATATATCTTACAATTTCTTACGCATCAGTTAGTTTTTATTCAAAGCTCTGTTGTCCAGATATTTAACAATGCGTATTGAAATGTTGCATCAAGCAATAGTGTAAAAAGGCTGAAAATTTCTTCCAAGGCTTGGTATTCGCACTATGGTTCGCTGAAGTATCTGGTTCTTATAACATCTTGTCATCAAACGCGTTGATAGCGTCGTATTAAGGAAACAAAACTCAAAATTAGCTGACCATGTATGGCGCCAAGATAAATGCCCATTTCACGGTGCTACAATCTTGCGCCGAGACACTTGCTTGTATATTTAAATATATATGTGATAGTGCTGGATGAAGCAGATTACATGTTGGAGCCCACCCGTCATCTAGTCTTCTCTTTCTCTTTCTTTCTCTCTCTCTCTCTCTCTTTCCCCCATTTCTCTGTATCTGCAAGACGATCGGCCCAAACGTCGAGGAAGCTCCGAGATACGAGAGGCGTCCGGGCCCCTTCTTCTCGAGCAGCGGTCCGCGTTACCCTGGGCGATCATGCCGTCGAAGTACATCGCGCACCGCAGGCTAAGGTCGGCAATTAACTGTTACGCGCGGAGGAAGAGAGACAGAGACAGAAGGCGGAGGACGGCGGCGATCTTGAACGCCTCCCTTCTCGGTCATCTAATAAGATTCGCTTCGAGATACAATGTGTTACATGCGCGATACACGGGCGGTTGCGTCGATCAGCCGTAACACAGTCGGAGCTCGTCGCTTCGTGTAAAATGCAGTTAAGGAGTAGATGGTGGTTTCTCGGAAAGTATATCGAGGCCCCTCTCACTCATCTCTCTCTCTCTCTCTCTCTCTCTCTCTCTCTCTCTCTCTCTCTCTCTCTTTCTCCCTCTGTACGAAACGTATTATCGCGTGCACGCGGAAACGGCAGGCGTGGCAAGCGAAAAGCCTGTCGGTGTTACTTGGACGATTTATGTCCTTATGCAGATGCACATTCGAATTTTCGAATCGGAAGTGTGCTACGCGAGTTCTACTTGCGAGTTATATTACATTACGAATAGCATCATTATACGATACAAAATGTCCTGGCATTGCTTTTCTCACAACGTGCCAAGAAGTACTCGATAATCTTCCTACAAGCAATTAATTTTGAATAATTTATATACTTGCACCTTCAATGATTTTTAATAAAATACGAAATTTTCGAAAAAATTGACGGAAAAAACGAGCGAAGGAATTATCGGGCACCACGTTACACTTACCAGGTGTTTGCCAGGTCGAGCAAGGAGCGCTTACATTTCCACGGGCGCGTCTCGGCCGCAACGGGAACGGATAACATCGCGAAGACAAGAAAGGAATGCGCGCGGTTAGAAAACAGCTGATCGCTCGATCGCGGCCGCCTCGCGTGCCGAGCACGGAGCCGCGGCACGGCGCGATTACGCAATTAACATTCGGTTTAATTGCCAGTGCCCGGAGCTTAACGGCTGGGCAACGAGACCGCCTTGCCCCGGTCAGCGAGCGCCACGGCGGCTCCTTGCGGCGGGAGCTTATATTCTCGTGTTGCACCTCGTTAGCCGGGCAACACCTGGCCCCCTTCGTAGAACTTGGTAGTCTATTTATACCCGCACAATTGTGCATGCTACGGATAACAGTGAGCGTGACGCGCGCTGACTTTCCGCGTCGCGGAACCCGCTCGCGTTTTGTTCCGCGTTCGTCTTCGATGCTGCGTGCAAGCTCTTATCTGGAAAATTCATTTTTTTTCTTTTACATTAAATGCGGAAGCTGTTTTTCTTGTATATAAACGGACGATGAACGAATTTAACCTTGTATTTATCTTCTAAGCTAACCGTGTAAACGCGATGTAGAATAAAAGTTTCAATAAAAACTTGCTGCGGGAAATCTTTTCATATTATACAGAATATCTATATTCAAATATAGATAGAGAATTGTAAACAAATTTCTTGATGTTCCAGATAAAACAATTTTTTTATATAAATAAATTTTTTTAGTGCATGCATTTCTTGTTTTTCATCCATATAAAGAACAAACTCGGTCTCTTAATTTTCAAACTAGATTTGTAAATATACTGAAGAAAATTGAATATTTAATACTTTCATAAGATAAGCATTCTTGATTTGCATGAAATGTTCTTTATCACTAAAAATAAAAAATATATACTGAATATTCAATATTTTGTTAAGACGTTAAATATATAAACAAAGATAGATATATATTTACGATATATTTTAAACGCATAATTCACTTGGCTTGCTCTCTTTCCCGACTGTTTACAATATAAGAGTAAAATAATTATATTATTAATAATATTTATTAATATAATTTTTATATTAATATAATAATTATTAATATAATAATTATTAAAGAGAAAATTAAAAAAAAAATTCCTCGAGTTCCAATAAAATTCCATTTTAGAAATTTATAAGTCAGGTAAAGAAATTCCTGAGAGATCCAGGTCTTCCATATTTTTTCCAGGGAGTAGACATTATCATTTCGCACTTGAATATTCGAAAGTTACGTAACTTGTAATAACGCAAGCTCCCAAAAGTTGGGCATCGAGATAAATGGACCGCGTCCATTCTCGCGAAGGGAAACGATAATAACGTCGCTGCTTAGAACCTTCGTAATATCGCGTTAATATCGCGCAAAAGAGAAGAGACGGGGTCACAGCTGCAGTCTCCCGAATCGCGGTGGATCGAAACGGTTTTGCGGTATCCCAGCCGCATGCGCGGCCAAATAAAAATCTCAAACTACTTTCGCACCATATCTCTCTCGCCGGCTGCATTAGGGGCAATAGATACGCCGGGATAAGATGTAACCTTTAGAGCGTCGAGAGATCAACTTAATAAAGCGAGTTAGTGCGGCACGTAGCTCCAACTTGGGTAATCCGCGTGCTGCGCCGACAGAAGTTGCGCCAGTTCGGTTCGATGTTGCGGCGGGTCTCGGTCGACCTTACCTTACCGGTTGTGCTCCAATACGCCACGCCGCGGGCGCGATGGTTTCGGTAATAATTGTGAAAATCACGAGCTCACGATCTTAATTGGCGACGATGGACGGCGAGCGATCGAGGAGGCAACAAAGATTCGCGAAACGTTGGTCCTATAATTTATCTCTCGGAGCCTTCCACGTAAAAGAAAATGAAAAATGCTTTATTCGCGCAATCTTTTCGATGATTTTTAAGGACTAACTTAAGTTAAGAATATACTGTTATAATAATTTGAAACTTGTATGATTATATATGAATAAAAATTTTTCATTAAAATGTTACAAGGAAATGAAAAACGTTTTATTCGCGCAATCTTTTCGATGATTTTTAAGAGGACTAACTTGAGTTAAGACTAACACACCGTTATAATAATGTGAGACTTGTATGATTAAAATAAAAATTTTCGAATAAAATGTTATAAGTCTCTTTCATTAAATGTTGTTATAGTTTTCACAAAAATTAATTATGATGAAAAGGTAATTATGATGAGAAGACTACGGATGTCAATATTTTATTTCAAAATGATTTTCTGCAGGATGTTTACTAAAATGTTGTAAAAAAATTCTCTGATAATTTCCTGATCCTTTTTTCAAAATTCTAGATAAAGAACATATTTTAAAGATTTCTTTAATGCAATATTAAATAAATTTTTTTATATGCTTACTCATACGAAGAAAAAACGCAAAGCTTCTTAAGTTTCAAGTGCTAGATTTATAAATATAAATTGCTGAAAAAACTGAATAACTTTTATAACATGAACATTTTTCATTTACATAAACATTTTTCATTCTTTATCACTAAAAATTAATAAAGAATACATACTGCATATTCAATATTTTGTAAATATTGACTATGCATAAACAAAGATAGATATATATATTTATAATAAATTTTAAACACACACACACACACACATATAATTCTTTCGGCTTGCCCACTATTTACAATATATGAATAAAATTATTAAAGAGAGAATTTTTTTTTAAAATTCTTTGAATTCAAATAAAATTCCATGAGAATTCCCTGATTTTTCTAGATATAAAAGAAATCCCTGAGAATTCCAAATTTTCCATGTTTTTCCAGGAAATAGACTTTTTTACACTCATTATGTATCCCGTAATATCTTACCTCTTGAAAACGGTATTAGTCGGTAAACTCATCCACATATCGTTCTCGCTGACGTTTTAATTCCCCTCGTCAGGCTTTCGCAATGCGAGATAATCGGGTCGCGGCCGTAACGAATCGCTCGTAAAACTAGAGACCACTGTCCTCGTGGCCGGTAATTTTCTCCTCTCTCTCCGAGGAGAATCAGCCTCGCCTCGGATGACGGAATCGCGCGCGGAGGACAAAGATCTTTTAATTGTTTACGTTAATCGAGAAGCCGCGAGAGACTCTCTCGAAAGATAGAGCTCCTCTCCCCCTGCCCTTCCTTCCCACCGTACATTTTCGCGATCTCCCCCCTTCGTCCCGTCGCGACCGAGCTCCTCTGACGTAATCGAAGAACCCCGGGTAGCCAGATCACAGATTAAACAACACTCGAGTCCTTCTCCTCGATAATTACCCAGGCCAGGGTAATTGCTGCAATCCGGGAACGGCACGCAGTTACCCGCGATAATTCACCCAACGGTGATTTCGAGTCAGATTGCCCGGGCAGAAGTTACGTTATACGCGCTCGGCCATGCTCGCGCGCACCTCCACCGAAGTTGGAATTGGTTGAGGCAGAAATTGAGAGAAAGACAGAGAGAGAGAGAGAGAGGGATCCCTTGTGCCATTCTCACAGCCGCCCCCTGCCTCCCCGTCTTCGTACGCCTTTGCCGCCGTGCAGCGCGACCAGCGAATGCAATCGTCGAAATCGGCGTGGATTACGCGTTCGCACCTGCTGCGTACGCGCGCGATGTCGATCCATCACGAACCTACTTACGGTGTATACATGTATGTACAGTGTATATACATTTACATACGTGTATACATGCGATCTCTACGACGCGCGAGGGATGATACTCGCGTGATGACGCCTGCCTAACGACTCCACATTCGAAGATACTCGTCGGGGTTTATTGCTGCGAGCGTGGAGCGATGTGCACCCTCGAGAAATCGAGTCTTGCACGAATTAAGACCGGGAAAGAAAGAATTACTGTTATATAATCCAGTTATACATCGTATTTTATAAAAAGACGCTTCTTATAAAATTAATCTCCGAGTATCGCGAGTTTTCGATTATAAAAATAATATTAATAATAGTAATTATAAAAATAATAATTTATATTAATATGATGGAATTTTAACATTAATGATGGAGAAAAAAATTGAGTCTTTCACCGACTGAAATTAAATTTTTCTCTTCGTGTAAAAATACTAGTACTTTTAAATAATCACCCGAGAGACTTTCGGTCGCTTTAGCGCTAAGCGTAACGAGTGGAATAAATGACGGGAGCGGTTATTGAGGATAATGAAGAGATGAGTCACGCTGAGTCCAGCCCATAACGGAATCGGCACAATTTTCGTCGGCTCGTCGCAGAAATTGCAGACGCGCTCGCGTGAATTTCTAGCAATTTTCTCCGGCGAGAAAGAGTCGACGTCGACGGGATAAAATGTAAAGTAGGCGTGGAAAAAAAGGTGAAAGCGGATAAGCAGCGACGTGGATGGGACTAGAATGGCTCGGACGAGTCGGGGGAGGGGGGAGAAGGATATGACAGATATGTTGTTCGGCTTTAATTATAGGGACCCACGTGAGTGATGTATCTCACGCGAGACGCCGCTCTGTTCGCCTGCATCTACATCGTGGCACATTTTGAAAAAGAAAAAAAATCGGTAGTGCCGAGGCACCGGTAAGGCACCGATCGATCCTTGCGCTAATATATTCCGGTCCCCGAAGGACACCCCACACTCCTCAAGGAAGACAATATTTTCGGGTTTGGCTTGGTCATCAGTTTGTAATTAAAAGCTCTCCCCCCACCGTTGCCATCTCCCCGATGGGACCGGGCCCCGTGTCATTATTTTGAACCGCGCGGCGCCAGGACCTAGTATCTCATCCTTTCTTCGAGGTATACGGTGCGAGGATCTCCAATGTACCGGGTGTCGAGGAAGGTACCGATGGTCGGGCCAGCTGCGACGAGTTTGGTATGCGATCCGGTGTCTTCAAAAATTAACAGCGCGATTAATTGGCGCCGATATTCCACGAGTAATTGCCGCCATTACGTTACGCGATTGCGTAATGATTACTAATTAACGCGCTGTTATACTCTTGATTAACCGGTCGCTCGATTACGTCGATGATCGTCAATCGGGCTCGTGCGAGCAAGCATTTCATCACTGGCCAAACGAGTGTCGGTTACACGATATATTTCAATCACGAGGGCACTTACGATCATTATTTTAAAGAGCTATTTTTCATTTCTAATGCTAATTTCATCAACACTAATACGTTCAGTTACGCGACATATTTTAAATCTATTATACTTAGAGAATTTAGTTAACATTAATTATTATTTTGGCATGTGTACCTTGAGATTAAAAATTAGGGTTGTATTAAATTATTTAAAATAAATTTCGTCGATCTCTTTATGTTTCTCTCTCTTTCTCTCACTTTCTCTTTTTTTTTTTTCAGTGTTCGGAATGAACTCAATATCAAATGTTTTGCTTCTCTGTCTGCATTATAACAAAAGTCGCACAATTTAGAATTAAAAATTATTAATCGATGCAATCTCGGAACAATACTTGTTCACTCTTGCACGCTCACGTCGCGGCACCCGGTATAGAAAATCACGTAGGTGCGTGTCTAGAGGCCTTTTTTAAGGCGTATATAGAGATGGGCGGAATGCCGGCCGCGTTTTATTTACGGCCACTGGGACAGTTTTTAATTTGTTCTCCCTCGGGGGAAGTGGACCAGCTAGAGAGAGGAAGCGGGAGGGGGAGAGAGACGCGGGAGAACTCTGCTGTCCGGTCTTTAAAGAGTTTTCGACCTGTTAGTCGTTAGAACCCGAGGAGGCGTTTCTACAGTCTTCTGGCATGGGGGACACGGATAGCGAGGCGAGGGGGGGCCCGGTTCCGAAGAGGTGGCAGCGGTCGATGCTAATAAATCCTTAATTATAATTGCGCGGGCGCGTGACGAGAATAACTCTCTGATTTAATTATCGGATCGACGGCTGTTATTGGCCGGTCACAGGCACGATTAGTCCTCGAGTTTACAGATCGGGGTCAAAGGTCACCTTGTCGCAACGCGCTCGCGTTATTATCATATCTTTATGTTTGTTAAATTTGTCGTAAATGATATACTTGTGAAAGCAATGCTGTTTGGGAAAAAAAAACTGGAATCTCGTTCTTGTTTATTTTATTTATGTAAGCACATATCGTCTGTTTCGTAAAATGTTAACAAATTTATGCTTCTTCGAAGATAAAAGCACGGTTTTCTTAATTTCGAAAGAAAATCTATATATCTTACATTCTATGCTAAAAATTAGATTCTTGTGTCCTTCATTTTCTTTCAAATAATTTTCCAAAACTCTTTTGTAGCGAAAAGTATAGATTTCAAAAAGGTTCTTTTCTTTCCCTTCGTTATTAAACGACACCCCTTTGCCAGACAATCAGCGATGACAACAACAGTAATTGGTTTAATTGCCCCGAGAGCGAAGAGCGCGTTTCACCGAGATTATCCTCGTCAAAGTTGAAGAGATTATATAGCTAGACGCTAGACGAATTGTCCTTCTCGTCGATTTCGGGTCTTGTCGTCGCTCATTGTGGATAATTTAGAATATATTCAGTCGGGTCTCTTTCCTCTCCGGCTGCACGGCATTTTTTTATCATTACCGAGAATTCGGGATCTGTCAAAATGTCCCGGCCGTGGTTGCGTTAATTACGGTCCTCGGAGGCCTCACCGGAGTTCGAAATAATTATAATAATCAGAGGGACACGCCCCTACACCGCGTTTCTCTCGTTCCTGCCGTCTCTCAGTCTCTCGGTTCAAAGACACGATGTCTGGACAGATTTTTCGGTATCACACACGGTTCTCGTACAACCGAGGGCAGACACGAGTGACAGGAGACAGACGGAGGGAGGAGGAGGACAAGGGGCATACGAGAATGCGTTATTATTCCGCCTCGACCGTCGTTTCCTTCGCCACCTCGGGGGCACGTCGACGGGGGCCCGCCACTCGTGTCAAGCAACGCCGATCGCGCAAGAAAAAACTCTAATGCGCTTAATTGCGATTTATTCTCGTTCCGGCGAAATCGTGCTTGTTGTCTCTGTCGTTATCGTCGCCTTCATTGTTGATTCGCGCCCCACGGCCACGACGACGCGATAGATCGATGATCTATCCCGGAGCGATCTATCTCGTAGACGGGGAGGGAAGGAGAGAAGGGAAAAGGAAAAGAGATCTCCGGCGGGATGGACCGGGGCCTGACCTTTTCTGTCTCCGCTGATTTACGAGCGCCGGCAACGAGCAGAAATCGAACTGGAGCGACCGCGACGACGGGGCACCTTTAATTACGGACACCAGCTGGCTGAGCGTCCGAGATCGGTGAATTGTCAGAATCGCTCATCGGCCGATTTCTCGGTGCACACCGAGTGATAGCCGATCGTTACAACGCTTTTGGAAACTTTAACAAATGTAGTTTACCGCGCTTTTTTTTAATACTTAATGTTAGAGCTATTTATATGATTGATTCTGCGTTTATGAGATATTAATACTGCTGTAAAGTAGCACAAATATTAATAATTATTTTTTAATATAATATATATTAATAATTTATAGAGAAAATCCACAAGATTATTTAAAGCATATATTTTAATATACAAATTGTGAAATTGCGAATTAATATTTAAAAATAAATAAAAAATTTTAATTAATTATTTAATTAATTAAAAAAAATTAATTATTTTTTATGATGAAAAAAAGTAATTTTTGTCACATTGTCACTATTCTATGCACACTCTATATGTGAGACCTGCATTCCTATAAAATTGTCTCAGTAGTATCTAATCACCTGATCGCCTGTTCAACGTACATAAAAAAGTTTCGCGTAATTCGCATTCTATCCACGGACGACGACCTTAATGAAAACCACTGCGCCTCTGTCATTAAGGACCTCGTCTCACCTCAACCTGCCCCCTGCGTCCCTTGCTCTTTGTTTCATTGGCCGGTGTTGCACGAAACCCGGGTCCCTCGGGTGGAGAGGGGGAGGAAGGACCTGCGGGGGTCCGAAACCGTCTGTCATCTCCGAACGACTAATGGTCGCTTCACGCTGCTTCATTATATTTTCTAAATGTAAATTCGTACACACGGTCCCAGGCTCTCTCCCTCTCTCGTATAACGCCCGGAGGCCGGGGGGGTCCTTATAAAACTTGGAACTCTTCTTCGCATTACGACAGACGAGGTCGACGGGGCGGGATACAGGGGGTCGGGGGAGGGTTCGAGAGTGAATCCAGCCGCGGGCTAAGTCGCGCATCGTTGATTGCAGGCGACAGTTTATGGTTCTGTCTCGTCCTGCGGACCAATTAGCCCCCTAGCTTCCAAGAAGACCCACTCCCTCTCTTTCTCTTTCTCTCTTTCTCTCTATCGCTACTCTCCTTTTATCATTTTACGACCGGCGTTAGCGTGCGACGTCTCGTCATTCGCGCGGGACGCCCGGTAGACAACGGTAACTTTCACGCATGCTTTATAGTCTGAAATTGTATTGTGTCTTGGAGCCAAAGGGCCCGAGATGATCAGACTCGCTTCTCCTGCGCCAATATAATACGAAACGAAGACTTCTTCTTGGTGCCACGCGCGTCACAAAGCTGAAGATGATATTGTGCGATAAAAACATATATATCTTGTGTTTTAAATTATTGAATTTTTACAAACTTTTATGATTTCATCAATTGCGAAATGATTTTTCGAATCTTCGGTTGATCCATCTTCGTTGATTCTCTTTCGTCTCGTGTTTCTTACGTAATACAATCAAATCTTGCAAAGCATATTAGCAAAAAAATCCATCAGAATCAACCAGGCATGATAAAAATATTATTTTTACATTAGGCTCATTATTTAGGATAATATTCCGTAACTTAATTTCTTCGCTTCTTTCCCGAGGCTCTCGAATATCTCTCTTTAGTTGCGATACTTTTTTGCTCGGGTCGATGATGAAGTATGTTTTGTGCGAGTCGAAGGAAGATGTATGATTTAAAACCATTCGCAAGGCAGAATTAATGCCGTGATAGTGGCAGTTACAATTACAAAGACGAATCGTGATGTACATATAATCGGCAGTCTACAAAGAACGCATTTTGTTTTCGAATCTTCCGTCCATCACTGACGACCTTCTAAAAGTCGCCACAAGTTAATTAACGGGATGTATTATGCAATTGATTTTATCATTATGCATTATCGCGCGAAAAAAGAATATCGCTGAAGGCAATAGAAATTGCATTGCGTAGCAATAAATTTTTAATATTGCGTTGATCCTTCGAATATTCGTCAAATTACTTCAACATCTTCTCTCATAATATTGTCAATTAAGATTTAATATTTTTTCCATAACAAATTTAAAATTCTATATAAAGAATTTTAAATTAGTAAGAGAGTATACAACTTTCATTAAATTAAATTAAATATATATATAATTCTTATTTTGTTTAAATAAAATTATTTTTCTTTAAATGTGTCAAATCATATCAGGCATTTTTTAAATTCTCTTTATTTAAAAATTTTTGTATTAATTCTTTAATTCTTTAATTATTTTAATTTTTTATATTTTCTTTGAAGAAGAGATCAAGCATCGATCTCAATAATTTATAAAATAAAATCAGCAATGTGCGTGTGTGTTTTTGTGAGTGAGAGAAAGAGAGAGAAATATAATATAGCATGTTCATGTACATGTGCAATGTAAGTAAAATGTAATTTTTTTTTATTTCCGTAAATTCGTGTAAGAGTTGCTCGACACGATTCGTGTCGTGGAATGTTTGATACACGCATTCCTCCGGAATAACCTGTTTCAGTCGTCTGCGTTTCCCCGCGCGAGACACGTCGAGTAATCGACGTCGCGGGTCCCGTCGCGGTAGGAAGGAATTCGTCCGTGGGGGGAAAAAAGCAAACGAGAAGGCGCAAGGGCCCCACGATTGCCCGGAGCGTCGTGGACGATGCGTCGCGGCTATTATGGGGCCCGGGCCTTTTTGCGAGGCGGACCGATCGGTGAGCCATTGTCTCGAGATGATTGCAACACGTTCGGGGCTGCTTATAATATAGGGACTCGGGGGGCCCCCTATCTCTGTCTCCTTCTCCGCCGACTCCGTCCCTCCGCGCGGGTCTTGTTGCGCGGTCCCCGGACCCACTCTGGAAGCTGTAGAGCAGAAGCGATCCGACCGTAGCACAGAGACACACACGGAAGGGCGGATACCCGACTGTTCCCTTACCCCCTGCCCCTCTCTGCGCTTCTCCGGTGGAGAATATGGATCCTGGTTAATGGGATCGCCACGGATCTTCGTCCGGAACCCTTTGGTCTCCCTCTCATCTCATTCTTTTTTCCTATTCTTAAATGTAAGCAGAGAGGAGAGATATACATTACTGCATCGGGATTTTTTTTTAAATCATCACCATAATTACTGCATATCAAATGAATCATTTCAATATTTCAAAAGTTCTATCCATATATATCTAGTTTTTAAAAAAATTAGATTGCAGAATAAGTGTGTTTATTTATTTTGATACATCTATTTATATACTTATCTTAGTAGAATTCGTAATATATTTTAAAAATGTATTTAGATTATTTCAAAAATTTTCGAAATAGTATAAAAAAATTATGCGTTCTATGCTATTGTTTTTTAATAAGCATTATCTTGCGGTTATGATTTATGGATCACGTTTAATCGCGGGAAATCTTTTGGATATTGATGGAGAGAAGTTGATATCGCACGAGAAGACACGCGGGAAGAACCCTCGCGTTCCGTGGGAAGAAAAAAAAACCGGGGGAGAGGAGGAGTTCGGTTAATGGGATCGTCTTGGATCGTCGTACCTTTTTTCTTCGTCCCGGTCCCGGCTCGTTCCCTCGCTCCCTTCCTCGGTTCCGCTCGCCGCGACGTCCTGGGAGAGAACTCTCGGGGACTACCTCGACGACAACACCCAATGAACGACCGCAGAAAAACTCAAGCAATTTGAGTCTCCCCGTTGCTTATTACCAATCGCCTCGTCAGTCACAAATTGGCTCGGTGGGACCGGTGCGCGCCGCGGACCCCGTCCTCCTCCGCTTCCACATTTCGGAACCGTTCAGCCGCACACAAATACGAGACACGCGGGCAACTCGTATTTGCAAGTGAGATTGAGTACGGCCAGGTTGACGAGAGACGTTCGCACGTTCCCCTACGTCGCGGAGGGAACCGCCGGAAGAAAGTATCCCTTTACGATGTGGATTTTTGCTCCCCCGGTGCGTCGACTCGTTACTCGAAAATTCCTGCCGAAGGATGGATTGCGGATTCCAAGGGTTACGTTTCCCCTCGAGCGAGTCAAGCGCGGACCGATCGTAAAAATTCATTACGGAGCGCGCGAGTACATCAGCCGGGCTTTCATTTAACGCTTCTCCTCTTCTTCGTTTTTTCTAAGGCAACATTAACGCACCGGCAATTAGTCTTCTCGACGTGAGTCTAATCTGTCGACGAAAAAAATGACGATCGCGCGTGATAGGAGAAGTATTTGCGTACACAGCTGTTTCGCCTACTGACCCAGATACGCCGCGGGGATTTGCCGTCATTCAAGTGTGGGTGTCAAGTTCGCGAGCTCGTCGGCAGCGAGAGAGCGCGGTTGTGTATCGCGGCGGCAGTTTATCACACCGGGATCGGGATTGCCGGGGACGACAAACCAACGATTGCCCAACTTATTATTGGTTATTGATCGGTTATTTATTCAAATGAATGCAGATTATCGTGGCGGGTTTTCAATGCTCCGCCAGTTAGCGGGCGCAATGAATAAATTGCTACCGGGCGCGCGCGCGCCGGTACTTAGCGTCGTGCTCCTTCAAGGTCCGCTTTCTCAATGATACCGAGAGGCCTGCACCGAGCCCGAATCGTTCAATTCGCTGCCGCGCTTCAATCGGATCCGTGAATTATTTCGGTTTTTTTTTCTTCATCGGAGATGCGTCCTCCGCGATTAGCGCGATTGTAATCGTATATCTTGTAATTATGTACCTGCGTGATTTCAGAAAAGCGCGCGTATAATTTCTTTGATGTACTTGTGGAAACATGCGATTATAGAAATGATTAAAGACCGATACGGACGCAATATGCTACGGAAAAGCTCATTACCAGAGCAGAGGCATATTGATACTTGTAAATTACAGGGGATCCGCGTCAGCAGATGACGCGCTTAGATAAAAACTGATCTTTAGAACCACATAACACATGTTCGTTGATTTTAGTCAAAAATGCGTATCCTAAATTTGTTTTCAAATTGCGGGTCATTCCTCATTGTCATTCATCGCCTGATTTACATTAAAAGAAGGCATTTTCCAGCCATTTAACCGGATGAAAGAAACAAACGCGGAACGCATCGATTATCTCGTAGGGCGACTACAATCCTGAAAGATCCGGACTCGTGGATTTCGTAAATCTCCCAACGATCTCGCCTAGCTTTCGTTCCCGTGACAGGCGCGTCCCCGCGCAAACTTCACGTTCGCATAAACATTCGTGAAACGAGTCGTCGTCCCACACAGTTAGGCCGTGGCATCGGATGCCACGAGAGGTGCGAATCTTCGTGCCCTCAAAAGGCTCATTCCTCATCCACCGCCATCTCGGATCGGCGTCCCCGGCGTTTCCCCCTTCACGGACGCCGTCTCTCCTCCACCGCGGAGGCCACAACGAAGGTATCGTCCCGAAGAGCGCCGCCGCCGATGCGCATCCCACGCGTATGAATTAAAGGCCGCGCTCTCGGCTGGTTAGTCTTGATTTATCCCCGAGCATCGGTCTTCCCTCTTCTTTTGTTTCGTCGCTTCTCTCGAGCCCCCGACCATCCCTGTCCCTCCCGGACCTCCTCTCTACGCTCGTCGCGCGGGGCATCTATGATGAGAAAGAGAGAGAAATGCCTTCTTCAATCCGCCACCCTTCCTCCCCCTCTCCCCGTTCCTCTCTCCTCGCGCCCCGCCGTTGCCCTTTCGTAATAATCCCGCGAGAACTCGGAGCCCCGTCCTCCTAACAAATGCGCTGTTTTCAGTGTGCCGTGAGCGCGCAGTCATCCCGCAGGACCTCACGACGTGGCGGCCATTAGTTTAACCGGGAAACGTGATGGAAAGGTTGCCTGCGTGCCGGCATAACGCCGGCTAACAAACATTGTTGTGACTTCCACGGGGTGAAACCGGGTATCCGTCATCTCGCTGATCTCGCTCGGCTGCTTCTTCTTCGTCTCTTCTTCGTCCCGTGCACCATCTCCGTTCCATCTCCTCGCGCTCCGCCGGTCTCCCCGTCTCTGCTCCTCCCTCGACTTCCACAATCACCGACGCATTGTCGAGCTAAGAGATTGCCCTCTACGCCCGAGAGTTATGCGCTTGGGATGACTACGCCTCCTTGAATTCCCTCCGCAGGTCGCTTCTGGTGCCGGTAACAACGGTAACCCGTTGTTCCGAGATAATTCAAAGCGTAGCTGGCCCCGAAGACGCGTTAAAGGACTGTTTAATATGCAGGATTCATTATTTGACAAATGAAACCCTCGCTCTTCTGCTCTTGCCTTAAACAATGCATTAATCTCGTATTTCTATTGTATCTTGTCCTTTCTTTTTAATGCAATCTAAAGAGCTTCATAAGCGATCATCATTAATCCTTTTTAATATGATATATGTTTGTTACAACTATGGATATAAAAAAGATACATCAGCGCACAATTTCATACAAAAAGTAAGCCTCATGCGAACGTGTATATCTAAGATAACTTTTGTCATTCGATTGTTATGCAATCCCTTTTTACGAGGAAACACGGTGATAAGATGTGATGTGTAATTGATTGTATGGTTAAATCATATTTTTAAATATGAGATATACTCCTGTTTACAATGTTGTCACTCTTCTTTGCCGATTACGTTTATCTCTATCGATAAATTTCGGCAAAACGCAATATATGATCGAGAATCGAAAAAGTAGAAGAAATATCATACTCTGTGTCCATTATTAATATTATTAAATTATCTAATAGTAATTAATGTCGTATCGATCATATAAAACAATATTAATTTTACTTCTTCTTAAAGTTAATAAAAATTTGAAATAAAAATAAAATTTGCATGCCCCAATTATTAAGTCTTTATATAATTTTCATTATTTAATAAACGTTTCTAAAATTACGTGATTATAAATTGTGAATTAGAAAATTAGACGTTGTTGAAAAATTTTAGATTCTTCAACTGAAGACAATTCTGTATTATGATAAAATTGTCATCAGATGTTTACATGCATCCGTTGTCATATCTTACAAATATGCAGACGCATTGGGATTTGCGCGCAAAAATCAGCACGCGCGAGATTTGATTGCTCAATAAAAGTAATCGCGCAATTATCTCGATTGTTACCATCTTTCGGAATGGACATATTCGCTAAGATATTCTCCAAAATGCGAAACTAACATCGATATCGAAAGAACGTGTGTTTCTATAATAATAGAAAATTAATAATAAAGTATTCATGAATATTATATAATTATTGTTTTGATATCTCGGATTTTATTACGTTATTCTTTCTCTATAAGTAAGAGAACAATTTCGTTTAAGGGGCATTTCAATGATTACTGAGAGTATATCCTAAACGAGAGTCCGCAAATGTAAATTCGCAGTCTTCGGATGGAGCATCATCACGACAAGTTTTCTTCTTTTCTTCGAGGGACTCATCAAAGCAGTCTTTAATTCCGCTACGAAGAAAAAGAGAAGAAAAAAGAAATGGAGACTAAAGAAAGAAATGGAAAATAAAGTGCGTTCGCGGATAATGGTGAGCGGCAGTTAATAAAATGAGGGAACGCTAATTAGACGACCATTAAAACGATAAACGGTTGACACACGATTGTCGCTCGTACACATATGACATGCAGTTTTAGTTTTGTCTTCTCGGGATAACCTCCGCGCGATAAACTCTGAGTCGATATTTTTGTCGCGATGTCACTCACGCTCCGCTTTCGCGAACAACGACGGTAGTGTCATGCGACCTATCTGGTTCACTGTACATAGGGTGTCTTGAAAATTTTTTTAATTTTTACGTATAGTTTTTTAATATCTTTTTTTTATTTAATTTTAAGCAGTTATTTTCGAAAAAATAAAACTCTGCCAAGATAATAATCATCTAAAATTGATTAAGGAATTATGACATTTTTATTTTATACTCAAAGTTCTATTTAATGTAAAACTCTAATTTTTAATCGGTTGGAATACAAATTCTCTCCAGTCACGCTTTGACATTAAAACTATAAATTTTTGTACGTGATTTAAGATAATTTCTGAGAGCATCTGTAAGAGACATGTGCAGTGCTAACGCGACCCTGTGAGCTTCGACCTTGACAGCGCTCGACAGATAGTACGTTGTTGATAATTTCTTTATTGGAAATAATGCGGGTTTTGTCATGTTTCATGTGATCAAAATGTTTGTTCCCTCAGTCGTGATGATATCACTAATATAACTAATATAAAAAGTACATGCGTTATAAATCAATCGACAAACAGTAATGTCCATGTTAATATTAAGATGATAATATTTTTGCAGCACAATTGATTTTACTTTCTTGCTTGAAAATCTCTCTTTGTCATAATATGTGTTTGTATAATTTTTTAATAATAAATTTTTAATAATTACTTAAAATAAGAATCGTAATAGATTTATCCTATAATTTAAAGTTAGAAAATAATTTTATTAAATCTGTATTATACATATTGATTGTATTGATTTATTTTCACATCTCTCTTATAGATCTTTTAAAAATACACCGCGCGTTTCCCAGTTATATGTTCATTCTATTTAAGTAAAGGAAAAAGATCCTCATATCTAAATAACAGGCTGCCAAATTGCCTAAAGTCGATCGCTTTCTATCTTTCGCGGTTCCATTCCGATAGAACCGAAGGGAAGCAGTGGAAGACATCGGGAATGACTGGCTCGATTATTGAAATCTTACCGAGATCATCTGTATGCATCTCGATTCGGCACCGAAGGCGCCGCAATTGTTTCGAACCGAAAGAGACCGGTCGGTCACTCATCAATATGGAGTAGTTCGATGCCCAATCCGATGTCAGCCCTCGGGCAGCCCTTTTGAAGGTTACGAGGCGGGCAGCGGACTGTCATTCCTTTGATTGGCTTTTAGAGAGGGCCACTTCCCCTCTCGACTCTTTGTTTCTTCTCTCATCTCCATCTTTCGCTCTTTCTTCTTCTTATTATCTTTTTCTCCCTCTTCTTCCTCTCCCTTCTTAGCTTCGGTTTCCATCCCGCGGTTCTTTCTTTTCTTTCGCTTTTAATCTATCAGTCAGACGAAGGACAATGCTTTTTTGCTCTTCATCGTCGCGCGTCTCTTCGTTTGCCGAAAGCTTCAAGCGTCATCTCGATCAACAGCACGCTACTGAAAAGTCGTCACTTGGGAAGCAAGTTAATAATATCCGATAAAGTAAAGTAGATTACTTGTGTAAAAATTAGATTTTAATTAATATGAATGCGATTTGTAATTACAGATTAAAATCCGTGAAAAATATCAAATGAACAGAGATCTCTATCTTTATATTTAGCGAAATCTCGATTTACAGTTTCGTTCCCTCTTTTATTCCCTATTTCCGATAGATCATATGAATTGTTTAAAAACAGGAAGTTAATCGATTACGAAGGAACTAAAGGTGAGCCGAATGGAAAGTAGAAAGCGAATAGTTTGCCGAGGAAAAAAGAGAGAGACAGAACGGACACGCCCGCAAAAAGTTCATTAATACTTGGCCTCGCTCGATTAATTATCGATCGCGGGAAGTTTCCTCCGTGGAAAACGAGGATGCGGCCGTGCAGGAGATTGTCGACGGTTATTTCGGGCGCGGAAAAAGTTGTTCTCGGCCGCGCTCACCGCGTGCGAGAGATATTCCGGGGGTGTATAAATAATTCTAAAATCACCGCCACCACCTGGCCGGCGCTTCATTGTGTGTTCGATCGGCGCCATTATAGAAACTACACACACGTTTCTTTTCTTCGACTGCGCCCCGAGATTCCCCTGTGTAATCGCTGTAGCGGGGGCGCGTGCTAACGGAAACGATAGGGATCTCCGCGACCATCTCGTTCTCTGGCACGGGCCACCTTCCCACACCCGGGGGCCCCGCCAATCTACCTGACCTATCTACCTGGTAACTATGGTAACCTTGATAACCCTTGCGAGCCCAATATTGGAGCACGGAGGAACGCCCCGCGTTCGAACACGTTTAGTCGCCCTGAATTGTAATTTCTTATCGGACACAGTAATGTACGATCGACCTTGTAACAATTTGAGATTCGATAAAATCGATGAAAGGCGATGAGTTCAATATAACGTATCTTTACTGCAGGGAATAATAAAAGAGCAGATGAAGAGAGTGATATAAATAGATACAAATCGTTAAGTTTTTGCGTATCAGTATAATTTTATTACGCATTTACGATCATTTAATCGAGCGAAATCATGAATAATATATAATTCGATATACTCTTGGATGTCCTCTAACCGAGCAGTGCGATCGAGAGCTGCATCGGGACCCGAATTTTTCTCACGCAATGTTTATATCACATTTTATATAAATTTCGCAATTATTTTTTGTTACTGGAGGTGGCGAAAATTTAAAAGTGCAAATATCCCGCATTGCGGGTAACACACAGGTGCACGAGCGTATAATTACGTCGTTCCGTGTTTCTCACGTTGACTTTCACGAAGGCGCTTGATGCCGCGGTTAAACAAGCTCAATTAGCCAATAACATCGTAAATGTATATTAAATGACGTTCGTCCTTTTTTGCGCGATAATTAGCCGCAGCGAAGAAATCGCGAGATAAAAGTACGAGTAGCAAGCGCACTCTGGTACGTTTGTGTATCTTTTTTATGCGTGCGCATCTCGTCCACCGCGCGATCGAGCTTTCGGGTAATTAACGGATAATTAATGCGACGTACCGATCCGACCTCATTACATATAAACTGATACGTCTATAATCATTACATATGTGTGAGCGCCTCTCGATTGCCAGATGACATCTCGATTTTTTTTACGTGATCATCGCCTACGAAAAACTTAAAAGAAGTGTTGTGCGAATGAAAGAGAAACGCTTTCCCGGAACATCACATATCTTTTTGTCGTAGTACAACGTAAAACTAATGACGGAAGAAGACGGAGAGGCCATACGACCCAGACCTCATATTTATGATTTATGATCCGTTATCATAAAACTCATACCACGCAATATTTAGATATTCAAATATGTGTTATCTTCAAATGAAATATCGGTAGAATTTAACGAACGTTTTATCTATTGATTGTAACTTTCTATATTTTCAAAAAATATCTCTTTTTATTAGAGACTTCATATTCAGGTGATTATGATTCAGACTTCACACTCATGATAAGCGTAACACATTTAAGGATCATTTTAGCATTATCTTCAAATAGAATTTTAATGAGAAATTTTAGTTGCTAAAATACTATAGCTATGTATACGAATTTTTAATCTCAAGAATTTTTGCGTGGCATGATGGAATTTGGAACTATAATGATTTCTCCTTAATACAGGTCTTTCCAGCTACCTTTCCATGACATAATGAACCCCTGTCCATGATAAATTATCCCTCGAACACTTTTCCAAGGTGGGAAATTCTTTTTCCCTTGACGAGAGAATGCCTGTCGCTTTTCCACTGGTGGAAGCGTTTTCCGCTGGTGTAACTCTTTTTTTTTCCCCACCGAGACATTTTTTTCGGTGATGTAATTTTGTTTCGCGGCGAAACGTCTCTCCGCGGTAAAACGTTTCTATTCGTTTGAAGTACGGGTTCACGTCGACAAGGAGGACTAATGACGCCGCGAGAACGATCCTGCCCCATGTGGGCCCACGGACTCATGCGCCGTCGTCGGCCCGAACAAAAAAGGCTCGCGGGTTGACTCCCCAGACCCGGCGAAGGTCCGCGCGCTCGTCGCCCCCTGGTGACATTTCCCATTCTTCTCGGCACGCTATTACCAGGTCAAAGCTGCCGCCCCCGCGGGACGCCGTGCGCTGACGATGTGGTGCTCAAAGAACCACTTTTCAGACCGCTTTTCTGAGGGGGTATCATACGTCTCGGCATCAGTTTATCGACACTCGTCGATATTTCGTGGTCGACCGATGGTCCGCCGGCTGACAGCCGGAAATTACGCGAAAACATATTAGTGTAATCGTAGCGGTCTGTACAAAAGAATCGTGCAGACTGAGCATCATGAGCAATGGGCTTTTAATACTTTCGTTCTTTAGAGATTCAGTTTCATATTAATTAAAAAAACATTGATTTAAAAACTCTTTGAAATTAATTATTTCTTTTATTCTAAATATTGTGCCTTATTTATTTGATCACGTTTTGTATTTATTCTTCATGATTGTAAAGAAAGATTAAAATATATAAGTACTATTTTAATTCAATCTATGCATTAATGTAATTCTTAATTAATGAATCGTAATTATATACGACATAAAAGGATATATTTTTGACTTACACAACACACATCTATTATATAAAAGACATTAGTCCAAACGTAAATATACAGTCGACATTAAAACGCATCGAGATGCTCATGTGATTGGAAACTTGCCAGTCTATGAACAAGACTTTGGCACTATATCCGTTCAAATCGAACAAAGATCGCATACAAATAGAGGTCGTTCTGCAATTCGAGAATTTATTTCTCGCTTTCATGATTTCATCCGTGCTACAATTATATAATGTCAATTATATAATGTCAATTATATAATATCAATTATTAATCTCTTAAATAATATACGTAACATAACCAAAAGTCTAGAAAATTAATAAATTTAAATTAATATAAATCAAAATTTTTTAAATAAATTATTTAAAATTATTAGTGCGCGAATTATATAGAATAGAGAAAAAAAATTAAGCATTATTTCGACATATCTAAATTAAAATGCTACTTTATATGAGCGACTTTTCCTTCTTCAAGATATGCGTTAATAGGTATCATTGAAGAATCTACGAGATTCCAAGTGCATGCGATTAACCGTAAAACAAAGCAGTCGTTTTGCATCGCAAACGATGTGGCAACGAGAATAATACAATTGTACGCTTTCAGTTGTTCAATTTCAAGTGACCACCTGTCGCGCCAAATTCTTTTTTCTTCTCGACTGATATTTACTGATACGATATCACGGTGCGCGCATCGGTGGAGTCGATCCGCGCGAATTGTTTATGCAGGCAGCGATAATCGTCACCGTCGAAAGTGCATTCTCGGAGGGTGAAAGGGGTGGTTCCTCGCTCGCCGGCGTAATGGTACACACGGCACATAGCCGCCGGCTCGAAAAGCGAAAACCGCGAGCGAAACGCCAGCGAGAGAGGAGAGCAGTAATGCATGCGATTATGCGGATCAATGAGCTATGGCGCTATTTATGGCTCTATCAGGCTCGCTCTACCGCGCCGCTTCCGACTTCACCCGTGCCCGACTCGATTTTTTTATTCCAGTTTTCTTTACACGACCAAATTCACCTGCGTTAAGTCGCGTTAAATCCAACTAATCGCGATCAAATAATGGAAACGTAGAGATAAATTTAAACAAGCAAGAATTATAAATATCTACGATTTAAGCTAATTAATTAAATGTGTTTCAATCAAGATATCCTCTAGATTTTTTTAGGATTACACTTTTTGTATTCATGATATAAAATTTTAATTTTTAGTTATTCTTTATAAACATGTATTTGAGAATATTTCTTCTAGAATAATCATCTTTTTAAATCATTTTTTAATTATACAGCTTTATTTTGTTGAGATATTAATTAAAAGCAATGAATATTCTCGGAAACTATATAAATTTTGTAAGTAAATAAAATATTGCAATAGTTTTATGAATTTACACTAGAATCTTTAAACTCAATTATCCAAACAGAAAAGTTTCATGAACGTTTTAGAAACAACAGTTACATTTCCATCAAAAATCGGCTTTGGCACTTTTTTCCACAGCGGTCACATAGTCGACGATAAACGCTTGAATTCCTATATTATGCGCAAACGAGCCTAATATCTTAATATTCAAGAGCGCGAGGGCACTGCGCCAGGAGGGTCTAATGGTCGACTCAATTAAGACACCATTAAACCGGCAACATTTACAAGCTAACGATAATAGCGGTCATGATACATTCCCGCGGAATAATGCCGGTCGTATGTTGGCAACGCTTACGATCCGGAAGCGCAGGCGCCCGCTAGGACTATATTAATTTCTTTCGATGGTGTCGTGACCTTTTCGAACGGTAATGCCTACCATTATTCAAGGAGAGATTGTCTATAACGTTAAGTGAATCTCCAATGTTGGCTCAATAATGATTGTAATTAAAATTGATAAAGAGCGCGGACAAGTGCCCACAGGCCTGTTATCCAGAACTTTTTCGAGATTCGACTTGATTTTCGTCTTAAAATATAGTCATTTAATAAAAGAAGCAATAAATAAATAAATAAATATACATATATGTGTGTATCGATGCATAAAACTGCAAGAGCGATATTCCATTATCAATAACGAGTCGGTGTTGGTTGGTTTTGTTGATGCTGTCGATCGGTGTCTGCGGATCGTCATGTCAGAATGATCGTCGCGATTAAAGCTGCGCAGGACCACCCATGTCGAACAGAGACGACCTAAATCCGAAGATACTTGAAAACGACGTCTTTCGAAATCGTTTCGAAATCCTCCAGTGCAACAAAGAGAACGCCCTTTTCTCCAACTGCGGGAGACGTTTCGATTATGCAACTCGAGAATATAAGAATGAACGAGTGTCGTGCTGAGGACTTTGCTCGTTATCATTTTCAGATCAAAGTATAGTATCGTAGATCAACATGTATCACATGATATAATGTGTTAACTTAAATAGAATATAGAATTTATTAACTTTAATTAAATGATTGTGAAATTCTTTAACTTTAAAAGACTCTCCTTCGAGTTAAGATCTTAATAATTCATCTATGTTATTCTCAACTTTTGCTTGCTTTATTTGATAAATAATATGACACCTCCAAGTGTTAGGCTCCGAGAATGAAACAACAGGCGCGGGCACGTTAACTGCAACACGAGCTGCACGATGCCTCACGAGTAGGACGCAAACGGCTTTATTAACACGTGCACGGCCAACGCAAACACGGGGAAATTACTGGCGGTTACCAACAATGCCCGTCGGCCGGGAGACGTTGTCTCCTGCTAATAAAGCAACGCTGCGCTAATTATGCCGTGCTAACCGAACCACGGTGGCATGTATACGTGCGTAATGTGCACCGTAATCGCGCATCGAAAAGCCGATGTTCGAGGACAGGCACGACGAACGAACAAAGAATGTGAATTTTCCCTATTAAAATTAATAAGATGTGCGGCGAAGTGTTATAATAACGTTTGATTGATCGCTCATGAAACGATAAATCGAAGAAAGAAATACAATTTTTCCCTTCTACTTTTAAGATCGTCAATTCCTGTCAATTCAGTCGATTTTGAAAAAGGCTGTTAATTTTGACAGCTTTAAAGTTTCGAAAAAATTCGGAGCTTCCAAGCTTAAAATATCTTCGAAGCTAAATTCTTCCTTTCTTCGAAGTCGTCGAAAGTAGCAATCCTAATTTTAAAGAAATCGGATACATCTCGACATCAATATCATGCCACCAAGGTTAATGTACGGACGAAGGAGGCGCCACGCCGCATTAGGAAAAACCTCAGAAAAAAAAGAAAAAAAAGATCGAGCCCGGGAGCAATTATAACGCTTTTGCCTCGATGGTTATCGATGAATACAAATCGAGAATCGCCTATATCCGCGCGCGCGGTTTTCCTCGTCAGCGCTTATGCAAAGCCGGTCTCGCGCGATGGTTGCAGCCAGTCTCCGGCTCTCTGAATAATGCATGCGATATTCGCGCGGGGCAAACGAAATGTACGCTCGCGCGTACTCGCGTATATGTATTATATATATATGTATATGCATATATGTGTGTATAATACGTATATGCGTTTTAGCGAGTCCGCAGGTGGAACCGCACGGTTATTAGGATGATTTATACGAGGTGGACTGTCGGCTTTGAAACGCCAAGCGGTTGTCCGCTCGAGTCCTACTTCGAGAGACCGACCGTGTCTGACTCGTCCACCTCGTGGCGATCCAGCCTCGTCGTCGTCTATCTCGGGATACGAAAAAGAAATCCCCGGTGTGAAAGCCGCGTTAACTGCAGTATTAATGCCTTATGCCGCTCAACGGCGCGATTTTCTCCTCGTGCTGCATCTTCGGCAATGAGTTCAGTAAGGTAATATCGTGAAGTTACTCGTTCTGCGTAACGTTTGCTACTTATCATTGTTTTTTACAGATAATTGTATAAAAAAGTTTTATGGAAATACAATACAGTTATTTTTTTGCGTACTTTCGGGTTCGAAATTTTTCTTTGTCCAAAATTGACAATCTAGATTAATTGGAATAATTTAATAAATTTAATAAATTTAAAAAAGTAAGTTATAGCAAACTAGATTTCATTGCAATAAATATTAAAGTTGTTTTCCGCTTAATCTCAGGATTTTCGATAAAATAAATTTTAATGCAAGGCTCTCTCTTTTATTAAAAGTTCTCAAAATCGAAGATTAAAAGTTGTAGAGATAAATGCATTTGCAAAATGTCGGCGAAAGAAAAAAAATTACTACTAAAACCAATCTTATAATTATATAATAGATTAAAACACACCGACAGATTAGATACACGTTTACTGCGTGGTCGTTGCCGAAGGAGGCCGGGTTACCTTCCGCCAGATTGATGGTCGTTGGCGAAGGACTCCGCTGGAGAAGGGTCGAGGGAAGATATAACGCCACTGTCATTAGAGGCGACTGTAAAAGCGGATTCGAAATAACAGTATATGGTAATTCCAATGACGGCCACGCACGCTTACCGCGGTAATACACCTATAATAATTGCCAGTTCTGTCGCCATACATCAGACCGGCGTACAGACCACCACGAACATCGAGACGCAACGTGAGCACACCGATACACCGCACTGTTTACGTCGACGTGAAAAGTATGCGAGTGAAAATTCGCCCGAATAGGAAGATGGTGATGTAAGATCGTTAACCCCTTCACCGCGAGGTTAAGCAGTTCGAAAGTTTCTGCGGATACGACGTTAAATTTCAGACGTTCGTTATTATTAATGCGTGCGGTCGCGTATATACTGCCTCCTAAAATGTAGATTTGACATAGGTAAACCATAAGTACTTGAAAAGTAAAAAGTCAAGTCCGACCAAGCAATTGTCAATGAGTAACGTTATTTTATTTATTTAAAAAAAGAGATATAAAAAAATCAACCAAAAAATTGAGTAAAGGCAAAATTCTCTTCCTGTGAGGAATAGGACGCGAGGCTGGAAGAAATTTTAAATTAAAAAGTTGTTGAAAGCAGAGTTTCCCCTCCAAGTCCAATTATTATATTTCCTCTTCTAACTTTATATATTTTGATTGCGAACGAAATAATACATCGCAATGATTCTTCTCTAAAAATATTGCAAATTTTCAGCGTTAAGTGGCACAGAAGGTAACGTGCGATAAAGAAACATAGCAACCGATGAATCCAACCATCAACATCTCTCACATACAGTTTCGCTCGTGGGTTTAATTATTATTATCCGTCTTCGCTCGAGTGTCGTTCTCATCGTGGCAATTTCCACCCCCTACAACGCAAACTCAGACCGGAAGTGCGAGCGACGCGAACAAGGGCGGTCGGAGTCTTTAGTCTGCCCCCTCCCCGGTTCCTGCCCGTTAGAGTTTCTCTCTTCTCTTCCTCCTTAGCCCCCCCCTCCCCCTCCTGGCCCTCTTAGTTCTCCCATTGTCGGGTGAGAGCTAGAAGTTCGCGGACGGTCGGCCGATCGGGAATTTCCGCGAGGGATCGTTACAAAACTTTTAACGGCTTCGAGACCCACTCGAGCACGGCGGCGGCAGCGCCGAGGCTTTTCGCAAGTTTCGCGTTACTGCCGCCGCGGCCCCCGACATGCGTTGTCGGGGGCCGCGCATGCCAACTTCCGAAGAACAAAATCAATTATGGAACGCCCGTTTTTATGCCTCGCGAAGAAGGTACAACGAGTTGTGTGTGTGTGTGTGTGTGAGAGAGAGAGAAGAACGAGAGGAAAAGGGGGTTGGTTAGGACGGGTGGGTGGGCCACCGCCGTGATTATCGGACGAAGTTGCGAACTAAAGTAATTCGCCCTTGGCGCCCCGAACGTATTCGGGATTACCGAAGGATTATGTGCGGCTGGTTTTATTTTTCTTCGCCGCGAAATAATGGACTGGGACCGGGCAGTCTTATCCTCCCTGTCTCTCCTCTTCGGTTCTATCGTCACTCTTTCTCTCTCTCTTCATACACGAATTATCTCATGTCTTGCCCTCGCATTCTCATTCAGACACATCGCTCCAAATATTTTTCTTTCAATTATATTTCCAAATCTCGACAGTCGAAAGAGGAAGAAATTTAAATCTAAAAAATTGGAAATATAGTATCCCTCTCTTGTAGTAAAATTAAAAAAAAATTCAGCGACTACCTCTTTTATTGAATTTCATGTGGTATCGAAAAAAAATCTCTCGTTTTCCAAAATTTAAGAAGAATAACGCCCGAGCTCTGCTAACAAAATGAAGAAGAATTCAGAGAGACTTCCTCTGATGAACTTCGTATCACCAGCGAGGCACGCTGGTGATTCTCGTTAGCGCGCCTCGTCGCGCCGCAAAAAGCAAGCGAAGTAGTGAAATCACTCATGTAGTCCCGCGACGCGTTTCATTCACCGCCGGGCAGAAATGGCCGCGCGAGGCCGGGCTCATTAATAATAACTTATCCACGCGCGCGCGTTCGTGTGCGCCACGGCCCTCCTGCGTTTCATTAATTTCGCGCGGGAGACCTCGTTAGAGCGAGAGACGCGGGCGAGATAATGGATCCCGCCGACCCGGGTCACCCCGTCGTTGTCGTTCCCCGAGTCGGCGCGATCGCGGATGCTTTTTTCTCGATTCGGCCGGAGATTCGTCCGGCCGGCAAAAACCTAACTGCAGCCGCTTATAGAGGAGAGTCTGCCCTCCCGATGCAGGACGAAAGAGGGAGACGAGTCGTGCCGACAGCGGACACGCTGGCGTGTTTTTAACGATAATTTCTCTTATCTCCCGCCAGCACATGCTGTCCGCCGTTCGCAACGGATCGCATGTATCCGGCGGTAAATTGAGCGAATCAAAGACAGTCGCACAGATTGCGGACGCGTATTAAGGCTTTCATCTCGCGCGCGATGATATTGATACACGGCGTATCGCTGAATTAGCATGACACGTTACAAATGCAACCCGATGAACGATTTCGAATCGATTTCTCCTTGGCGAAATTGTCGGGACATTGATACTCTGTCAGTTATGAAAAGTACGAAAAAGTGCGACATTTTTTATTATTACTAATAAAGTAATATTTTTCTGTCACAATATATGAAGAGTAAGTCTGATAAAAAGTTCATTATACTTCTCGGAAATAGTTAGAGATAAGGGAAGACACTTATCAAAATTGTAGATAGTATGAAAATCAAGAGTTATCTCACTCAAAGTTATTTAAAATCATAGTATGTCTCCATAATCGTCTTACAATTTTGATAATAGAAATATCTTTCCCTATCTCTAACTGTTAAAAAAAATATAAACTTTTTATCAAACTCACCCTCACTGACATTATTTTTTCGAAAGTAAAGTAATAGCCTTACAAATGTAAGAGTACTTGTTTTATATAAAAGGCTATCATACTTGCTAATTTGCACTGAAATCATTTGACATTTATACTTATGGTATGATAGATTCGACCGGAGAACTATTATCGACCTACAAAAGCGGCCGCAATGTGTCATAAGACGGATTGCCTAAGTACGCGATATTATTGTAACGCGGTGGTAATTATTACTGACATATGCAAGACTCGGGCACACTCCGAAAGAAGCGTGGCCACTGTGTTACTAGACAGTTATTAACTACGTTCGACAATGTATGTACACCACTCAACGTTCCCCTTATGGCTGCGTTTCCTCTGAAATTATGCGCCGACATTGGTGTAGCCTCGACTTCGGCGAATGCGTGATTTATCAGGAGAATCGAGTTACATTCAAGAATATTATTGCAGAATGATTCTTGGCTAATTAATCTTCTCAAAAATTTCTAAGCTGCGAAATATAAGCTTTTTTATAAAAAGAGGTCAAAAATTTAAAAAAAAATTCAAATTTTGTCGACAATAAAACGTCACTCTTTTGTCATTTATAATAATTAATATAAATATATAATTATATAAATATATAATTATTTTATTTTAACAACTAGAGTGGCTCGCGCTTTAAAAACCGGCCACAATTATTAATCGTAAGTGTATCATTCATCATTCATATTGTTTATGATGTAGCTAATCTGGAACAAAAAAGTTAAAAAATTCAAGTTAAATTGAGAAAAAATAATTGACATTATTAATTGACATTTCCTACGTCACACCCAATTGCCACGTCCAACAACTTTGTCAAACAGCGAAAGCATAAAGACATTTAACAGATGTTTGAAATATTAGACAGAGCCTTTCAGACGTCTCTTTGCCACATCCTTTGGACGTGTATATCTGAGTTGTCGGACGACAAATATGATAGCACCCTTCCTTGTCCGATATCTCGACGGACGTACGCCACTGCACGACGATAGCGCGAACACAAACGGATCTCTGTCCGTGCCTATCCATAATACATGGTTCGAGCTACACGATCTCTTGTTTTTGTCACTGCCGACTCGGTGTGGTGCGTAAAAAAGAGCAAGAAGATCCTTCAGTAGCGTCATCCCTTAATCCTTCAGATACGCCCTCCTTCTCCTCTTTCTCGTCTCACGTCCGTGAAAAAGCGAATTCTTTCACGGTATCCTTGTAATAGCGCAGATGTCGACGTGTATATATTCCGTTACAAAAGTGGCTTTCCCATCCCTGTCTCGTTCCGCGCGACTTCGATCACTGGTCGGTAACGGGAGAACCATGTTGTGATAGCACCCCCGCAGCACCGTTCGCTCCGCTGTAAGTTACTCGGGAGTGAACACCCCTGGGGTCGGCAAACGATGCGTAACTAACCTCACGCACGCTTAACGCATTGACGTGACCGCACACTGCCTCCATTCATAACCCGTGCACATACTATCCTCGTCGTCGTCGTCATCGTCGTCGTCCATGGCTCTTTACTCGGCATCTCGCGCGATGATGTATATCGGAATGGATAGAAATAGATAAATGCGCACACTTTCTCTATTTTAAATAGAAATTTCAGTACATGTGTGTGTGTGTGTGTGTGTGTGTGTGTGTGTGTGTGTGTGTTATAAAAAAATGTGATGATTTATTCGATAGACCAATCAAGCTTCGCTCTGATAATCGTAAAGAGAGATTTATATAATCCGCAAATTTTATAAATTAAATAGTAATTTAAATAATTTATTAATTCTTAATAAAATAAAAAATTTATTATGTAAATAATTTTATAAATTAAATAAAAATTATAAATTTATCGCGATACGCACGATCCCATAATTACCCCTTTTATTAAAATTTGCTGTATATATTTAAATAAAACAATGCCAATCAAGATGAGAAACAATGCCAAGATTGTGACAGTTGTTGTCCATAGAGCTAGTCATGGAAAAGATCACATAGTCCTAGGAAAATTGATCCTCCACTTTTTTTCCTCGCTTGCCTTCGTGGAAAGGGATTTACGTCGGCGAGAGTTGCGGGATTTTCGTGGTCGAGTATTTCCTGGGGGACCTGCATTCTGTCAAGGCGAGTTTATCCGCGGAGTGACGGGCCTCGCCAACGGTCTGTTTACACCGTAAAACCGGAGGCATACGATCGAATAGCGGGTTATATTAGGTGCTACGAAGTGGGTCGGTCTCGTGCTACTCGCGGACGTCGGGACGCGAATATATACATCGCCGGGTCGAAAAGTGCTGTCTTCTTTTCGCGGTACGTTAAAATATTTGGGGGAAAACAAATAGAACTGCGAATCAACATCTCGCGGAAAGGTGCGTTCTTTCGAAACTTTCTCGACGTTGAAAATAATAATCGTTAACATGGATGAAACGTAGACTTCAAGTATGCATATGTTTAACGATAATATTATCATCATGTCTTAATCTTTGATATTTTCTTCATGGCCTCAGATATAGTGAACAATTGTCAAGTGCAATATGAAAAAAACATTGTATTTTTCACGTAACCAGATTTGAATTGATTCTTTTAAAATTCTAACATTAGCCACTAATACTTGAAGTTATGCTGCTCTTGGAGAGAGAAAAAGTTTCATATCAATCGTTACATGCGTCGCAAGATGACAGATATCGTTATCTGTCACGAAAGAAGCGTACCGAACATTGATTTCTTTCAGTTTTCGTAACACGAGAGACGACAGCCGGCAACCGAGATGAACGTGACGGGATTATCGTGGTTATCGCGACAAACACGGACATAATGTTTTCTTCGCGGACTTTGAGAAGTGTCGAAGAGGCAATAATAATTAATGTTAAAGCGATATGAGGTTTACATCGAGTGACACAGACCGATCGATGTCATAGGCCGTTGTCTTTGCTCGATAACCCCTTCTCGTGACATCGGACCGCGTTATCATTTCCACGAATGCCCGTTGCATGTACCGAATTCTTTTCCCCGGATCGGGATGGACTTTCTACGAGCGAGAAGATACGCGTCCGATTCTCTTTATCCCTCACGTGTGCGTCACACAAATTCCGCCGACGTTCATTATCGATTTCTTTAACGATCAAGCTCACTCGCGACTTATATTTTATGCGCACATCTGTTCTTCGTAAGATGTCAGCGTCAACTCTTCCTCGAAAGCGTTTTCGCTTCGTTAGAAATATCGATATCTGCGGGAAATTAGAATAGCATAAGAGACAATGACGACATAAATTGATAACAATTATATCTTTTGCAATAAAAATACTTGTATTTGGGGTGATACAAATATGACTAGCTTTCTTCATTTTTACATAGTTTACTTTTTTTTTTCATAAATATTACTACATATCGTATTCTTTAGATAACTTTCTATTAATCGAATAATTTATGCTATTCTGGTTTTCGGCTTAAATGAATTAGCTATATATGTTACAGTGGAATGTGTTTATGTTCCGCGACCGTTGGTATCTTATTATTTGGCATCATTCTTCGAAGCGAGGGGAGAGACGCGTCTGGATCTTAATTCACTGCGGTACATATTCCGCGGTCCTCGTTATTGGATTCCTCCTGATAATTCTGCCCTAAATCATCTCGGCGCTGGAGGACGCCGGATTGGAAAGGGGCCTCTAATTTCGCGCTGGGTCTCTACGGGGTCGTGGATTATGCAGGGACCGGCAAAGGGTTGATCCTCGAGGGACGCGTGCGTCGACGTGACACTACTTGGCCTCTCTGCTAATAGAATACCGCCTTTAGGTAAACGGCTGTTTGAAACATTCCAGAATAACCGGCCAACCAATTATCAGTTCCCGATCGCGTATTTTGGATGCATAGATTATTCCTACATAAAAATATCTTATTTTCTTATGATATACATTTAAATATATACCTCAAAATTTTATTTCTACATATTTCTCATTTTCTATATAATTTTATTTATTTTTATTTGCTTTTAACCGCATATATTTCAAATTTTATTTATATACTTATTTATTTCTATATATATTTATTTATTTACTTGTTATTTTCTATATAATTTTATTTACTTTTAGCTTTTGATCGTATATATTTCAAAATTTTATTTATTTATTTATATTTCCTATATAAGATAAATTATAAATGAAATATAATACACATATATATACACATATATACATATTTTATTGTTCATAATTTGCCATATTCCATCAAATCGTAAAGTAAGCTCGACAGTTAAAAGCAAATCCAAGTCGGAATAAGATTCGAACACGCTGTGGCAAGATCGAGAGTTAATAATCCCGAGGTTTCTCCGATCATCGGAGAGTTCCCCGGTGCGCCTTGATACGAAGAGGCAGTCACTTTTATCCACGGACCTTTCCATCTTCCAACGTGGACATCTCGCGAGTAGTACCAACGCCGAAGTTGTTATGACAGTCAGCAGCGGGCCATCCATCACCGAGATTCGGTCTCGGCGGGCCGACCGCGGACCAACTTATCCAATATTTAACGTTTTGTCCCTCGCGGGGCCAGCTGATATATCACTCGCATTAATATATATTTGCGGGGGAGATAACTCCGGTTAGAGAGCTCGTCGTGGCCGAGCGAAACGAAGGAGAGGGCGGTGGTCGGGAGGAATAAGACATATAAATGTCGGCGGAGATTCTCGCAGTCACCTCCAGTGGAATAGATACGACTATTTATCGCGAAATATTGTCAGAGCGAAAGACACCCCATATGGCGAGAGAGAGAAAGAGAGAGAGAGAAAAAAAATGGGAAGGAGCGAACGCTTCGTCTTCGTTCGAGGCGATCGATATCGCGCTCCTCGCGCTCGGGAATTAGGAGAGTTCGAGAGTCCTCGCGGAAAATGTCAGATCCGAGCGCGATAAAAGCCGCAATAGCTTTTTCAGTGCTTAAGGAGTCGTTGCTGATAACGCGGCTGTTTCGCAGAATTACGCTCGGCCCGCTAATACAAAGTTTCTTATGCACGGTACGCTCGCGGGGGCCGCGGCCCGAAAAGCTTGATGTCAATCTGCAAGAGCCGCGTACTTCCAAACGTGTAATTACGGCGTCCCGCTTTATTTCTCGCAGCACTTCGTTTCGCGCTTATCTGCTGCGCGAAATCTCCTCGCTAGAGTTACGGATGGATACGACTGCGACCTGCGCTGATCGATTGCACGGTCGACTTGCACGATTTTGCCTAAAAATCGCACAAGATAAATCCGCCCGCGATTCAAAGTAAGCGCGTGTAAATTTGTACTTGTTTAATCACCCCAGTAGCACCTTCTTTCGGTCTCTTATCTCAGAAGCGCATGCGATATCTCTTTTCATCTTTAATATATTCAGTTATATTACAAAGTGACATGAAAGTATTTTGTACAGTTTACTATTTTATTTTATTATGACATTATCAATGTGTCTTATTTATCTCACTTATTATTTATTATTTTATTTGATTAATCCCTTATTTATATATCTAATGATTTATTATTGAGACATTTTCTTTATTGCTAAAAATTTATCTCCTACAACACGCGTTTTTTGAGGGATTCAATTAATCTCCCTATGCCTTTCTGAAATAATACCTCGAAATGTCCCGGGAGAAATATGCGCTTCGCAATCCATCGCGACTGGTGAAATGATACAATGATGATAAATAATTCTGCTCGAAATAAGAGTGTCGAAATACAATAAACGTGAACTTGATCGAAGGAACTTTGAACGAACTCGGGGGCCACTCCAAGTTCTTACTAATTACAACCACGTTACCGAGTGCGGCACAAGCCGACACGACGTCCTCATCCATCTTAGTAAATTCCTAGCTGCGACCGTCGTGGACTCCAATCTGGCGTCAAGGATACCGTCTGTGTGTGATTTTCGCGAGACTTAATATAATTATGAATGCCACAATATCGGGTTGTTTTAACGTGAAATTCTAAGCAACGAAGAAAATCCAACCACGGCTTTTAGTAAATTCCAAAATTCTTATCTTTAAAAAAAAAGTATCAATTAATCATTATTATTATTAAAAAAATTATCAATTAATTATTATGTTAAGTACATAAATCATAAAAATATGTAAATAAAATATGCATCATTGAATTGTTATTTTGATAAATAAAGTGATAAATTAATATTTTACGGAAATTATTATATACAAATTAATATTCCATTTTTTAAATATGTATATATAGTGAATTTTTTTCTGAAAGTTTACAGATTTTTAGATTTTTTATTTTTGATTAATCGGAAATTATAAAAAAATATGTTATCTTAAACATTCCAAGATTTGAATCGACGTTTTAAACCATTTCAACAATATATTGTCCTATTTGATCTTAAATCATTACGGGAATAATGCCTGCTACAGTTAACTGGATAAACAAATTAAGAATATAACTATCCTCTGTCCAATTACGTTGTTCATGAAACGTTAAAACGCTCGTGGCTCGTGACACGGCATTTCCGTGTGTAGGCCCTTCCGTCCTTTCCTACGCTTCTCTGCGCAGTCGAGAAGTGCAATCTCATCAGAAACAGGAAGGACCGAAGCGGGTAGATTCGCGATTCGTTGTAGGAACATCTCGAAACCCTCGGAGAGATCAAAATGTCACTTTTGCATCGCTCGATCGATCGCCGACATTCTGAAGTCGATTTCCCGCAGATGCTCCGGGATTGTCGACGTATCCTCGTTAAAGTCGAGGTCGAAAATAGCGCTCCGGACGCTAACGCTAACGCGGCGCATACAAACGGGCGCTAATGACGCGGATAGCTTTTGTTGTTTTTAATTAACCCTTTCTTTTAAGACGGCCAGGGGGAACGGTAAAACCGCTCGAAAGGGGAACCGCCTCGTCGCCTTCTCTCGTCCCTAACGCTACCGCTCCCGGGCTCTTTTCTCCTGCCTTATATCCCTTTCGCGTCCCGCGGGGGATGTAAATATGCGGGGAATTGCACCTCGGAGACAGGCGAGCTTTTCTCGTTTACGAGCTACGACGAGGCAGTGCCTGCAATTAAACCTTCATCTAATTACCCCCGCGACCGCCCGGCTAATTGCCGACAGACCCGCGGGATCGAATGGAAAGCGATGCTACCTGTTTGCAAAACTTTTCTTCCGTTGATGAGAAGATCCTTGGATACGGCTTTAATCGCGATGGCTTTGTATTTTTCCGGCGTAATTTAAATACAGCGTCGGAGTCGAGAAATATGCACGCATTTATCTTACTCTACGTATTAAAAGAGCGCAGCAAAAATATAATTTTATGTATTTATGATTATGTACCTATTTAGATCTTTTTAGGAAAAAAGTCCATTCGCGAAATATAATGAAGCGCAGACATAATCATCGTAAAGATAATATATATGAAAGCTGTTATAAAACGAGCGAAGTAAACTTTCAATAAGGCACGACCGAGTTGCGGCCGAGTAATCTTGCACCTCTGCGACGCGACGTTCATCGAGGAAGTCGCCGTGTTGCAAACTGAGGGGACAAAGTGGCGCGACGGCAAGGGTTAAGAGGGGAGGCTGAGGGAGGGTCGGCGCTTTGTCGCGGTCACGGCGCTGTCAATCATCGGTGATAGGAGGCGACACATTAATCTCACGGGGACCCCGTTGACCGCACATCCTCTTCTCCTCCCTTGCGGTCAAATAGTCGCCACAATCCTGTCTGCCGCTTAGCAGCCGCACAATCGGTCTTTTTCGTTCTCTCCTACGCCTCCACTAACAACACACTTTGTCATTTAAAAAAATATGAAGCTACTAAAAATTACGCCGATGACGAGCTTGAAGCGGTTGGAATGAAGAAGCGTTTACGATAGTTTCAGCCTCCAATAGAATATCTCCTAAGTAAATCAAGTATTTCTAAGTATTTCGATTTTAAAATTTTTGAGATTTGAGAATTTTTTAATCAAACTCGATACATTTTTAACTAGATGTCGTCATCCTTTATACAAGGTTTTAGATTTCCGTGAAATTATCACAAACATTTTTATCGGAAAAAAATGAACACCCACACAAAATTTATTAAAAAAGAAGATTATACTTTGTAAAATTTTCATGTAAAATGATTTCTAATTTTCTCTGTTTCTCTAAATAATTATAGCTCAACTTTTTCGTATAAAAGAGTACTTTCTTGACTTCTCTTCGAAAAGGAAATTTGCTCGACAGGCTGATCACGAACAGCGACGCTTGCGAAAACTGACCGCGGCTGACAAATGCGTAAGAAGGAGCAGTCGGACGGTCTTTACGGATGAAAAACGGAGGTCGGGGTTATCCGCGTTATTAAGTGGAACGTTTCTCGGAAGAATGACGCCATTTGTTTGCTCCGATATCACGGAGACTAATCCGTGTTTCGCTAGGCTGAGTCAGATGCGAGAAAGGTGTTGTGTCTATCCATTTTCCAAACTTGTGATAACAAATATATGTGCAATTCATACAATTTAATATACGATATTACATACTATTAACAAATACATTTCTTATTCAAACGAATTGAAAAAAACATGACATAAATATTTTATAAATCAAGACTGTTTTTTAACATTTCTTTGCATACTTTTTGAGTTATATAATATTACTGATACGATGAATTGTGAAAATCATAAATCTCACGATTTCATCAACGCTTAATTTAGTTTCAGTTCACTTGCTCCCTTGTCGCTTGCCGATTTTAATTGCAGAGAAAGAGTTAATCGATTTAAGCTAAGGATAAAGTTAACTGACAACGGATAAAGTTGGCGAAACCGGTGATTAGGCAAATGGGATTCCAAGTCACATTTGGCATCAAACGTGACGTCTAGGTAAGAATAAGGGCCTGCCCGAGTACTCGCGACAAGGAGACGGAAACCACTCTTCGATGCTCGTCTTCGTTCAACGGCGTATTATCTCGCGCACTCGAATTTCAGGGCAGGCCGCCAGCCAAGGCGGGAGTAAACCCGAAGAGAGAGATTTATCGGTCTCGCGTCGGAGACGCGTCGTCCTCCGTGAGTCGATATTTCGGGGCCACCCAGCCGATCCATCGCGATAAACGCGATTATTTAATTACCGTGAGTAATTACCGATTATTACACGGCGCGGGCTGTCCCGGCGCCATTAATTACAATGAACGATCAGGGTCAAAATATTCGTTACGCAGCACTCTTTAATCGGCCCGGCTCTTTTTTTCGTCGCGGCGCTTCCTCTCTCTTATTTGTTGATCGATCACGACCGTTTATGCGCGAACAGTATTATCGAGATATCATTATGTTTGAAAAAAAGGAGATTTACGTAGATTAGCAGATTTTTCTGAGATCCACCTGAGTATTATTAAATATGCTTTACGTTCGTTCCAACCCATCAAAATTTTATAATTTTATTATGAGAAGAAATGTAAAAAAATGTGATGATTATATAAAATAAATCTAATATCGTAAGAATTATTTTATCTCTTATACTATGTGTCTTTGGTTTTTTCGTCATGACGAATCTTCCATCTCGAGGAACATCCGGGAAGCATCTTCGAACACGTTTTGCTCTTCGAGATAATTCGACGTTATCGCGAGAGTAAATAAGCTCGCATCTATCCGAGCCACGCTAATAGATTCCCCCAGGACGTTGTATCTCGGGATAAATGCCTCCCCCAGCGACACCGTTCATCATAACCGAAGTAGGATAGGCTGAGAGGACGGTTAGGGGGACGAGGTAAGAACGGGAGCTTGGCACGATAAAGAGAGAAACGGAGCAGATAAGAGGACTCGACAATCCGTGCCGCGTCCGAGGTGGTAATCAGAGATCCCTCTTCGTCCTTCGTCATGGAAGCTGCCGGGGCTAGAATCGACCGGGGTGTAAGAGGGAGTTCGCGTTTCTCCTGACGGAGAACCAGAGACAAATAACGCTCGCTTGGTTAGATCGAGGAGATCGAGATGCCCGGTGAATGTACATTAATCTGTATCAGCCGGCGCCATCAATATTTAATCCTAATCCCGAGAATTGCCGCGCGCACAGATCTACGGTACATTGATGGGACACGGTGCCCTTCCACATCGCGTCGCACACAAGGTACATGACTGTCCCTTCGAATTTGACCCTGGTTTAGCGCGCCGAGAGTCCGAACTTCTTCGTCTCGTCAATCGAAATCACTGAACCATAATATTAAGATAAATGCATGTTTTATAAATATATTTTATGTGTCTCTGTTGATATTATCTGAGAAATTAAATATAGAAGATTACAAATAATCGATATATGTTACATAAATTTTATCATTATCTATCAAGTGTATAAATAAGTTTGTCACTATTTTTTATGAAATTTAATGTTTGTTAATATGTTATATATATGTACAATTTAATGAAAATAATCATTCTCAGCACTTTTCTCAACCTTTCAAGCAAGTTATAGATTGTAGATCGATAGAAAGTCTGATTTTTGCTTGGGATAAATTCGTCAAGCCATTTTCTCATTTTTTCAACATTTTTAAATTTTTTGTTAAATAAGGTGTATTATATCAATGGGAACAAATAATAATCTAAAGACGTTACATCCGATGGATAGGTCGAGTAGAGCAAAACAACCTAGCCAAGTTTCTTAATTAATTTCACATAAAGCTGACCAAGATTGTCAGGTATGATTTACTATGAACTACTCGAACTCGATGAAATAACAATTGCAGATCGATATCATCAATTTCACTTGAGGAGTTGGAAAAAACGACCTTTTACAGGAAAGGTCGTCGTCCAATTAAATTTTTGCATGACAAAGCTTGGCCTCATGTAGCGAAATTGACTAAAGGCATATTATTGGAACATGATTGGGTTGTTTTGCCTCACCTAACATATTCACCGGACATAGTGTCTTATACTATTTATTCCCATCGATGCAGCAAGCTTTGTCTGACAGAAAATTTAGAAATGTTAAAGAGAGAAATAAGAAAATGACTCGACGAATTTATCGCAAGACTGGACCTTCTCTTTTCAGAATCTACAACTTATTTAAAAGATGGAAGGAAGGGCTCTTCCTCCAAAAATGCCGAGGATCATGCTGGAACAGTATATAATTTCTTAATAAACATTGAACTTCATAAAAAATAATAATAAATATGTCTCCTTATATAGAAAATATTTGTTCTAAACCAAGATTCGAAACGCGAGATTTTCGTCTCGCGTTCGCAAACGTGTTTGCAATTTCCAACGACGTTCCGTCGGCCTGACGTCGCGCGTGTCGTCGTTACGCGGCCGGCGGTGTGAAAATGGCCTGCGTGCCAGAAAGTCGCGGCTGTAAGTTAAACAGCGGCCGAGGTAGCGAGGCGTCGTAAAGCGTCGCGGCGCCTCCGTGTTTACGCGGCGACGTCGAGGCCCACCAACCGCGTCCGGTCCCCGCGTCTCCCTTCATCCCCCTCGCGCCCTGGCGTCGCGGTTCATCGGTGCCTCGCGCCCCCGCGCCCACCCCCACCCCTTCCTGCCCTTCGACACCCGCGGTCCGCGAGCTCTCTCGCTCGTTCCGCGTCTATTTTCGCGCGCGTGACAAATCTGTACGCCCGCCAGATTTATCGAGCGACATTCTGGCCCGCGCGCCCATCGCGCCCATATGGCAGAGCCCGGCGGCTATTTCCGTCGTCCGTTGCACTTTGCGCTCGCCTTCGACAAGTGTTCCCACCTATCGAGATAATCGACGGACGAGAATCTGGATTAACCGCTAAACTATTAACGCGCAACTTATAAATAGCGCTCATGCGTGGAGAAACTCACTTGTATCGTTAGAGTTATTTCCTTTCAAGTTGTCATTTTAATATATCAGTGGAATTTTATAAAATCTAAGAAAACAGAAAAACTTGATAGAATTCGATACTCGTACTCGTTCAGATATTGATCCATCAAAAAAATTACTATAAAAAAGATTTATAAAAATCAATCTTCTTGCTAAATATAGTAATTTTCTTTAATAAAAAAATATTATATAAAAAATCAATCTTGCTAAATATCTGTAATTTTCTTTAATAAAAAAAATATTTTATCTCATATTTATTTAATACTTACAATATAACAAAATTTTTAATATACTTAGAATGCAGGAAATTATCTAATATATACAAAAATTCGCTGTTTAACAAAAAAAATGAATATTTATTAACATAAAATATATAAATTCTAAGAAAACACTTTCAAAGGATGATATTTCGTCTGTTTCTCAAGTGCAAAATATATCGGCGAATCTTCCACGTACAAAATAGCAAGCTATCTCCGGCACTCGGAGCGTTAATGGATCTGCGTAGCGATTCCTTAGGTGGAGGAGCGAGTTTTCGCGCGCGTAGAACACGGCGATGATGAGACAATGATGCGGCGCAGCAGGACCGACGCGTCACCCCCGAAAGGAATTTTAAAGAGTTCCAGGAGGACGATCTCGTCATCCTTCTTTCGGCCGCCAAAACCGGACCATGATTTACGAGCGTGTATTCCGTCGCGGGAATTTGTCAGTCCGTATCTCGGCGCTGCTTATACGTGTTCTCTCGCCCGTTCGATATCGATCTTCTTTTTACAGACATATATGTGTGTGTGCGATTGTATACACATCGATAAATTGAAGCCCCGGCGAGAGACGAGCGAGAGTTAGCGTGAACGGCCGCGATCTTTCGTTCCCTTCGCGCTGAGAAAAAGTAAGTCTTAATAAAGTCGGGACGAGATAAATTGGTACATTAGCATCTCGTGATTCATGGTGACGTTTTCTAGGTGGCAGAGAAGGAAGGGTGGATGGGGAATGGCTATGATATATCGCCATTAGCATCGGTTTCATATTAGAACAAATAGGCCCGTGTTTTAAGCTCCAAAGGGCGCGACGCGTCTCGACGTTCTTAATGGGACGTAATGCACCCCCACGACAAAATATTCCAGACTTTATCCCCGCTTAAAGTACGCGACGGAATCATATAACCATTAGTGAAATGTATCCGCATTATGTTTAAGACAATGGTAATATAAATCTGACTTGTTAATTAAGGTATATTAAAAAAAAATTCTTTTACTTAAAAGAGTTAGAGACAAAGACTAGAATCCCGTAAATATGGAATATTAATTTTGCGTTCAAAGTTACAGACAGAATATTAATAATTATTTTCGTTTTAAAATGATAATATTATATTAATATTATATTATTAAATAATAATTAAAATTTAAAATTATAATTGCGATATAGAACATATTATACAGAAAAAAAATTTTGTAACAAAATTTATTAATTATATATTAAATATAAAATATATAAAAATCGCTATTTTCAATTAACATTTTAAAATCAAACTGTCTTTTTACTCGGGGAACACAACTTTTAAAATCTATATCTACTTTTCGTGATAGATAAAGATACACATCATTAAAAGATTCATTCAGTCTTGTTACACGTTATAAACAGAATCTGAATCATTATAATAAGCATTCGGATAAATAATTGCAAGTGCGTGTTTCACGGAACGGGGAGTAAATCATCCCCCGTCGCCCGAGTACAGAGCTCGGTCGCAGGCTGATGCGAAACAAAGACTGCGACGGGGGGCGAGTATAACCCCCGCTCGTTCATGGTCGCCGTAATTCACAGATAGGGAGAGAAAGAGAGAGAGAGAGAAAGAAAGAGAGTGTTTGGTGGCGCGTTTATTAACGGCGGCGCGCGTCACTCCGGGCTACGCCTTTTTAATGATTTATCGTGCACGCGCCGAGACGCGCGTATATCCCTTTTGCGGGCCAAAGTTCGACGTCTTCCTCTGAGGGCCCTACGGGGCCCTTTCCTTCACCTTCCGCCAGCTGCCGATCGTGAGAGGTGCAGATGGAGGCGCAGATGTTGCGTTTCAACCCTGTCACCGTTCTTAACTGCATAGTTCCTCCTCTCGTTGTTGAGAGACCTTGCCGATCTTCTCGAGGACTTCCTCCTTTCGGCAGTCATGAAATTTTGTATAGCGATAATTTTATCCATCAGCTTTCGGCTGGACCCATAAAATTCTCCTACGATATAAGACGCGAACAAATCTTGCAGGAACACAAGACAAGCAAGATTAAATAAATCGCGAGCAATTAATAATCATACATACGATCGAGTTTAATTTTCCAACGATTATTCTTATAAATATTTTATAATTTAAAACAAAACAAATTATTTTTGTTGATTATAGTTATCGAAGACGTTTTTCACCAAAGATCGAGGGCAAACCCCTTTTTCAATATTTTCAAAAAGTTTATCTTATCTTAGAATACTTCAATTAAATAAAAAATATTAATATTAGTAAACTTTTCAATTACCAGTAAAATCTGTTTATAAGTGTATTTTATATTAATTTAAACAAATATGTGGCGTATTACACCTCGTTTAACCCTATAATAATATATTACAACTTATTATTATAACCATCGATTGCAATCGATGGCTTTATGATTCCGATTTCGCCACGATAGATATCCGCTACGCGCAAACTAAAAAGACATACGATGAAGTGCAGTGAAATATGTCTAATTGGGCTAAATTGTGGATGATCGGAATGGCGAGCGTAGATGATCGGTTCGCGCAGGCACGTAAAGTATTAGAGGCGGACTTCAAAAAATTCTGCCTCACCGAGACGCTATAAATTGCTCTCCCGTATATTATCAGGAAGGGCGCGTATGGGATTTAGAGTACGCGCGTATCCTCTTATCGTCGAGGTTACGCCGCAGCGGAAAGGAGGTCCCTATATACGTATTCAACATCGATGCTTTAATCGCGTAACTGTACCTCGCCCGTTTTAACCCTTCATTATCCACGCATCTACTTTCCGCAATTTTTATTAAGAAACCAGCCATCCGTTCTCGCATCGTCGTGGATGTAAAACGCGCGGCTTAGATTAATCCGCGTGTAATGGTCTCGCAAGGTTACTCTTCGATCGTTTCCGATGGTTTCATCGCAGTTAAGTTAAAAAAAAAATAGATTTTTCACGATAAAAATAATTTGAGTGCCAAATAATCTTTTTAGATGTTAAATAATATATTTCTCTTACTAATAAAGAGAGACGCAATTATTCAAATTTATTAAGTGTATATTTTAAATGAAGATTTATAGCACTTTATATATATATAAATATTTCATTTGAATGGTCCTTACATCTCTTGAGCGTGACGAACTTTGATTCCAAGAGGTTTACGTATATATGATACATATCTGGCGAATACTGGAGGCCCAGGAAGCTATCTTGTCGAACTCCGGGGATTTCGGGCAAGGACGAAAGGATCATTAGCGTCGGGCTCGGGTTCATCGCTCATACGCGAGTTTCTGATGAAAACTGCATGGAGAGATGTGCGCGAGCGCACGGCCCTCAAAAAGACAGACACGTCCTGTCGATATAAATAAAGTATCGAAGGGATAGACACACTTCGGTTCCATCCGACACAACGACGAGCCAAATGAAAAATGCCGAGACGGCCGATCAATGTAAATATATTCATGACATGGGGTGGCCGAGAGCGGCCACAGGGATGCCGGGATATGTACGCGTGTATGGCGGGGTTTTATAGGATGGGGTTCGCCGAGGACTCGATGGCACTTGGACGGCACATAATTCACTCTTTGGCAGCTCATTACAATTTAAAAAGGCCTTTGTCAGCGCACTACTCGTGATTTCGTTTCACGGCGCGCGTTGAACGATGCCTCGTACAAAGCATCTACGGTGGCATTACCAACAATGCTCTACCTAGTTTGACATGTGTTAGGTACTTAAGCGAAATCAAATACGTAAGTTAAATCCGGTCACGTAAATAAAAAGGACGTGTACTGCTAAGATAAGTGTAATTAAGTTGAATGAAATGCCCTAAAATAAATAATGTAAAATATTTATAAGCACTCCATTTTTTAAATTGAAAATTTTGAATAACTGTATTAAAAAAAAATTATACAGGCTTATATTAGTTTCTGCGAGGATTATTTAAAATGTAATGTTCATTGATTTCAACAATAATTCTGTTATTGCACGTGATTAATTTTTTACCGCTTATAATGCATAAATATAAGTTATTATCCTAATTACTGACGGATCGATAATGACAAATCTTTTTTGTACCGTTTTCTCTCCGCGAAACCGGTTCGAAATAAAGAGTAACGAGGACTGTGTTTTAATTGTTTATTTTTAATTTAAGTCGCTCATATTATATCGAAAGAAAAACAATTATATTCATGTTTCCAAAAGTGTTTTACAATTAATACGATAATCATCTTTGTATCTTATTATTAGTCTTTTGTAATTTTAACATATAAGAATGTATATTGATTCATGATACAAGAAGATAAAATATAAGATATTGATAAATTAATCAGCTGATTTTTCTTAATGATGGAGTGTTATGCATGCATTATACGTATTAATAATTATTTTCAATTGTGTTCGACATTCGTTAAAAGATACTGCAATAAGTTTACAAAAATTTCTATGAGTACTTCAAAATATCAATAGTTTTCTCAATATGTTCGAAACAAATATAAATAGCAATAGAAACATAATCTTTATGTTTCTTCGATACTTTTATTTCTGAGACAGAAATAATAGAGCTTTTAACAATATGTTGATTAAGAATTGCGCATTTAATTCGTAAAAATATATTCCAAACATAAACTCCATTTTCCAAACAACCGATGAGTGCTCAAATATCTCCATAATTATGCACTTTGCTTCTAGTCTAGTACACTAATAGTATTATGTTAATTCTAATTCAATCCCTTCGACAAGCCCTTCGACATTCCCCTGCGAGAATAATTGTCATTGTCATGCGACTTTTTAGCAACGATATACGGAAGATCGCGACACGTCTCGCTCCAGCGTAATACAGAGGGTGCGAGAGAAGGGAGGAGAGAGAAAAAGAGAGAGAATGCAACCGCGTTCCCGCGGGACCGGGCGGAAGGAAGCCCGAAATTGATATGTATTCCATGCCGCGCCGCGTCCAATCTATCGCGGGTCAAGCAGGCGGAATTTTAAGCGCGGTTTGACGTATGCGCGTGTATGTATGTGCGCGTATACGTACGGGAATGTGTATTTGCCGGGTGTCGTGATGGAACTTTGCGAGAAACAGAGATCGGTCCTCCCCCTTCTTCTTCTCTCGATTCTCCTCTGTACATTCGGAAACTTACGAGGGCATAAAGTATTTCGGCGTCTTATATTGTCGTATTCGATAACCCGCGCGCGCGCTACGGTCTTCTACAAAGGGGTGGCGCGCGATGCCCAACGAGGGATGGGCGGTGGTCATCGTTGGAAAATTGAATTTCGTCCCTGAGGGCCCGTCGGATGAAGTATGCTGACAGTTGGAAAATTTGCGTTTAACCGCGCGCGCACGCGACACCAAGCGTCGGAATATCCCCGGGAAAATCTTTTCTCGTTTTTTTTGTCTTTCCTTTTTTTATCGGAAATACTGGTTACCAATAACGCGATACGCGCCATGATTAATTTCGTTCGAATGAGAGGCGATTGGACTTACCGTGAGGCACCCAGCCGTGATGACAGTTCTCGCAGTAACGCAGGTGACGTTTACCGGGTGTGAAGGACTCGCAGGAGCAGCCGTTCACCGTGCAACGGATGGACTGTAAAGCAAAGACAGTGCGTTAATAAAAGATGAATGAAACTATCGAGTGACAGGGAAAGTATTGTATGATATTTAGGTGGAATCATTGCACCTCCTATTTAGCAAGAGGAACTTTTGTCTATTTTTCGTATCTCACTAAACTATTCCCATGTAATCCTGGAATAGTTTAGCGCGGATTAAGAAACGATCGCCACAGGCGAGCGGAAAATGGACGGCACGAGGGGCCTGGTATTTTGAGTGACCGTTTGGCGTAACGCCACCCCAGAGGAAGGTCGTAAGAGACAGGCTCGTCGGATTTTAAAGAACCGTGAATATTTTCCACCCTTCGGCACGAAATTAACCCCCTGGGAGCCGCCATCCAATACCGCCTCCGGGACGAGAGAAACCGACCTCACGTATCGGTATTACTTTATATATATACGAGCATGCGGCAGAAAACTTTATTTTCCGCGTTGCTCCGAGTTACCTGTAGATAATACGTACACCTAGGTCGAGATATCGACGTATCTCCTCGAGAAGAGAAGAAGCCGGTGTTCCACCTCTCTTGTGTCTATTACGGATTTGAAAGTTTGCCCGCGAGCAACACGAATTTTCACTAGGAAACTTTTCGCCACAATTATCGCGCTAATATGCGTTAGGGGGACCATTCGAGATTTTATTCTATTCTTCCAAGTCGCTCTTATCATTATCATATTTTACGATTTTATTTATTCTTTCAATATTATATTGATAATTAAGTTTACTTTATTTTTATGATTCTCAGGATTTGTTAAATAACATTTCACTATTATTGCTACTTTCAAGAATGACATGAAGATTAACAGTCATTATTTTCCTAGTCTTTAAATTTTACCAATGCATTTTCGATCAAGAATTCTTGAATGGTTAATTTTAGATAACCACTTCTCTTAATATAAATAAATATACATTTCTTCTAAATTTCTTTTTTCTTAACAATCATCGCGCACCTTTCATACCGATCATAACGAAAACGTAATTTGCCGAAAAACGCCATCTCCGTAGACGTTGCGAGTAATAATTTGGAATCAGAGGCAGTTCCGGCTGCCAGAGAGTCCCTCGTAAAACGACGGTGCGTTTATAAGGAGGCGAGAAAAAGGGCCGATGCGGGGAAATACAGGGGGTGAAAAAGTTGTTCCGCGGCGATGTAGGCACACTGTTGTGTGTCGTCATAACGCTGTTACGGCGTTACACAGCGACGTTAATATAAAGACAAATGAAGCGACGCGGTGCACGCTGTGCCGCCTTCTGCCCTACTCGGGCTATGTGTCTTTATATAGACAGTATCCCGTGCCATCGTGAGAGAAACGCATCCGCCGGGAATCTTCTGTCGCGCAAGAGGGCGACGCGCGAGGGCGATGCGACCGACAAAATTTCGCAGGCGTCGAATTTTATTAGCCGCCCCGCGGGTTATTTATTCCGAAACGGCGACAGATTATACGGCAATATTAGCGACGTAAAAAAAGAGGGAGCGTTATTATATCGGAATAAGAAACGCGCTGTCTTCTTGCAGGCGACTTTTAATTCTTTCGAGATAATAACGTAGATTCGCTAACATATTTAAATCCTTCATTTCGAATTCTCATCATTTAATCTCTCCAATTTTCTTTTATTAGCACACGCGATGCCTTTTAATTTTAATTAGACCGTACATATATCTCTTGCCATCTTTGATCTATTCATAAATCGCGCTGAAAGCTTTATCGTAAATATTAATTTAATTATTCCTTATGTTTAGATCAATTATTCCTGTATTAGAATCAATTATTTAGAAATAAAAATTTAACTGAGAATGAATATCGCGGTCTATATAGCGCCCTAACGTTATAATATCACGCGTAACACTTCCTGGATCTTTCACTTCCGTCTGGCATTGTCATTCTATCTGTCTTGCAAGCGTGATAATAGACCGGTCTCGCAATGACGAATGCTATTTCTCGAGTTACATGCAAAGGAGGTGTGTCGTTCGTTCGTTTCACCTCTTTCCCCCATGATATTCCATGCCGACTTCTTTAACGCAAGCCCGAGTCATAGTATAACTTATCTACCGCCAAGTCGGATCAACGCGTTGCATTGTATGCATTACAGTTTTATACGGAATCAGGATAACGCAATCGAAAGACGGGCGATTCCTAGACACAAAATAAACCCATTTACACACAAGTTCTATTTTCCATTTATTCAGAGTACACCGTTGTTGTGTGTGTGCATATAATAAATGTAAATATAATCTCAGGTGTGACTTTCTCAGCATGCATATTTTAATTAAAAGCTAAAGAGCCAACCGAATAAAAAGTATATATTCGAAAGCTACGACATAGATTACTCAAGCTTCAATATAAGTAATTTAAGAATATGATGAGTTAAAAAGAGCATGGAATTTTAAATTTTGCATGTTAAAATAACCGTATGTAAAACTGACGTAAAGAATTGTTTCTATTCTTGATAACGACTTGTTACATCACCATTTCACGGCTTGTACACAGTCTGTCGATACTTGACTGTATACAGCGAATTGGCCAGGCTCTGACTCGAGTGTCTCTATCACCTCAACGTCCTCCTTTGCTTTCGCGCGCCGTCTTCTGGTATCGCGCCGCACAGAAGGCAATAACATTTTTACGAGCTACGAAACATTTATTGCCGGCTGTAGGCCGCCACGGGGTTTTATCATCTCGCTCCTCCTTTAATACTCGCTGCTTAAGGATGCATGGGCGCCTCGCGCGTATGTACATACGCATATTTCTTCGCGGTTGTATGTTCCTCGATTAGGGCGATAACGGCTGTGGCAACGTCTTTTTAAAGACATCTTCCATTTCTCGTGATTAATATCCGGAAGAGAATCTCTCCAACAACGACTTTGTCTCGTCGTTTATGTTTGTTGTTACAATTTTTATCGAAACGCTTCGCTGCAGCTACAAGTAGATAATATGCTGCTCCTCGAAGCTTTTAATATCATTGTATCATTCTTTTGAATTAAATTTAGAATTATTTGTAAATATATAGATCACACATAGAATGTGCTAGTCATGAATAAGTATTTAAATAATGAATTCTGCAAATTAAAAATCAAATCGAAAAATCTTTTGCATTTTTTTATTCAAATTATCGCGATATGACAAGTTAAAAATACGAAGAAGCTATATTGCATTTGTGATCCTGGAATCTGTGGTTAAATTTTCATCAGAATATAAATTTGAAGTCATATGTGAAATGTCGTAATTTCTTTATAATGATTTCCACATAATTTTATATATATTGTACACTATACGTCTTACGTATGTGAAAATGTTGAAGCAGTGTGAAAAAAATTATTTCACACATGATTTCAAAACTTGTATTTCTGGTGAAAATTCAATCACTGATTTCAGAATCACAAGTACATATTTCTTCTCTTTAACATTTTTAATTCGTCAATAGCTGTAGCTCGAATAAAAAAATAATAAAGGACTTTTCGATTCAGTTTGATCTGCAGAATTCACTGTTTAAATATTTTCCCATGTGACTATTATACCCTATATACATATACATATATAAAATTACATATTTGAAAAGTGAATAAAAAGAAATCGTAATATTACGTAATAATTCAAAAACTGTATAAAAAATTGAAAAAATAAAGCGAGAAATATTACACTATTATTACTACAATAATTTTCGCGTAAAATTCCCCGCAAACTATTTCTGTTTCCTTCCAAAATGTCGGATATTGATGTCCGATATCCAAGAATACTCGCTGCGTGGATCCGTGTGTACGAGAGATCCGCGTTATACAATTCTCCTGTGCACGTCGAAAGTTGCATTACGCGCTCGCGCTCGCGCAAAAAGCGATTACGCTGCCAACGCGTAATTAACGGGCCGACGCAAGGTGCGCGGTATTCAGGACGCGCGCTGCAGCTCTCGGACGTGCGCGTGGCGTTGCGCTGCGCTGCGCTGCGTTGCGCTTTCCGTTGTATCACGGCGCCTAAAAAGCCTCGCGGCGCGCGTGCCGAAATTAGCGTTCGCGGCAGCTGGCCTTTTTGTCGAGTGAGGTGAGGGTGAGGAGAGGAAGAGAAAGGGAGAAAGGGAGAAAGAAAGAGAGAGAGAGAGAGAGAGAGAGAGAGAGAGAGAGAGAGAGAGAGAGAGAGAGAGAGAGAGAGAGAGAGAGAGAGAGAGAGAGAGAGAGAGAGAGAGAGAGAGAGAGAGAGAGAGAGAGAGAGAGAGAGAGAGAGAGAGAGAGAGAGAGAGAGAGAGAGAGAGAGAGAGAGAGAGCGTGCCCACAGTCGCTGTATCCGCTCACCTCCGAGAGGCGCCTACCGAACAATCGATCGACCTGTCGTACAGATCGTGATCGATCGCACCCTCGCGGCCAAATTTTCGTTCGGTCAAGGTTTTTGAAACGCCGATATTCCGCAAAAGAATAATTTTGTCGATGGTGCGTGAATGTGAAATTTTAATCGTAGATTTATTAATCAATTATTGACAAGAGATAGTTGACAACGTATATCTGACGTATCTGATGTACTGTAATTAAATTTATTTAGCCAGTTTATAATAATAATAATAATAATAATAATTATTATTATTATTATTATTATTATTATTATTATTATTATAATATTATTATTATTATTATTACTGTTGTTGTTGTTGTTATGGCTTTTCTGACACTTTTTATTACGGTAATGTCCATTCATAACTTGAAAAAGGAAATTCATTACGGTAATATTCATTCTTAATTAAAAAAAAATCATTACATATTTTTAATTACAGCAATTTCGAAAAATGATACAGAGAGATTTTCGTTGATGTCATTATCTTATCACAAAATTGTCATTATGATGATACAATCATGCGGAATGTGCATTAAACGATTGAGGAAATATGCCGAAATCAGTTGGGAGTGCGCGTACGCGCAACGCGATGATGCGTGTATAATATATGACGTGACGTTAACGCGCGTACACACATACACACGCGCAATCAGCCCAACCGCGCGTGTATGCTCAAGGGACGGACGGAATAATATCGCGACTTATCGCGGTACGATAATTAATTGCGCGCGGATACGGATTACACGAGTTACGCAAAATTTCCATTCAATAACGCCCGCTATCGTGCTAATAATTATTATCAACGTCGTACAGTTATTAACAGTTTCACAGTGCGCCATTGTATTCGCGCGCGTCTCCTCCGAGAAGCCAATATCGTCCAACAACAAATCAGATCTCTTGACATTACGCTAATTATCATTACTTGGAAACACTGTACAGACGTTCGTCTTGCGTCATTTGTGGGCGATAATGATTATTATTCGACTTTTTGCGAGAGAGAAAATGATGACCGATCGATGTTGTCGAGCATCTTTTTATTTAATTGACACTCTCTCATAGAGTTTCTTAATTATGCCTATTAAATAAATGTTTAAAATTCAATTCAATTTTAAATTCGCAAATTCAATTTTAAATAATAGATTTCTTTTAGCGTACAATATTTCTCGTGGCAATTAAGATCGATAGTGCGTTTTTGTAACTCCGATGCAAATTGAGGTTTCATTACGAGTTTATTAACGTTCCTGGATGCACTCCTGAGATTAACGCGAATAGCATCCTGAGATTAACACGGATAACATTGTTCGATGCCGACCGCAAATTTTGATCGATACAGTAGTTCGATTACAGGAAACGTAGAGGCGTAACGCGAAAGTGCCGAAAACTCGACGGCTCTCGGCGACGATGATGACGATGATGTCGATGATGTCGATGATGTCGGTTTGAGGTCGTTGCGCCGCGCAAATTCGAGCCGGCCGTCGAATTCGCGCACGCCCACGCGTGTTTAATGAACGGAGCTAATCTGGACAGATTCGAAACGCAGCGCGAACAGCATACGCACCCACCGACTCGTTTATCGCAAATTAATTTGGCCGGCACGAATTAAACCTCAAGTATAAAGCTTGGCGTATACACGCGCGCGTCGCCCGTGGACTGCGCGAGCTCATTAATGAGTTCGAGGATTTAGGCTCTCTCCTGTGCGTTGCGCTGATCGGATCTCCCACCCTCTCGCGAATAATGAATGCGTGGAGGGGCATGATCCTATGGGGAAACTTCGTACGATCTTGCGTGCCGCATTAACGAAAAATCGGAGAATGCTCGGCTAAATCGAATCTCTTAATAAGAGGTCGTAGAAATTCAATTGGAATCTCGCGATCCGCAAAAGCGGAGAATTTTAATGTATCGGTAACGTTCATCGCTTTTACTTAAAGATTGCGAATTAAAATAGAAAATACAAAGTAATACATCAACCATCGTGTCGCATGAAATAGTTTCTGATTTTGAAAGGATGATTAGTATGTAGATGAAACAGCTGAAAATGATTCAATTTAGTCACCCTGACGCAAGCAGGAATACGCGTTAGAAAGATGTTCTCGCCCAATATAAAGAGAAAAAAGAATTGCCGCAGCGAGGCAATTTTTTGTCTGCCCATGAACACGCATATATCCCTCATCCTAAATAGCGTGCGCCGGAATAACGAAATGCTAACGGCCATCTATAACGTGCCGCGCGTTTAGCATATTGTCGCGACCACAATGGCAATTTGTATGATATATTTGCCCGTTTCGCTGAGACGCGTTCAAATGTAGCGGAATTAACTGGTTGGGTACTCGAGCGCCAACAAAAGCGAGGAGAGATGCGCGTGTCATCGCGTTTGTACGAATACGAAACTTGGCGCACGCATTGTCCTTTTATTATATGGCTAAAATTTACGAGAGAAAATATCACATTATATAATATTTATATAATATACATGTGTAATATTTTTTAAATTATTGATAATGACAACGTGATTAATGCGATTAATCAATCTTCCAATTAATATATAATTTTTTATAAATATTGAGAAAATATGTTTGCAATTATATGTGCTACACTCTTCTTTGAAATTATAAACAATATATTTAGACAAAATATGAGGCTTGTGACGTCACCGGTCAGTCCTGCGTGGACGATAAATATCGCTCCGGCGACAAAATATCGTGGAATAAGAAAGGTCCTTTACGAGGGCTGACGGACGGCACCCCTAGGACCACTAAGTCACGAGCTATGCTAACTTTGGTCCCGACCGCCTCCTTGGAAGACCACCCTCCGCTATTTCCGACCGATGAAATAATACCACCCCGATTGCCGGTCCTGATACATGTAGCGTGAAAAACGCGACAACGATACATGGAATATATAGTAATATGCGGAAGATTTCTCTTCTCTCCCTCTCGCCTAATATATGTATTACATATTTTCCGTTTTCAAATTTATACAAAGAAGTCGAGTATTATTGATTATGTTAATTTGATATTGCAATCATTAATATTTAATGAATACATTTTAAATTAAATACTAAATATTAAAAATATACACAATTATGTGAATTAAATGACTGACTACTTTAATGACAGTCGTTTAAGTTAATTTTAATTGTTCACAACTCTGAAAAAGATCGTTGAGTTCCCGTAATTTAAAACATTGGTAGAATTATAGTTACGACTAATTTACCTATTACACTAACGAATACCTAAGTCCAAAGTTATTTGACATAAAGGGACGTCTCAATCCTCCACATGACAGGTAGAAGGAAACTTCAGTCAGAGGTTAAATCTCAATTATTTAGAGAAATTACTGTGGAAAAAACCACAAAGCCCGGCTCTTCCGCACCTGCGGGAAATGACCCGGGTCCTTTCCACCACTGAGTAGAAAATTGCTTGTCTCCTTTTTTCCATGCCTTTTCCGTTTGCCGCGCACGTGGACAGGTAGGCGAACGTTGGACGGGCAAGTGTGTGTGCGTTTTCTAAATCTCGTTATTACAGCTCGCGGGCAAATGCGAAAAATAACCGAGGGCTTGTACCTTGTATACCGAGCCACGTAGCTATCCCGGCGAAAGAGGTGGTAGGAGAACGTAATCCTCCGTCGGTTTAACCGTAAAACGGTGATCGCTGTGCGGATATACGCGCGCACGCATCCGCATATGTGTGTGTGCGTACTCGGAGAGATTTGTTGCGAATTGGTTGCGAATAAATGTCGAGGAAAATGTTTCATTCAACTCTCCTAGAGACCCGAATCTTTATCTATTAATTTCTTGAGAGGCTGCTACAGTTCTCGAGAAAAATTATCCATTAGCATCAGCAGCGATTCGATCGTCACAAGAGAATTACAAGTCGAAGCACGAGTCGCGCCTAAAAATGACTAGACATTTTAATAGAGCGGCGTTTCTTCTATCGTCCCGATCCATCGGCAATTTCCGATTGAGTCGCCTTTTCGTCGAAAAAGGGGGAGAAGGGTGTATCATCGGTCACCATTGTCTAGCAACTACGTTTCGCTGCACCTTGACTTTTCATCGTGACGGCCACACCTTTCGCCATCGTCGACCGTTAAACGAAAATGAACCGTAATAGCATAATAGACGATGCATCGCCATTGCAGTTTTCATCGACGGTCGAGAGGCAACGCGAGATTCGGCTTCAAAGCGATGAGATATCAGAAGTGAGCTCTGTCTGACCGCGAAGAGATTTGCTCAAATTGAAAAAAAAAAATGAAATAACAGCGATCGTACATGATTTGTTGCAGTAAGATAGTTTTGCACACGCAGCAGCTATCTTCCCTATAATTCTGCTGACGTGATTTGCAACGATACAAATGATAATGTCAATTTTACAAAGATTCTCTCTCACCCTCCTTGCGAATAGATTTATAACTATGCAATGAACTCTAGATAATATTTTTCGATATTCCTTATGTATTGGAAAAGAACTACAACAAAATCAAATGATATCTATGTGAAACGATATATGATCATACAGAATGTTTCAAATTTTGTAAAAAAAATTCTTTAAGGATTCCCTAATCTTTAGATTTTTTGTTCCAGGAAAAAGAGATTTTTTTTAGAGATTTTTTGGAGATGTAATTTCATAAATTAAGTTTTTTTATTGTCTGTGTTTGCTGTTTTTCACTTATGCAAAGAAAAAATAAAGAGCCACTTAGGTTTTTAGTGTTAAATTTGAAAATACATATATTGAAAAAAGAACTAAATAAGCTTTATATAAATAAACATTTTTCATTTATATAATATTTCTAATTTTGTATCACTAAAAATCACTCTAAAAATATAAATTGTATACTATGTATATTCTGTTAAGATATTAAATACATTATATATAAACAGAGATGCATATATATTTATAATATTTTATAAACACATAATTTAGTTAGCTTGCCGCGTGATATTGGTTATGATAAAAATAAAATTTCTTAAAGAGAAGAGAGAAGTGTTTCAAATTTCCAAATTTTTGAGTCCCAAAAAAATTCCATGAAAATTTCTTAATTTTTCTAAATATAAAAAAATACCTAAAAATTCTAAGAATTAATAAATCTGCACAGAGTCCTTTTCCAGGGAGTAGACACTCTGTAATAGATAAATCAATACGATGCAATTAATAATACATAACGATATATTTTATATAACGTTATTATTATAAAATTCCGTTAAATATTTCCGCATCACAAGGGATAACAAGACATTTATCGATTTTCCGTAAACGTCAGCACCGTTTAAAATGTCTTGGAACGTCCTTGCTCATCCCTTTACATCGCGATCCCTTCCAAGACACTAAAATCGCATGTTGGGCTATCATTACAGAAATGACGTTCGTCAATAACGCTTAAACTTCGGTGGCAGGGGGTGTACGTACGAGCGATCCAGACACGTAATCGCGTAATGGCCGCTCGTGGACCGGGAGGGGCACCCTATTGTCTCACCGCGTTGGTTGACTACTCGTAACGACCTGAAACTTTCGATGCCGTGACACACTCCGCGGCCACACTTCTGCAAATGAAATGACACACGCGATTTCAACGGGGCTCACGTACACGGGGACCGGCGATTTACATTTCGTCGAGTTTGGCTAGTCGGCCGGTCGGCTGGCTGATGGCCTTCTGGCACGGGATTTTGTTTCCAGGCAAATGTCTGTTTCGCGAAAACGCGTCGTATACTTTAACGTAATATTCTTACTCATAGAATAGAAATCGCGAGACTTTATATCATTCAGACATGCGTAACTATGTTAAATACATTATAAGCACGAATTAAGTATTTTATTAAGAGCATTGAAAAAAAAATTCTCTTGGATATCTCGTGTTTTTATACAAATTAAAAAATTAAACCAGCAAACATTGAAGCAAAATAAATGACTTCAAAATAAACATTATTTGTTAATAATATTTTTCTCTACGGTTTTGTTTTATTGCTGCATAGTATAAAATAGAAATTTCATGGCTTCAATAATAAACAAACGTATGAAAAAATCAAATTATATTTTAAGCTTGAACAAAAAAATAGCAAAAGTGATTCACTCTTTTTACACAAAATAAATGCTCAGAAATTTCTACATTAATTCAATATGAAGATGACATCATCGAAATATTGATTGCCTCTGTATTGTTCGTCCATAACAATTAAATATTTCATAAATAAGATGCATGTCAGTCAATTCTATTCAAGTATATCCATAATGATAAATGAATCACATACAACTTATCAAGATACACTGAAGACCTCTACTCTTAATTAAAAGTTTGAATATGACAGAAGATTAAAATGAAATATCATAGAGAAAAATATCATTAACATAAATAATGTTTAAAATCCTTTATTTCCCTTCACACTTTGTTAGTATTTTCTTCAAGTGTGCAATATATAAAACTCGCGAATTTTTATTATTCTTACATCAAAGCAATCTGCAATTCATTCTTTTGATATTATCTAACATTGGATACATGTATATATTATATCTATGTATATATTAACATCTAATGTTGTTAAAAAAGTTCGTAAGAGAAATCGCCCTAAAAATAAAATTGCATTGTGTTTTAGCAAGTCGAAAAATTTCGTACAATTTTATACCATCCTGCGTGCTGCAGAATTCTCGCAGATGAGGCCCGAATGAAACGAAAGGTCGGCCACGGCGACTCGATACATTATATACAGTGATGGCCATTTCTCGTGCCTTAAGGTCATGAGCTCAAGAAGGCGTGTTTCGAGAGGAAGAACGTGGTGTGCAGTTCGCAGGAAATCGATAATCGGACCGTTTGACCGAGCAACGTCGTTCCCAAAGATGATATTAAGCAATCCCATCACGCACGTCGCGGGCCATTATTCCACGAGATGAGTGATTACAGTCTAGTCGGCCGCTCTTCCCGGAATACGACAAGCTCATAGACACGCTCACTCTTCCAAAACGGGATTGTGTAGCGATACGCCGAGGCATTTCTCTCCGGATTCACACGTTTGCTTCAAGTTTGATTCTTGACATATAACAAATCACTGTTTCTAGCGGGATATATAATATGCATAAAATCTCAAGTTGAGTCCTCTATTCACTCTTTCTCTTAGCAATCATTTTTTTTCTTGACTTTAGAATGGATGTTTAATTTCTTTCCTTCTTTCGGTCCCTTTGTAAATGTAATAGATTTCTCTAAGCACTTTTCTAAATATTCTATCAAATATATTGATTTGATCTCTTCCCAAATAAAGATAGTCTTCTCAGCTTTAAAAAATAATATATATAAAACCACGTTAGTTATTTCATTTAAAAGCAATCGTGATCAAATTTGATAAAATTATATAGAAGCAAATTTTTTCTTTTATCGAACAAGCATAGAAAATTATTCATAATGATAGAAAATTATCCCTAATGATACACATATATTTGCGATATGAAATTAAGTCTCGCGTCCTTAAAAATGCGAATTCAACATGCTCAGAGGTAACTTGCACAACGTGCATATCTGCGATGAAAGAGACGGGGCCCGGCCCTTTTCGGTCCGGACTCCGAATATAACGCCAACCCCGCCGGGGCCCAGTCGATGTGTGATATATCGGCTCGTAAAAATCCGCGGGAATAAAATATCTCCGGAGGATCTCAGAGGTCGAAAGGTCATCGTCGCCGAAAGGGGGCCCCTTGCCGGGGTACAACGCATTTATGGGTGACCAGGTACACGTACGCGATGGTCCAGAACGCACGCGCGTGTAGGTGCGAACATTGTTAACAAGTCTCGTATTTTATACACTGCTTCAGAAACAACGAAACGGAGATAGCGGGAAGAGAGACAGAGGGGGCTTCGGAATCCTGAAAGGGGAGGGAGAAAGGGGTCGGAGGCCAGAGGTGCTCCGCTTTGGTATTTGGCCATCTTCCGGAAGACACGCGGAGAGGAGACGTGCAATTAAGTTATCGTAAAAAGCGTATAATCGAGGCGTATTTGATGCCGCGAGTCTGCGCTGCGTGTTCGCGAAAAAATATAAAGACGTTATGAGCGCAACGTGTAATTAAAGTAGTTCGGCGACCTCCCCGAGATCTGGGCGTTGCTTGACATTTTAAAAAGCGTCCGCGCAACAACGTGGAAATAATAATTTGAAGGGTCGTAAATAAGGGTTGCCGTGCTGTCGAGTCGCTTGATCGAACCGAGCGAGCTTTCGCGGAAATTTGGACGGTTATGTGGCGTGAAATGATGTAAAACGAAATTGTTACGAGATGTGCTGTACAAAATGTTATTATATTCAATATAAAAATGTAGCATGTGCTTTTAAATATTTTAAAGAATGAAAGCGATCGTTTTTATAGATTATTATAAATTGATTGGATCTTAAAATCGTACTTCGCAGACGATATTTTGTCGTGATTGTGATGAATGCGACCGCAATATTGGAAATCGACGTCGTATCGATCGACGATCTCTTCAGCTTTGTATGTCAAGACATTGTACAGCTTACGTAATTCTTGATCGATTGAATATCAATTCGAACTATTAGAGGATGATACGAACATTTGCATATAGATGGACCTGTCAATGTAAATAATTGCGGCAATAATGTCCGCGCGCGCGTATCAATCCACACTGCTGCCGATATTTTTAAGAGTGGCGCCGATCGTAAACGATCGGCCGATCGTGCTGCATCCGCAATTGAGAGGATTGAGAACCCTCTTCGGCGGCGATATTTCCAAAGGCTGTTACCCGAGCGGCCATAATTTTAAGCATAAACACTGATTTGGCACGAGCACCGTGTCCGACGCGCCGCGGCTCTCCTGCTCTTTTTTAACTGCCGCGTTATGGAACAATGAAGTCTGTTTACCTTGATTAACTCTTGCGCGAACGAGAGCGAAAAGGGAAGACGGGAGAATCGATTTGCACTTCGAAGAGTGGCAAGATTAAAAAAGAAGCTGCGACGGAATAAATCAAACAAATGAAGCATCGTGCGAAAACCGCCAATGTATATCAAAAAGGCGTGATTGTCGAAAAAAAATACTTCGTAAGTTTATTCCGCGAGATACGTATAATATACTTCAGAAACATATGATTGTGGACAAATTGAAAATTGTCTTCAAGAAAACCGCTCATAAAAACTATCAAACTCTTAGTTACGATAATTATTTAGCATTGAAAATTAAAGATAAATTAAAATTAAAATTAAATTAAATTAAAATTAAATTTTGTAAGATATATTTAACCCTGAAAAATCTTACAACGGAGACAACGACAATCAAACTTTAATATTCACAGACTTGTATCATTGTTTCATATTATAGCTAGCATTTTGAAAGTGCAGACCGTATATTCGCAGACACGCTCGTCTTTTCCTGATAATTCATCGGAAACTCGTGAGGTCTCAAATGACCATTATATCGAGCGGGCGTATAATTGCGTATCGGGCGTCACTCCGAAATATCGACAGAGTACGGAACTCCTTTACTTTCGCCTCTCTATCCTGGAAAACCGATCCGGGAAGAGGGAGAAGAGAGGACGAGACAACCGACGATCTTGCCCGATTCGCCAAACTTCTGACCGCGAAAGGAGGAAAGGATCCGCGGCACTTACCCGGTCGGTTCTCTTTATTTTGCCCAAGTGCTTCCGGATATTCCCCGCACGTGGGGAGCTCGGTCAGGAGGTTAGATTAAGGAGCGGCAGAAACCTCTCTCGCGCGCGCAACCCTCTCCCCGTCTCCTTCCCACCCTTCCTAACCATCCGCTTCTATTTCGTTCCACCCTTCGATGGTGGGTGGAGAGCAAAAGGGTTTCGCCCGGCAGACGAAGCAAACGAGTTCGGTTCTGCCCGGTGTACTCTGGTTCGGAGCAAAGGGGTCGGTAGGTGGAAAGTAGGAGGAGGTGGAGGAAGAGACGCGCGGAAGGGGGGAGGGGAGGAGGCAGGGGGTCGAAAGGGGATCGCTGCCTCCTGCACACTGCCCCCGGGGGCGGCGTATTGATCCGGAGGCGGCGGCGGTCATCCGGCCGCTAATTAAATGCCAATCGCCAACCCATCCCCTACCCCTCTCGCCACCCTTCGTGCTCACGTTTCACTGCCCCTCCCTCCCACCCCTTTCCGTCCACCGTCTCTCGTCCTCCACCGCCTCCTGCCGCCGCCGACGTCCCTTCTACGCTCAATTCGCCCTCTACTTGCTGGTGCGCACCCGGGTCTCCGGCGAACCGCCCCCTTTGAATCACCACGCTCGCGACCGCCATACACACCGTGATATCGTCATATCCTGTGTGAACTACCGCTCTCCCCCTTTCTCCCGCTTCCGTCTCCCCGTCCCCTTCTCGCTGATCCCCCCGCGGCCACCACGCGCGCGTTGTTTCATCGCTGGTGATCGTGGTATGCGACGCGGGTAACCTTTATTATGCCGCGCCGTCAGTGCGCATCGCTTTACACGCGCGAGTCGATTCCACGCGATTACACGCGGGGGAAAATGCACGAGAAAGAGAGAACGGTCTTTCCTGTTTATAAAATATTTCACGAGGTTCCTATCAAAATTCTTCGAGTCTATCGTGCAATCTTCCAGTTTTCGTTGCAACAAATTTTTCATCTGACTTTTATTCGGGAAAATTTTAAACTTATTCTATTTTATATCGAATAAAGTAAGATTATGGGTATAAGCTTTTTTTTTTAAATATGTTGCTACAAGTTCTTATGATTTATAAGTTTACCTAATGACATATAAGGCAACATACTTGATTATAAATCAATCTTTTTATAATTAATCTATAATCTCATCGCCATAATTCCTGAAATTACTTTCTAAAAGACAGTTTAAGGATGAGAGAATTGACATTTATAAATGACTATTTTTGTGTGTAAGATCTTATAGATTCAATATATCTCTCGAACAAAAGAATATCGATTGTGTCTATAAAGTGTGTTTCAGCATCGGGTCTAGAAGAAGTCACCCCCTTCACGACAGGCGAAGAAAGGTCGGTTGATTGACTTCCCACGAGACTCCACTTTTGGAAGACTACAGCTGATCCCTCTCGGCTATCTCGACTTACTCACTCATCTGCCATTTTTTTTTCTTTCTTTCTGTCTCGAGCTTTCCCTTATCCTATGGAATCCACCGAACTATTCCCGCACGTGACCAGCTTACTTTGTTACCAACTTCTCAAAGCGTTCGGTTAAGCACAAGCGGAATCTTGACTCAAGTATGCCCGATATCGTGATTACGCCATCTTAACTACGTACACGTATACGAGATTCTAAGTGTGTATATATGTATATTTCTAATCAATTATCATTTTTACAGATCTTGAGAGTTATATATTGTGTGCGTATGTATTTATATATATATATATATATATATCATGTACACATGTAAAATAATATTTCGTATATCTTATCCTATTATTTTCTACACTAAACGTCATATGTATTCTATACATATATAATAATATAAGTAAACGATATAAATCGCGAATAAAATCTTATTGTTATTGCATATTTATGCGCAATTAATTTCTAAATCATATATAAATAAAAGTTATTATACCTAATAATTGCTGAATTAATGTTTGATTCAAAAATAAAAACGATTATAGCGAACAAAACGAAATCGAATCAACGCGAACGAGAGGTTCAAACTCCGGAAATGTGTGTCGATTTCGCAAAAATGGCATAGGGTACTCGTGCACTTTACATTAAATCGCCAGCAACCGACTTTTTCAGAACCACGCTCCCATTGGTGGTGGAGTAGCCGTTCTTTATTCGAAGCGGTGTTAATTGGCGCGGAAGTAATTAAGAGATGGCCACCCTTCTCCCCTCCTCCCTTTCGCTCTGTCCCGCTTCTTCTCCTTCTTCTCCTTTTCCTCGCCCCTCATCGCGAACCGCGCCGTCCCACCTCCATTCTGGCTAACGAGCGAACGTTGCTCTGGGAGATGGCAGCGTCGTGATTAATAACAAGGTCCTCTCCAAACCTTGGCGTGCAGCCTCGACGTCGAAAGGTTGTAGGTGAAATTCCTGTCGGCGCAAGCGAGCGAGAAAGCGACCGATGGCGCGTATATCGGCGAGTACGAGAAAGGCCGCGATTTTTTTTCTCTCTCCCTCTAGCTCGTGCTCTTTCCCTCTCACTCGTTCTTGCTGGCGCGCGAAACGCGCTTGTTCCCAACATCCGTTGCCGTATGGACCGCCAAGTAATCTGCTCATCGATCACCCTCCAGTTAACGTGTCCGCACATAACCCCGGGACGCGCGTGTTGTTCATGCGAGACCAAACGATCGCGCCGCTTTGTTTCTACCGTTCTCATTGCGATTTTAACTGTCGCGTGTAAAAAAAGCAGCTTCGGAGATATTAAGGCTATATAATAGTAGCGATTTTCTTATTTTTTAACACTTGCGCTCTAATGTAAGATAATTCGAACATATGTTGTTGATGAGTCAGTTTCTCTATTCTTCATATATATTTTTAAATCTATTTAATTTAGCTTAAAAGAGAGAATTAGAAGCTGAGAAAAAGATTCGCTCAAAGTCGAGAAATGTTTCGAATGTCTTTACCATCGGTTTAACTATCGTCGAGTATACATGTACATTCATACCTCATCGATCATCTTCAAATTAGCATGGTTAGGCGAGTCATGATGAAGAAACAAAAATGTCGACGTGTGTCGCGCTTACAAATACCACTTCTGCAATCGTGAACTTGCTAGTAATCCATAGCGAGTGATGATTTATCAGCAAGCAGAACACATTTCTCATGTGAGAGCGATTGGAAAACGACTTCCGTAGGAATATATGGAAACAATTAGTGCGACATATATAAATAAGAAATATTAAAAATCGAGTAAAAATCAATTCTCGACCGTAGTTATTTTCCAAAAATTTGATAAACTATTAATTTTTTCGAAATGTACAAGTAATAAATTAATAAAAACGTATTCGATTATAAATCCAAATGACGTAAAAAATATAATAAAAAAGATAATAACATTTGATGTTGTAAAAAATCAAATTAATTCGGAGATTTACTGGCATATATTAATCAAAATTTCATTTTGATACTAAGAGAAACTATTTTCATAAGGTACCTCAATAGCTAACCAAATTATCTGGTAAGACCAGGTTCGTGTTAATCACGTTACGGTTTCGAAATCCCGAAAAAAACCGGTGCGTTTATACGAAAGAGATGAAGAGAAGAGAAGAGAAGAAGAAGGGAAGGACGATAGCTTTCCAGACTATCAGTCTGTTCTTCAACAAGGCATATCAATCTCCGCGACGATATATCCGAGTCGGCATCGTCCGTAAGGATTATCGTGGCTCGTCATTAGAGATCCGTGGAGGTCACACCTGGCGCCCCCAGCTACGACCCTGACGTAGATAAGGTGGAGGTAAGGCTAATGGCCCGGCAGATGCGAATCATCGTCCATTCTTCCCGAATCTTCATAAATATCCGATCGATATACGATATTTGTAACTGTGTGTATGTGTGTGCACGAACGTATCGGGATTTGTGTATGTGCGTGCCCACGCCCTAAACGTTCGCGATGCAGACCCGTCCAGACAAAGTTAACCCGTCCTGAGATCTTATTCTCGATGTTGATACTCAAACCGGCCCGCAGGAATTCCCCGTTTACATCGAATAGAGCAGACCCGCTTTTCGGAGATATCATAGACCGCGTAAATCGCGCTCGCGCAAATCCTTGTGTAGCGAAGTCGTTATTCCCTCGGGTCAGTGTTCAGAACGATGCGCAAAGATTGGAGTTTAATGCTAATTTTTGAAATTATCAATCCAAATCGTCAATGAAAAATTTAAAAAAATAAAACATGAATAAATTTATTACATGTCATCATTGAAATTATTATGCAGTATAAGTTGAAGAAGAATTCTGACTAATTTTTGGAGAAATTTCTTATTTAAAAAAAAATTTTAAACTATAAAACAACTTTTATGAAAAGAAATAAAAATAAAAAAAATATATGAGTATTAATCAAGGGAAATTTTTATGTTTATTCCCATTTTATAAAAGAACTGTATGATTAGGCAATCAGCGAGCAGCGACGTTAAAATCGGGACCGCATGCTCTTTCGCGAATCACATGCTTTTTCAATTTTTCGCATTGCTCGGTTAACCAGGTCAGGTGGCAACGGATTACGGCGAAAATATGGCGGAACTTGGGAAACGAGACGATTAGCCCCGGCGCAGTAAAAAGACTTGTTGAGGTAACGGCGTAATTCGGTGCGGCTTATCGACGCGGGGCTTACAAAATGGCTCTGTGTTGTGTTGTAGAGGCAAGTAGGTAGGTAGGTAGGTAGGTGGATAGACGTAAGACGTTTCTCCCTGAGGCGATTCTCCACGATCGAAGTCACTTGCACGCAACAGGCGAGAAAGGAAGCGGCTAGTCCAAGAGGAAGTAGCTCGCCTGGCTCGCTGGCGTGGCGTTGCCGAGTGAAAACAAGAAGCGGAGAGAAAAGTTCGGGTCCGGATAGAATGTGCCATTATCAGCCGCTGCTGATCGTGCATTATCATCGGTTAACCGTAATTGATCATTTAGCTGTCGGCTTAATTGACGCCGCCACGTATACAGGGATCCAAGCCCATGGAGGCGCGCGCTCGTGTTCCTCTTCTTTCGGCCCCCGACTCTTCCTGATTAATAAAGCGACGTCAAAGTACGTAAATCGATTTATGGACGCGGCGAAACAAAACGAGCGCGATAAACGCATCTATCGATTATCGCGAATTTGCTTCGAGGGCGAGCGAGCGATGTGTACATTACGAATAATTATCGTGTTAAATGCCGCATTAAAGCCCGCACACGCGTCCCACGAGAACTATAAAGCGCTACACGAGGTCTATTAAAGCGAGATATTGCCGCGATGATTTAAGTTCGCGGCGGTGATGATCAGGATTCTTCGGAAAGTCGCGTATCGAGCGCGATTTTCTCGCGTGTGTTTTATTTCCGATCATCTCCAGCTACGAGGGGGAATTAATAACTCTCTACAAAGCATATATTAAGCAAAAGTAGAGACTTTTTAACGTTTACTTTACTTCACGAAGGCATTTTCCAACTAGTTGTATTGCGTACAAGGTATTAATAATACAAGCTTCTCGATACCATTTACGTTGCTCAAACCGTTGTTCACAGAAACGTCGCCGATCGATCGAAAAGATCTCTTTCGCGCAATTACCCGTCTCTTCGTCCTCAACGGCGCGTCATTGAATATGTATATCGGGAAGTGCATTGGCCTTGGAGCGCCGCCAATAGATTAATAGCCGCGGAATGATGCTCGAGATTTCGCCGGTATATATCGCATTACGGGAAATGACGCGACGAAAATCGTCGAATGACTTCGCGAACGGTAGAACGCATTCGAAGGGACGAACGAACCGGAGGAAGGGTCGGGGAGGAAGGCAGGAACGAAGGGGGCTACAAGGAGGATTCGAACGGTATCGTATAATCACCCTTGCCTTCTTTCTTTTTCGTCCATCCTCTTCTTTCTCTCTCTCTCTCTCTCTCTCTCTCTTTTTCTCTCTCCGATTCTCGATATCTCTCTGGACCTCACGTGTTTCTTTATCTAACGATTGTGGGACAACAATCAACATCTTCAGGGAGGAATGACTGACGTAATTGTGATTGAACATAAGATGAGTACGTATATTGCCTTTAGTTTCTTCAATTATTCTGTTTTATTTGAATTTTGTGTTGTCTTCATATCATTAGATTTCATTGTTCATTCTTATTTCAATTTTAATGCAAATAATTTGTTAATATTTATAGTACAATAATATTGGCTTTACGTGTATTAGCTCGTCAAAGCAATGGATATTCTTCGAGTCAATTCATGAAATTGACGTTGATCTCTCGTTTCTATTTTTTCCTCCATTCCTTTCCCCTTGCGTGACCACTTCTTCTCACATACTACGCTTTTTCGTGGCAATGACGAACAAAGCGGTTCCTTATTGAACAGATTGTATTTCACACAAACGAAGTAACTACACTCCTATTTTTTCCATCGAATAATCGTAACAAATCTCATAATCGCGCCGCTTCACGGTGACATCATCGCTAGTACAAGCATACTAAAAATATGTACGTCTTTCGTTAATGATGATCTTGTCCATGATGACTAGTCATTATTCGTATACGTCAAAAACCTGTCACACAATCGTTTACTAGATCCGAACGTTATACCTGCGATATAAAGGCTATATTATGGGTGATATCAGCGAATGGACAAAGCCTGAGATCGACTCTCATCGTACAAGCGCGAGAAAGAGAGAGAGAATACAGAGGGAAGAGGGGAGACAGGACAGGCGAATCCTCTTCTTCCTTCCTTCCTTCCTTTCTTCCTTCCGCTCTTGATCGTCGCCGATTCACCCTTACAGCGGATGCTTACGAAGCAGACGTCAAAACATTCGTGAAATATGAGGGTACAGCACGCGGAAGATCGATTCGTCGGCACCCTCGTGGATGAAGAGACGAGCGCTCGCCGCGCCGCGGTGAGGCTCGCATTGTTAAAAGCCCGTAATAGATTATGCATTAAACGCGGCGTAGAATAGGAGAGATAGCGTAACAATGAATCAGCCACTTCTCGTTCCCTCGGGGACGCCGCCACCGCCGCACGTCATCCTTCGATCCCGTGAAATCATTATTATCCGGGGAGAGCGCGACGCGCAACTTCGCGATCGGAGGACGAGCGTCACGCTCGACGTCTAAAGCCCAGTACATACCCACGTACAACGTCGAAAGACAACAAAGGGTCGGATTGTGCGCGGATAATGTTATTCGTTCACACTTATACTTGTGTATATTCAATATTAAGACGTTGGATTCGAAGACAACACTCTTTCCACAAATAAAGTGAGTGGTTTTATAAAAAAGCTCTGTGCGAGACTCGTTACATTTTGACTCTTGTAGAATATGTTTTGATCTAGAGACTTTTGTTTGGTATTCTACATTTTAAGCGAAAGCAGATAGACATTGTCCGGATAGAATATTTATTCGTTAAAGTACACAACTTCAAATATATCGACCGCATATGGGAAATATAGGTGTGTACTAAGCTTAAAAGGTCGATTATAATACCAAAGGAGGGCATCCTTAGTTGATTTGCAACGCGAACCACCGCCCTCGTAATTCTGGCGATATATATTTTGACGTTTAAGATATTCATTCATGTAAATTCAGTTTCGCAAGGTAAATTGTCGCTTGGAAAGGTATATCATGCATTACACCGAATGTGATGATTATATGTAACATATTACATGACGTATATTATGTACATCCTATATATTACGTATATAAAAATATTACATAATATTATAAAAGATTTTACTTTACAACTCAATAAAAGAATACGAGGTTGAAATGCAAGTATATTGTATCAAAATCGATAAGAATATCTGAAAATAATTTGTCATAATAAAATTGAAATAATAAAATATTTGAAATAATAAAATAAAGAAATATTTATAAATATCTAGTTTAAAAGTTATATGTTTCGAAAATTTAAAAAAAAGGCTTGTCAGAGAATTGATATATTACATAAATAAATATCTAGTTTAAAAGTTATATGTTTCGAAAATTTAAAAATAAGGCTTGTCAGAGAATTGATATATTACATAAAAAATATATAATTTTATAACAGAACTTTTTATTCCACTCTTTTAATTTTTTCGTTCAATATTTTCAAATTATCGCTTCGTTCTTCTATAAAGCCCACATCATTACTGTTTCTCTCTCTCTCTCTTTCTCTCTTTCCAAGCAACAATCAAGACATTCCTGCATGCAAAATATTTCGCGAGGTTACGCTTCCAGAGTCTCCATCCCGCGAGCGATCATTCCGCTAGTAAGTGCGATGCAAAAACTTTATTGCCGCGAAACAAGAAAAGCCACGGCGGTCAATGACCGATCTTGTAACAGCGGTCGACGCGTCCATCGTCCAGGCGTTTACGGAAACGATGTGCGTACTACAGTAGCTTCTCTATATAATTTGGCTGCGCAATCTTATGAGATCCAAAATAGAACCAAAATTTTTATATATCGCACATTACATAAAAAAAAAGACACAACTCAAAATTTAGCTATTTCGAATTAATATCATGGAAGTGCATAAGGTTCAATTCAATTAAATGGAAAAAATGACATATTCATAATTCAAATTTTTATCACTTGAAAAAATATTTTGTATCGGCTTGGTAACAAAAATGTAAAACTCTTTTGATATGAAATTTCTATGGAATAATATACATATAACTACCTTCAAAGTGTTAAAATTATTTTTTTAACCAATAATCTTTGCATTTTGTTAGAATTATAAGTATGCAATTTTTTTTGTATTTCTACTTTTCTGGAAAATTGTTCAAAATTTGTTTTTTATATGATGTACAATATATTTTACAGTAAAAAAAGAAAAATAAAATAAAGAAATCAAATTAAAAAGCTATAATTTTCAAAAATTAAAAATTTTTCTGAAATTCTTGTTTCTCTTCTAAAAAGCAATAAATTTCACAATAATCAGAGATGGTAACTTTTCAAAGATTCTCAATGTAATATTAGGGACCAGTGATGCAGAGAGCGTTCGTCCATGAATTTCTCTACCAAACCTCGATGCGAGAAATCTCATTTCTCCGGTCCAGACACGGCCAGAGTCAAATGTCGGATGAATTACCGGCCATTTCGTCGTCGAGCGGATCGCGCGCAAAAATAATGCATGTAATCTGCTCCATAAACCCGTTTGACCTCTCGTCCCCGGGTATAATGTCTAACCCTAGCATTACCAAAATCTTCTCGGCGGAAACCGTAGGTAGGCGCGGAGGATAGGGGACGAGATACGGTGATACGCAGACGAAGAAAACAAGAGAAAGAGAGAGAAAGAGCAAGCTAAAGCAAGACGGGAAGAATAAAGATGGATTAGGGGCAGGAGGGAGAGGAAGGGAAGAAGAGAGGAAGGCCGGAGACGAACTGCCGCGCGATTACGAGGATTACGGCAAGGCGACGTGACTCCATATGTGAGACATTACGCGAACGTGTAATTTCACTATTACGGCTAATCTGTTGACATTAGAGAACAGTCCGCCAAATTGTTGGGTCCCCGAATCGGGGCGCTCGCTCGCGCGCGCAGATTCGCCGCTCATCTCTCGCCAGGCATTATGTTAAACAGTTTAAACTATTCTAAACGTGGCTGGGAAACGACCACCGACGTTAGTCGCGACGACGATTATTCTAATCGTGTCTCTCTCGCGAGCCGCTTCTAATAATCTGGTGTCTTTAAGGGGCGGCGATTCGCCGCAATTCGAGAGACTCCTAATCGCTTCGGGCGTTTTTCGTCGCGACGATCGATTCGCGAGTGAAACCGATCTTTAAGATTCACACTCGTTCGCAAAATTCATCGAAACGATATTAATATCGCTTAAAAATTGGTAGAAAAAATCGGAGAAATTAAAAATATATATTTATTCGACTCTCGTTCTTCAATTAATTTTATTCACAATGACTGCCTTTCTATGAAGCATAATGCGAACCATATTTCCACGTCGTTAAGAAACACTTGATTAATCGCCGCTTATTGCAATTGCAAAAAGCAATTAATCGATTTCTTTTCGCAAAATATGTGCGCGATTCGCGATCGATAACAGCTCGGATACGTCCACGATAAGTGTTTCTCTTCTCCTGAGAGCGGAGAAAGCCGCTTTCCCCAGGCGAGAAAAACATCTAGTCCTTGGCATTTTCGCGGGCTTGCGCGGTCATCAATCAACGACGAGTCGACGCGATTTTTGACAATCTCCGGCGCGTCAACGGCTCGTTTTGTTCCCCCGCTTCCACGCACATAATCGCATGTATACACGCACGATGGATTAACTCAGGTGCGGCTCTCGTCTACGGGGAAGCCAGTTACATTAAGAGCGTATTCATCGCAGATCCGGGAATATATAGGGTGTCTCCGATTAATCAGACCTCTCAATATCAGTTGGCTAAATAAATGAAATAATTTGCAGTTATTTATTTTGGCACTCTGTAAAAAATTACATAGCAATTATTTAAAATACTAATTAACTTTTTTACGCGGTGATCAATAATTATTAAAGTGAAACGTTCCATACGAAATGTTGCAATGTTTTTTATGAATATATTTATACTATTTTATTATTCGCAAAATACTATCTTCTTAATTCCTAAATATATGAAATCTGATCAAATTGCACTCCAAGTTGTAATATTCTTGTTTATGCATCATTTCGCCTGTAAAAAAAATATAATTTAACATATGATTCAGAGTCAAGAGCACGTTTGTATGAAAATATATCGCGACTGCTAAAGTATTCAATGTCGAAAATTGAAAACTGATGGCTTTGTGTCAGATCTTCGACAAGGAATAATCGTTCAACACACGTTCAAGGATCTATGCGCCTCGAGGGGAACGCGATTGGTCAGGGACACCCTGTATTGTCAACCGGGCGACCGTTTTCATCCAGTCCCGTTGAAACTTTTCAAGGGGTTTTAATTGCGCGAAGGTCGTGCTCTTCAATCGTATCCGATGACTGTCGACAATCGGCGCGACAGCTCGAGCGTCGATAGCGATGGCGGAACGACAAGGATGACGTAATGAGTCGACAACGGATCCACGAGGACGTGATCGTCAGCTTGAGTATTGTCCGATTCGTCGATGATCCACGACATGGTCGTTTCGAAATGTCAAACCGCTGATGGCCCCTTTGCCTTAAGATCTGTTTACACGACGCGATTTTTAGACATTCTATAAGTCCGCATCGTAATCTACGTACGGATTATTGATTCAAGAGAAGAAGATAATTGTGAACGAATAAACAAATACGAAAAAAGAAATAAAATTACCTTCGAAACAATCTTTCATCGCTTTTTAAACTAATTGCGATATATTCCTTTAGATAGAAATTAATACATTTTTAATCTAGTGCTATAGCGTAAAAGATAAATTTGTTAAATAAATTATTCAATAAATTTACCCAATAAGTTATAATTATTTATAAATTTGTTCAATAAATTACGGTAGTAATTAACTTTTTGCATTGTTCCTGCTTCCATAATTGCTCGCGCTTTCAATCTAAATCATTTTTCTCCGGCTCGATTTTACGTTACATTCACGTAACGCTTATCGCGTTTACTTCATCCTGTTACAAGCAACCTTCGATTTGCGCACCCCTCATGTGGCGAAGTATAAAAAATTCTGTTAACTTCCTGGCAATTTGCAACCGATGATTAAAAATGAGTAACGGCCGTCGCGCGCTGCAATTTTTACGCACCTTCCACGAGCGCAGGCCATAATTCCTCGCGATTACGCGCGCATTCGGAAACACGACTGGCGGTGAAACGCGCCGCGATCGGCCGATCATCGATTAGTAGATGCGCGCGACAAACGCGCGCTACTCTCACGCATAATGAAGCGTAGTTCCGTCTTTCTCCCGCCTGAAAACTCCAAATTACCACGTTTTACCTGCTTGACACCACCACCTCGTAAATTATACCCGATTATACGCGAGCGACCATGATTATCGATGGCCGGGACTCGTGTGCCCTCTCTTAACTTTATACGACGTACGTTTTCCACTCTTGCACGCATACGCAATACGATCGGTGTTCCGCCTCACCGCGCCGGTAGCGAGACGTGTCATTAGCGGATGAGCCGCATCGCGCAACTGCTATGATGATCGATGATCGCACGGATAAAGGGACACCAGCGACACCGGGGAGAACCCGCGGCGATTTTCCGCTCGCGGAAGCTCGCGGCGGAAAGCAACTCCGTCGCTCGTTTACGCCGCCGCCGCCACCGGCGATCTCTCTCTCGTTCGGGTTATCGGTTATCAATTATCCGATCGTTAAGCTAAGTGCTCGCCGTTACCGGCAACACGGTGTGTCCTCGATGATTCTGTCGTTAAGTCGAGTGACTCGGGCGAGTGTATAACGGTGATATCTCGGCATCTCGTAACCATCGGTCTCGCGAACGCGCGCTAAAGGGAACAGGTTTGCGCGTCATTAATCCGACGATCGATGAGACGTATCCTTTGCAAATGCGCTCTCGCGAGTCGAGTGCCTCGGAGAAGAGGTGCCGCGCGCGCGAGTAACGTCTTCTCGAGAGAAGACGTTACTCGCGCACTCGGCATTACGATTGATTGCTATCGCGATTGAGAATCCTTCGGTTAAGTGGACGCGACGGCTACTTCTCGATCTCTCGCGCGTTTAATCGGTTGTCGATGAAGAGATGTCACGCGACTGTTTGCCTATGATGTTGCGTTTGACGAGACGAAAACGGAGAGTAACATTCCTGATTAATTAATTTTAAGTCGGTCGATACATACGCGTGTAAGATTACACGTACGTGCGATTCAAGAGAACGAGATGAAGTAGCAAGACCGTCAATGTCGACGGATACACAAATTACAGGCGATTTCTGCTACGCCATCTCACGAAATCGTCGTCCTCGAAGGTGACAAGCCGACCCCCGATCGTTTCCTCTCTTTTTTATTCCTCCAGTAGATACGACAACCAATGGCGTCCATTGGCATATACTTTGGACTGACCCACCCAAAATATTTCAAATTTTCGTTATTATTCACATATACATCAGCTGATAAAATACACACCCAGCAATTTCAATTTTGATTACTCAATTCCCTCTCGCAACGGGATTATTTAAATACATTTTATATTTCATACATTTTTTTGCACATGAGCAATTTTGGAAATTTTATTTTCCGCGATAACGCAATCGCGAATCGGATCATTTCTATCTCGTTCAGATTCGACGCTGCGGAAGTTAATTGCGGCCGTCGCCTCTGTGTGGTCAACGTTTTACATCGGCGATGGAGCGGTAGCTTTTTATTCTGGTTAGTTTCGCGACGATCGCAAAACAAGGTTCTCGCCAGCCAAAAATAACCCCCCCACGTTCTACGCCGTTGCGAGCAAGGTGCGGAGAATAGACAGTGCGAGGAGAGTGTGAAGTGTGAAGACGGTTAGGGACTCGTTAGCTCGAATGATAAGTCGGAGCAATTTCACAGCTTGAAGCGCCGACAAAGCGAGGACGAACAGATGCCACAGGAGAGCTTCAAAGAGAGAAAGAGAGAGAGAGGGGGGGGGGGAAGGTTTCTCTCCGGAACCTTATTCTGCGTCATCGTTCGAATGAAAACACTATCAAACCACGATTATGTGCGAGGAAGTTATCGCCAACTCATAATCGTAATTTCTTATTAGCTCTTAAGTCTAATTGCATCACACTTGTGTCGCTTGATAATGTAACTTCCGTGATATTTCCCTTTTTCATCTGATTGTAAGATGGAAGATGTTGTATGGGGGATTCATGTAATGATACATAGATATAATGATACATGGTAGTAAATAGTCCCGATGCCAAATTTCGATCACAAAGTTAATGATGCAATAATAAATGTATTAAATCAAGCTCTTTAATTAAAACTTAATTTTCATACAAACTATAATCAGGACATATGTAATTAAATCGTATGTATAAAATTATTTAATCCGAGCTGATAACTCAATTCGCAACTCGATGCACGCATTAATATAGCTTGTGATAAGAAAGATAAATAAAACAATTTCGCGATATTTATTGCATTAAAAATATTATAATATTTGTTCAGCTACGAAAGAGTATTGCAACTAAAATCTCTCATAGATTAAATGAGGAGGAATTACAATGTTTCTCTTGCGCTTCTTGTAATAAAAAAAAAACCGGAAATGGATATTTGTGCAGCTATTTCCATCGCAAAGCTCGTTGATGTGGACTGGACTAAAATCAGTCGAAAAAATATGCATTTAATATCCGTATAATTTAAATATTGGATATCTCGCGCACGATTCATATTTCATGCGGAAACATTGAGGCATAAATTTTATATTTCGCCGCGAACATTGGAAACATTTTTGCGATTATTGGACGCAAGAAAAATGAAGTATGTAACCCGTCCGGGAAAACTCACAATTTTTAATTATAAGGTAAAAATATATAGTTACTCGAAAAAAATTATTAATTATAAGTAAATATTAGTAAAACGATGTATAATCCGTACAATAAAGTATGCTAGGTCGCACAATGGTCATTGAGATTATTGATTTAAATTATCAAATAAATTACGCGTACAATATAAATTGCGAAATGCAAATGTTGACACATTTCTCGATTGACTAAAATTTAGCTCAATTTTCATTGCTAAAACTATACCATTAATATAATTCTGCGAAGCAGAAATATGTCACGAATGACTCGTTACCATGTGCAAAACGGATTAAAAGTTGTAATACGAACGGGGCGTCGCGAACGAGAGAGATGGCCGATTAAATTCCGATCTACCAAGGGATTTAATCTCATACGCGGGAATACATGAGAACGCCTTCTAACGTCCCGAGGCATGAAGACCCGTTAAAATGATCCTAGAAAAACTGGAAGTGACTCCGAGACCTCCTCGTAATTTCAATGGACGCGTCTTCCGGGAGTTAAAGAGAGATAAAGCTGGCGTGAGAGATGGAGAAAGCTACGTGATACGACGATGCAATGAAAAGAGAAAGAGAAAATCAGGAAAGAGAGAAAGAGAGCGACAGAGAAAGAGATCGAGAGAGGACGGAGTAAAGTGCAGATCGTACTCAGCCTCCGGTTGCCAAGCAACGCGCTAATTAGCCCACCCAGCTCTTTGGAGTGGATACTCGACAGTACTCGGTAACCTCTCTGTCTCCCTCTCTCTCCCTCCCACTCATTCTCCGATTGTCCTTGTCCCTGCAACCGTGTCTCGTCTCGGTCTTTGTCACTCTGCTCTCTCGACAATAGTGACATCGTATCGGTACGATCATTAATATCGCGATGATCAAGTGTCCTGAAATTGATATCGGAAACAAGCGAAATTTACTTCGTTAGCCTTCAGATAAAAGTTCATTGCTCCTTCTCGTTTTGTACATTCCTGAAAAAAACTAATCAAAGTTAGACTAATAAAATTATTTACTTCGCGAAATCGAATTTTCGAAATCGTTGAGCAAAAACGTTGGGTAACAATTTTCCAGTGATAAAAGATAAACAATTTTTAACATCATTAAAATAATGAGACTATGATATTATGATACTCTTAATTAATAATAATATTTTGCAAATATTACGAGATAAAAAATACAAATTTACGAGTATTTTAAACCACACAATTTTCCGTTAAATTAAACCAGCTTTAAAAAAAGATCTGCATAAGATATATATCGAGATACGTTATTCATATAATTATTTTTTTCACAGTTTTTCAAACTTTCTCGACGACATCCGCATAAAAGTCTTGACAAGCTCTCATTGCATAATATGCGTCCGTGAGTGCATGCGTGTCACGGTTCTTTCCGTAATTTCACACATCGCATTTCATCACGCATCACGATTGACAGGATGAATATAGCGTAAGCGTATTTTCACATGGCAATTATGCCACCAAATGGAGACAACTACGCCTTGTAGCGAAAAAAATATTGCGCAAAGAAAACTGTGTGCAAAACATTTTTTATAATAAGAATTTTTTCGCAAATTGCACAAGTTTTTTTTCATATCTCGATTGAAGTTAATGTTTCTCCGAACAAAGACAGAATCAAGCATTGTGCTTTAATGCAAAAGATTCTGCAAGAAAATATCCGATGAAAACTCTTTCTAAAAATACATTCTTGGCAAATGAAACTATCTTCACGTAATGCATATTAATGCGTTCCCTTATGAATATTTTATAACGATTAATTGAAAAAACTAGTGTAATTTATTACAAAAATTATAACGTGCAAATCTTATCCTTGCAATTATATAAATGATATCATGCTATTTAATATTAAAAATTTGTTTGTTAATTTCGATAATGATGAGACTCTGAGGATACTGAAATTTCAAAGATAATCGTAAGATTATTTCTGTAACAGCACCGTAATCACCATTCCCGAAATACATAATTATAAAACAAATAGATTATTAACAATGGAAATCAATGTAAAGATTGTTCTCAAATAATTGATGCCATGACTGGCGGCAAGAAGGGGATGAGAGGAGAATTTGAGTCGTGGCAATAAAGGACGCTGCAGAAACGAAGACGCGAGGAGAGGAGCGTCGGCTAAACCAGGTTAAAGCATCGCCCGAAGACGTACGCGCCCGTCCCGCACCCTCCGTCTTCAGGTACAGGTGCGCCCGCGAGAAGTTAGCTCGTAAAGATGCAAATACTCTCAGGATGGACTCGTCAGCGACTGTCAAAATGCGATTGCGAAAGGGAGCGGCGGCCCTTCGGTCGTGGCGGCCCCCTCGCAGCCTTTCGCGAAAGAATATTGTGTTGCGGTCGGAAGATAAACAATGGACGCGCAGAGCCCTTCGTCGAGCAGGATGGGAAGCGTCGCTCGTCCTTTTCCTCCCTCTTCTCGCCCCCTCCCTGCTGCTGCTGTTGCTGCTGCTGACTTTCCTCGCTCCGCCGACGCCTCGCTCGCATTTTCTGTTTGCTCGACAAATAAACCCTCCTCCTCGAAGAAACCCGCCATCCCTCACCGGAACGTCGCGGTGTGCTCGCGCGTTCCTTTTCCTTCTCCTCTTTTCTTCTCGCCTGATCTCTGCACTCTCTCTCTCTCTCTCGTATTCTGATTGTCGATAGAGGCACCCTTTGACCGGTTTCTCGAGACGAAAACGTCCATCAAGATCTCGAAGGAGGTGTCTTTCACTGTTGTCACGGCGCTCGTTGATACTGCTTCCATAGTCTTAATATGCTGTTTCCAGAGTCGACCGTCTTGGGTGAGCTTTATTTAGGGTTTGCAGGATAAATATAACACCTCCGTAGGACCCTGTGTGGCTTCTTCTACATCATGGATAAATAAATAAATCGACGATTTCTCGAGTTAGGCCGCGCTCTGTCCCGGTCATACTTGAAAAAATGACGACGGGGGACGATCCAAGGACCGAGCTTCTCTCCTTCGCTACCTCGCTCGGTAATCTGCCGGGTCAACGACGATTGTTGTTCTAAGGGCGTAAAACATGACAGGTGCACAATGAACCGTGGTGATGCTGCAGGTGACGGCGGAGGGGCTAACGATGGCATCGTGAAAGTCAGGAATCCTCGTCGACGTCGCAGCCCGCCGCCTCTCGACGATGGCCCCACGATGCGTGAAACGCGAGACAATTTGTGGATCGTCGCGGGAACAAAGATTTTGGAGAACCGCCGATTCATCGCCCGCGCATTGTTATTCTCCAGCATCACGTCGCTGATTCCGACGTGATTGTGATATAATGTGATTCTGATGCGTGTCTCGTCATTCCTACAGGAAGCCTTTCTCACGTGGTCCACTCGTAAGTTTATTCTTCCCTTTGTGTCACTTTACGTGCAACAGCGAGACGATTTTGCATCTTTTGAACTTTCCAAGTCATCCTTCTCTTCTACATGATTTTATTTTATTCGTCAGAAACTTTTGCAATAATCGTTTGAGATTTTTCATAACAATCAATCAATCTTATATTTGCATCTGTTTTGCAAATAATTGCATAGTATTATATTTAAATTCTCTTTTATCGAGCAGAAAATTCCACAATATTACGATCGCGACTTCAAACTCGACTCTCCACGAGACGGAAGGTGGGTGACGTTGTAAAAGCGGCGCGAACCGCCGATGTACGAATGGCTCGCGAACTCCAGGACGCCTTATACGGTACAATGTCGGGCACACGTACGCGACGTATCGCGAATGGCAATGAACGAATGGCAATGATAATTAATCAACTTCAACGCCGCTGTTGTGGCGCCCTTAGCGCGCAGCCGGCGAGCGTAATAACTGCGCGCGGGCTGTGTGTGGTCCATGCTCGTTCCTTTCGTCCTCTCGTGTCCCGACTGCGATACGAATCCTTTGAACACGAGCATTGCACGCTGTCGCGCACGGTCGTTGCCGTTCGTGACGCACACACCTGGTTACGCCAACAATATCGCACGTGGTTTTCGTGAGAAAGTGTTGGGCATCAGGGATCATTTGTTGCACCGCAGACCATATCTTTCACTCATTTATTTTCCTGGCTTGAAAAGATACGACCGTGCAGGTGTTTCATTACTGCGACATCACGACAACGAAACCTTAAAGAGCGTTCTTACATTTGCCGTTACGTAAGAGATTCTTTCTCGAGACAGCGTACAGCTTTAATCTTAACCATTAACTATCCTTCAGAATGTATAAAGACTTCCGTTTTCGTGTTAATGTTTCTCTCATCCGTTGCATAATTTACATTGTGGTCACCGGTAATAAAGTATTTCTCACAAAATTGGATTTTATCCTCCTTTTTTCTATCCTTTCATAACAAATTCAAGTTACATCGCTCCTTGCGGAAGTCTTCAGAAAAATTGCGCCGACGGTTAATCCGTTAATTACGCATCGCTTGGTCGTTCAACCTGAAAACGGCCACTCGGTGGCCTGCTCGTAAATGAGATACTCCGCGCTTTTACGACCGCGTCGATCGCGGGAGAAAAAAGCGAAGGGGAAAAAAAATTCGCCGCGGCAAGAATATTGCCTCTCGCGCGAGTCGCGCAAGCCTAATTTTCAACGCTACCGTCATGCTAATGCGCGCCCGATCGCTCGGGAAGCGAAGTATCGTCGACCCGACGACCTCGGCCGGTTTATTACGTTAAAAATGATACCGCGTCCAGCCGGCATTTACGGCTTTTATCGAACTTTAATCCAGGATAATCGCATAATTGCCCTCGGTCATACACCGAATCCGGAAGCAGCTTCTGTCGAATGCCGAGCCATAATCGCGGCGGGTAATGGGGCAAGTTTTTGTCACCGTCGTTCGTCCCGATGGTGTGTATCATAAGTCTATTTTAAGCTGCAAAGAGAATCTCCAACATATTCGACGCTCTCGCGGCAAAAAGGATGAGTGATATGGCCTGTCAGGACGAAGGCGGGTCGTCACTCGACGACGTTCGACCGAGATGAGCAAGTGAGCTATCTGGACACAAAAGCGTAAATGCACTTGCGTCGCATTAAACGTAAAATATTGAAATAAAAACTGAGGAAGGAGCGAATTTGTTATCCACAAAAGTAAAGATGTATTACTTGAATCGCTGGATTTATAAAGAGCAACATTGTTCAGATTAAAATTGAAATAAAAGAAAAAACACGATTTAAAAGTAGAAGCGATAATTCAGAGTTATACGCTTTAAAGAGGAAAAATTATAAAGCAACTGTCACTAAAAAGCTATAGGCTATTTTTAATAAAATATTAGACAAGAATAAAAATTGAAGAAATTATTGACATAATAGGATATTCTCAACTAAAAAAGATATTAGTTCTTATCATCGTAAAATTGTATATGTATTTTATGATTGAACGAAGAAAATTCTTGTACAAGTCACAAAAATATCGTCGAGTAATTGCAATCGAGCTATATCACCTATCGTTGAAGCGCCTGCAATCTGTATTAATCCCCATACTTGGAACATAACGACGACGATACTAAGGATAATAAATACCATGACGTTATTTCCGCGGCATCGTAATTGGCGCCACCCCATAAAATATGTAATTACAAACGATATATGTAGGACCATCAAGAGCAAAACGGCTCGGTTCCTCATCGACAATATCAGATCGAGAAGAGTAGATGCACTGTCCGAGCGTATAATTGGGTCAACGATGTCCGCGGACGCGCATCTTCGATCGCCGCGTCGCATTAATTCTCCATAAAAAGAAAGAAAATTGAAATAAAAGGCAGATATATGAAACGTGGGATGAGAACGGTCCACGGTAATTCCTACCTGTCCTTTAAGTCCCGTGACTTTGACAGAGAAAGAACCTGATATTACTATAAACATTGTCAACAAAAAAGCAATCTCCGTTCCGTGTCTTTTCTCATATAAAACGCATTTCCCTCTGCCAGATGAGAAAAAGGAACACACCGGATCGTCGAACGTGATTTCGCAACTTATCATCCGCGATCTCCCCATTATTTGTCATTCTACAATTTCATCGTAAGGAGAAATGCCTTAGGTTGATATAAAAATTGCGACAGAAAGAAAACATGCGTGTCGCGCTTGTAAACTCCGCCTCCTCAGCTTCTTCTCGTAAAACGCGTTCTCTCACGTGCGGTGGAAATAAGAAGCACGGCAAATCTTCGTGCTCTCTGGAGGAGGAAAGGGAAAGGGAGAAGAAAGTAATTGCTATTAAACGATCGACGAGTAATCGAGCCGCCGCGCCGACCGATAAACAGGCCGTCTTTACGACAGGAACAATGACGCTGCACCAGCAGCAATCGCGGTGACGCCATCGAAGACACAAGATTCCGAAGTGGTCGGCGAATTCAATTTACGGCGAGGCACGCGGAATGAAAGGTAGAGTACCGTTTCCAAGATGGGCGTCACCACAGACAAGAAATAAGTAAAAGGTGAAGATGACAAGGGGGAAAGAAGGGGGAAAAGGACGTAAATAGACAGTTTTTTTAGCTCAAGAATGAACAGTCGCGATCATTTCGCGCGACTAATAACTGGCATATCACGTGAAACGTGAAACGAAATTGTCGGCGGAATAAACGATTGTCGCTAATTGCACGCGTCTCGGTAAGCTTTAATGAAGCGCGAAGAGATTCGCCTAGTCGGATTCCCTTCTCGTCCTCGTCCTCGTCCTTTCCGTGAGTGCTGACGACCGACGAAGCTTGTTCGAAGTTATTGACACGTAAAGAAGCGCTCGTCTAAGACTCGGGACATGTGCCAATCGATTAACGCAAAACTCAATGCACAATCATCAGCGATGAATAATCGTCGAGCATTGTGTCGTTATTTGCGAATACAACGGCATGAACACTGGACATACAATTGCGACTACAATTCTCATCGATGATTGAATTTAAAGTAAACGCTATCAATCGATTATAACGTCTACGTATTGCATAAGAAAATAAAAAAGCGATATATAAAAGTAACGGAGACACGGGATAAAAAATACACAAGAGAGAAAGAAGACGCAAAAGAAAGACAAGAGATCCGAGAATCACGAGGCATACGTCGCGTCATTTTTAAGAAGCGCCTTCGCATAACGAAGATTCAAAAGCGTAGAACAGATCAAAGGACGAAATAGTGGTAATAAAGAGCGGCACGGTCGACGAATGGGATGCCATTAATAAAGAAGAAGACCGGTGGTCACCCTCGATGGACGGATAACATTCCGCTCCGCGGCCAATCACCGTCCGCACAATACGGTCTTGATTTTTCAATAGGTCTAGCGTACACACGCATACGTGCATCCATCCTTCCGCAGGGTCCTCGCGATACGCGAACACCCGCGTCGCGCGATACCATTTTCAAAGGCGGCGGACCCGCCGCGAGAGAGTCCGCGTCAACGGGCCCTGACGTCGCCCCTAACGTCGGGCCCAATGGTGGAATTTACATGGGTGCAAACGCTTCTCCTTTCACGCCTCGTACGCCGGAATGACAGGCTCGCAATCTGCGCGTCCTCCCACACTACCGCAGGCCTACTCCGACAATCCTTCCACCCTTTCTCCCCCTTCCTGCCCCACCCCTCTCTCATCCGAGACCCTTTTCGCTCGCATCTTCCTTCCTCCTGTCATTTATCCCGGTATGCATCATCGTACGCCGTTTTGCCCGACGGCCACGAGACGCGCCGAAGTAGACAACGATTCTGAAACAATGCACATCTAACGTATAATTTGGTATCTGAATCCTTAAATTTGTGCCTCGCATTCAGCATCGCCGACGTCAAAGGATGACAGCAAAGAGGATGAAGTATTTTCTAATCGGCATGTTTTAAATTTTTCATTCGCGTATACAAGACTCGGAAATATTTGTACAAACTTTGGGAGCTCAAGAAAAGAATGTCATTTACAAAATGTAATTTTTCCTAGAGCCATAGTAATAGGATAATTAATTAAATCAACAAGTTGTTGGATTATACCTCCAAACTCAAGGATTAAATGTAGTCTTTCAATTATAATTTATAAACCAGGCATTTCCAGACATATGTATACATTTTTTTCTTGTTTAGATGTGGAGAACACCCCCAAAAATTCAGGTATTTTAGTCTGCATATTTTATTCGCACAACCTCTCTACAATAGATCATGCCTGCGATCCCCGCGGATTCGTACGTATTCGGGTGACGGGCCCGAAGGAAAATCTTTCAGGGAGAGACGTCGTCGTGTATACCCCCAAATAGCAACCACACTCGTCCTTATCGGTAACGTGACCGGGCGTAATGCACACATCGCGAGTGCAGGTGGTGTGTACGCGGGATCGTATTATCTGAAATGCACAGCTGCCGCTCTCCCACACGGGTCCTCCCGGCGGGCAAAAACAAAACTCCAAAGCGCGATACTACTCGTTCGCTCGCTCGCTCGCTCGCTCGTCGCGTGAGCACACGTGTGGCATGTTAATACACAATAAGAAATTAAGAACGGTCCGCGCGCGTTTAATGCAGCCCGAAAACGCAGGCCGCTGCTGACGCCCGGCCACCATTGCCACCGGATGCAATCGCGCGCGCGGCGAGGGAGGGTTGCCGCGAAACTGTTAAAACTTGCCTGAGAATGGCGCGCCGTTGTTTGCTCGATAAAAAATTGACGCGAAATAATAACGCCCGCAATTTAGATCATTCGCCCGATCCGCGCAACTCGCGCGGTGAATTATTGGTTCTCGACATTTTGCCCTCCGTTAAGGATTCGGTTCATCAGAGATCCTTCCTTCGGTTACGAGCTACCTCTCTCTATCATTTCGCAAAGAAGATATGCCACAAAGATTGGATACTATAAAATTTTGGAGCGTACGTTTTTCGTTTACCTAGAAATCTTCGGCCTCAAACGAGAAAAGGTCTTTCCTTGTACATCGAATGGTCGATTGCTTCCGCAAACATCGCGGAATGGTTAACTACGGACGTCTAGTATGGTAATGGATTAGAGAATGACACCGAAAGATGCCGAGATGTAAAACGACGGCGATGCCGTCAAGGAAATTGTCTCTCTTGAAAGGAGAAAGAAACGGGCGTAGCGAAGGAAAAATCGACGTCGACTCGATAAACAGAAGTTCGTTTAGTGGGTCGAGAGCTACCGATCTGGTCAAACAACCGAGCGGTCGCAACAATAAAGGGGTCCATGGTCGTTTCCGCGGTGCCGGTTTTGGGCAGGAATTTCCGAACGAAAAGCAAAAAAGTGAAAGACGAGAGAGAAAAGAAGAGACGGTGAAAAGGCAAAGCCCGGGAGCCCGAGACACGTTAACGATCGGCCAGGTGTTAATTGGGATGGCGGCCTCGTCGTTTCTGGAGACGACTCTGGACACAAGTATGTTAAAGACTTTCGCAAACACTCGCGTTGGTACCGACGAAAGGAAAAGGTAATACTTTCGATGCGAACATCGATTGAAGATTCGATGATGAAAAAAATCGAATTTTAATTAATAGCGTAATTAATTTTTCAATTTCCACGATTTGATTAAAACTATAAAGTATAAGTTGCTTAGGATAGAAAAAAAATAACAGATGTTTGATAAGCGCAAAAGATTTTTTCAGCAAGGATTTGTTGAGAAAGGTTGTCAAAATTTGAAATTGTTAATTTAATAAGCGTTTCCTCGAATCTAAAAGAATCGTCAAGAATGTTCCTACAATTTTGTTCGCTACATTTTTGTAAAGTCCACTTTGGACTTTTCGCTCTTTCAAAAGAATGTTTTTACGAGCAACGGTACATTTTCCTTAATTTGGCTCTCGTTTTCTAAGTGCAAAGAAGAGGAAGAAGCGAGCGAAGTTGCAACGACAAAAGGAATCATTCGCCACCGACATGAATATTCAAGACGAGTTTTGCATTTATTAAAACAACACGAGGAGACCCTTTATTCCTTGCGTTCGCATAATTACAACGTCTATCCGTATCTCTGTTTTTACGGGCAAATGCATTCTCGTGTTTTCGGACTAAGTAATTTCCCCAAACTTTTTTAACATACTAAGAACATGATAAATTCCGCGTTGACAGTTCCTTACAAAAAAATAATTCATCAAAAAAAAAATATATACACACACACACACACACACACACACACACACACACACACACATATATATATATATATATATATATATATGCATATACATTATTGATAAATTTATCTAAATATAAATTAGAAAGATCAAAGAGAAAATGTTTCGCGAAGTTGTTAACCGTCAAAGTTAAAGCGGATATAATGTAATAGTCCAATAAATAAACGAAACGACTGTTGAATAAAATAAGAGCGTAGACGTAGATTTTCGCGAGAGGAGAATTACCCTTTGCCGTTTTACGACGAAGCAACAGCGGGACTTGGGAAATAATCGCGTTATGGCTCTCTTGCGCTGCCGCGGTTTTAATCTCCGGCAGGACACACCTACATGCAATCGGGCACGAATGCTCGTTCGCTTATGGCACTATGACTCAGAGATCATCGATGCGATTCTAATCTCGATGTTTGTTTTGCCTCTCCGCGCAGCAGGTTTATAGAAATAAATGTTGCACATATACACGCGCGCGCGCTACGCAATATCCACGAAGTTACATGGAAACATAAAAATTCGTACCACAACTTCGTTCCGTTCGTCACACTTGCGCAAAACTTGCAAACATCGCGCACTGCAATGTCTGTTATGCCTGAGAAACCGCAGCCGCTATTAATCTATAGCGTTGCAATATTTATTAATTCGCAAAATATCAAAACTCGAAGGAAAAAATCCTGCGAATAAATTACGCCGAGATTATGATTGAGAATTGTATCCCAGGAGTCGCGATTCTTTGACGAATAGATATTCGTGCGATTCATAATAATGAATAAAAAAAAGTCAGCTGTCAAAATCAGCTGATAATTGAAGAAGACTAAAAAATAAAAGATTAAATGTTTTTTTAACGAACTGACATCAATCTCGCGGAATCTGACTCATCCGATTAATCTATAGTGCAATATTTATTAATTTGAAAAATGTCAAAAAAATACTGAGAATAAATTACATCAGAATTGTGATTGAGAGTTGTATCTCAGAAATCATTGCGGTTCCTCGACCTAAATATTTGTTTCCTGCGAATAATAATGAATAAAAAAATCAGCTGATAATTAAAGAAGACTTTAAAAAATAGAAGATTAATTTCTTTTTACGAAGTTAACGTCTCACACAATCTCGCGGAACTTAATACACCCAATTAATCTATACTATTGCAATATTTATTAATTTGTAAAATGTCAAAAGAATCCTGGGAATAAGTTACGTCGGGATTGATTAAGAAATATCTCAGAATTCATTTCGATTCATAATAATGCATAAAAAATAAGCTTATCATTTGTGATAATTAAAGGAGACTACAAAATAAAAGATGAAATACTTATTTTTGCTTTTACGAAGCTGACGCCAATCTCGCGGAACCGGGCACACCCATCGTGCGCTCGTGCAACGATCCAGGTACATCGCATCCAAGGATTAATAAAGTACGCTTGGGTTTATTGCGCGATTCACTTCGATTCCGCGGTCGTGTTGACGGCTGCGTGTTCCGTGAGAACATCCGCGTCGATCGGGCCGCGGGGACGACGATATCACCGGAGGCTCCCGCGAAACGCCCATAGAACGCGCAACACGCACACGAACGTGACGCGCAAAGGTGCGCGTTGCAGGTAGCCGTGCCGGAGGATCGGTTCTGGTAAGGAACGTATATGACGGCCGATGCCGATGCGGTAATTATCCTCCGTAGGAGTCGTGCGAGCCTGGCCTGACTCGGTTCGAAAGCCGGCCTGCCCAGGTGCGCGAGTGCACCTAATTACGAGCAAGAACACTAAACTGCAATTAACAAGCCTGCCTGGCCGCGCCATTTTGTCTTATTGCCGAGCAACGGCGGGGCTATGATTTTTTATTATTTTCTTTCTTTTTTTTTTTAGTAGTAGGTCCCACGCGGACGTGCCTGCAGCAGCCTCCGTCTCTCGTGGCGCGTATCGACTGACCCCTGTCCCCCGCCTCCTGGATCGGTGGCGCAAGGATGGATCGGCAGGAAATCAAGTGGCCGTCGATGCGTAGGAAACTTCACGGCCGGATCCGTACGTGACGAGAATTTATGGCCGCGAGTTACTTTGTACATACTCGGGCGACTCGTTCCCGGATTATCTCGACGAGAGGGAGGGAGGAGGGGAACGAAATAAGCGCTCGTTAATTCGTAATCGCCGAGGTTTACGTTATTGCCGCGCTAGCTTTTTTTTCCCTGGATCTCTGATTACAGATAACGTTAATTCGCGATCTCGATGGAGGAGATAATTACGCATTATATCGATTCGGTCGATCAAACGAGTTCGACGGGATAAAATGATTTAAAGGACAGATAATAAGGCGATCCGGCTTTTTCAAATGTTGCGCAGAATGCCTGACGCGAAGGCGTATCTAACAATAAGATGTATATATTAATGTTTTATACGCGTTAAATATTTTACTTCATTTCAATTTAGTTTGTGTGCATGAAATCATATCTCACGATTTGCTGGAGCCGAAGATCTGATTTCTCACGAATGTGTATACATATTCGCGCCCATTTCTACGGTAAAAGGCAAATCATGATTACGGCTATTGTTCGGGCGTAAATTTAAAAACGCGAATACGAGATACAGAGCTCTCGTCGTGCCTGTGATGCAGGTGCGAAACACCTAAACATCTTACTCTATCGTAGCAATCGAATAGCATGAGGCCACATCAATTTCCACCCACGAAACTAAAAGGTGATTCGAGATCGCGCGAATAAAGTGCTCATTAAAATCGTTTCTGCGCTTATTATTCGACAATCGCATTGTATTCTCGATGCATTCGCCCTTTTTTCCTTCTACCGTGCTCAAGTCATGATTCGATTAGCCAATAAAAGCCTTTTCCGCAGATGCAAAATGCTGTCTTTTCTTCAATATCATTTCTTTACATAAGTTAAGAGAGATTAAATTAGTAATTTCAAGGGAAAAAATATTTTTATTTTAAATGTGTGTTTTTCTTAAATTTTATTTGCCTCTTAAATACAATGAACACTATTTTTCTTTTCCGATAAATATACTTATTATGTGTTGATAGATTTCGATGGTGAAAACAAAACGAGAGAATCATTGATCTTTTTATTTTTTCCTTTTCTACGACACGACATACGTTTCCAGATGGAGACTCGGAGACGTAATAAGGAAAAGAGATATACATTCCACGATGAAGCATCAGCCATACTAATTACCGGACGTTGTGCCACTTATATCAAGGCTCAAAATCGTAATAATCTCTCTCTTTCTCTATGATGGCACACTCTCGTGTGGCCGAGGTCGTTAAACGATAATCGCGGTAGCCAGATACCTACGCGTGTCTTCGAATAGCTGCCGTCGCCGCGGCTCACCTGAATGAACCGTGAAACGATTATGGGAGACTCGCGACAATACAACGAATGACCAACCGGCATAATCTACTGTCTCAGAAACGGGAGTCGGAAGTCTCAACTCTCAAAGCGCTGGCTGATGTCGAGGCTTTATGATGAAATCACTTATGACTAGTCGGACGAGGTAAGTTGTTAAACCAAATAGATGGACTCTACAGGCTCGGAACGCGCTTTGTTTCTTGACAAAGGAGTAACATTTGATCTTTCTTTTTTTATGAAAAAAAGACAGACTTATATTATATACATTAGATACAATGTAACACTTTTTTGAATCTCAAAATCTCGGAAGAATATTTCATTTAAAGTGAAAGGAGTTCTAAATACATATATATTTAGTCCTAAATATTTGTTGATTTTCAATTTTATCAAATTTAATAAACTCGAGCTGTCAAAAGTAAATTTTCATTAGACGTTAAATTGAATTTCGCTTGATCCATCTATTCGATACTCGTTGTGGAAACGAAACTGTCGTTGGTACGAGATGTTCGTCGCATTTAGTATGCTTGCATTCGACGTCGACCGGCATGGACGATCGACTGCGGTCCACGATCGGCAATTTAGCTCGCCGTCATTATTCTTCGCGCGTCCCTTCGGCAAACGGGACAGAGTCTAATTGCGTCGAGCTGTAGAAAAAAATTTGACGTCGCTCGTTAAGCGTCTCCGGGGCCCGAGGCCCCTCGGATCTCTCATCCCGTCAGGTCGAGCTTGATCGCTCGTAGTACATCTTCGACAGGGTTGAAAATACGCGTTTCCCACGTGTCTCGATAAATCGTTCCTACAATTATCCCTTTTTTTCGTCCCCTAACATTCACATATAGAAAGGTGTCGGCGAATAAAATTGTTTCGACTTGTGACTCGACATAGGTAGAAATTTACGCTAAGAATTACGGATTGATTCAGCTCTATCTGCTCGATAGGAAATGAATTTCGTACTCGAATAAAAAGAGCTAACTACATAGCTGCCGGTATCTTACACGGATTTAACATGATATAGTATGTCTGTTGCTTTCAAACAATTGCCGCAGGAATATTTGTTGAACAGTAGCTAATTACGGCCTGTAACGCGTATGTTCTCTATTAGCATATACGCCCATTCACGCACACGCGTATACGCGCCACGTACCCGTCTCTTTCTCTTTGCAAATCCACTAAACCGTACATGCATATGGTTGCTAGCAATTTATTCTAATATGCGAACTGTCTCGCAAGAATGTCTACACGTTGATTAACTCGTTGAGATGATTGATAAGGTCTCTCGTTAATAATCAAAAAATTCCATTACAAGAAACAGAAAATGTCAACAGCATATGCAATAACGACACGCAAGGACGATTAACAGTGTACATTGTTTTAAACGGCAACGTGGAAACTAGAAATTCGCGATATATTCTGTTCGCGTATTGACCCCATCAGAATCTCATGACCACGAAGCCTCATGGCCGCGTACATTGTACATAATACATAGCGAAAGGTCGCATGTTGTGCGTGCTTTGTCCGATGAATCTGTCCGCGCTAACGAATAGAAGAGCCACGCCCTATGGTGATCGGAAAGATACACCCGCACCGCCGCGTTAAAGACAAACTGCTAAACTGATCCCGCGAGATCTACCGTGAGCAGCCGCAATGGATGTATTAGATCCGTTTGAGACGCGCGAAATGCATCTCGCTCGATTTCGTTCGAACACGCCGAATATTTATTAAATATTGCGATTTTTATGTCATCGTATGTTATTTGCTAATGTTACGCACCTATTAAATCGAAATTAAAAAGTGATACACAATGTTAAGTCAAAGTTTAAAGCCTTCGTAAAATAAGAATTAAAAATTCGTTAAAATCTGATTATATATGTGTAAAATATATATGTACAATAAAATAATCAAAATACAAATAGAGAGACAACAAAAAACTAAGAAATCTTAAGATCTCGCAATTTCTATGAAAGATAGTATATGTAAAAATTATTATTATAGCGTATGTCTATAATAAAAAGCCATTATTATATTTCACAGAATATATTGCGATAAGAAAAATATTTATTAACAGTCAGAAAACCTTCAATCAATCCGATATTCTTTTCCTTACATATATATATATATATATATATATATATATATATATATATATATATATATATATATATATCACATCACAACACCTTGTATGACACTCGCGATTAGACACGAAATGCGTACTTTATTATAATATATTAAAGATTTGTTGACACTCGAAAATTGCACAGCAGAATTTACTCGTCACTCAATGCTATCTCTGTTATTAATAAAGTATATATCCAAATATATAATATAAGTGAATAAATATAGAAAAACTAAAATTAAGAAAACTCATTAAAAAATATTCATAAAATTAAACATCGAAAAATATATCGTTTTTTTTGTCGACTATTTATATAATAAATTTCGGAAATAAATCCTGTAAAAGAATTTTACACGCACAAACGCTAAATTTTTAGTGAGCAACTAATAAATATCAAAATATGTTAAAATATTTACAATATTGTATTTAGCATTTACCAATTAAATGCGTAGCAATATTCCTCGATTCGCAATCAATCGATTCTGCAGATTTGCGACATTTTGCTAAGCGAAATGACAACTTTAGCTTGATACTACGTAGCGAATTGATAAGAAATGAAATATATTTTGAACATATTTTTAATAACAACGACAGCATATATTATACAAGCAGATATAATTGTTGTTTTTATCGCTTCTTTCGATTCTGATTTTAAATGTATATATCATACGAATCACATATTTTGGTCAATATTATCGCAGTGATATTTTCATGTGTCATTTATCACGGAACTCAATCAATCGCACGAGTTGATAATCGCTAATCGTAATAATTATAGCGAATGATCTCTCGGTACCTCTCACGATCGCGTTTCGATAGATACTACGACACACAGTTCGTATTTATGCCTACACAATTAAGCCACGTCGCACGAATGATACCAAGGTGACCCCGTGTGAGCAACAGCATTATACGCCGCGGAACCTCAGCGCCGAATGATGACAATTATTTCGTTGTTGTTCTCTCTCTTTCTCTCTCTATGAAATATATTATAAAGTAATCTAATATATAATATGTATAATATGATGCTTAATCTAATATAATATACTCACGATAGCTATTGATCATATAAGTTTCAAATAATCATCGGAAAGAGCGACAGAGACAATTATTACGTCTTTGTTATTAAAAATATGTTACATAATCGATTGACTGCGAACAGAGCAGTATTGCTACGCATTTGATTAGAAAATACATATCTAGAAACATATATTGATAGTTTTGTTAACTGTACAAAAGACGATATATTTTCCGATATTTAATTTTTAACAAATATTTATCTTTATTTCTTCTATATTTATTTATTTATGTTATAACGCAAACGTATACTTCGTTAATAATAGAGAGAGTAGCCGAATAGTAAGTGAATTCTGCCACGCAATTTCGCATGTCGAACAAATCGTAATTTTGTGCAAACATAGAGTCTCTTTTTATTATATCTTTTATATTGTAATATAATGAAGTGTTTATCGTGTCGGATCTTGGGAGTGTCGTACAAAGTATCGTGCGATTCTCGTATTTTAATAATTAATAAGCGCACAATCGCAATTGACATATTTTCGCAAGTGTCTAGTGAATGCAATAAAGAATTGAAAAAAGGAATAGAAGACAGAATAACTAAGTAAACTATATCTAATATTTGATTTATTTGTTATTTGTAAAAGTGATTGTATTTACATGTATATTATATACACACACACACAGATCAACGTTTTGTACTACACTCCGCAATGTGCACCGTCGTGTGTATCGGTTTAAATTAATTTTTATTGTAATTGCTAGGTAATAGATTTATATGAATGTTATATCAAGAGAATATTATAATGAAATGAAAGAATTAAAGTCTTTTTCTAACGTTTATTAATATGTAAAGATTTCAATGTACAAATTAGTACTTTTTATTATAATTTATAATTGTTTTATATACATTTATATATGTCATATGCATATTAATGAATTTTACTATTTTTAATTTTTAATATTTTAATATTTTTAATTAGTTTTAATATTTAATATTTAATGTATTTGATATATTTTATTATATACATTTATATGTCATAATCATATGCATATTAATGAATTTTAAATTCTGATTTCATAAATACTTAAAACTTCAACAAGATTTAATAAGATCATGTTTTAAGTTCGAGTTATATTGTATCTATATTTTGTGTGTGAAAATTATTATTTTACAATATTCATATAATATTTGAATTTATCAATATTACGATGATAAAAATAAAAAATTCTATTATCGATAAAGCTTTATTAATAACTGGAATTATTAAGTTCAACGATATATCTAGCAGATCTATTGCGGTAGAAAGTATTCCTAGATAGATATTGGAAAGATATTTCGAATTATCGGACAGAAGTTATATTTTGCTTCTAAGCGTCTGTCTACTTTTTATCCGGATGGTGATATATTACAAGTGTTCTCCACGTAGAATGATAATGGGCGTTGAACTTGCATAGGGGTACGATAACGCACTATTATTATTATTATATTTATTATTATTGTTCTTTGTACAGGTACACGCGGCCAAAATTACAGATGTAATCTTCGTTCGCAAATAAAAATGATACAACTATTCCATCATTTTCAAGGACCGAATTGTCAGCAGATTTGCCCTGGAGAGAGGCTGGACGGTATCTCCCGTTAGAATCACTGCAAATCGAAGCTCGCTTATCGATATACCGGTATATCGGCGGTGGATTAAGAAATTAATGCTGGTAAGAGAAGTCGCTAAGTCCATAAGGAAAACTAAGTCATTAGCCGGCTCTATCGTCGACCCCGTTAGAACTCGAATACGCCCAGATCTTTCCTAGCGGCCGCCAGTGCTTTATTACGCTAAATACCATCGATTCGAGAAATGCGAGAGGCAGACGCACTTGATTAAACTCTCGATATAATTCTCAGGTATTGAATCGGTAACGATACGCGCTGACGCGAAGTAGGTTATCATCCACCTATATTTATCCTACGAATGTATATTTATTTTTCCACAGATCAGCAACGGCGATCGTTCGCTCGCTCCGCGGATTAAATTGTCCATAATTTTTCAAGCGAACGCACGACGGCGGAAATATCGAGCAGAAATCCCATCGCTAATTAGCGTTGCTCGTACGGTGTTACCGGGCTTCGCAGAAAGTATCGGTAATCCATGCGACTACGTCAAGCGGCGACCGCTTCTTATCTGATAATTGATATTTAGGCCATTACTCTCGAAAGAGTAACAGGGAGCGGTAGATACGTAATGAGCTTAACTGTACTTAGCAATGAGCGTAACTTTGAAATTATATGACAGATAGTAGTAAAAGCCTAGACGGCTGCTAGTAACTTCCATATGTCCGTAAGAAAATCATTCGTCGTGATTTCGAAGCCGAATACGTGGAGCACAACGGAAGATTATGACAAATTTAATTTTGCACCGAAATGACAAGGATGAATTATTATTTGATATTTAAGGAAATCAGTGTGTACGATTCTGTTGAACGTAGGAATCGCAAGCATGTTGACATTAAAAATTTATAAGCAGCCCGATAAGCAGTGCCTTCCTTCGAGGAAATCTCACGAAGCGGTGGGAAGCAGGAGGAACCGGTCCCTCGTCTGTTTTTTAAGTCGTTGCCGCCCTCTTTCTTATGACAGGCGGCGTCAAGTGGTGGTGTCCCGAAAGCGCAAACGTTTCGATAGCCCAATAAAAGTTTACAAACTCCCGTCCGTGCTCTCCTCGAGCACCATCGATATTCGATGGAATCGACTCGAGGGAAGGAGCTCTCCTCCGAAGAGAAGAGTGCCGGGCATATAAAGAAGCGATAGAGACTTAGAGACCCTCGTTCGCAAAGAAGAGCATACGTGGGACAAATATAAATCGAGACTCAATCTAGAAATCGTGAATCGACGGTCGCGGTTTCGTTCGCGCAATTGCCAATTATGTTAATGCGCGGCAGCAGCGCGTGTCCTGTCGCTATGAACAAGGCTGTAATTTACGTTACCAAGTTTTTCCTCTTTCCAGCAACTATAGGGTGTCGCAAGTTCACAGTGCAACTTTTTGGGTAGAAACTCATTGACCAGTTTGAACTCGTATTTCAAATTTTTTTGTCGCCATTTAATATCATTTAATTTATTGTTTATATAATTTATTTGGCGTTCAATAATCAGCTCTAGATATTTCTACAATGATTAAATTAAAATTTTATTAAAGTAAAGCTCACGTGAAAATTAGCAGAACAGAATGTTATTTTCATTGAATTTATTGGTGACTTTATCTTCTTTAAAAGAAAAAAAATCTACTTCAAATTTGTCAAAGGAATCTGCGACACTTTGTACATGTAATATTTAAAGAAGAAGAGTGAAGCGAATATCATGTGATCTTCCCGCCTCGCGAACACTTTCCTGCTGGCGCGTAATTATTATCATCTGACGAAACGAGTAGATCGAAGGACTTTGTTCGAATAGACGTAATGACATCTCGACTTCGCGGCCTTCATCGTTTTTTTTTCTGCCAATTACGTGCATACAATTATATTGAAGACTCTTGGCTTGATTTAATCGCGCTTACGAGAAAAACCGTGATACCAGGTGATTTGCGACTTCCGTGAGTCTCCGTAAACTACCTTTTTTCATCCAATTAAAATATCATTCTCTCAGATTGCATAATTTTTATTCTTTAGATAATGTTGATAGATTATTTTGAAACTATGCGCAATGTTTTTTAATAAATTCTTATTATATTTTCTTCGATCTTTTGTCTCTTTCCTTGCTCTAATTTTCAGTATTGTTGTATTAACACATTTGTATATATGCGTAATATTTTCTCGTGTATAAAACATCTCTGTACGCAACAATAAATGAAATCAGTCTCAGTGCATCTCTTGTTTTCTCTCCCGAGTTCCTTCCCACCGTCGACGCGATATAAACGTCGGGACGTCAATACCGGCATTACCGTATCCGCCGATTTGTGCACGCAGTTTCTCCCGTAAAAGGACCAAAAGGGATGAAACGGGGGAAGCATAAAACGAGCCGTCCTCCGCCGGACCGTAGGGCCGACGCGAAACAATGAACTCTGTAATTTTCTCGAGCGACGACGTTCCAAGCGAGACCCTTTTCACGCGCCACCATAGCCCTGGGCTTCCAGTTTTCTGCCCAGATGAGGGCTTCCACGTCGATCACGACGGGAATTGAGCGATCAAATCGCGATCCTGTGCAACGATCGATTAGACGAAACGTATCCGAGGGATCATGAGCGGAGAGAGATATTCCAGAGATTATTCTTTCGTTGACTATGCTTTGTGCTATTTTATTTATTCAAAAATACGTTTATTAAATAATAATGAGAATAATAACGATTAAATATTATGTTCTTATAATGATAAAAAATTAAGTTTTTGTGTTTTTTCCAAGAATGACTAAAATATGATACACTATTCATTGCTATGAAAATATGTAGCATAATATGTACATTCTCAATATACTGACCAAAGTTGCCTTTCCAAAAAAAGAAAAAAAAAATTTTTTATTTCCTACAGACTAGAGTATATTTCAAATATTATCCTTTCGCTAATCGATATGTCGATCGGCGAACGAACACCTCTATAGAACGTCCTATAAAAGCTCCGGGCGTCGTATAATGAATTGCATTCGTCCGCGATGTGTGCCGTTGCTATTACGTCAATAAATCTATTCGAAAAATCCACCTCTTTTTTATTCGTTAAAATCGTTTACGAATCGCGTTCGCGTCGATCGTTCGCCCGTTATCGAATCCTCCCTTTCGTCGACCTTTGTATAATTGATTCTTTTCAGAGCCGCGTTCGAGAATGCGTGAATGAATCTAGCTGATTATGCACAAATAATCATATACTCAAATTGCACAAGACAGACGTTTTATTACGTAATATCAGAGAATTTTATCTCGACATCTCTCTCTTTTTTTCTAAAATTTCTCCGATAATGAAAGCTAACAAAAAAAGCTTCTAAATGCAAAACATCTACGATAAATAGAAAAAGACTAATGCATCATATTAATTCATATTAATTCGATTGATACCGAATTCTGACAGTGATTCTTGCTATTAATCCGCTAGAACTCTAAGCAACACGCTCTTATTATTTAATGTACGCTTCTGTTAAATTAATTTCACGGGACCGTCGTCACTAAATCGCGCTTGCCCCAATTACTTAATAAATTTATGAAGATGCGCGTCCCCGAAAGATGAGCCCCCTTTCACCGATGCCGATTCCGATGAGAACCGCGCTTCCTCTGCTCGCGCGTGAGTCGAGTTTCCGCAAATTCATGTCGCGCGCTCTGCAATTACAGTTTATATCATAAACATGAATATTTACCAGCATGCATATTGTGCGCAGCAAATTAATTGCATCCGCCCGCTGCGTTAGCGCGTTATCTCGTCGGCGGATCGATCCTAATTTATAAAAACTGTTTCCTGCGACGACCCGTGTTTCCCGTTGACGCTCCTTGTTCTTCTTCGCCTCGTCCTTCCTCTCCCATCGTCGGATATTTCCGCGAATCGATCCGCACGGCCTCGGAGCGATTCCGGTCGCGGCGACGATCAATCGCGCGTTGGTTAATCAGCGGTTAACGACGTCGCGTTATCGCTTTTAAGTACACGTTTGTCGCGGCGGCGCGGTGTTTTATGTAAATGCCGTGTAATCGGGGACACGAACCGGCAATAACTTCATTATCCTGTGGACTAATTATGGGAAGTTAGCGCGAGCCTAATTGCGCCCCGACTCCCGATCAAGATTTAATCGACTTGAGGCGTATCGAAATGCCGCTTGCGTGGCGAAGATAAAAGAAATTAAGAGCGGAACATTTCGAAAGGGAAGGAAAGGAAAGGGTCCGGCATTCTCGACATGACATTATTACGAAGTCTGTGAGCGGCGATTGAAGGTTTAGTTTCGAGGGATTTAAAGGGTGTTCGGTAAAATTAGCAGGCACCTTGCACCTTTTCTCGTGAAACACCGTAGATCGTCCCGATAACGTTGAGTATTCATCAACGTTGAAGATTCACGATGGATGTATCGGGATTAATTTTTCGCCCCTCGTCGATCGCGAATTAAAACACCAGCTGACAGCGCATCGTGCAGTCATTCGAATTAATTTGGTTGCATGTCAGGGGTACACATTTCTCTTACGACAAACCATCACACCCTAAAGATACATCTTAATATTAAACTGTTGCATGCGTCACAAGAGCTTTTTGCTCCGCTCCGAAAACAGATTTTATCACGATATCGAACATGCTACAAATGATTACATGAAAGTACATGGTTTCGTAAATACATTATAAATAATATTGCAAAAATTAAATTAAAAAGGGAAATTATCTCTCTCCTTCGTGAAAACTTATTTAGATATTACTATTAAAAAGATATAATAGCTTATAAAATTAATCTAAGGAATATCTAGAAGAATAAATTCAATTAAACAGATTGAAAAATAGCTCATAAATCGATCGAGAGATGACATTTTCAAATTTATGATAAAGCATAAAAGGCTACTTCTGATCCATACAATGTTCTTTATTCTCGAAAGTATCGATACATTGCGTCCCGACATAGTAATGAAACAACCTGAGGAAGGGAAAAGTGCATAGCGGTATATGCACGGCTGTGCGCATCTCGGATACACGAACGCGAGTCGTGTTGCACCAACGCGAAGTCACGACCTACTAATGAATGATTATGCTACAATTTGCCCCGGGACGGCAGCTATCGCAATTTATTAAATTACAGTGATCCGTGCACCGGCCGGGATCCGGTAGTCGCGCGCGCGCGTCGCGTTTCGCGAGGATCATTTCCACCCGTCGATTTTCGATTTCGATTACACGAGACCGCGAGATCGTGCGCAGCCCGGCGGGATGCGTGGCGCGAGCGGTATAATAATGGCATTTGCGACGAATACCAACCGAGACTCTTTGCAATTTGCGATTATCCCGCCCGTTCGAGATAACAAATCCACTCGTTCGTTTATCGAGAGATCCGCAGGAATTTTCTTTGTCCCATCTTCACGAGAACGATTATAACAATATTTTATTATTCAATTTTTATTATTAAATAATTAATCCTTTTCACATCATTATTGCACTGTCTTAATGCGATATTAATTTTTTTCCTCCGATGATGAACCTTCATTAGAATGTCATTTTGAGCTACAAGTATCTTTTGAAATATCCTCGATGATGTTGAGAGAGTTATCGTAATTTTTCAATAATGATATGCTTGAGAGTTATTGAATTAACACGAATTCAATAAGAGTCCAGTAACCACTCATTTTGTGCACAAATGTTAAGTATAATGAAGAACCTATAAAGATTAATATTGAGAGAAGACAGATATTAATAGAAGTCTCCAGCGTCATTAGTAAAACCGATTCTTCGCGAGCGACTAATTATATCATGAACTGCTAAGTGCTCAACATCTGGATAATAATATACATTTATTTTATTTGATCTCGAACGCGAGATTACCTAGCTCAAATAGTACCGAGCAAATGTAAGTTAAAACCCAGAATCCTTATTTACATAATTTATCGCTCCTTGAACATTTGAAATTCCATTATTTTTCTCGCAAAAAATTCTTTGCCTCATTATATGTTACTGTATAATATGAAAAAATGTAAATTCTGCAATTTTGCAAAATCTACTTGAAGAAATCATAAATATTTTTAAAAAATTGTTTTACATATCGATAGTCTATAGGAACATTTACGTGTGCTTGCAACTCCTTTCTTTAGGATCAATCGATCCTAAAGAAAATACAAGTACAAAGTACAAAGAAATATGTTTTTACATATAATGTTAAAATGCAATTTAACATATCTGTCAATAATCGTTCAAGAGTTTGCACGGATTATTATTAATTCAGAGAAATCGATATTATTAATATAATAGTCGATCAAAAAGACGGAGTAACTGCCAAAGAGCAAACGAGGAGAGGGAAAAAAGAACAGAATCGTCGTCTGACGAGTTTTCTGGCAAGAAAGGAAGACAGAGAGTGAGAGAAGGAAGAGGACGGAACAGGATAATGAGACGGGAGAGGAGAAAGAATAGATGAGAGGCAGCGCGGGCGAATCGCATTATCGGGGGGTATTTACGGGAATTCGCGACGGAATCGTTGCGTGTCCGGTGCCGACGCAGTCATAAACAACGGAGCCATTAATTTAGCCGCGAAGGATGCCCAATATCCTTCGGGAAGCCTCGGCGGCGATGCACCGATAGGCAGCTAACGCGCGGATAAAATAAGCTTAGAGGCGTGAAATTGGCAGTAATTTTACAAGCCATAACGATCTACTAAATCTGTAAAATAATTAAGGGCGCAGATGTTTCTCCAGGACTACCATCGCATCCCTCCCGCTCTCCCTAAACTCATCGACCTCTTCTAACCCGCTGCTACCACTACAGATCTCCTCTCTTGTTAGGATTCTTTCAGAAACTCCGTTTATCGCATTTCGTTTCGCAAAGATGTAAATAATGAAATGACAGTTCTATAAAAATAGCGAGCAATGAATATCTTTTCATTGCCAAAAAAAAGCAAAAAATAAAAGATAAACCGTAATCAGTAAAAAATGCGTATTTTTTCGCGTAAAACCCGTGCGAATTCAGTGGAATGAAAATTGCAAGCGCGGAATTAAACCTCCGATAAAATATAACCACATTTACGTAACGCGCGACCTATTTAATTCGATAAAAATTTCTTACGCTTACCGTGGCAATTTATGCGTATTACATTTTAAACGGTGCGCGCGCACTCGCGTTTTAAATTTCGAGGCGAAAGCGCGGGATGTAAGTATAAGGAGCGCCGTGCTCTCAGCTGAAACGAGCAACCATACATTAATTCCGGCTTTATTAAATTTATTGCGACGTCGTAATTCGAGGGGGCCCCGACGCCCCTGTCCCCGAGAGGCGGCCCGCCCGTCTCTTATCAGCGCACGAGGAACGCTCCCCTTTTTGCGAAATCTTTACATCAGGCCTTGGGTTACTGTCCATGATGAGACGGTATGTACACTGTTCGGCATACGTGACACCATTAATGATACGGCCGAAAGCGCGAAGTTACGCTCGATCGGCGTGAGCTGGAAGCCGCCAGAGAGACCACCTCGAGTGCCGGAAAGATCGGTGTTCCCAATATATTACCATACGTTCCCATTATCTCGCGTACGTTCCGTTTGAGACATAAAATTTATGTGCAATTAAATTTTTATCAGAAATAAAGTATTTTTATAAACAATAATTGAAAAGTTAATTATTTCGAAATAAATTAGAAAAGAAAAATACCGGACAAAAATAAAATAAAAATGTATTTATTTTCACAGAAGACATAAGAGAGATTTAAACCGCGCAAAAAAATAAAATAATTCAATGACAGTCTTCCAGGCGTTGACACGAAGGAGGAGAATGAATGCAGAAGAAGGATAAATACAGACAGTCGCTAACGATCACCGAACGATTCTACGTTCGCGTGCGTAAAAACGCAAAAAGCCGTTCCACTTCGCGATTAAACTCGGTCTCTCCCGCTCACGCAGGTGAGAGCCTCTTGGCTCGATGTATCTAGCTTGGACTGACGTATACACGCGCGGTATACAAGTGTGATCCGTTTATTACCTTCCCGGCATCGGTTCCATTTCGCCGAGACTTCGACATCGTTAAACCCGTCCACTCGGGAAATAAAGATCTTTTATGCACGGAAATGCTGCGCGCGCATTCTCCGCAGATTAATTTTGCCATTTCGAGCTGAAACGTCGCTCGTAAAGAAATAGCGCGCGCTCTTTCGAGGATTTAAAAGCATTATATGTCAAGTGCGATGTGGCTGATGATAACGAAAATAATACTCTCGCGTATTATTTGCCTAATAATAACGTAATAATCTAGTTTAAAACCTATAATAATATACAGTAGTTATATATTGTCGTAATATTTTGACAAGAAAAAAATTCCAAAAGGAGAAAAATAGCGTAGCACATGGAGGGAAAGAAGGAGCGAGATATAGAAAATCCGGAGCGCCGCGGCGCCGTGCAACGCATCGCGTATCGCTTCTCGGAAATAATTAACCGTCCGCGATAAAATGTCTTAGGTTAATGAAACATCCTTTTGTGCACGCTATGAAGGGACGCCTTCATAAGCGGGCGGCGACATCCAACGCAGCACGGCAAATGACTTATTAGCAAAGTGACTTCGGAGCAGAGCCGAGCCGCAACGCTCTCCGGCCGCGAAAGAGGACGAACAAAAATCGGCCGGTTATTAACCGCCGGGTTGTCCGTCTGCGAACGACGACGCGATGACGACTACCGACGCGTCCGTTCTCTTACCGATTCGTGCCTGGCATCTGGTAGCTTGTATACACGAGGAGAACATACACTGTATGTCCAGGGACGGCGAGCCGCTCGTGCACGCTCGATTAGAAATGAAGTCGAAAGCGCGAGTACTTATTAATAGGATTTAAATATTAGCGGAAAATGTGACAAAGGATTCCTGATCCTGACCGCTTCGAGATACTTGATTTGGAAAAAATGGAAAATATCTGAATATGTTTTAAAAATATTTCAATACGACAAATTAACGTAACTGTGTTTCGATGGGAAGATTTCTCTCTTCGCATGTATCTTTAATTTTTTCATAATATATTTTAAATTATGCCTCGAAAATTTATAGTGGAGAAACACGCGAGAAAAATTTGCAATTCTCGTTTTGATCTATAATTAATAAATATTTAAAAAAATATTCTTTGAAGTCTTTTATGATATTAAACTTATCCTGTCTCGAATCAACGTTATTTTTTAAAATAAAAAATCATAATCGAAAACTCGCGGCGAACTTGTCGAAGAAAGGAGAACCGGCCCTGTGATCGAAGCCGGTCAGTACCGGTCCGGAACCTATTCAGGTCGTGGATGGCGGTTTACGGTAAGGTCCACGGGAAGATTGCTTATTAGGGAAGGCGCGGAGAGCTACGGAATAGAAAGGCCAGTGACAATTTGATAGATTGAGCTTTTTGTCGTCACGGCTCCGTCGTCGTTAGGGCCGGCACCGATGAAATTATTGCGTTTTTTGTCCGTCACTGGTCGAATGCCTAATAATGAGACGCATGCCATCTTATTTTGCGACCGATGGAACGCGCTGCGTTGTGTTCTCATTCGTCTCTCGAAGGTTCAATATAAAAATGTTCTTAAGTATGTCCCTCTCTCTCTCTCTTGTAATTTCTAAAAAATATTTTCTTATTAGAAAAAGAAATTCTACGTAATTAAATCAAAAGCATTTTTTATAAAAATACTTGTGGTATCAAACAAATGAATTATTTTTCCAAAAAGATGAAATATATTAAAAAGTGTATTTAATTTTTATGACTTTTAAAATCTTTCATATGTCCAATTCGTACTCTTGCACAATTTATAAAACAAATGATTTTTTTTATTCGTAAAATGTACAAAAAATAAAATGGGAAAAAGAAAGAAAAAAATACCGGAAGAAAATCGATTTATTGCTTTGCGCAGAATAATCGAAAGAAGATGCGGATGTTTTCTCGTTTAACGATAGGTACTGTACGACATTCAATAAGCATCTCGTAAAACGCGCTCAACAAATCTTACGGGCATTTTATTGCCGCGTAAATTAAGGCATACTGGAAAGAAGCTTCATAACATGCGGGAGCTCTGAACATCGAATCTGCATGTCTCTGAATTCCAATATACAATTTGAAACATACGTACATAATGAATTCGTAGGGTGCCATTATGCAAATGTGTTAATGCGGATAAAAATGCACAGATTAAATGCATACTATAATGCCTTCTTTTAATGGCATCCTTATTAACAAACAATTCATCAGTAGTATTATCACTTTTTTTGATTATGAATTAAATATTTATAAAGTAAAGTACTATATCGATAGAAATTATTGTTTTTATCAAATATTCGTGATATCGATAGTCATAGCAGCAATATCTTGGTTTTGGACTTTAATAATATTCAGTTTCACCATTCATGTATAATAGAAAATGGAAGTTTTAATTCCTCGTTTTAAAGCCGAAATACAAATGTAAAAACGAGCATCGATTTTCCACATAAAAAATATGTGCAATCCTTAATTTCCTCACATATAACATGCCTATTGTAGCTATCTGTAGCTATTTCCTGAAAAAAAAAAAAAAACATGAAAAATCTGGAATTGCCAGAGATTTCTTTTATACTTAAAAAAATCAGAAAATTTTTATGGAATTTTATTGAGATTCAGAAGATTTTTTAAAAAACTCCTCTTTAGTTTTGCTCTTATACTGTAAACACAGTTGGCAAATCAAATTATGTGTTTAAAATATGTTATGAATATATATCTATATTTTTCTTTATTTTTATATTAAATATTTTAACAAAATATTGAATATGAAGAATATGAACACATTCTTTATTGTAGTTTTTCGTGAGGAAAAATAAAAGTTTTACGCAAGTAAAAAATGCTTATGAAAATTATTCAGTCTTTTTAATACATTTACAAGTCTAACACTTGAAATTTAAGGACTCTATGTTTTTCTTTTTTACACCAAAAAATGTTTAATATATTTTCTTTATCTTAAAATAAAAAAAGAAAAAACTGGAAGATCAGGGAATTTCGAGGGAATCTTTTTTACAATATTTGAATATGCAAACATCTTCAAAAGAGTCTCTAATTTCGAGTACACTCATCGCATTCAAGTGGCGAAACGTTTACGAGAACAGAATCAAAGACACCTAGCGATATAATGAAATCCATCCTAGATCGGTCCGAAGCGGATCCAAGCGGATCCAAGGCACTAGTTTACGTCGCACGAAAGAGGAAAAAAAACCGTATGAGGTAATCGATGCGTGCTATGTATACCGACACGTGCGTGTGCAGCCACCGCGCTCAATTGACGCTCGCGCTAATTTTAGAGCGCACCGCGGCGCCGCGCGCGAGCGAGATTAATCCCGTAGACGCGGTGAATTAAGGCCGATCCGTATCTTAAGGGCAGACACCGAGTTCGGTATGAAGGGCACGACGAGACTGCGCGCGCGCGCGAGAGCCAACGATCTAATTAAGCGGCTGTGCAATTAGATTTTGCCCCGCGGATGTCCCAGTTTAACACATCGCTATCGTACGTACTATGCGATACGACGAGCAGCGAGGAAGAAGTTGCGAAACCTACATTGTACTTCGTACTTTGAAATTTTCCCATCAATCGTGACTGGGTATCGTTAATTGCTAATTTCGAACAGGTTCTTCTGTTATCAATCAACCGTCGTCCGATTTGACATTCTCATTATTTAGTACCGACTATGTTATTTAGTTTTGATTAAATTTTCATTTGCCGAATAACTGATGTTTGAAGAAGAGAATGAAATATACCAAGTTGATCCCAGCTTTGATTCGGAAATTTTATTTTTCTATTTTATTTAACATCGTATCTTTGTGTTTCTTTATTTTTATCCATTATTAAACTATTAAGAAAATGTTCGTATTAATCGCGGAAACATCAATCGCGAACCGGTTTCGTACGATCGGTATTTAATTAGCACATTCTCGTTATTTATTTACTAGCTAACCGGTTGTCTCCAATCAGGTCGTAACCAATCATCGGGAAGGAATCTATGTATGATAATTCCGGATTTAACTTTAAGAGTTTCGTTTATCTCGACTAATTACTCAATTAAATAAAATGCATTAATGGTAATTAGAAGTATCGAACTGGTTTCTCAACACATGGTGAATAATTAAATCGACATCCTCGTTAATTTCCATTTATCAGTTACAGTTTTTGGTTTTGCATATTTTATGTAATTATTTCCAATAAAATAATTTGCACGATATATGTTTTTACACTCAACTATCTTTAAAATTTTTTATTGGCCAATTAAACAATTAAAAATATTTCAATATGAAATCCACCCAGACCTATAAAAATTATAGCATATTCAGACATATGTTAACTACGAAAATCCTGAAATATATGAAAGAAGTAGTGAGTGGTAGCTCTATTCTTGCGATTTAACTGCATCGATATCTCCCTAAAAGTATCGTGGTCGGAACTGAGCTCGTAACCAGGCCGCGCAATAAAAATTCGTTAGATCTCTCATATAAGATACATTTTTATGCCACTTTCGGGCGTGCGTGCGTAGATATAAAATGTTCCCGCGGAGCGCGTAATATCTTATATCGGTTGCACTTAGATGCTCGATTTAACTGAAGTGCAAGCACGCATAATAAAGAGTAATTCGCTCTCTCTTTCCGCATCCAAGCGAATATTATATAAATCACGCTGATAAAGGCGGGAAAAGTACACGCTCTCGTAATAACGCGATAATTAGATTTATTTGGAGGAGTCGAGACGTCCTTGCATAAAGTGGAATAATGGAAAATAGAAAATAGAGTTGGGGCAACAACAGAGAATCGCGATACCACGTGAAATATTGCGCCGTTTCTATCGAGATCGGAACTGATTCTTCCTCTACCGTGGATAGTTATGTTACCCAAATCGAACGCGGGGTGGTCGAGGGTTAAGGTTCGCCGCGTGCCTCGAATTTCAACGAGCAACCCCCGCGAGTATCTCTCTCTCTCTTGATCCTCCGAAATAAAATCACTGCGTGTTATCGCCGTTAACGATCCGGATAGAATATCGAGGATCGCGTAACCACGCGCCGGTTATGTACCTCGGCACGGTCGCAATTTGTAGTAACTGTTTCTCTCGGAGCGGAATAATTTTTTTTCCTTTCGCAGATGCACATTTATTAGCGCGACCGTGCGCGTCGATGTGGACGCGCGGAAAATATATAGCAACGTCCGCAAATAATACCATATGCCGCGTCTTATAATTCTGCGCGGACGAACGATTACAATGAGAATGAACGGGACGGATAATTCATGAGAGAAATAAAAATAGACGATCCTAGAGATCATATATACAGTTTCCGCGCGTTGCTCGTAAAGCTACGAACCAAGAGAAATAAACTTTCAAATGACATCGTTCATCCTTCTTGGTGCGCATTTGGAGCAAGTATCCACGTGTCAGTTTCATAATCTATGAATTTTACAAAAATTTTTGAAAATATAAACGCCAATAAAAATTTATTAAAAATATTAAGATAGTACCAAGATATATTATTGATTTTTATATAGGTTAAAGTTTAAGCTTCATTATATAATATAGATGCTTTTATTTATTAAATAAAAATAAATTATTAAATATGTTATTAAATAAAATTGTTTAAGTCGGGATATATAATATAGTGTTTTAATATAGGTTGTCTTATCATCTAATTTATAAATATACATATTTTAGCATATTTTTTAAAATTAATAATCTTGACAAGACCAAATAATTTTGACAATCTTACTATTTCGATAACTAATTAAAGACTAGTTTGACACCTCGTGCAATCCTCTAAGGCAGCTGCATTTCTAAATAGTTATCTCGCTTTCGATCGCACGTTCGAATGAGAGCTAAATAATCCCGGACGAAATTACTTCTGATATGTACGTCCGAAGCCATCGGTCGCTTATACACGCCGTGGGCCGATACAAATTGCCTCCTCCGCCCACTCGGGTACCGTCCTTAATCGCGGCAACCAGATCAATCATTCGGCGCGATCTCGCGCGATAATTAATATCCAGGCGTCGCGATTTACGCGACGTAACAATCGCGGCTGCGACGGAGGGGGAGGCCGAAGACGGACCCCCTGGCGCAGCGAAGGCATCACATCCGCGAGATCCGGTCGCGTGGCTCTATTAAAAGCATCGCGTTTAAGTGACGCCGGTAACGGAGAGCGAGGCGGCGAGTATCGTCGGCGCTAACGAGCGCGCTCTAACAAGGCACTCGCCGCCCACGCGGTTTTCAGGCTTTCAGGCCTCGTCGCCCGACGACTCCCACGGTGCAGCATCGACGTGGCGCCACGCCACGCTCTTTTCTACGAAGCACGATTGTTGTGACAAAATTGTAAATTGAATATCGATCGCGTGTGCCCGTAACTTACACGTTCGGTACGTTTCTGTGCCATGTCACCGGTCGTTAAGCCTGCGCGTCTAGAAAATGAGTTCCCGTGACTGGGTAATGCGGAGGCGGGACGACTTGGTGTCAATCGTGCAAGATAGTGATACGAGACAATAAAGGGGAAGTTTGACATAAAGAAACGCATTTTGGGGAAATCGAAAATTTGTGCTGCTGCATCTCTCTCTCTCTCTCTCTCACACATATATCTTACCTTAATTAATTAATTTTTTTTTCAAAGATCACCTGCATATAATCACTAAACTGTTCTCACACATTCACATAAAAAAAAAGAAAACGAAAAATAGCGTGTATACTAGTCTTCCTATGATTTCGGCAATTTTTTACGACACCAAGACTCACTTGACTACGCGGCAAAAAACGGATCTGAAAAATGACACGCCAGAAGATACGAGGAGAATTATTATTCGCTTGGAGCTGGTAGGGTGGGCATCGACGATAAAGGAGACAAAATCACGGCGTATAAGTAGAGAAGCTGATTGTTTTCGTGCTAGGCGCGTATTTCAGGCCGCTGTCACCTGCAGACACGCTATCGCGACGAAATACTAGGTTCGCGGCGCAAATTACGCTCCGCACTGGCGACGGAACAGGATAGGATCGATATACGAATGACGATTGACCTCGATCGAAGGCTATAAAACTCACCGCCACCGTTCGCGCGCGTGATACAAACATACCCATAATTTTAAACGAAATTGCTGCTCATTACGCGTTATTACCAGTCCCGGCGAACAGTCATACTTTTCAATTAACCGACGTTTTTGTCGCGCGGCAAAACTTCGACCCACATAACTGTTCGTCATCCCGCGTTCGCGAGATGCGCAAAACATCGAATTGATCGCTCATTTTTAATAACGCGACACTGACGATGAGCGCGCAAAAGTATCGTTACACGCGCGTCAGATGATTTTACGTACAGCTCGCGGTTTGTAACAGCATAAAGTTGCGGTCAAATAAGTTAATAACAATCATAGTCGAGAATAATCGACGCCATTAACGATATTATGCATTAATTAAAATCGCCAACGAGCAAATGAGTATCATTTACCATGCATATTATCAGCATTTAATTATTATTAAATGATTTAATAATCGATTGTATTTGAAATAACTGTTAATAATTTGCAGCGAAATCAGTCTATCGAAATGTTATAATATATATTCGCTTTCTTGTAATGAATGTAGAGGAAATCAGCATTGGAAGAAAGAAGAAGATAAGATTTGCAGAATATGCGAGAGAGAGATAGAGAGTTTGGAACATATGATATGGTCTTGTAAAGCAACAAGGAGTAATATACAGATCGGAGAATTGCTTAACGGGGACGGAAGAGGATTAGAGGAGATGAGAAGAATGGAAGGAGAGAGAGTAAAAAGAGAGGAGAAAGACGAAGGAGAGTAAAACATAAGATGAGGTGAATAGGAACGTTGGCGGATTCAGAAGAGAGAATAGACTGTATTGTATAGTATATAGTATATAGTATATAGTATATAGATAATATTAGTTTATATGGTATTGTATTAAATTAAATTATTTAGTTAGTTGGTTAGTTATTCAGTTATCTAGTTTTGGAGTTAGTTGGAATGCAAATGTGAAATTGAATATTGAATTTGAATTGGAAAATTGGAAATTTGAAATGTGAAATTGATTAATTGATTAATTTAAGTAATTGGTTGATTTAGCGGGGAGATGTTTTGTGTAAAAACTATTATGAATGTACAGACTGGAAGCCATCCTAAGCCGAAAGGCGAGAATTATGTGCAATAAATAAATAAATATATTCGCTTTCTTACACATACAATTAAAAAAAAATTTTCGTCCATTCTTTCTTCTACATAATATATTATACGTATGTATCTCTTCTATCGAAATATCTTTTTTTACGATCGCTATTATGTCGTTTCATTATTAATTCTTAATATCTATTCGTCATTACTAATATTTTTTTATTTTTGAGATTGATTCAATTCTACACTTTTTTTTAAATTTTTTTCTATAAATACGCAGCAATATTTTTGATTCAGTAAAAATATCAATGTATATATAGTTTTGACTTGGTCACTTGTAAGATCTATATATTAGCAAGACCACGACCACACAATTATTACGGTCTAGTTGGCAGGATCAAATCACAAATGATCAAACGTGTCACTCACTGTGCATATCGTTGGCGTCTGTCCATGGACTTTGTTGCTATTGGAAGGAGGCTCCGGCCCTTTCGGAACGTCCAGATGTGTCCGAGATAGTAGAGACGACGAAGTAGAAACGTTACTCGAATTTGGAACGTGACTCGTCGGTAGTGGCGTGCCAAGCGGAAGATCCGGGCGGAAAAACCACGTAGGCCACTGTAACAAAAGAGTAAGCCATTTTTATATTTAAACTATTTGGTTTTCTTGCATATTTATTATTTATTTGTGATAAAATAAATACGCAAGTTTTCTATAAACGTCTTTATTTTGTGATTACAAATATTTTTCTTCTCTTTTTTTCTATAAATTTAAAATGTATTTTCTATTAACAAGAAATCTGTATAAGACATTAATTTTTATAAATCTCAATTTTATGACAAAATATTTTTATTACTTAAGAGAATTAATAATAATCATTAATAATTAATTTATTAATTAATTTAATTATATATATGTATTTTTATCGCGTCAAAGTAAAGCTTTTCTAACAGATTACAATATAAATTTCTTTCCGCATAATATATTTAAGAATTGATTTATGGCAATTTTCTTTGTTGATATGCAATTAAATATGAGTCTAGTTAAATATATAATCTGATGGACTATACCAAGGCATTAAATTTTATTTGCCTGATGACGATCTATAATTAGATAATAAACTAAATTATACGTTAGATGTAGACAAAGAAATTTATTTGCGAAGAATGAGAAAGATATTTTTAACGATATACGACTCGGAAACAGTTATTGCAAAGAAATGAAATTATAAAAAAGATTTCTTTATATTCAAATTATCTAAAAAAAGAGAATTCGAGTAACTCCTTCTTAAAAATTTAATTCTATGACACAGGAATAATATTATCCTATTCTGCTTGTGAATAACCGCTCGTTATAAATATCTAAACCGAGATTCTCGAGCACAATAGAGAGGTTAATAAGCGAGCTCATCCGTTTCATCGTTTATTACTTCGCGATGCAACCTAAGGGCCCTACCGTCCTTTCGGCGGATAAACGTCCCGCTCTAAGCGGAGCATTTGAGTGTCGCCGCGACTGAATATGAGCAGCTTCCTAAGATAGATGACATAAGCCTCTGACCCTGTAAGAAGCGCACTCGCCGAGCGCGAGGTCGTCGCGCGTGTGGTCCATTGAAAGTGTTCTTCTTGCGGAGGAGCCGGCCCCGCTGAGAAAGAGAGAAAAGGAGGCTCTCTCGCGCCGCTACTCGCGGCGCGTCCCGTTCACCGCGATACATAAGGACTTTTTGATCGCCCTCGTCGGGGCCGCGACACGAATTCCACGCGATTAATCGCGGCCGCGTGCGCGATTCGATCCGCCTGTGTACGTCCTGTAAAAACAGCCTCGCTACCAGACTTATCACTCGTCGTAACGCCGTTCTGTCGCCAATTTTTGCGAACGTTCTTTTCTCTCATCTTCACCTTGCCGCGTTGCACCTCGAAGATAAACGAGTAATCTTCGTAAAACATAAAGGATATCAATCTTGCGGTATGTCAAAATTCAATTGTTCGCCAATCGTGATTATGTATGTAACGTATTCCTCGTTGAGTCTCTGTGTATACCGTAGAAAATCTTACATCACGCCGTTGCCGTAACACACCGTGTGTTTTAGTTATTTTCGTGCCAGAAGGTTTGGCATCAGCACCATCAGCCGCTATTGGTCACGACGCAGTGTGGAAAGTTAGTAACCGGCGGGGCGGGACACGGGAGGTAGAAGGAAATGATTTCAGGGTGGTCTGGCGAATGTCTCTTGTCGTTGGCTCGCGGGAGTTAACGCCAAAACCGAAATAACAAACTCCTAAAGTCCGTGAGTTAACGCGCTACTTCGCGCCCAAGTTTTGACGCACGTGATATTTTCTGTTTATCGTAACGGTAGCCCGCAACCATGGAAATAATTCGACATCGATCAACTCGATATCAGCGTGGATTTTATCTTAAATTCTCTCAAATCCAAGTATCGATCTTCAAATTTCTAAAATAACTTATGACGTGTTTGGCAAAACACTAAATTACGGCCTGTCTTCTTCTCCATGTCTTTCCGCCATTATTGTTAACACATATTTTTCAAAAAATTAAAATATTAATTTAATTTAAAATATATTAAAATAAAAATAATAATTAAAATATTAATTTTAAAAAATATTTCGATTAAAATTAAGCGAAACAAACTTTTTTAAGATTCAATTGTCAAAATATCTAATATGCACAATTATTATAACAACTATGAAAAGTAATTACACATTCTTTGTTTATTTATCGAGAATTTTTCCTGAAAAGAAAAAATCAACTGTAAATATATCGTAAAAGCTGTGGTTAAAAGTATTCAATGACTCTGGAAACATAAGCATTAGAGAGTCGAGATGTATTTTATCTCGCCGGCGTATACGATGCGAAGTATTATCACCATTTTTTTCGCGCTAGCATGAGAGTAGCAATGGTATTCACGCGAGCAAGCCGCGTGTAATATCGGGCAGACTATTTTTATACGAGGCATGGGGATGTGCTCTCGAAAAACGCGGCGCGGTATTCTCCAAATTCCACGCTGGCGAATCATCGTTCTGACTGGCCATGCGCTATAATATCCGCTCGAATATTCCATTTTTAGACGAGAATATCAGATAAAAAAATTTCGTCATCACGGAAGAAGCTATTCTACATTAATGCGATTAAATTAGATATTTTCGAGAGAAAATATAGCGCGTCCAATTTTCTGTGGATCATTCTATAAATTTATAAATTTTATATAATTTTTAAATAGAGAGAGCTGTAGAAGATCCTACAGAAATGAATATTTTTATTTGAAAATATCACGTAAGTTTATGTTTCCCATATAGAATACTTATGACTACAAGTATTACGACATTATTTTATGTGTGAAAAGTTGAAGCTATCTACGAGACATATGATAAGTGCAATTGATCATCCTGCTTAATCGCGCGAGACTAAAGACGGTGTGTACTTTTTATACGGTGAACGAAAAAGTTCCCACAGTCACGAAATGTCACACGTTCGATCCGTGACATGGAACGTGACTCTTTCTCTCTCTCTCTCTCTAATCATCAGAAATTCCTTGCAACTGGAAGAAGCAAGAAGCGAGAAACCGGGACTCCTTGAGCGGATTTTATCAGCGAACAATCGGCTATTGAAAAAAATGTCTTGTTACACCGCACAAAAAATTACATCAATTTGAGCTTACGTCATAGTTTCACTATACACGCGTTTTGAAAAAAAGATGCCAAAGCAGATTGAGTAACTATTGTAATAGTTACGACTGACAATCACGTGTAATATGATGCAATGTTTGCGGATAAATTTGTGACTCGAAACGCCGCAAACTTGTTTCTAATTTCTAATTCAACTCATTCCGCAATATAATAAACGGCAGTGACGCGAAACTTTTTGCGGTCGTCGCGCGAAATGATTTCCGAATGTCTTTGTCGTGTATCTCGCGCTCAAATGAAATAAACATCGTACACCTGTGCGTTTTCTCTCGCAGTCTAGATCACGAAATACCACGAATAGTAAACTCCACGACAAAAAATACATCAACTAGATATAATGTATTTTTCGAGAGTATTTCGGTTATGTTGTCACGCAAAGATTAATATTCATTTAATCTTAATATCTGAATTTCCTCTATAAAAAGAAATACTTCCACTAGAGATATGTAGATTAATCATTTGTTAAGAAAATGAAATATCTATTAAAAATTAATTAATCATTAAATTAGAATATTTATTTAATGATATAAAAATTCACGAAATAATAAATTTTACGACAAAAATATATTAATCATCATAATAATTTTTCGAGAATGTCTCGGTTACATTGTTACGTAAAGTTAATATTCAATTTTATCTTTAACATTTGAATCTTTCTTACAAAAAGAAATGCTTCCACCGAAGACAAATCAATTAATTGTTGAAAAAATGGATCTATATCTATCAAAAATAAATGAATCATTATAGAGAATGTTTATTAACGATAAAAATTCGCGAATGTAGCTTTAAGCGTATCGAGAGGCCTTGCGCGGCAATTTATCAGAATTTCACGCGAGCCGCGCGCCGCGAGAGGATCGCTTTGCGATTTTCCACGGTTACTCGGGAAGTGACATTATTCGCGCTGTGCGTCGAGCGGCCGGGGCCGCGAAGATGAACGGCTCGAAATTTCCAGACCCCGAAGGCCGCTACTCGCGTAATGACGAAGTGAGGTCGGCCCAGCGAGGTAAACACGAGTCGAACCGCTTCATTAACGAGCGGCCCGGAAGAAAGCTCGTCGACCGACTGCGTGTATTTATACGTTTAACGCGCGCGTGTAATATATACAAGCATATTGCGCATATATTACGTTACGAGTGGCGTAATATACGAACGCAATCTCTCCGCGGACAATGACGACGACGATGGTCGTGCGGATAATGACCGCCATCGTTAAAACGTCGTACCGCAAAAATGACGAATTTATACCTTCCTGAAATTCTCGTACCCGCCGAAATTGGCCTCTCGAGGACATGACGCTGATGAAGCATTCGTGTCTAAATTATAGAGAATTAACGATCCCCGAAGTAGCGGAGCTTATTTAAAGTGTTTATTTTAATAGAATTTCGATGTAAGATTTCTCGGAAATATGCTCCACAGAGGCGATTTAAAGATAGATATCTCAAGTATTTCAAGTATTTTATAGAAAATTTCAAAGAAAATCAGCAACTCCTCCTGCACAAAGTGCACATATCCTCCTTTCTTTTACCTCACGGAGTATAGTCAATCTCGTGTTTTCCGGATGCGCAACGTGACATATCGTGCGATTCGGAGGAAATCTCAACGTCATACTCGATACTTTGAAGTAGAGTTGCACAAGACTCAAGACAAGACAATATTCGTAAAAATATTGTGTTGGTATTGAAAATTTTTGAAAACTTATAAATTTTGAAAACTTATAAATTTTTGAAAACTTATAAATTTTTGAAAACTTATAAATTTTGAAAACTTATAAATTTTGAAAACTTATAAATTTTTGAAAACTTATAAATTTTGTTTTGGACTTGAGTGAATCTTTGTAAAATTTTATCTTGAGTTTATTAACAATTTTTATTTAATATTGATCAATTATTTAAAATAATATTTAACATAATCTTTATAATTTAAGATAATAATTATTATTTTTTATGTTATTCATTTACTTCCTAAACACGATATATATGGTATGTATGCGCAGTTTTATATAGCTAAATAATTGAGTAAAATTTTATTGTTTATTATAATAATTGCTTTTAAATTTAATATACATCTCTAATAGCTTCTAAATTTAATATAAATATTTTTATTTATTAAATAAAAAAATATATCATTAATTATGTTATTAAATAAAATTTTTAAATTCGTATATAATATAGTGTATGATTTTTTTCTCAACTAATTAATAAATAAATATATTTTAGCTTTTTTAAAATCAGTAATCTTGATAAGCCAAATAATTTTGATACTCTTAAACTAATTAAAAAGCTTATCTTGCTTTTATTTTAAATTTTCGGGACAAGACAAGACAATATCAAGACTGATATCTCGTGCAACTTTGAAGCGATTCATGCCGGGGATAAGTGAAAATTATGGTAGTTCTCCCCTCGAGGGGGTGTTATCCGGCCGTATACGACTTAGTAGACGAACGGCATGCCGTTATGACAATGTCGGCTATTTCGGAGGCACCGCGGCGTGGCCTAATCACGCGTTTCGCCGAACATTACACTTACGTCAGCGCGATATCTCGCGACGAGTATCAATTTCGTGGGCGACACGCTACCGCGCGCGAGCGCGCCGCGGGATAACCCGTGCCGTAAAAGCGCCGAGGAGTTCAGGCTCGTGTTCGACCTATGCAAATCCGATGGCCGTATGTATTTATGCGCGCTCATCCTCAACCTCCGGCGCGCGCGAGACGAGCCTCCGAAAGCGACCGATCGATCCTTCCGGGCGTTGATAACGCGGTCGGCAGTAAAAGGAACGTCATTATCTTTAATTTACAACAGAATTATACGACAAACTTGAGACAACTACCCAATAAAATAAACTAATAATAATAAATCAATTTAATTTTTTAACTTGAAAACATCATAATCTGTTCTTACAAAAACAATAACACATTTCAATTCCCTATATATTTGTAATTATTACTCACGTTATTATCTTTAATTTATAATAGAATTTATTACATATTTATTATATATAATTTATTATATATTTATTATATATAATTTATTATATATTTATTATTATCTTTAATTTATAATAAAATTATATGACAAACTTGAGGTAAGTGCGAGAATATAAAATAATATTAAATAAATAAAATCTATGCACGAGTGATTCAGTTTCTATACATCTCGATCCGTTTTAATCACGTTCTTGCAAACTGTAACACCATTCGCGCTGCCCATATGTTCGCGAAAAGACCCGCGACGAGCGTTTTCCAAAAAGTCCAGAGAGTCTATAATTAGAGCGCGCGTGCCGCAACGCAACGCAACGCAACGCAACGCAACGCTCGCTCGCGCGTTTAACGAGCTCAAGTTTAACTCTACATTCCGCGCCGACGAACGCTCATTAAATCAAGGGGCAGCGCCTTATTGTCGCTTAATCGCGCCGGTTTCCGCGGCGCGGGAAGAAGCGAGCGTCGCTAAACGGCCGGCTAACCGCGCTCTAATCTGATGGGGGCCCCGACGACGGTGCTCAGACGGTGTGACATCGGCGTGTCATGTCACAGTCTCGTGACTTCGCTCGGGCGACATCCGCCCGAGGGGGGGACGGGGGATCGCGCGCAATCCGCGCATCAAAGCCACGGCGCGTGCGACACGCTATGTGCCGCCCACTTCGTGTCCCGTAATTGCCAGCGACAAAACGATCGGCGCAGCGCGCGCCATAACGTGACGACAAAACGCGTTCCGTCATGCCACCGGCAAAGATAAATAGAGAGGGTACGAGAGGGGGAGGCGGGGGGGACGGGGGCGCGTCACGCCGACGAATTAAACCGCGGAGCCTCGGTCGCGGAATTCCGCGCGTCATGTCTCATTACGCTCTCTCGCCAAGTCTGGGGACAATTTACGCCCGGCAAAAAAAACCGCGCGCTTCTCTCGCCTCTCTCTCGCGTCCGCTCCTGTCCGTCAGAGATGCATCGCGGAGATGTCTGCTGCTTATTGCACTTTGCGCACCCCCGTTATCATCTCTCGCCACATGTTCCCGGATCGCGTTTCTCAAAGATTCGATTTCATTCACGTCGCGTCGTGTAAGTCGCAGGTAGATGATAATGTGAACGGAAAGAGGAAACACATACACGCACGCAATATATGTACAGGCTAATGAGAGGCGAAAGCGTAGATATTAGGACGCAATTAACATCTTCATACTTTATTTCCTTAATTAATCATTAAGTTTCTCTTCTTTTGTTTGAATCATCTTCAGTAATACTGAAAAAAAGATACATTATATAAACTGACAAAACGAGAGATATGAATAAATATTAAAAATTTACACGAATTATAAAATTCAAATATGCATTTATATATTTTTTTTGTCACCAGTACTAATGAAGATTCTTCAGTAAAAGAACCGAAACGTTTGGTTAATTAAGGAAATAAAATTATGAAACTGTTAATTGCATCTTAATATCCACGCTTTCATCAACTCTAATTATCCTATTTCCCTTCTTGCTCTATTATATTTCATATTATTATATATGAGGGCTTTTTCAATTTTACTATTTGTACATGTAATATGATTCTTATGAAAACAAATTTATTTCGTGTGGTTTTATTATTATCTTTTAATATCTTTCCTATCTTTAGAAAATCGAGCTTCAATCTTATAATAGCTATGTAGATTAATAATTTAATTTCAATGCAAAAGCCAATTAATATATTGAAAATGTAGAGATTGCGTTTTCTTTTTAGAGATCTGTCTAAAAGATGCACATATGTTGAAAATTATATACCGGGCGAATACAATTTCTGACAAATATACTCATTATCGCGTTTAATTGACTCTTTACTCTGATCATATATGTAATTAAATATAGTTGGTTTACATTTTATACGTATGTGGATGGAACGGGTCATTCATTCCGGTTATATCGTACCGGTCGTGACATTCAGGGTGTTAAGACACCGATTAATGTGCTGTTACTCGACGATGAATTCCGCTCGATAAATGCCGCGACATACACCGTTGCTGCATAGACACGTATCCTTTCTCATACACCCAAGTCGGATCAACGCGCAAAGGGAGAAAAAAAAAGTTGCGCCAACGTCACACCGCGGATACGCGTTTAGATACGCAATCGCTCGCGGGAAAAACGCTGGAAAATAGACAGGTTGACGCGTCTCGCCGCGGAACATTGTAATTACTTTCAGTGATTTGCAGGCGTATGAGAAAATTCTTAGCGCCAACGCCGACGAGTCCGAGCTTCGCCTCGTCATCTGCGCGAACGCAATCTCGAGGGGAGGTACTCGCATACGTCTACGCGCAATGAATCACGCTTCGTGCACTGCGTAGAAAAATTCTCGCTTCGTCAAAAGGTACCGATTTCGCGATATACACGAGTAGCGGGAATTAGACTTCGCGTTGAAATGTTATTAACGGGACTTCTGCAACGCTGATTAGTACACCTATACAACTCTCTTATGCTGGTTATTAATTGTCATCAACGCGTAGAGTTTCTACGTTTCTTCTCCTCCAGCCATATATATTTACGATTTATCATTATTTTATACATATATTATATATATATATATATATATATATATATATATATATATATATTAGAGATGTATATTATATATTATTTATTATATATTATTTATATATATATGTTAGGTATTATTTATATTATAAATATAAATACATGTATAATATAAATAATACCAAACATATGTAACTGACTCACGATGTTCTTCCTTGAATATAATTCCCTTAATTTTATGTCTATTTCCCTTTTTTTATATCTTCTTAGAAAATTCTCTTTTACTCTAGAATACAACTGACTATTGTCTATACTTATTTCTTTTTTTTTATTAATTTCCTTTCTCTGTATTTCATGGAATCTTAAATTTACCACACGACTGATAAATTTTTCTCGACGATTGATTATACCTATTCGGTATCAAACCGAGAAAATGCGTCGTGTTCCGGAGCGACCGCCTCGCACGCGTAATTGCAGCTCGCCATTTTTCCGAGGAAAGGAGGGACCGCGAGGACTGACTTCTGTCGACGACCTATCGACTACAGGTGCGTTATACCGTATCGTCCCCTCGGTCGTCGCGTAGCGCGATGTCTTAAATAAAAAATACGTTAATGTCGTGGTAAGCAAGGAAGCGCTGATGGCAACGACGATTCGCCGTGATGGGGGAAAGCCGTTGGCATTTCTCCCTCGCGTATACGCATCTTTATATATTTGCTTTTTCATAAATAGTACATTCTGCATGCATGTGCTGTATTACGCATGTCGCTCAGGCAGTTCTTTAAAATCGTTTGAAGGAAATTGCGAACGTCTATTTATGTTGCAGAAAATGGCGCCGAAGAAACTATCAGTTCTGTTTGAAATTAAATTTAATTAAAAAAAATAATGAATGATTTTAAAAATAATGAGTAATTTAGAAAAAAGATAATTTAAAAAAGATGATTTTAAAAGAAAATAATGAATAATTTAAAGCAAAGAATGTGAATAATAAATCCAAAGAAACCCTCAAGGGCGCCAGAAATACGAGTTTAAAAGGCATTTCATTCTTCTTCAAACGTATACTTGGTAACTAATTGCAAGTGCATATCCGGATGGGCGTGTACGTATATCCGGGATGCGCATGCATCTCGTGTAACGAATACCGAGGACGATCCTTCGCGACGTCGCTCCCGCCGTTTTTAAAGATGTCAGCCGCCGGTTCTTCGGTCTCAATTAATTGCGCACACGAATTATGCGCGCGGACAATGCTATCGGGAATCTCGCGAAACCCCTGTGGGGCACGACGCGACCACACGCAGCACGCATTAATTCCTCTATTACGGGCATTGTAGGCCTGCGTATCTACCCGACGTACGCGCCGTTGTTGCGTATACACCGTGTATACGCCCACATACGTGGCGCATTGGATATCCGAATTCGCGATCATCGTTGTAATTTTGTTGTTAACGAATTATCTCCTCGTCATTATTACTACAATGTAAACAATGTGATAAGGAAAAAAAAATTGAAGTTAAAAAAAATAACATTTATCTATTTGTCAAAAATTTTAAAAAATTATTATTTTGTTTTTTTATGTAGATACACGTTCCTATCGTGTCTTTGTAAAGGAAACAAATAACGATGCGGCTAAAATGTCGGAGCATGTTATCGGGCTGCAGTGACCGATGCGTTGCAATTCGGCTGTGTTGTGAGAGTCATTTTACGACACAATGGTGGAAAATCCGCCCGCAACTCATGCTAATGGCGATATTACGAGCGCCATGGTCCATCATGAATAACACCGCGCAACGATGTTGTCGAGTATCGAACCGATGCGACGTCATTGTAACCCCGCCGCTAATGAGCCGGCCTCATTGTTATCTCATCGAGTTTTCCGATAACCACGTGATCTCAATAGGCGCGCACTACCCTCAAAACTCCGTTTCGTTGATACCACAGCTGATCACGCTATCGATATGTATTAATGAACGGGATTCCCAGCACGAAATGTGTGTGTATCGAGAACAAAATATATTTTTATTCGTGCGAATATCGATAATATAATATACGTCATTCGACGTATTTTATTATTAATATTCACATGCCAAATATTTATATATTTGATATGTGAAAATCCTTTAAGATAGGTCTTTCCATTAACGCACACATATTCATTCTGTTTAAATATAATAAAATTTTTCATTTCAACTCTTGCACACGCTTTAATAATTTCCAACTTTCAATGCAGTAACTCGGTCAAGCGCTGCAAGTTACTCCTCGCGAGATCGGTCTTCGCGAGATGTAAACGATGCAAATGCTGACTACCTGTTGAGAGACGACCGCGAGCGGGAAGAATCGCGAATGCGGAGGGAACGGGAGAAGAGAACCCAATTAAAGCGCCGAACGCGTCCTAATTAACTCCTCAATTACACGGTTCCCCTCTGATTTCGGGCAAACAAAGAAGGTAAGCCCGGGTCACCCGCCGAAGAGTGTATTCCCCGTTTCTCTCCTCCGCCACCCACTCGACAAACCTCTCCCCCCCCCCTCCCTCCTCTCCCGGCTTGAATCTCCTGGCTTGTGCCGTGTTCTACCCTACACTGGTACCTTTCCGTACATCGCTCCCCTCAACCTCTTTCCCTGAGGGTTCTAGGTACACATTATAATTGCGCATATTAAAATGGCGTCACGACTGCGCCAGCCATCCATCTAGCCAGCCAGCCGGCAAGCCAGCCATCTTTAATCAATAATGGAGCATCAGGGACCATGACAACAGATACCCTTTCCCGGGGTTTCCGTCTCGTGGACTCTCTCTCCCCCCCTTCCTCCCCCTTCTACCCCTAGGCAAGGGTTGGCAATCTTCCTCCTCGAGCTCGGGATACATTCGCGTCGTGTTACGTCCCTCGACCATCCTTGCCCCTTTCCGTCTATCGACCCTAAAAGTCCGTGTAACTTGACGAAATGATCTCGTCTTGAATGTCCTCGCGGGGAGAGCCTCGCGATTCGACACGCTACTAAAATTCGCAGAGCTTGTTTCGAAATTGATTTCCAAATGTACGAGAACGCGATTCGTTTTCTTTTTTTTTTTTTCTTGTTTTCTATGAAAACATGGATGCAACCTTGTCTCACACTCCTCGATTCTCCTATGGAAAAGCGAAACAATGACTTATCCGCCTACTTTTCTAAGCTCCCCTACAGACTTTCCCATATGAAGAGCGCGTTGGATTATTTACTAGCCGATAGGGCAACGGGCAAGTTAACTTTGCGGAAAATCATCGCAAAAAAGGAGAAAGGAAAAACTCGTCGTGTCTCGCGTGCGCGAAACAAACGCCAAACAACACTTTCGCGTATGAAATATTGAGCCGGTAACAGTTGATTCTGCCGCATTACCGTAATAGAGCAATGTAAATACATGAGGAGGGACACGGATATGTGCGGGCCGAGAGGCGAAGAACCCTGGACGGTGGAGAAGAGAAGCTCTCCAAGCGGAACGATACACGGTGAGCACGTGCGAAACATACACGCGTTTCCTCGCACGCATCGTCGTATCGCCGAGCTCTATATACATATGTATGTAGCTGCGTGTGTGTGTATATACACACACATACACGCGTGTCGCGTGCTATGGCTATGCTCTTGCGTGTACGTTCACGGCCATCGATCGGCCGTCAAGCCGTACGCACCTGTCAACGTGTCATTATACGTCCGGTACTTCTGTTTTGTGCACCGTGACACTCCGTGAAAATGACGGTCTCGGCTGACGCACAAGGATATATTACACGGCCTATTCACGCGATGCTAATAATGACCGAGATTATAATAGAGAGCCATGCATTTCGTCGGATTCAATCTGTTGTTGCATCATTTAAGGCCCGCTATTGTATTTGTGACGTTCGCTCCCGTGACAGCTAATCTCGTGACTAAGAAAAAGACTCAAAATGTACGCGATGTGTTATCGATCATGATCCCATTTTAGGCTCGAGCATTGGGGGATCTTTTATATCATGCATAAACGACAATATATTTCGCTTCTTTATTTCTATTATTTTACTTTCTCCCTTGATAAATAATATACTTAATTTTTTTATTAAAAATATATATAGTATATGTATATATTTACCACTATATTATTTTATTATTATTAATTTCTATTTTTAAATGATTTTTTTATTTATATAATTAGTTATATAAACAGACTTTTAAACACACAAATATAAATTAGCAGATCTATATATCGAATAATAAAATAATCATCATGTTACAAAAAACGTTGCAATTAATACTTTCAACAATCAATATCTTAGAAGAAAACAAAACGTCTGACTTTCGTACGTACGTTTCCCGTTACCTTAAATCGCAGATCGATCGACGACGCGTCGATTCCGTTCTCGTAGCGAATTATCGAAAATAATACGCTCGGTATCCAGCGGCGATGCGGTCGAACGAGTCAATCGGATGAATCCAGGCGGCGAGGCTCGCGCGCCAAGCGGGGGATACGAAATTAATAGTGTCTATACGCGGGAACAAGACGAGAGCGAGGGCATTATCGTCCCTCGTTTGGGCATTGGGAGCGTGTAAAGGCATGATGCAGAGCCGAAGCGGCCGCGGTCCGGCTCAAAGCGACGATCCACCATTGCCGGACACGCCAGGGGCGCAACAGCTTGATACATCGTTACACGCTGTTCCTTCCATATGCCCTTCTGCAACGTTCTCCCTGTTCCCCTTTCTCTCCCTACTGTCTCTGTGTACGCTCACACCACCGTGTTGCCTCCAACATCCCATTGCCTCGTATTCCCGCTGTATCAGTGCGCACTCTTGTTCCCCTCGACATCCCCTGCTCCAGCTAAATCCAAAGCCGAACGCCGACGCGGCGCTCTAATACGATCTCACGATCGATGGCACCGTGCGAGCCGTAAAGCTCGGCTCGCAACGAGAGAAGAGGCAGCCGCCTACGCGACCGGGCCGGTCTTTAAATCGCGCCGCGCCGGTGTAAAAGCGCGCTCGTGTTTTGCATTTTGCGTCGAGCTCGAGATGAGGGAACCAGAAGATTCATATTAATTCCTTCCGCACAATTTTTCATTTCTCAATAATTACCTTTCTATCTAAACGAAAAAATGTATACAAAACAGAAAAGAAAAAATAAATTATTTTATATTACTATAAAATAAAATATTATGCGTAAGATGTTGCAGAATTTTTATCTCTCAATCGAGTAAGAATGAAGTAGAATTCTCGTAACACCGAAATGATGTGCGACCATACATAGAGGAATCTTTTCGTATAGCGAAGAATGCCGTGCACGTAGAACCGGTTGCCGAAGAACGCGAATCCCCATCGGACGGTAGTCGCGAGACGCGAGAAATTACGAGAGAAAAGAGAAAAGGAGAGAGGAAACATGCGAGCGAAACGGTGACACGGGCACGTATCCAGGAAATATACGAGACAGGGAACGACTGCTGTGAAGTTAAAGGCGATCACACACGGAATCGTCCGCGAGTTTCTATCGCGTCTGTTCTTATGCGGATCGAAGCTCCCAGTGAGGACTGAGAAAATCAGGAAGCTACATATGGGCAAAATGAATTTTTTTTCATCCTTTATAGTATTAAATTGTGCATCTTAGATACAGGCACAACCCAAGTCTCTTTCTCTTGTCAATTTTAATTTGAGTGTGTATAGATAAATTTTATTTACATGTATATACACACACATGTATACATATATGTGTAAAATAATTTTTCTAGGTGACTGAATAAATTAAAATTGTCCAAGAGAAAAAAATTTTAAATCTATATCGTATATAATTTTATATTGATTATTAATCTTGGTGATTTAAAAAACGCGGACTGGAGACAAGAGATTACGAATCCACTATGGAACAACAGAGATGTAGCCGATAGGATACATTGGCAAGCTCGGGGTCAAGATGGAGCACACGCGCGGAGTTATGTGAACACGACTTAAAGCATCCAGAGTCTACGCAAGGACATCGAAGACGTGCCGCTGTTCGCTGCTTTATGGAGGCATCAATTACTTTAATATTCGCGGCTGTAACATCCCAGTGCAAACGCGCACACGTGCCGCATAAGCGCGTCATTGCGGGTCGCGGTAGGTGTCAGCGATCGTAAAGTCAGCGCGCGGCCAAATGACGCTTTCGAGCATCTTTGGTGTCCTCGTAACATGATCGGCGCGATCGTGAAACACCGATCAAATTATGATGACGTTTGCCATGAAAGAGAGAGCAAGTACAGGCGTTTAATGGCGCCGTAAAGAATCACACGCTCGTATGGAGCAGTATTTGATCTCTGTAGAATTATCAGAATATCGATATAATTGATATATAGAGTTGTAGTTCTTCCCTCGGAAAAGAGCTGTAAAGTTCTTGACATATTTAAAAAAATAATTGAATTAGGTCGACTGATGATTAAGTGCAAGAAAATAGGAATCTTGACTTTACGGTATCATTGGATATAACTCGTTATTTTAGATTGGAGCTCTGATATATTTTTATATACAATTCTTAAGGCGTGGTCCAAATCACGAAAAAATTATTGAGGGAAAATTTTATATTTCAAAATTTAAAAAATTTCCATATAAGAATCGAAACATCGTAACAGAAAAGATCCGTATCTTGCTCTCGCGGGATAAACACGTGTTTCGGTGTCGACACGAAACCGATCATAGTCGGGTGAACCGATTATCGATTCACGGCGATCATCCACGTAATTGCAACGTTCGATTTCGACTAAAGCGAAACGATGATGAATGGGTGGTGTCGTTGAATGGCGGAAGAGAAAAGAGATCGCGCTCTTGGAATTACGAAAGGCGGGGAATGGCGCTCTAATGCAAATTGCGACTCGCAGAGGCGGAGGCGGCGGCGGCATTTAATCGATCGCTCGAGCGTGTACGATGCTGAGGTCGAGACTGGACGCTCGTTGAAGCGACGTCGAGTGGTGTCGCCGAGGTCGGTCAATAAGAAGCGTATCTATCTTCTGCGAGCGGCGTCAATTACTTTAATGGCAGCGATCATAATGCCAACGATAGCTGAGCGCTCGTGAGCCAATGTCAGCGCACGTAAAGCGTAGTGGCGGCCAATAAACGAACGTTCCTGTGTTTCTTTGTAACGTAATCACGAGGTCGGATAACGTGTCGTCGCGATTACATTAAAACTGGTCGCGTTTAAACTCGTACGTGTATCCGTTCAAATAAACTCGTAAAAACACGAGGAACAGCGCCTCGGTGTAATAATTTTATTTATTTGCAATCACACAGATACATGCACACACATAATTTATGCTTGCAATCATATATAATTTTTTTATGGATATATACTTATCATAATTTTGCATTTTTATGATATTGATCTCTCTATAATATTTATCAATTAAAATCTCTATTCTTCTTGAATTATACCTCGTAATGTGTACGGCGATTTCACTGTAAATACGTATCCATGTTTACGTTACTAAAAGTAATTATTAATGATAAGTGATGCTAATCAAACAAATCAAAACGTCGAGCACATCACTGAGATGCACGAGTAGAAGATAAGCGCACGATAGTAAATGTCAAAGAAATTTCACAACAGACACATATTCACGCATACAAATCGCTGTTTATTTTATAACATTGCTTTACTTTTGTCGAGATTCTGATTATTTTATTATTTGATATTTTTGATAGTGACTACAAAATCTGTATCTCATGATCCTTACATTCTACTAACTGATGATAGAAAAAATAACACGTATATCCTTATTTCGCGTCTACGCAACTTGATCGAGAATGTAAGTCAAAATTTCAAGATAAGAATAGTTAGATAATTAGATCATAGATTATTATAGACGATAGTGATTATAAATTGTACAAATTTTACTGCAAAACAGCGACAATTTATAGATATATTTAAAGGTCAAAACACACATACGCAAAAGTTAAAATTTAATTAAATTGTAAAAAAATATTCTCTCAGCTATCACATTTTATTACATATCGGCCATTAAATTAGGAGACATTTTGCGATTGTCAACGCGATGGAGGACAATTCAAAGCGAGTCACAAGAGAGGCTCTTTCCAACCCTCTATTATCGGTATCGACGAATGCAACGTCGCTAGAGTGCCCCTTATGATATAGTCATATGGTTTGCATTTTAAATATTCACAACATAATATGCGTGTATACGCGCGTGCGTTCCCACGAATCTTCTATGCAGATCTCCGCTTGGAAACGCGCAAACGCACTCGATATCAATATCTTATTAATCGCAGAGGAAAAAAATTGCGCGATGCATTCCCCGCCCGATTCTCCTCGGTGCTTATGACATTTACGGCATCTCACCATGATCGACGGTATATTGCGGCTCAAGAGAATAACGATATTATATAACCGGGAAAAGATTTCTGTGTGTGTATGTGTGTGTGCCGCCGCTATACATATACACAATAAAGAATTCAGCGTATCGTTCTCTGTTAGTTTATGTCGACAGTTGAAAATACGCGGTTCTCTCTCTCAGTCGGTCGCGGCACGCGAACAGAACTTAATTAAGCCGCGCGGCTTTTAGGTCGCGCGCGAGAGCGAGAGATTATAGGAGCGCGATTACGAAGAAACGCGATATCGCGTTACGGTCGACCGGTTAAAAATTATTGGCCTTTTTCTATGTGAGTATTTTATGCGAAAAAAAAAATCTCGAAGAAGTAATCTCGTCGACACGATTGCGCGTTCAATTCAAACTAATGCGCAATGATATGTAGGAAAAAGTGGATCATCGTGCGACTACGTATAAAAGTTACCATATCGAGAGAAAATTATTTATATCAATATCAAAAAATGTCGATGTTTTATCTCATATCAGATAAACATATCGGGCAGAGTGTACAAATATTAAAAAATAATTAAAATAATATAAAAATTATATTTTTTATATCCAGGCACACGCAAGGGTTGCTTTATTTCGAGGTAATAAAAACGCAATTAATTATTCAATCATTTTTATGGTTAATTAGAAAAGTTGCAAATTTCTCAGCGATTAATTAATTTCTCGTCATATTTGATAAGAACATTAATAATTAAAATTGAAATAATAGGTGGGGGATATTAGAACTTTCTTTCGACGTATTGTTGGCTGTGTCGTTCCCGTATATTTGCTAAAAGACGAAACGTTAGCCGTCGACAGTCGCATGATAGGGCGCGTGCGCGCCGAAACCGCAGGCCTGCAGCCGCTCGCTAATTATTTATTCTTCGTTATGCCCTGCTTCCAACATGGGGTGACGATACCCTCCTTTTAGTCATGGTATGCGACTCGTCTAATCCCCACAATAGTTTAGGAACGTCGTTATACCTTTCCACAAGCGTGGCTGAGATTGATTACATTTCTCTTCACTTTCGTCTGCCTCGTCAACATGATATTAATATTGCTCGATACTTTACCAGGCAATATTATTGGCTTCCAATCTAATCCTCTTCCAAGGAGAAGTGTGGAAATGCAATAAACAGTTTATACATATGCGTACATATATCGGAGTTCCGTAATAGGAATTATATTTTACGTTGAAATTAATTAATTTCGCGTATTCAATTAACATTACAAGCTCGGAGAAAAATGAAAAGAAACACGATGAGAAACATCGCTAAAGATGAAACGGGACGCGCCCGTTAAGCGTCGAAGGGGGAACATGAGGAGTTAAATGCTCGCCATTAATTATTCATGCGTTGCAAAGTGACATGCACCAACACATGCGCGATCAGTCGCACGTGAAGTGATCGGCGACGTACAGACTGGTCCAAAGTAACGAGTGTGTCGTATCCCGTGTCATTGAGATGCCGCGTGTTTTGCGGCGGTAACTAGAATCGCACCTTTTATTGCGCGTCAACCATCGTTAAATAAGCACGTGTACGCAGACACAGAGAAATACACATTCGCACGCATACGTATATATACCAGTGATTCCCAAAGTAATTTTCTAATCTCTTTTAGAGCAAATATTTCATCAGCTCCATAAAGATAATCGGAAATGAGACAATAAACTATTAATGAAGCAGTTATTTTCTTAAAAATAATATAAAAATATAATTGCATAAAAGTATCAAGTAAGTATGTAAGTATTAATTAATTAATTAAGGGGTTACAATACATACAAATATATTTTCCCCTCACGAATCAGAGCAGATATCTGATTTTTTCCTTGTTTTAAAAGTAAATCTTTGATACATGTTTGGAATATGCAAAACATGTTTTGTGGAAATTGAAATTTTTTATAAATTAAAATTCCAATTAGTCGATTTTTTAAAATAAACAAAAAATGTAAATTTTTACAAAAATTATTTTTTCACATTCCACATATGTATCAAAAATAAATTTTTAAAATAAAAAAATAAGTGTCCTATCTGATTCCTGACAAGAAGGTCAAAACGAATGTCACAAAATTCATGATTTTTAGACAATAGATTTTTGCGTTTAAAATATTCAAATTTTAAATAGTTCTATTATAAATACAGCTATCGCTTCCTTACCGCTTCATTGTCGTTCATCTCCTTCATTGAGTCTTCTAGCGCCTACTTTGGGAGAATCACTGGTATACATATACATATCGAAGTCGCGCCGCGACTTTACATAGGCACTACTTAAACGGCTTTATGATCCGGAAAACTCGAGCAAGGCTCAAGGGCAACATTCCGAGGAGATTCCCCGCGGGTCGCCGTTATAAAACGCGAAGGCCCGTGACGCGTTGCGATATGGGAGGGAGGAGGGAAGGGGCCGATGATGAACAACAAACGCCGTTGTCTAGCGTGTTTGCCGACGATGAAAAGCGTGGCGATCAAACGGCCGACGACAGCTCGTTTCCTCGACGACACGAGACGAATCGCGGGTACCCGGACCCGGGCCCGGGCGTCGCCGCCGCCGCAGCCGCAGCGCCATGTGTTGCGCTCAATTGGACGCCCTTCAGGTAGAAAAATGCATCGGCGTGTCCGGCTCGCGCACGCATCTGGCGAGCGGAACCGCTTCGGGGCATCGCGGGCCCCTCCGACATTGGAGGCGTGCAAACGTATTCCTTTCTTTACCTCGTGGTCCCGCTGGATCAGCTCTCTCGCTGGCCCTCCTCTATCACCCTTTTTATTTCCATTTACGTCCGTCCGCAACGTGGTCGCGCGACGACGTTATTCGCAAATTGACGCGGTTTCGCGTTTAAACTGATGTATAGACGTGTCGGCAGGATTATATACCAAGTGATCGATGAACGACAAAACGCAAAAACGTCGTCGCTTAAACTGCGCACGATCTGCATTCGTGCCACGCGACGGAATAAATTTGCTTGCGAGAAAATAGATGCAGCTTCACGAGCGAGTTTTTGTATCCATTCTCAAGATACTTTTTTGTTTTTGTGTAACAAACGTCTTTCCAAGTACATTTGTGGAGAGAATATATATAATATGCATAAATTTTCATATTATTCACGTATAGTTATATTAAGAAATTATTATACGAATACTTGTTATTAAAAAAAAAATACTTTCGCCATAAAATAATTTATGGCAAATTTACGATGAAAAATTATCGTATAATTTTCTATTCTCACAATAGTTTAAGCTTTTCTATAATGTTCAAATAATATCACGATTATATTATTTTCCAATAATTTTAATATAAACAAGAAAAATTATAATATTATTAATAAAAGATGTGATCTAAAATTTGTGAACAATATTATTTAATCTTCTCTCTGTATTTTTTGTATATTTTTACATTATCTATAAATAAATATTACGTGATCATAGATTACGCATATGTTTGCCGTTGACAATGTCATCATATGTAGTGGCAGATAGAATAAGTGTAGTTTTTTATTGATAATATAATGGGAAATAACTCGAATAAAAATTACTCGATGATACATTATCGAGGCTAGTTATTAAACTATTTTTTCTAAACTAGTTTTTCTTTGTGCGACTACGAATGCGAAATGATCTACGATTATATTCCAATATAATCGAGGAAGTACTTATCTTTAAAACGATCGAGAAATAATTGTCGCGATTAGCATTAATGACTATTTTTATATACAATGTTGCTGATATATGGCTAATATATCAAGAGAGACAGAGAGAGAGAGAGAGAGAAGCAATAAAATATAACTTAATGTTAAATTGGAAAAATTAATATCGCAATTCTTTTACATTATATATGCATACGCACGTGTTTCGAGAGCGGTAATTTTCTTCGAAAAATTTCAAAAGAAATACCGCGGAACTAAATCCCACTCTCAGAAACGAATCGGCGTCGCAACCGCGACAAACAGCAAGGAAAATAAGGAATGTCCCACGCTATCGCGACACCGATCACTTCGCCTGGTTGCTACGTAGTGCGCAGGTGCGCGACCAAGTTCCCGGTCGCGAAATTTATAGACTGATTCGCGCCTTCGGGTTTGCGAGCCGACGCGACTCCGGGAGTAAGATCGGGAGAGAAACGGAGCCGAAGGGATCGGCGTCGATTCAATGCCCTTATTCGTTGCGATCGTACGTTACTAAGCGTTATCTCGATACAGGTGCGTACCCGCGGAAGATGAACGCGGTCGTTAAGCTCGGAACGAAACGGTATGCTGATGAGGGAGCGAGTTGCAGCGGTGGACTTATTGCGAAGCACTTTCCTGGGCCCGGATAATCGGCTTTAAATGCGACGATAGGTCTCGCGCCTAGTTCGATCGCCCCGTTTTGGAGCGATATCGCAAGCGTCTGAACATGCATTTCTGGAACATCGTCTTGTTACAGCGAATCTCGTTTACATTCGAGTATAGAATAGACTGAAGAGCTCTATATAGGTACTAATATAATAACAATAATAACTCTCCGTCCGCGAGATTATTTTTACTGGCGATTAACAATCTATTTTTCAGCAAAAAAAGAATATTAAAAATATATTATTAATTAATCTATCAAACATATGTATTTTACTCATATTGTAAATATGTAACATATATATATTCTATTTATCAAATGTATGTAAAATGTAGAAACTGCTTTCTAATTATTTAAATTTCCGTTAAACTCAATTATAATTAAAGATATATAATTTAGTCAATCTTATATATATATATATATATATATATATATATATATATATATATATATATATAATTTATGAATATATATCACAATCTCTCTCACGATGAAAAAAGTAAATAATAACGATAAATGCGTACTAAACTTGAAAATAAACGCAATCGCGATATCGATGCAAATTAAGATCGTCAAACAGGTATTTCTCGTGGAACGTTTCACCGCATGATACCCAAAGCTAATGCATTTCTCATACTTTCCGCGAGCGAGCAAGCGATAGATCTCCCGTGAAGAGTGAGTCACGCCTAGCCGATCGACACCGATCCTTACGATCAGCTGATAAGGCCGTTCGTGCGAAACTTTATAAGCGTTAAATTCCTCTACAAATACATCGATTCGCGCAACAAACACAACTGAAAACGGCTCGAATCGGTTGTTACCGGCCCGAAATCTATCGTTTCACGAAAAGCCACCAGTTGAATCCGTTCTCGCGTCATAAATTTGGAAACGCGACGAAAGTGCCATAAAGCGAAAGAAGCGGATCGGGACGGCGTGCGCCCGCTAATCCGACCCTCGTCGAAAACTGCGAGGCTAAATCGGCAAGTTCGCCGAGCTAATCGTCGCCTCGTAAATTAATGCGGCCGCTTAACTGAAATTTCGAACGATATTTATCGCTACCGCTTTTACTCGCTCGCTCGCTCACTCGCTCTCCCGGTCGGTGATAAATTATAAGAAACGGCGGATTACGTCATAATGGACGCCGAGCACGCGCATCTGTTTTACGAGCGCGGTGTTACGCTAATCGTCGAGCGAGCCGACCTATCCCCGGCCGCGTTTTCCGCTTACAAATTGGTCGAACTCTCAATGAGTCCTGTATCACTCCACGAGTCGGGAAAAAGGAAGAGAAGGTAGATGGAAAGGCAGGAGGGGGAGAAGGAGAGAGGGGTTTCATTTCGAGGGACGGCGAAAGGGTGCGCGCAGAGTCCTTCCCCGAGGGGCAGAACCACAGCCGCGATGCGTGTAATCACTGTAATTTCGGCCAGAGCGCAATTTTTGGCCGGCGATCGCGACGTCTCGTCCGATTTCATTAAACCTTCATTCCGGCCCGGCAATTTCAATTGCAGTCCCGTACACAATGTCTTACGGAAGCAAAAAATCGTGGGAAGCGAGAGAGAGAGAGAGAGAGAGAGAGAGGGGGGAGGGAGAGAGAGAGAGAGAGAGAGAGAGAGAGAGAGAGAGAGAGAGAGAGAGAGAGAGAGAGAGAGAGAGAGAGAGAGAGCTATGGTATATAAGATATCACCTTTAATTTTTCTTTAAGTCTCCCGTTTTATTGGGATAATAAAATTATGTCGAAGCACAGGATAAATAAGTTTACTGACGTTCCGTTATTACTCTTACATATACATATATATTATTTTACGACTAATATAAAAGTAAAATTACTTATTTGATATTAAAATACGATTGGAAGCCTACTTTAATGTTATTCTTCTTAATGTTAAGAAATCAGCGATTTCGTTAACACGCGAATAAAATTATTTTCATTTATACTTAATTTATACTTGTAAAAAAAATGTATCGATTTAAATATATTTTAACGACTAGTAATGAGAGGATTAACATTAGTACGATAAATTTTTACTGTGTAACGATAACACGGTGTAATAATTTAATTGTAGCAGATTCCATAGAATTTTTTTATTTTCTACATGTATTTTTTGCTCCTAGCCCTTTTTTCATGTATTATATGTCATGATCTATTTTAGCAACTCAATTTTTAATCGAGAAAAATATCGCTATTCGAAAAACTAGATTTTCAAACTTAAAAAATAAACGAGAAAGATATCTAATTATTTTCTCGACTGTGTAGAAGCTAGTTGTATAAGTCGATTACTTGAGTCACGAAGAGAAAGTAAAATACAATAATATATAGTTTATGATTTTAACATATATGTATACAGATTCTAGCGATATGTTAATCATTTTTCATCATTTGTATATTTTAGATTCTGCCGAAATCAACGAAGAAAAATCGCGCAACGTTTCGGAAAACCCGGATTATTAATTTTTATCTGTTCCATCCATATGGGATGCATTTGTGCAACGTTGTACACGCTTCGACGTGTTGCACGGAAGATTAAGAAATTTCGACGATTTACGATCGCGCGGATCCAAGTAATGCGTCGCTCGCACGAAACAGAGGATGCAACAGAGGTGCCGGTTGCGTGCTCGGAAATCTCACCCTTCTCTCTCGGCGATGATTCGTACGCGCCGGAGGGCGAAAAATGAAATTTCTGCCGCCGCCTACGTCGTCATCGTCATCGTCGTCGATACTATCTCCATTCTCCGATTACCGATCTTATCGAATCGCGATAAGATCGCGCGATCACGGCGATCGAACGCCGATATTCTCGCTTTCGTCACAGGGCTATTGTTCCCTTAATAAGTGCCACACCGTTCCGAATAACCGCATAATCCAATACGAGGTAACATAACTAATGCATCGCGCGATCGAGGCAATTTCTCTCTTTTCGCAATCTCGAAAAAAATGCGCGACGCAATTTCAATGATTCATTATATCCAGTTTCTGCCAAACCTGAAAAAGCCTTGGAACGATGAAAGGCTGCGAATTATCAGATGTGGGAACAGCTCCAACAATCTCTTTAACATTCATGACTTTAAGACACAAGAATAGACAACCTCCTTTACGACTGCTGTTGATTACCATAGAGATTAAATTGTGGATTCCAAAGTACTATCATTATATGATAGAAGATAATAAGAGAGAATGCACGCACAAGTTGTATTATTTAGGTAATACATCTCTCCCCCTCCCCCCCTTCTCTCTCACGCCATGTGATTTCTATTTTTAAATATTTATAGCTTAACAATTAGCATCAATTTTCGTCCAGAAAGAATAATAATTAAAAGTATTCGACTCGCCTTCGCAAAAATTGCGGCGAATTTTCTGTCAAATATTTAAGAATGAGATAAATCACGAATGACACTTACAATGACATATGAAACGAGAGGAAAAACTTACGGGCATCGGCGGGTGTAGGCCGCGGAACGCAGCGCTGCTCCACTTGCGCTGCCTGGCCGGATGATAGTGGCCTCTGTTGTAGGCGCTGTTGTTCTGATGATGCGGAGGATGCTGGTGGTGATGATGATGATGATGATGATTGCCGTACGACGTGCGCAGGGTGGGCCGGAAGCCCGGGTACGGCACTCCGGCGTTGACGTGTTGAAAGTCGCCGGGGTCGAAGCGCTGATGGTGCTCCTGCAGGAAGCCGTCGTTGGGGATCGGCGGCATCCTGCCGTAGGCGGCGTGCCGATCGACGTGCGACACGCTCTGCTCGTGTCCGTCGGCGATCTTACCGATCGGCCCATCCGGGGAGGGACGTCCGGCCGAGAAGGACGACGACGACGTCGCCGGCATCATGGGCGCCGGATGGTGCTGCCCGTAGAAGGGAGGGAAGCCGAAAGAGTTGGGCAATCCCACGGGACGGTATCCCGGCGGTTGACACTGGCCGAGAATGTCCGGGACGTATCCCGGTTTCTTGTCGTTGTAGCGATAACTATCGTTGCTCGGCTGCCGCTGATAATCCTCTCGGGGCTCGCCTTTAACCTCGACGCCGGCCTCCGTGGGCTCGGGCATCTCGATCTTGATCCTCACGTCGTTCCTGTCGGCGACGGGCTCGCTCTTGATCGCGAAGCCGGCCGGCGATCTCGCCGGAGGACTCGTCGCGCCGGAGCCCTCGTCGCAGCCACCCACGCTGGCTTGCTGCATCCTCGGGGGATTCACGCGTCGATGCCACGGTGGCGTTCCTCGGCCAGCCACGACGGCGTCATCGTCTTGCGAGTTGATGGGACGGTCGTCGATTACGGGTATTGTCGTCGATAATTGTCGTCGATCGATCGCGGCGAGTCGATCGTCGCCGGATATCGATTAGTTACGGAATTGCGGCAGAAAGACACTATCGTGCGCGAATGACAGTGAAATCGCATTAGTCGGACGCGAGAGTCGCGTGGATCCTGGAGGCCCGGCTCCAGTCTTGAATTTTTGCGATTCGGAGGAGAATCGAGGCACTCGAAGTCTGCTGCGAGAATCGCGTGACGTAACCTCGCGTAGGCGCGAGAGTTCTGTCAACGTCGAGTGCATCCGAAGCGCGCTGTAAGAACATAGCTGACGTAGGCATTCGTCTTATTCCCTTATATCGCGGGAGTACGATCCTCCTGGAAAAATGTCCGCGTGGAAGCGTCACGCACGACGCGCACGCACACGCGTGCGAGTCGTCTCCCGGGACGGGGCGTCGTCCGTGGACGCGTGGATTTCGGCCGCGTGGAGGGGAGGGCAAGGGCGGCGTGACAAGTTTCCGTGTCACGTGTCCAGCGACCTTAAGCCCCGCCTACGACTCCGATTTCCTCTCGGCTCTCGGATCGTTACCTGGTCACCGCCGCTGGCGACGATCTTCCGTTGTTGTTTCGGGAAACGAGAGTCTTCGATCCCCCTTTCGACGAGAGGAGCGAAAAAAGAGGACGCGCGACAGTCCTCCTCTCCCTCTCGGCGCTCTCTCACCCTCGCTTGTCCACCACCACCTTCTTCTCCTCCTCTCCGCTTCCCCCTCGTCCTCTCCGCCTCCCTCTCCTCTTCTGCGACAAACCGCCGAGCGTGAAGCACCACGCGAACACCGGACGCGCGATTGGCGCGTTTTCTCGCCGCTACCGCCGGCACGAGAACTCTTTACGGTACACTGCCTCGGAAACGCATCGCGAATCTCCCGCGCGGAACCGCGTTAAGTACCGGACTGAGACGGTTTCGCGCCCTTGCGCCTGTATCAGTGCGCGCTGTCCGCCGACTCGCACGAGGACACCGTGTATAAACGCGGCACTACCGCTCGTCTTGGTCGTCTTCGCCGTCGTCGTCGTCCGCGAACAACCGCGCGCTGCCGTTATCGCGAGGCGAGGAGAAACAACAGCGTCGTCCGCGGCGCGAAACACGCAACGGGGCCCGATACGCAAAGGAAGGCCGGCGGCCTCGGTCGAGCTGATCGCGTACGTACGAGTTTCGTTTCACGCAGCGTGGAACTCTCGGCGGAGGTGCGCGGCGCGCGGCGCGCGGCGGCCACCACCAGTCGGCGGAAACGCGCGAAGTCGCCCGAGGTCGGCCGAGCGTCGACGCGTCTCTCTCTCTCCCTCCCACTCCCGCTCTCTCTCTCTGCCTATCTATCCGCAGACTACTTCAGCCGCCTCCCGCCTTTCGCGAGCGACTACATCGATGCCGCCTCCGCCACCGCCGACCGACAGCTCCACGAAGTAGAGTTCATCTTTTGTGAGATCGTCGGCTCTCTGCCGAGAACGTCGTCTCGTTATGGTAAAGAATCATATTTTCGTACTTTATCGAGCTTCAAGTATGTGTGCGTACATAACGAGCTTTTCCGGACGAAAGGACAATCGAGATATCTTGGAAGGTTATTAGAAAAGATGAAAATAGGTCTCGTACAAGATCGTGTGGCTTTTAAGATCGCACGTAATAATACATTTTTTGAATCATTTAGGGTCAAAATTTTTTATGTTATGTACACACATAAATGTATGTACATGATGTTTATATTTGTCACTGTTGATGCGCGTTGTTCAAGTATCAAATCGATCGCCATTATTATATAGAAATATGAAAATTGAATATACATATATTTTGACGTCATGTTACGATATATAATATTAATAATATTTCATAAAGAATGGAAAATAGATTAAAAACCAGGAGTCATCGATCTTGAAAATATATTTTATTCAATTTTAAATACAGGACTAAACCTCCCCCGAAATTGCATTAATTTAGGTTAGGTTAGGTATAGGATTCACCATCGAGTTCGAAACGAATCAATGCAAAATTGCACTGCAAGTTCGGTAATCTATGAATCTCATGTTTCGATGCGTACGTTCATTATAACGATAAAAGCGTTGCTCGCGATATAATTCGCGTTAATGCGTTCGTTCTAATTTATCGATGGTTCTACTGTCGTCGAATTTAAATTCCACGTTTTTTCTGCGAGCGCGTGTGTGCGTATGTCATGTCAATCCTTTTTTTCCGTCGCTACTTTACGTCGCTTGCACCGGTAGTTTCAATGAGAACCGCCGGGCGCGGGTCTGCCTGTATCGCCGCCACACGATATATCAGGTTACATATCCGTTGCGTCATGTAAATTGATACCTGTACACGCTCGTACACCGATCGGGCATTTATTTAAGCCATAAATTATCGTAACGTCGATTGGACATGCACCTAGGTACGATTTTACTAACCAGACCGACGACGTTGTACATACACGAAACCGTAATATACAGGGAGAGACAATAAAACACGTCGGCGCAGCCTCAAAGATTGTCGTCGCTAAATAATTCGCACGGATTTCTAAGCTAAACGGATAATCCACGCGGATTCGATAAGCAAATAATCGTAATATTTTTGTCGATCAAAAATTCCAATTTCCTCGACTGGCGATTCATATCATATTGTTTCGGTCCTTCTTTATGCATTATCTTTATCGCAGTTCCTCTTTCTCGCGTTGTCTTATTTTTAATCCACCCCATAAAAAGGTATATTCGAGCGAACATCGTTCGACTTCCTCGAACCCGGTGCGCACATAAAAAACTAAAACAAAATATACCGATACTTTTTTCACACTTTCAGCCGTTTAGGTGTTGCTCGTCATGCCGAAAGTGTGAAATAACATGTTTATTTACATATCCACCTGTCATTGACTTTCTTATGGCGCACAAGTGTGATTCATGTCTCAATTTACTTCCTACGTAAATTTTACTTCATACATTTTACACATACACACGCAATTATAATGCGGTATAATGTTTTTCTTGGAAATAAATTTATTGAAAGCGCGCTTAATATATTATTGATATTGCGGTTAAAGTAATCAATGACATTTGCATAAAAAATAAATTTGTGAACATTATTTGTAGTCTTTTAATTCTTAGCTATAAAATATAATATTATAACTAATATATTGTATATTAATATTAATCCATTGAAAAATATGATTTTTATTCATTTAAAATATATTTAAAACATCTTCTAACCAGACTTTCAAAAAAAAAATATTAAAGATTTTAAAGATATATTCATATCTGTATAAATAAATCGCAAATAATGTTATAACATTTTTGAGATACAATTTTAAATATGTGTTTTTATAAACACGTCTTAATATTAAAACCATAATGAGGATATTAATTTGTGATATATTGTAAAAATAAATGTACGCATTAGTACGCATTTTTTTATTATATATAAAATTACGATTCATTAACATCCTTAATTATTATCACACACATTGTTATGTTTACGACTTGAATGATTTTATATTATCATGTTTAAAAATTGAAAAATTGTGTCTACAAAATTTCACACGTATAATATGCTCAGCTAAAAGTAAAATACATAAATCGTTATGTTTGCAATCACTTTATTGTTTAATATTATTCAATAATATTATCATTTATTGAAAATTTAATACATATATATCCGAGAATTTTATAATTCGAGTTTTCAGTATCCATCTCTCCTTATATATTTGTCATGCAACAGATGTAAAAAGCGAATTAAAAATTAATTGTCAAATTATTCTCGCGAATCATCGCGAGGCAAATTCTCCATCGTAGGACACATTACAGGTCGAATATTAAGATATTAACTATCGCAAATTCCGCGAGATTATCCTAATCTGTTTTTATCAATATACCTGTGCGTATTTCCTATCGTCGATGTATTTCTTGGCTCATAACTGAATAGAATTTTTTCGGAACGGAGGCTTTGTAGGCTCTCTCCTTGTTTTATTTCGCGTGGCAGGTAAAACGACGACGTCGTCGATGCCGCAGGTACGTAGAGCGGCCGTTGCGAGAGCTTCGCCCTTTCGAAGTAGCCTATACGTGCACCCAACCGTATTGCGTTGCCGAGACAAAAGGAGCAGGAAGGACGGAATCGTGGGCTCTCTCTCTCTCTCCCCCTTTCTCTCTCTTTCCCTCGACAAGCAGCCCGTCGATACTCGGCTTATACGACTCGCGGGGCGAATCGATGCGTGTGTGCATGCACTCTCTTCGCAGCGGGATGACTGGTGAGAGAATTCAATTTCCGTCGTCGTTATCGTGCCTCCATCTTCAGCTCGGGCCGCGTTCAGATCATCCTCGCTGACTCCTCGTTCTCCTCTCTCGCTGCCGACGTAACGAGACAAAGCCGTCGTTGCCTTCGCTTCGCCTGCGCGCTCGTCTCGCGACCTTTCTGCCGGATGAACTGTCAAGAGCGCGCGTGTTATCGAGGCAACGCTCGATAAGAATCGGCTTCAACGACTACTCCGAGAGCGCGTGTTTAATTATACCGAGTGAATCGGACTAGATTTCGTGTCCTGGCGCTCGCTATCATATCAAGGATCGATTCTGAATTTATAATATAAAAAAATAATCATAAAGATTCCTCGATTCTTTTATCGAAACATGACAGTTAAATAACAATAGTATTTGTAGATTTCAAAATATGTTTCATAAAAGTTATTAAAAAGAAATAAAGTAACAGTAAAGTAAAATAGTGCCGATAGAAAAGCAAAATATCTACCTAAATAAATTTTTTTTTTTTTAATTGAGAAAACCAACAGTTAATATCCCGAGGAGCAAACAATAATGATACATATGTACGATAGATCAAATTGATAAATTCGATAAATCGATTCTATATATAAGAATGTAGAAACGGGGACTTGTTTTGACGTTTCTAACGCAAGAAATGGCTGTTATGCTCGGATGCTAGACACGCCATGCTGTATCATCGTTCACAGAGTTCACGGTTTAGCGATCTCAATGGACATATCGGGATCTAAAAATCACTCACGACATCCGCGACTTGTGAGTTATCAATTTCTAAGATAATGCGCGCCTTCTCTGTACAGTCATGTTCGGAGCATAGCGATTACGTTTTACGACCAAGCGAATATAGTCCCCGGTTACGCAATCGGGCCGCTTCCCAGCTGTCTGATCAGCAGTTTAGGCAGAGGCAGCCTGTTCTGGACAGTATAGTACAAAGAAAAACAAGCGCATAGGTCGATTGTGTATTTATATCGATCGTAACGATCGTTATTTTTCTCAAACGATCGTTATTGTTCTTGTTTTCATCATTTTGATCGTAATTATATTCTGAGTTAGGTGAAAAATATTGGATTTTCTCATCCAATATTTTTATGACAAGCAGAATCAATTAATCGAAAAGCTCTAATTTAATTAGAAAATCTTCCATTCTTAATGCTCGATTAATTATATTAGGACGAACAAATACCCGTACATCTAGGTAACATGTTTCATAATTTGTGTCCACTAACTGCAAAACGCTGAATCAAAAGTATATAATAATATATTGTACGTACATGTATTACTCGCAATTCGATATCAGAATATTCGGGTATTATTTGCAATCTTTAATATCCGAATACTTGGGTAAAATATCCAACTCTAACAACACACATGTCCAAAAGACAACCAGAGTGTCCACAAGTCATCCAGAGGATATTTTATGTCCTCTGGATGTTCTCTGGATAACCTTTGGACATGTGTGCTGTTAGAGAAGATAGTTTGGGTACTCTCTAAAAGTGAATCAGTGTATTATCACTGTAATCAGTGCTGTACTTATAACTGCTTGTAATCAGTGAGTATTTACTGTTTTTCAGTGATAATACACTGAAAAACAGTAAATACTCACTGATTACAAGCAGTTATAAGTACAGCACTGATTACAATGATAATACACTGATTCACCTTTAGAGAGTACTTGAATAATACTCGCGGGTTTGGATAGATTGGTAACCAAGTATTCTGGATATAAAAATAATTCGATTTATATCGATAGCAGTAGTGCAAACGATGACTACAAATCTCGTACGAGGGGTGCTGGTCATTGATTTTTCCCAGGTTCAAAGATGTAACATTCCGGTGTGCGCTGAACAAAATTGCGCGGATGTGTAGAATCGAGATGTATTCTCACCAGGGCACGGATCTATATTTCCGTCGCATCAGCGATAGAACGCGTACACGCCCAGCCCCGTGGCAGCTGATCAATCCTCGAACGGACGCACCTAAGGACATCCTCGTGCGACCGCTCTCTGCTGTTCCTCATAGCAGGAGAACCAGCGGCGATCTCCTGCACCGCAGCTGATTCCTGGAGAACGACGGGGAGAGGCGTGTGTCACCAGAACTCTGGGGACAGATCGAGCCAATGGGAGGAAATGGAAGGCGTGGATCACGGCAACCCAGAGGACAGCGTGCGCGGACGACACGGCAAAGTAGGGGACTCTCGAAGCGACACGAGAACGGTTCCACCGTCCGTTTTCCCTTCTCTTGTCCCACCGTCGCCGCATCCGTTCGTGTGGGATCTCACGGTCGCGGAGTCGCCCCTGGTCCACCTGGTGGGAAAAGCGACGGAGGGGTCGTAGGAGAAGAGACTCGGCTGGTGGGGACGCCAATACACGCCCATTCTGTCGTGGAGGGGTGAGAAAGAGAGAGAGACGGTATCGCAACCCCCCTCGTCCTGCTTCACGACCCTGCCGGCGGCGCATGTGGCATCTGGTGAAACAGATACGACATCGCACGGCTGACGCGGAGATTGCCGCCACACACATACAAACACGCCGCGCGCGCGCGCGCACACATACGCATGTGCACACTAGAGCGCGAACGACTCACGGGGAAACTGCTCTCACCGATTTCGACGAACGCGTGTTGTATACTCGTGGAATTTAAAGTAAGAGACAAAGGAAGAGTGTATTCTGTTGTACATCTTTTCGAATTATTATTTCAGAATTGAACATTTTCCTGATAAAGACTTGGGGATATTTTGTTTGTATGCATATGTGTATACAAGGAAAACTTTTTTCAATGGATACATAATTAAATTTCATGTATCAGTTTTTACTAGACAAATATTTCTTTAAATTATGATAGAATTAGGATGGAATTTATCAGTTTATTGACAACTGACACAGTTGAAATGGAATATATTTTTTTTATATATTTATTATCAATGATTGATTACACTCGGTAAGAATTTGAATGCACTTGAATTTTGAAATAATTACCAGTTTTAATCTAATCTCTGATATTTATCAGTATCTGATACTAGAAGTACTAGTATCTAAAAAATTCCGGACCAGTTTGAGATGTGTAACAAAGATAGAAAAGCGGCGGAGCATGTGTCACGAGCGATTGACGCCTCTTAATTGTGGATTTTTTCTCTTATCTACTGTCACCCTTCTTTTCCTGGGAAACACTAAGCCAACGGATTAGTCTCTCTATCACCATGGATCCACGTCGAGCGGCTATCTTTCCCTCTTCGATAACCACTCATTCTGAGAGCTTATTGCTTCTATCGGTAGCTTGGTACATTCCAGCAGAGGAATTCTCGACGTGGTCGACAAATATCGCTATCAATAACTCCGCAATCCGATAGTCGAAATATCTGTCATTCTACAGGTATAATTCCTTTCCCTAAAATATTTTGTTGATTATGCGATAATTCAATGTTTCAATTAACAATGTTTCTTACCTCTACTTGCATATATCGGTAATACGTTATTGCGAAATATTCGAAAGTTTGATTTTAACGGGTCATAAAGCGGTAACAATGTAACGTGTAATGAAAAAACTTATGTGAATCGATATACACTGATCCGATATAACGTATATTAGAATGCTCGTTGTGGAAAAGTGCTGACATATAAAACAAATTTATTGTTAAACAAAAAAAGGAATATTATTATTAATTTTTTTATATTCTTGAAATACATACACACATTGTATGCTGAATATTGTGCATGAATATTGCATGTCCCATAATAACTATTAGTCCTGTAAAATTTAAAGTAGCCTTACATTGCAAATATTAATTTTAATTTTAATGAAGATAATCTAAATAATAAACACAAGCCGAATGAACATGCGTTAATAATCGTTACTGGCTAATCAACTACTCATTCGATTCATCATGCTAAAGAGCCGCGCACTCACGGACGCGACGTCCGTGCGTGCTGCCACTGTCAAGAACATTCACGAGATTGCGATTAATCTAACGAGAAGCGCATATCCGCTTCCGATGTAGACGCGAATAGAGGCGAGGGCAATTGGATCGAGCCCGCGAGTCTCTCGTGTCGCGGCGTCGACGGTGCTCGACTTGAACGGAAATCCACTTGAGCGAACAAGAGCGACGTATATATCCGTCCGTCTCGCGGTCCAGCCTTATATAGGCCTCGCGAGAGACGCCGATATAGCCGGCGTTTTCTTTCGACACACTTGACATTAAAAGTCACGGTATTCCGTGCAGCCACGTCCCCGTCACGTCAGGTTGACGGATCGGCGCGCGCACTCAGGAAATTAGGCAATTTCCGGGCCGCGCTCGCGCGCTCGTGTCTGCATTTAATAGCACTACCAGTTATTTACCAGTTCGGCGGAGACGGGACACGACGAGCGGTATCGTTGTACGAGCGGGGGCCCTCGTGTATAACGTACTTACTCTTCTTCCGCGCCAGACGGACGTCCCCATGTCGGATCGATCGCGGACTCTCTTCCTACGAGCTCGTTTATGAGACGCGCCGCAAGCTCTCCTCGCCTCGCAATTCGCGGCGTGTCGAGCTGCGCTTTTTGCAAGTCACCGACGACCAGATGGAAATATGCACCGACTTTTTCTTGTTCCCGCAAAAAAAAATCGATCGTAACACGATGGTGTCTTCATTTTCGCGGCATCGATCGGCTTCACTCATTCTCTCTCGTGTCCACTTTTATTTATAGTCACTGATGTTGTCAATTTTAGGTATAACGCGTGTTGTTTTGATCTTATTGAGAATTCTTATTGTCATTTTGCATATTATCTTTATCTCCAATTTATTGTTTTTGTTTATTATTAATAATAATATATATATTATACAATTAATTATTACACACACAATGACTTTGATTTTTTATCTATTTTTAGGTAAAAATAGGTTAAAAATAAATAAATTTGTCTTATGTAATACAAGAAATTGAATCATTTTTAAATGATATCAAAGTTTATTTATTTTTAAATGATTAATTTAAAATATGTAAACAATTATAATTATATATGTTGAATTATGCATAACGTAAAAAATTGCGTACTCACTTTTGTGATTAAATTATTCAGAAAATCATCGATTGTAATTAAACGAAAAATACTCTCGTCAATTTACACGAATAAAAAAATGATCGAAAACGAATAATCAAAATCATTCGTTGATTTGAAGAAAGGCTCGATTTCACGGAATGCAATTTACGTCGACGAGGCAGAAGCGCATCGAATCAACGCAATACATACCTCGCAAAGTGAGCAACGACGCGGCGGCTCGCGACAATGTTTCGCGCATGGGGCGAGTATCGTTAGGAGCGCATAATGGAGCTCCTCTCTGTCGGTGGTGCACGGTGGTCGGTGTTGATAGCCCGGTATGGTGAGAGCGAATCCCGGGGTCACCCCCGGGGTCACTAATGACATACGCAGGCTCTCTCGTGTACGTGCGCGCGCGTACGCACACACAGATGCGGCGGCGATCGCCATCCTGGCGGACGATCCAACGCACGAGCTATGCGAATTGCACGCGTGTACGTGTGCATTCGCTCACGCGCGCGCGCGCGCACGCATCTCCCACATGAAACGCAAAAGCGAGACGCGAATTGGCCTCATCAAAGCGAGCAAACAATGCCGGATGCCGCCGATGGCTCAACAAACGTGTGGTTAGCCAAATCACCGTACGGCACGTAGCGCGCATCGACGCGATGCCACATGGAGAGAAATGCCGAACAATGCAACGCGCATCGGTCGAGCGCGCGGCCCTGAAATGCGCAACAACCATCGTATATCGGCGTTGCGTTGCAACGATACTTACCGGCTTGGCTCGCCCGGATGATGCGCCCTACGTGCGGCACGATAGCCCTTGTTTGTTTTGTTGCGCGAGACGCGCTCATGTCGGAAAATAACACGGTTGCTCTCGCTCTAGGTGCGAAGACGATGTTTAAGGAGTAATATCGCGGTGGGGGCGAGATCGCGCAGCGCGAGAACGATTATTTCTTCGACGGAATTTCCTGCGAGAAGATCGAACGCGAGTAACGCACGATTCGACCAATGTTCCGCCATTAATACCCCCTTTTTCATCCTTGAAAAGAAATAAAAGTGTCTATGTAATATATTAGAGTTCCGGCGAGGGAGGAAATTATTTGTATTTACGAATTTTCGCGGACAAAAAAGGCCGATTAAATAAATGGAAGATTAAAAATATGCAAATGAGACTCATCTTTTCTCTCTTTCTTTTCTCTTTCCCTCTATTTTCATACAGATGTTATAGCAAACTCAAAATTCATTTTGCAGATGGCAGAAGGCTGTTCCGCATTGCCGAGAGGTATCGATGAGGTTCTGGCAGGTACACATGTGGAGCAGAGCAGAGGATCGGCTTGAAGAACCGTCTAATAAAAATGTTAATTGCACGGCTCGTTAGAAGACCCCCCGCAACGTCTGCTAGAAGTTCAGCTCGGGGTCACCTCGCGGGGAGTCTGTGAGTATTTGCCTTTAAACTTTCGTTCTTTTTCTCGCTTTTCTCCCCCTTTCTTTTTTTTCCACCATTTCGTTCGATTATTTATCGCCCGATGGCTCGTATACGCGCCAGCACGGAATCTGGATTATACTCTCTCGCGCGCTTCCTAGATCGAAGAGAGCTAACCACGTCGTAATGAGACCGGTTTGATAGCGTAATCTAGTTATACTCTCGCGCGAAATCTCCTTCGATCTTAGATCGGCAAATCTATAAAAGGCCAAGCCGAGAGAGAACGAATCTCGAGGCGAAATTGATCTTGCTCCGGAATTTATATTTCTGCCTTCGTGACGATACGTATTCACGATAGAACGATTTCGCTAGGAATCGCATTTTTAGCGAGAAAGTTTGCGAAATAACCACAAGGTAATCTTATTAGGTGTTCAACTATAAAGAACACGTACATTTAATTCGAATATCAGAGATTATCGGCAGTCTGTCTGAGATTATTCAACTTGTTATTTTTAAAGTAGGAGAAGTGAATCTTTACATCTTTGAACATAGAAAATTTTTTTATTGCAAAAATAATTTGACTATATTTTGTAATCTAAATTGCATTATTTTTTAACAAATTATATATTTTGCAGAAAAAACAATGTATTTTTTTTGCTGACTGCACAATTATATAATTTACATAGGTAAAATTAAATTAAAATTATTTGCTGTATAAAGTCGAGTAAATTTAATTACATAATTAGTAAAAAGAAATATAATGATCCTTGTCCCTGTTATTTCAAAGCATAAAACTATCATATTTGCCGTTGGTTGTGCAATAATAAAAAAATTAAAAAAAAAACAAATACCAACCACGCTTGGCATTTTTCGTAAACGAATTGTTCTTTCGACTCCGCGATCAATTCGCGCCAGGCAATTAAATGCAAAACACATATTTGATATATAAATATCGCGGCGTGTACATTTCTCGCGCTACAGTTTTCGCTGCGCCATATTAAAAACGAATATTTTTGTAATAAATTGCGCATTCCCCGGCCGGGTGTATCTCAATTTCATTCAGCTTGATCTCCATTTCATCAATTTACATAACCCTCCCCGCTGTAATACAATGAAATCAGTTTGAGAGGTAAATTCGATAGCTGCGGCAACTTTGCCTACGCTTCTACGCTCCGAAAGAATTTTGTTTGGTAATTCAATCGTGTAACCAATGAGCTCTCGCCGCGTATTAACCGACAATTTGGTTTATTGCCTAACATGGAATTATCGATTTTCCTTCATTTAACGATTGTGCGGGTGCAGTCACTTTTTTATCTCAATCTGTACTTTATAATTTTTTAATTACGAAACTATAACAGCACCATGAGAGATTATAACATGTAATTATTTTTGGTAAAATCGCTATCATAAACGTATATACGTGCATATACAGGGTGAGCCATTTTAAGTTAACCACCCCAATAACCACCCTTTTTTATTTTTGAATGTACAATAAAATGTTTCAAATAAAAGTTGCTTGACTTCGAGGGGGACAGAAGATGGTGACAAAAATTTGACCTTGGATAGTCATTTGAAGGTCACATAAAGGTCACCTTTTCTCAATTGAAAACACATAATTGTTTTGAAAAAAAAATGTAATTGTTAATTGCAAATTATATTTTTTCTTTCGAAACAATTATGTGTTTTCTTTACACCAATTGATTCCTCTCATTATTTTGTACATAAAAGTATTAAGATAAGATAATCGAAAAATGAATATTTTACAAGATATTTTACGGTTTATGTAAAATTAAGAAATTATTTCAAGCCTCATAACTCAAAAAGTACTTAACGAAAAGGTACTTAATTATAGTGTTTTGGAAAGTTCTCGAGATAAGCTACAAGAATATGCAATGAAAAATAGTAGGTTCCATTTAAGAAATTGAAGGTGACCTTTATGTGACCTTCAAATGACTATCCAACGTCAAATTTTTGCCACCATCTTCTGTCCCCCTCGAAGTCAAGCAACTTTTATTTGAAACATTTTGTTGTACATTCAAAAATAAAAAAGTTATTGGGGTGGGTAACTTAAAATGGCTCACCCTGTATATGTATATCTATATCCTTTTTTTTATTATTAATTTTTTAGAAACCACACCTTTCACACCAGATATATTGTATCGTATACTTTCAACCATAATGTTGTTTCATTTACCGTGATCAATTTTTTGTTTATTTTTTGTAAAAGTTTATTCCAATCTCCACCATCACCCACATTTCGCTCTTTCGCGAAAACGCTTCTTTTGCCTTTCCAAAGAGACTTGTACACATGTTTTGTGCAAAAAGCGAGATTCCTCCCGGTGGTTATTTTGATGCTGGGAAAACGAGACTTAGTCCTTTTTTTCCAACGGCAAAGAGTCAACGGTAGTTGGCAAAAGCGATCGTCGCTTCGGGGAGCGGCCGCTCGGCTGATCTTTCACGTGAATTAACGCGCGGGTGGAGACCACTCTCTGTTCTTTGCCGATGCAGTGGCGCATTTTGTGTTTTTGGGCATTCAGACGTACACACGGTGTAAGAGTAGTTTAACGCGTTTGTCTGACTTAGACACCCGTACACACATAGGTCGAGTTGCGTTCGCGAATACAAGGCTGGACGTAGGATAAGAGCAGAGGGAAAAAGAGAGAGAGAGAGAGAGAGAAAGAGGAAGGGTCTATTCAGACATTGAGGCAGTTGAACCCTCCGGCAGACACGGCGTGCTCGAGCAAGCCCTTCCTTCCTTTTATATACATGCTCCCAGGGTTTTAGTCACAGAAAACTAAAAAGCTAATTTACTTTAAAAGTATCCGAGCGAGAGAGACAGAGAAGGAGGATGGTCCATCAAACGTGGACTTTTGAAAAGCCAATCCCCCGGGCTAATGCAACCAGCGACAGATTGGCGGTGGCCAATTCTCTATGTTCTTTTCGCTCTTTCTCTCTTTCTCTCTTCATCTTTCTTCTCTCTTCATCTCTCTTTCTTTCCCCTTCTCTTTTCGCGTATAGCGAATGCGTTTGTTTATTCGCTTTGACGATATCGTGGCGAATGGTCATTTCGTTGATAGCTCAAACGGATTGCGAAAATGTCCAAATGTGCCCTCATAAAGACGCGCGCTGTGACGATTCAGGAGAGAGAAAGAGAAGAGAAAGCTTTGGGAATGGGAGATTACTCCCGACTAATTTCAGATTTTAAATCAAAGTCCCAGTCGAAAGATCAGTGCACTTTGGTAATTTGGATCTGTAGAGTCCGCGCCAGGCAGAATTCAAAGCATCGTTTACGCGCATTATCGTTATTATATAAAACGCTGAGAACGAATGTGAGCCACTAGTCACAGAGAGGAAGCTTTACAAGAGTGATGAGAAGAAATCTGAAGAAAAAATACAATGGCTGGAATAAATATTATTCGAGGAAGAACCGGCCAATTCGAAAGTATAATTACTTTTATCGTTGTTGAAACTGTTGCAATAATTCTGAATTACTTCAAAGGAGATAATAAATGGTTTTTTTCCTCGATATAACACTCGTGCATAATTTTATTTCCGATGCGCTTCTGACACACCACTACGGTCGAGACAATTCATTCTCGCATAATTATACTGCTTTGCAATTCTAAGGTCAGTTGCGCTCATCCGACAATCGTTTCGTCACAGTTCCGTGGAGGAAACTCAAAGACGCGGCGTCGCCTCGCATACGACGAGGAGAAGGGGATTATTTTTTTCGCTCGCACACACAAGTCGTGCACAAGTTGTGTCTGCAGGACGACACAGTCGGTCTCAGGGCCGTCACGTAAGTCGCCGCATTAAACGTGCCATTATACTTGTAAATCTCGAACAATTAGCCGTAATCAAGTACAGGAAACCACCAGGTGAGCGCGCGGGTACGCAATTATTTTTAAATAGGATTCCGCGCCGGACCGCGCGTCTCTCGTAGGACTACGACGGAGCCATGATTATTAATCCGAGCTCGCGGGGAAGAGAGATCGTTAGGTAGATTGTGCAACAAGTGCATAAAGAGCGCAGTGCCGCGCGGTGCGAGCGCGCACCGGAAGTCGTGCGCGTCGCACCGTCGGCACCTGCCTCGACTTTGACATCGTGATTGTCGATGGTCTTCGTTCCGTTTCGCGAGTTAACGAGCCTCGAGCTTATACGCCGAATAATTCATGCGCTCGCTACTAAGAGAGGCGTCGAATAATTGCATCCTACGGAAACGTGCGCTCGCGCGCGCACCGTGGCTCGTAGCATCCGCCGATCGGGAATATTAACGCTAATTATGTAATATCGCGTGGCCGATCAAATATCGATACGGCCACTTTCGGCAGTTACGGCGCGTCTTATTGGCCGATCGAACCGTCGTTTCGGAAATTTCATGAAAGCGTAATTTGTACTTTGCTCCCTTTGACCATGCATCTTAATACGGCTGTTACCTCTGCCAAATCAAGAGAGCCAGGAAGGCTAATTAATATTTATTATCCTTAAACGATTTTATATAATGAATAGGTTTTTATTATCTGCACACGCTTCATCTGATCTCTGCTTCACTGTCCAGACATCTCTTTTTCCTTTTCTCGAAAACTCAATTTACAATATACTTTCTCGTGCATTATACATTGTATTAATATTACATTGTTCAAGATCTTTGAAGGTGGAAAAAAACGAGGGGTAATAAATTTATATTTTAAAAGACAATCCTCTCTTTTTCCACCTCCTGAGAGAGAAGGAGAGATATCAAACATCGATCATTATCATTAAGTCGACAAGTATCGAAATATATTTTCTCAGCGTCAATTTTGCGTGTCTGATAAACGGCTTGGTCGATGTATCTCGATTGATCTCGCAAAAGTTCACGTCGGAGGAAAGAGTGATCGAAGGGCGGGAAGAGAGGGAGAAGAAGGGTAAGCTGCTTTGGCGGTCAATTCCACTAACAGCTTAGCACCGAGTCGCGAGAAAAAGCGAGTCGGGGCAAAAAGCCGCCAGCGGAACTCTGTCACTCTTGTTTGCCGAGGCGGCCAATGATCCGTCCAAGGCGGCTTACAAAAGTTTTAATCGACGTTCGTCGCGTCCCTTCACCGCCGGTCTTTATTCCGGATGGCCGAGCACGCGCTCGGCTGCTCGCTTTTTTCTCCCCGACGATCAATCTTGGTTCGCGTCGGAGAGAGAGATTCGTTACTTGGTAATAGAATTAGGCGGAGAATGCTTTTCGCGCGGCGAACTCTCCGAATGCGTCCAGTTGTACGCTGATATCGCGAGATGCTGACATGCTTGCAATGTATAAGTCTCGCAACGGAGGCGTCTTCTCCTCTTTAATGCCGACGAGCCCCATGGACCAAAATATCGATCCCGTGCAGAGCGTACCCTACCGTTCGGAATTACCCCTATGTAGGAAAACCGACTGACGTCATAGCATATAGCCCCTTTAGTAGGTCAGTATGTCAATTTTCGAAACATAGTTGAAACAGCAGGTCCTTATCGATCGATTATTCTCGCGAGAGATGAGAAATGATAAAAGTATTGCTGATAATATTAAGTATGTATCGAAGGATTTAAAAAAGTGAAGCTTTTATGTTTTGCGCCGCGCTTGATTTAAATTTTTTATTGAGACAGTATATGATCGGAATATTTAAATAGAAAATAATAATAAAAAAGAATAATAATATAAAAGAATTTATAATTATACTGAGAGAGAGAGAGAGAGAATAGTCAAAAATGTGATCATTAAAGATAGAAATAAGAATTCGACCTTTGAATGTGTCCTTCATAAGTACACACTTTCTTGTTCAAGGAGACTCACAGCAGTCGATGTCGAATTATCGCAGAAGACACGATATCCGTCAGTTGCCAAAGCACGTTCGCACACTCCATTGAAACTTTCCTCGATTCTTCAGCACCTTCATACAACTTCTATCCAAAGGTAAGCATATTCGATTTGCAATCTAATCGACGTGCCTCTACTAGAGTCGACCTTGAACTCTCTGTACGATATATCGAGCGGTATGTTAGGCTTTTGAAATCACCGAGGATTGCAATAAGATTCTCTTTACCGTTGCTTCGATGAAGATGATTTCTTATGATTGAGCATAATTTTCTCCTTATTTTCGCAGTTTAAGAGATTCTCGATATCTTCAAACATAGTTTTTCAAATATAGGTAACTATTTTTAGTTGACTACTTTTCACGATTCATCTTGCGATTAATTTGAGAAATAATGCGCCTCTAATATTTTATAATAAAAAAGTTATATTTACCTCAAGAAATTTTAAATACATATATATACACTTTTATATTTTTTCAAGAACTTTATACACAAATTTAAAAAATGCGTAAAAAGTGCATAAAGAATGGAAATTATTTCAAACATTATCTTTAGAAAATTTACATTAATACTTTACAAATTAATGAGATTTCGATTCAACGCGATGGAACGATTTATCGATCTTCCAGCTAAGTCATTCAAACAAGAGATTCGATTACACAGGTTGTATGATTAAGTCTATCAAAAAGCCGCCTGAGGCAGTCAATTGACGCGAGAGCCGACAAAAAGAAGGCGAAATCTGGTCGGATTACGCGCGACACATCGAATAGGTAAATAGCGGCTAAAGCTAAAAGCAATGAAAAAAAATCTCGCGTGCGTCTACGTAAATTAGATCGGTCGATTTCACGGAATCGATTCCCTACGACGATGGACACATCGCCGCGTGTCCTTGTAGCGTGTGCCCGAGTTATTCGTGGGACTAAAGTTTCTAGAGCTTCTCGGAACGTCAAACCACACGTCTCTTGAACGGTCGAGGCATCTTGATTGGAGTCGATGACTTGTCGGGTAAGATCTGAAAAACCGCCAAAGTCCTCTGCGATTAAATCAACTCTCTAATACAATGCAAACGGTTTAAAGTATTCATATAAATAATCACAATTATATGATGTTAACAAATTGTATATCACATCAACTTACATTATAATATTGAAACAAAGTAAACAAAAAATTAATTTAGTAATTGTGTAAAAATTAAAATTAGTTATTGTGTCATAAAATATTTCTGTCACACACACAAAAGATTAAATGCACTTTTCTTGCGTGAAGAAATATAAACGATTGGTGGAATCTAAATAAATGTATATTAAAATAAATAAAACGTATAATTGTCAATATATAAATATAATTGTCAATGTATAAATCGATTTAGTTTATCGGTTTATACATTGATAATTATAATTTTTTGTTCTAAAGATGATCCGAAAAGGACTGAAATGTATACTGCAATAAATAATTTGAATTTTCACTCAAAGATATTGATTACTTGCGCTTTTATTTGCTCATTTTATTTATTTTAATTTATGCATTTATTTAGATTCAATCAATTTTTTATTTTCTTTCACGCAAGATAATTTGTTTTTACATTAAATAGTGTTTTACCTTAATAGTTGTTGAATGCATATATATGTTATGCTTTCCTACGAAAATATTAAACAATTTTTCCAATCTATGCTCGCGAAATAAAAAGAATTGTTTTCTTAGAAGTTTATTTCTCTCAATTTAAGGAAGTACAAATATTCTGTGTAACATCTCTAATATCTTTAGCGGGTTAAAAAAGATACAATTTTAACAATTCGAATCAACCGCGATACGTCACCTTTGTTACGACGTATCGGAAAATAATTGCGATCGATAGTGGTGTGAGACTTCCTAGTGCGAGCGGGCATTTCTTATCCCGGATATCGATTGCCCGCTTCCCGGCGGGAACCCTCCGGCGACGGTACTAAGAACGGCTCCGGCCGAAGGGCGAGAAGAAGGGTGTTCTTAGCAAGGGCGGTGTGTATCGCCGGGCATTACTTTTATTCCGTGTCATTTGAGCCCACACTCGCCCTCTCGACGCGCGGCTGCCTCGACCCACGGATGCAATAGATTTCCCTCAAAGTGGTTTCGTGGTCTCTCTCCGAAACCACGCGCACGACGACGACGACGACATAGTAAGTCTTTTGTCTCCCCGTCTCTCACGATTGTTCCGCCTTTCCTCCTTTCCTCCTCTCACCGATACCGTAAATTCGAGACGGCTTGTCGAATAAGATGTGTCGAGATCGCAAACTTCTATGTGTTATATGTAGACTGTTAACAGCGATCTTACAGGTGAAGGGCAGACATTTATAATTGGACGGAATATAATTACCGTATTAATGAACAGAATATCAATCAATACTTGTCTACATGAAAAGTAGTTTATATTTTAATAGTGCCGGCAAATATTGAAATGCAACACAGAATATGTAATAACTCGACTTATATATTCTGTCCAATTATAAATGGTTGGCCTTTGATGTTAACACTCTAGATATAATATATGCAACTTTGTGACCGATGCGTGATAATCTACGCCCAACAAGAAATTACAATTATGGCGTGAAACATTTTGATGCAAGACAATCTTGCATTCGTTTTGGTTTTTAAAATCTGGAAGGGAAAGCATCTCGATTGAGAGTAAATTTCCAAACTCGCGCGGAGAAACTACGATTTGTTCGACCGTCCTGCATCTTCGCGTGGGCGTCGTAAACGCGAGAAGCGGCAGATAATCGGTAGATTCGCGAATGATTTAGCGAGAGTCAGGGCCTCGCATCAGACGTCGCTCGTAAAAATGCATCGTGAATACGCAAGGAACCCGACGAGGAGCGTCCGGGGTAACAGCAGCAACAGCGGCAGATAGTGGATGCAGGGGGAGAGAAGAGGCAGCCGCGAATCGGCGGTCCCACCGGTGGCAAATCTCGTAACGAGGGCTCGTATCTCGGCGGATCTTTATCGCCGGCAATTACGCCCGGTTCCGGCGCGGCCCGGAAAAGGTGGGTGGATGGGTAGTGGCACGGCCGTGTGGTACATACCCTACCTATCTACCTACTTGCCATGGCTCGACTCGGCGCGGCATGACCGTGGAATTATATAAAGATGAAAAGTTAATGCCGCCGCCGCGCGCGCGAGGAACCGCCGGCATATCGGCTTCTGCCCTAACCCTCAATCACTGGGAGCTCTTATGACCGCCCGCCACGATCCACCGGGGAAAATTCTGGGCGATCATGGAGCGGGCGACATCAAATATGCAGCGCGGGTCGAATCTACGGTTATGTCGCGAAAGGGGGATCGCCGCTCCGGAGAACGCGCCTGTTTATGGCGCACGGTTTGTCAAGTGGATCTCTCTCTCTTTCGCTGCTTCTCTCTCCGCGTACTGAATATATATCGCCATCCTGGCGATAAGAAACTTGTATATAATTCTCGAGATTGCCGAATATAATCTTCTCGATGTTATTGGAAATTGCGCGGTAATTCATTTCGTGACCATTGTACATTACGAGGACAAACGATAGGGTGTTTTTGCAAAGAAATTATTTATTTAAGTCTATCAAGTAAAGTCATAGTATAAGTCGACTTGTCATTTAATTAGCGTTCATATAATTTATTACATGTTGATTTTTATTTTTATTTTTTTACTTCTTAACTGTTGCACACTTTTATACTGACAATAAGCGAATTTTTACATCATCTGATGCGACTGGGAAATTCGAGTACGTACGATTTGAAATTAAATTACATCCATCTGATTTATTCCTCTGCAGTCAATTAATCTTGAAAGACGTGTCCGATAGAAGACCAGCAATGATGTAAATAGTTGGATTTTGATTCTTCAGATGCGTTTTTTTATTTGACAGCTTAGAATTTTATTTAGAATTTTGCATACTGATTTCAATTTTTTATTAAATAATTTGATTTAGAATAATAGCTCCACTAAAATTTTATATTTATTGTTATTTATTATTATTAATGCGAAGGTAGTCCAAAGAAAGAGTTCGCAGTTGTACTTTGATAAATTTCACATTGCTTTTATTTTTTTATTTTAATTCAGAGACTTTCTAAATTATTTCTATTAAGTAAAATTTAAATAATATATTTGATACGTGAAAAAAATTTGATACGTCATTTCCTGGAAATGTAATTTTAAATTATAACTTGAGATATAGCAAGATTAATCTTCACTTCTCGAGAGTCTGTACAAGGAAAGTTGAAAACCATAATTTCGCGTGTCGTCGAACATTTTTCTTTTCATTTTTTTTTATCGATCGCATTCACATCGAGTCGCCATTCTCTTCCTCGCGGCGATATCGTCTTCAAAAGCTGCCGACGTGGGTACTCGCGCCTACAATGTCTGCCTCATCATCTTCGGAACTTGATTTCCGCGCCGACGAAGATGCATCGCGTGCCGCGATACGGTCGATAGATCAATCGACGGTGCAAATGAGCGTTTAACGACGATAAAATTCGTGTCGCGAGCGACGCGTTAATCCTCGCCCGAGGCCGCTGGACGTTTTCTCGGCAAGTGGAACGGGTCGCGCGCGCGACGTCAATTTGCACGGAGCGTTTTAATGCGACGCGTGATACGTCCGGCCCGAACGCGATTTCCAAGTACCACGACGTATAACCTATCGGGGTCTTGAATAATAAATGCGCGGGACACAGGCCGGTCACGCTACCTAGGAACACCGGCTTGTCACTCGAAATGTCAGACGAGAGACGTCCATGGCTGTGCAGACTACGGAGGCTATTAATTAATGAAACGCCCGCGCCATTATTGCCGGTAGTAAACATCTGGTCCGGTATACACGGCCGATGGGTCGTCCTTTCCGGCGACGTGCCACCTCGAACCGACTGTTCCGCCATCGGACAGACATTGTGAAATTGCAATTCTTGAGGAAATGTTAATTTTATGTGTTTTATTTTCAACGAGATTTTATTATGTGTTCCATCGTTATTTTCTCTTGAAACGTTTTCACGTTTCTTTCTCTCTCTAAGAATAATTTTTAAAAATAGAACAATTTATATAAATTTATTTTCGTCAAAATATTTATTATTTTATATACATTTTAAAGAAATCTCCAAGTTGTATAAATTTGTTTTAAAAAAGAATTATTTTTTAGAAATCATTGGTTGCACGTATATTTCGAGAATCTTCCCATCGTTTGAATTATTGCGACCGTTTTACACTTAAAATTTCCAACATCACACAATACAAAAAATACACCTATTTTAAGTAACCGCATCGCCATCGTTCTCATGTTTGGGGACACACTCGGATTTAATGCAAAGTTTTTCCGAAGGAAACGCAACGTTTCTCTCCATCGTAGGCAAGCGACACCGGAAACCGGATGGCTCCGAGCAATTCCGGCGACGGCCGCGCGGATAAACGCGCGGAGTCGATTCTCGAGGCGGCGGCGTGTATTCAATGAGACCTTGGGACCGTCATGCGTCCCGAGTCAGCTTCCGTGAGAAACGCCGTGAGGACAAAGTATAATCCTGTGTACGCCGACACCACCGGGTGCGAGGAGGAAAGAGAGATCGCGGGTGAGAAGAAGGCATAGCGGGAGAAAGCGTGAGAGAGAAAGAGAGAAGCAAGCCCCTCGCGGGTGAGGCGAAGGGGAGAAGAGGCGCGCGAGCGCGTATAATGTATGCAGATTGCAATAGTGCCATTATGTCTCTTTCGCGCGTGTACGTTCATCCACAACACCGTCGTTCTCACTCCGTCTCCACGGTCGATCTTCGTCCTTTCCCGCTCCTCTTCCTCCTCGTCCTGCCTCGCTCTTCCTCCGCCGCGAGAAGCCTAGTGGAAGACCTAGTGTACACAACGCGGCGTATGCGATTCATTCCTGCGGAAAGCGTACCGCGATGGTACGATAATTAGCGTTGATTACGCAATAATCACCCGACCCGGTGGCGGCCATCTTATGCATCTCGCACGTTCGCGACGGGGACTCCCCGTGCTGACCCCGAAGGGTTATTTCTTCCACCGAGAACACTTAGGATCGCATGGATCACACATCTGACCGCGCGTTTTCCCATCCGCGTTAGCCATAGACGTAACGTTCCTCCACATTTCCGCCCCGACTCCAGACACGGAAGACACTAGGCGTCCATCCTCGAAGGATTCCTCGAAGGGAGTTTCTTCGCCATTCGCGATGACCTCACGGTAGTCTGCAAATATTACATGTAATCCGTACGTGAGTACTTTGATCTTTCTTAAGTAACGTTAATATTTCTCTATTCTAAGTTTATATATCGCAATATGCAATAGTGGACTGTGAGAACAAGTATCTACTGTGATAAAAATAAAAGTAAATTAAATTTTTTGGCATACTGTTATATGAACAAAGAGCAAAAGACGTCGAGAGGCGATCGGTCTTTCTCGCGCTCCTTTTGCCAAGTTTGAAAAATATGAAATTACCGTTAACGCGATGCCAGCTTGCTTGATTCGTCATATTTACGTCGGGTTTAATAGAGACCCGTTCGACTGCGAAAGCCTCGAAAAGGCCACGATCCTCCAAACCTTCGCACGAACAGTTGTGCACATTTGTTGGAAAAAAAAGGAGTTACCAGCGGGACTGAGATTCGAAGCAAAGTAACCTCCGCGTGCCGAGGTACCAATTAAGTAGAATTACGCTGTTCGGTGTGTATCCGCGTTTCTGCTACAGGAGGAGAAGGAGGAAATGTATCTTTCCGACTCGTCTCGGATTTATGCTTTCGTGTCTGTCGGGCACTTATCGTAATGGAGCTCATTCGGGTTCTCTGCGGACTTTCGTAGTCACTTTTCTACATTCTACGGAGAAAGGGAGAGAGAGAGAGAGAGACCCACGATTCGCGAGGTGGATTCTGCGAATGCGAAATTTGCGACGACCCGCGGCGACCTCGCGATCGCCTAGCCTCGGCCACAGGAGAAGAATCGTCGCTTCATGGTGAATAATTTCCGCTGAAGAGATGTAACTGGACGCGGAGAAAATTAATTTCTAGATCGACTAACCGACACGGCTATGGGTTCCTTATAAGTATCATCTTTCGCTGCGTGAAACTACAGCTCGTATAATAAGGTCGGCGTTATTACTTTTAATTTTTTAATCAACTATTAATAGAATGTTTTTGCATTTAAGATTGATCCTTCATGTTGTTTATAACATCGAAAAAGTTTTTCGAATTTTTAAGCGAGCGCTCCATCATTGTTGCAAATTTCGTGACCAATTTCAACAGCGTCTAAACACAATATTTGCGAAGTACATATTAATAATCTCGTCGCTTAAAAATGAGCTAAAATAAAGAAAAACGTCGTTTCCAAGAAAATTATAATAATCTAAAAAAATCATAATTAAACTGCGATTTCGGTTCTACATCCCAGAAACTAGGTCTGATATCTATGGCACCGCGGGCAAATAATTACTTGTCGTCCTCAAGATCCAAGAGCGAGTGTAGTGTTTCGCGTTTGTCAGAGGAGGCCTCGGCTATCTCGCCGTAGGCTAGCCCCAGAAGTCGCAGACCGCAGGAGAAGAGTCACGGGGCGCGGGCGAGTCGTGAGGACAGAGACGGGAGTCTGGTCCCGCCGCAGATTACTTAGGTAATTGGTAAATACGAGGGTTACCATCCCAGTTTTCACCGAGGGTTGAGTCGGCTGGCTGCCGGCGGATACCTCGCGGCATTTCGTCTCTCGTTTCCTCTCCCTCGTCATCTCCTCCTCTTCCTCGGCTCTTTCCCGCTTCCGTTTTTCCCTCTCGCTCCGATCTCATCCGGCGGAGGATATTCGCTTTAAGGGGGGAAATGAGCCTTAAAATTGTTTAAAGCGGTCGGAAGAAGGGTCGTCGGATCCCCTCAGCCTTACGCAGGATGTAACCCAAAGCCTTAGGGAAACCACGACACTTTGCACGACAAGAAGCTTCCCGATCGCCGATAAGGAAGCCAATCTTTCCGATTGATTATCCTCGCAAGGGAAACGCGAATATATATCGGACACGTATTAAAATTTTAATTGCACTCGACTTTAGGATGCTAATGTCCTTGGGCAAGTTTATATAATGTCAATGTGATTATCCGATAGTTTGAAATCGAGATTATTTTTCCTTCGCGTTCCGCATTCATATTCTTCGTGTGACTGTGATCTTTTCCACGATGTTGAACGATAACGCAGCGATTTCGATTATGGTAATTGTTTCTCCTCGCGATGTACACTGCGGCGATTACCGGCGGCGACGTCACGACCCCATCATCTTCCTGGAACGGGAAAAGATTCACGAGGAAGACACGCGGCGAGTAATTTCGTTTTCCCCGTCGGTGCTTCCGGCTCGCCTTTCTAATGAATAGTGATTAATTGCCGGTGCTCTGAGACCGACTCGCAGCCATTAAGCCCGTCAGAGCCGATTCCGTCGAAATAATTACTCGGCACTCGGCGCACGCACGCACGCACTATTCTCTCCTGCTCGCGAGTGCGTGGTTGATTTTTTAATTGCAACGCCTGTGTGAACGAGCCGATGAGAGACCACCCATTTGATCGCACCTATGTATGCTAATCACTGTATCAGAACAGTTCGCACTTGTTGAGCGTATCTTTTATTAGATTTTTTTTATTCGATCAATTAACAAAAATTTATTTCCCTCTTATTAGAAAATAGGGACTGACATAAACATATGTCTAGTGGGGATTCGCAAATTTACCGATTGATCTGATGACAGAAAATAATTGTCTCACTCCGGAATTAAGCATTTTAATTTGCGAATGCAATCTATGATTCGAATCGGACCATATGCGAAGCGCGCTTATTATGAAATCCGAGTGAAACAGAAGCGTAACCCATAGGATCAAGCTGGAAAAGACTTCCGCGTGCTTTGGTCCGCGTGCTACGTAAATCATGGACGAGATGCAACGGCGTTGCGGCGCGGTCCGGCGCATTTAAAGCGCACGCATTACGATAATTACGGTACTTTCTCCGCGGTGCGCGCCGATTTGCCCGAGCGCGACGTGACGTTTGATTATTTAACTGGTTCTCATCAGGCGCGCGGTGCAGGGAGGTAACGACAGCCATTAAATACGGATGTTAATGCGCGGCGATTAATGGGAACCCGCGCAGGATAATAGACGAATAGCGGGAAACTAGAAGGGCTGGTATGTTTGAAAGAAAAGTTCGACATTTGGTAGGGATAACAATCGAGTGCGCTAACGGTATTTGTCGGAACAGGCTCGCTTGTGTTTCTGCTTGAATGAGAGCGACACTTTCCGACGCGAAAGCATCGTGTGATTTGAATAATAAGAATAATCCGAGCAATTATCATAATAAGATACACGAGGTAATTACAGTTACTGGAATATTAGAGATGAGTCCAAGAATTACTCGAGAATTAATAATATAATTAATTTTTAATTACATGCGAAATTTTATTAAAAAATTGTTCATTCCAGAACTACGAGACAAGAAAACGTAACAATCTTTATAGATTATCATAAACTTTAATAACTAAAGTAGGATAATTACATATGTGAATATTATATAATTCTTGACATATATACTAGCGAGATGTGTATTCTCGGCTACTAATTGCTATCACGATGCCACTCGAGTCGGACCCTCTTAGAGCGACCCAGATTGATTCACCGACAATCCGAAAGCGTGCGGATATCTCGAGAGGGTGAAACCGGAAGTGAGACCGGGAGCGTATTTTCGTCCGCGTGGCACATGGCGTGTGTCCACGCATACAGAAGTACAGAAAAAGCAAATATAACGAGTTCTCAGTCGAGCTATAAGACGACTTTACGAGATACGTCCAATCCTCGTCAGTTGCAACATTTGCGATAATGGCAGTTTCGCAGGCAAGCGAGTATTCGCTAATTGCACGGTGGCAGAGGCGATAGCAACGAACGAGATCCATCCCGCGTCTCATTCTCGCCTACTTTCCCACCGTCCAGGAGTACCGACGATCATCGACACGCCCCGTAATCTGCATCCAGAGCACGTATCGCATCTACGCTCTGGTTCGATTCTCGATAACGAGATTCTAGAGTTCCGAGCGGCTTGAATACTCGGAAAGAAAAAGAGAAAGAGTCCATAGCCTTTTTTCTATTATGTACTACTGGCTAGTAGCAAAGTAGAAGCTGCCATCGTCCAACGTCGTCATCTCGAAACGACTCGTTCATCGATCGATACATTCCGCATTCCGTCGACATTACGCGTGTACCTCTCTTTCGCTTATATAACGGTACCTAAACCGATCTTTTCAGAATTCTAACAGAGTGACAAGATCTCTGTTCTGTTTCGCGTACATTCATATAACGTGTTTCAGAATTTCTTTTTTATTTTTAGAAAAAACTTAGAGGAAAGACACATATATCAATTATTTTTTTAAGTATTGTTTAAAATTTTTAATATTACAAATTATAATAAGCTTGAAATTAAAATTAAATTGCAAACAATTTTTTAAAAATTCAAACTTTATATATAATATTTAATCTACTTTTTATTCGCGAAATTACTCTCGTACAAAAAGAAATTAATTAAATAAAAATAATAATAAATTAATTAAAAATTTACGAAGATATTGGACTTTGGCTTTGAAAATTACCTGACAAGAAGAAGAAAACTTTCGAATTGAATGTATCACTCTTTCTGAATGAGGGCAGTAACTTTGCAATTCAATACACGAGGTTTTCATTTGACGGAATTTCCAAAAGCCGCTAGCATCCGGGGCAGTAAAAAAAATACGTGTGTCGTTAGGATGGACTTCTAGCCGGGTCGCTCGTAGCCGTAAATCGTCGATAGCGACGGCAGGGACGGGCGCACGATCGAATGCTACTTTATTTACGAGATGCATCGCGCCGAGCGATGATGCACCGCTCGCGTACGGGTCGATTTCCACTCGGGCAATCGCTCGTACTCGCGCGCACTCCTAAGGATCGCGTCTCTAAATAACGCGCGCGAGCACGGTAATAAAAGGATAATGACCAAAGCAAAAGAAAGGAAGAAAAAGAAAGAGGGAGGGAGGGAGAAAGAGAGAGAACGAGCGCGGGATAGGCTGAAACTCGCGAGCACGATCGTGCGCGGCGAGATCGCGGCCGCGCGTTCCGATCGCAGCACGCCCGACAAATTTATATTGCCACGACGGGGCTCTCCGTGGCTTTCGGTAAAACTGCGCGATATTTTATGGCCCGATCCGCGGGACTCGTTACTTTCGTAGACGTGGAATTATCCCTGACATCGTCACGAATCGTTCGCAACGAAAGATGCCCGAGTCTTCTCGATGATCGGTTGAAAGCCGCGTGTCCATAAAACAAGGAAAATTTTTAATGTAATTTACTGGAAATTCGCACATAAACCACGTAAATCAATTTTAATCAATTCGCTTAATTAAAGTTGATACAAAACAAGATTTATTTATTTTTTTTTTTTCGTATTATGAAAGCAGAATTTACAATAATGAGAATCAGGAGAGAATATCGTGAAATTATGTATTGCAATTTTTTTTTGCAAAATATTATTATTGAATTGTGTTTATAACAAATTGCAAAAGAATAAAAATACACAATAATAGTGATTAATAATTTATATATATATAATAGAGAAAGAGAGCAATTTTTATTTTGTTCTTAAAAAGGGAATTTTATTTTCTTATACTACTTTACAGTATATTTTGAAGATAAAATTCTCTTTATAAAAAACAAAAGTGACTATACGAAGAGAATACGAAAAAAATAAAAACTAAAGAATAAAAAATTAAAATAAAATAAAACATTATAAATTCGTATAGCAAAAAAGAAGAGAGAGAAAAATAATAATATATTTCAGTGTTAATTAGTACATTACATGATTTCGATAAATCAATACTTGCGCGAACGAATATAATGAAAAGATTTGCATTAACGTGTCACGTTGTATCGCGCCATTAATACCTAGCCTATGGCCTCCAACCGAATTTTTTTCGGCTGTACGTTATTGCTTCCGAAGCAATTACAAGTACGGTAGCTCCGGACAGAATTGCACACCTCGTCCCGCCTGGCTCTATAATTGTTTCGACGATTCCTCCACCTCGCGAACGGCAATTGCACCTGCTTCGATTTTGCTCGCTTTTTGTGGGAGGGGCAAATCGCCTTATTCCCATCCATCTCCGTGACCTCAAGCACGCAACCTCGAGATCCGATTGATACACGACCCCACCACCATCGAATCGTTTCATCATCGACCCTGAATCTTCCACGTCAGTTTTTTCCACGCTTCGACATTCTCGTAGATGTCAATGGCAAGTGTAGTCATCGAGCTACTCGACCGTCAATGTAATTATATTTCCAATCTCTCTCTTTCTCTCTCTCTCTCTCGTTAAAAGTATAGAAAAACATATTTACGTACCAAGATGTCTTTAATGTACATGATCGCTACATAGACTTTATATTTGCGTATCGATTTAAAAAGAAGATTTAAAGCCGGCAGCATTAGCACCTCCGGCATCTAAGTTCATTAATTATTCATGTACGCCCACAAAAATATTTTTCATGCGTGCGAGACGAGAATCTTCTTTGCCATACTTTTCCTAATATCATCTGCCAATATTCGCACGATTATGTGTCCGGTTTGACCGGGCGCTCGCGGGTGCATATTTATCCGTTCGAGGGTCCTCTCGGAAACTACGCAGTAATATCCACGAATAGGGAGGAGGAGAGGAGGGACAAGGGGCAGAGGACACGACGGGCAAAGCGGACGTCGTGACGACGTTAGGGACGCTTCTCCGAAACCCGTGTCCCGGGAGCAGCAACGGCGTGCGGCCGGATCGTGTGTGACGTGCGAAAAAATCGCCGTCCGGTCGGTCGGCCGCGCTACCGATCTGAAAATCGCTCGGTAATCGCAGGTTACGGAGAGAACGAACATACACCGGCGGCGGCCCGGAGAGTGCGTGCTCCTCGAAGCACAAGCGACAATCGCCGGTTCCCAGCGGCTCCGCGGACGACCTCTCGGCCTCTCGAGCGAGAGCGGCCGCGCCCACAGCGCGAAGGAAACGCACCGCTTCGTCGTACATGTGTACGCGTGTCCATGTGTGAACACGTGTATATATACCTACATACGTGTGTGCTGGACGTGGCAGCACCGAAGACACGAAGAGACTTCGAGACCCGGTCGTCGACGCGCTCACACATTCGCGCTGGCATCCACGCTCACGTTCATCGCGCTTACACCGGGTAGCCGCGGGTGTATCGGCTCGAGGCATACCGGGCGATCGCGCGCGAGCGCAACGGCACGAGGACAACGAACGACTTCGTGCCGCCTCTTCGTGCTGCAATTTTCAGCGTCCTCGGCGAACTACCTCTCCCTCTCCCTCTTTCTCATCCACAGCGAGAAATGCCTACCGTGCGCTATCGACGCTCATCGTCCTCTATCGCTTCGTCCTTGTCGGCTTACGTGTGTATGCCGGCTTGGAAATTATCCCTCTCGTGCCGCCGGCCTTCGGAGCAATTGCGGCCGTTAAGGGCTGGAGTTTCCCTTTAAATTCCGCGAGGGGAGAGAGCTTCTCTATACGCGATGTAGAATCGCGCGGCTAAGAACGGGTGGCTGATTGATCCGTTTAAATTCTCTCTTTCTCTCTCGCCCGATGATTGTATCCTTTCGTATGCATTTTTTTCACACCGCTTCCGAAAGTAGAATTGCACGGGCGAAAGTACAGGTTTCGAGTACTCTTTTTCCCGTTGAGTTATGTAACGACTGTAGCGTAGGTGGCAATTGGGGCGTCATTTATTTCGCTCATCGCCTAGTGTTAATTTTAACATCCTTCATGTAACGTCATCGGGTGTCATTGACGGATGATTGGCACACCACGTCCGGGACTCGTAACAATGGATTCCTAGACGGCAATACGCAATAATAAATAATCATCGGCGACTTGCGCCTCCCACGTTATCTTCGAAAACTCGAAGATCACGAAGTCACGATTATAATTTAACAGAACTGTCAGAATTAAGATGTCAGAGATCAAGAGTTTCTCAGTTACACAATTGAAAGATGTATCTTTGTAAATTCACATTCTACTTGACGAAGTTATAGGATTATTATATTCACGCTAATGATTTGCGCGGTATGTTTACATGACTTTCAGCAAAAAATATTTCAAATAAATATTCAGGTAATAGCTAGAACCTGCGCGTCATGGATTTTTTGATAGCTTCGTTATTCTGTGTATTTAATGCCGTAGAATGAATCTGCAAAATCGATCCTCATCCGCTCAAATTGATCGATATGCAATCCTGGATTTATACGGTACCTTTTTTACCGCGTAATTTTATTTCCATGGTTAAAAAACAAATCTCTCGGATAGATGCTAGACTGAATTGAAAGATCGCTCCTCATAAATTTTTTTTTGAAACTTGGCCATTCTGTGGCCAGTGCAATTTGTAGCTTGCGAAGAGATCTTCGACGTTGGAGTGCGCTGTTCGAAGGCACCCAAAGGAGTATATTCCGAAGCAGATCGCAAGATCGCGCGGACGAGACAATCGTGATAGTTCGCGATAAGTTTCGCAGCTCTGACGTTGCACGTTCACGAGATCTTTCCCGCCGCGCCAGAATCGCGTCGGGATATCCGAGAATTACGCGCTACCTGGTAAGCGAGGCCGCGCAAATGGCCACGATTCGTTTGAGAAATTGATATCGTGCGGAAACCCGCGGAATTCGCACGTAATAAACCCGTGGCACGGACTCTTTTCCTCGGCGAGGTGGGAGAGCGGATGGAAGCGACGAGCTCGATGCAGGGACCGAGGTGAAAGCACATATGCAATATGGGCGCAAATTGGCACGTTCCGTGAAGCCAAGTGTGGCTATTTGACAGGATTTCTCTCGGCCGCTGAAGAAGCGATCGATTTTTATGTGCGCCTTGCCATAGAAATTTTCGCACAGGCTCTCGGTTGATCCGCAAAGAGATATATTAATTGGTCATTTGTGAATAATTTGATTTATCGCGGATTATTAAGAGCAAGACGCGGGATGATAGTGAACGTTAGAGAAAAATTTATCTTTTGTGATTCTTAATAGCCAGCGAAAATTCAAATTTATGTTTTCACATATAGAGCCTTATTAAAAATATCTCCTGATTGAATTTATTTACATTTTTGCTCGAATATATATATTATACGAGTTAAACATATGTTTTTATATATTATATGAGATCAACATATTTTTTTTCTGATTTAAAAAACATATTCGTATAATTAATTATTCGACTAGAAAATCTCTGCTGTTGTAACGTTATTATTTCTTCGCTAAGTTTTAATTTATATAAATACTATTTTATATATACATGTCATATGCACATAACATTTTTTATAAATAACATTTTAATACAAATAATTAAAAAATTATTTTATAATTTTAATGTAAAATAGCTTTTTTCCTTTGATTTTATTTTTAAAACTACACTATTTCATCAAAATATCTACAAGATAAGAAAAATCTTTTACTGTATTTCCGATTACGAATTATGCACTACTTTTTAGGGTGAAGAAGCTTTACTTAAAGCGATCTCGTAAAATTTAATTAAATAATAATAAAAAAAAAATAAAATCAGATGACGGCTCCGAAGAATACCGATCTTTTCTTATAGTTACAAGATTCGTTGCGGTTAATAATGGACGATTGATCATTTCGAGTTTATTGCAAGGGCGTTCTTAGGGATAGAGACGGCGGTACTAATGCATCGTCAAGTGCTAATTACAAGCTACGTTGTGCCTTTTCTCCGGTAATAGCGGGAAATTTTATGGAGTTCGCGGTGCGTATCGCTTCGACATCCTAGAACCCGACGTTTCCCCCAAGCATCGATCTTCGACACGTTCGGGTTACTGCGGCCCATCAACCACTCGGCGATTACACACACGAGGACATTTATTCCTTGGCGGGAACAAATAATTCACCATGTACAAAGAATCGCGCTTCCTCGCCATAGGATCGATCATGGCAAGTTACAATTACAGAAGCGTTGTAATTATAGTTATAGAGAAAAAAATACACTATAGTTCTAAAGAACAGACTGTGTGCATATATAATAAAATAATAAGTCGAGCGACGATTAAAATTACAAGCAAAATTTAAATTGAAATTAAAATTTATTGCAATAAATAGCGAAATGATGGCGCATCGATTTCAATGATATTATGACTGTTTTATCTCTATTTTATCGCACAAAAAGTAATGTGAATATGGATAGTCCTGCGAATTAATCGGACGATTTTTGCAAAATAAATTTCACAACGACTTATTCAATAAGACCGCGTTGTAAAATTTAATCGCCATTTACTCGCAATTATGCTCATCGTCTAATTGCGTCTTCGTTACGCCGCCTGTTATGGCTGCCACTGTCGGAAGGTCGCACGATTCGACACGTGCATCACGCTCGCTCAGGATGGGAACGCATCGCTCGACATCACGATCATAAATCACTTGGTCATAAACGCGCGCGAAATCTTTTGATCAAAAGACCAGAGGGTTTGGAAATATCGCGAGCCGAGAAGTAAGATCGTATCGGTAACTTCATAGCCGCGTATGAAAGACGATTGAAAAAAATTTCGTTTCGTAAACGGCGCAAATCTATTTCTGAAAAATCGTATTAGCGTCGATTAATATCAAGTCGGAAGGACGAGCGAGAAGGATGCTTTTTCATATATCACTTTCGAATCGCGCGTCAAAGATATCTCTCTTATTTCTCGCTCCAGAGTATCGAAACCTAATCGTAAAACCCTTTTCTTCAGCGTGGAGCAAAATTACCGATGTGTGAGTCTCGCCTCGTCTACCGGCGGCCGTAGTGACGTGCGCGAGAGGCGCGACGTAAATCCGAGTCGACATCGTCCGGAGGGGAATGAGCTCTAGGAGATGCCCCGGCATTCGGCAGAGGGGCCGAACCGTACTGACCGTACTTCATTACCCGGGAGTTCCCCCGGCCCCTCACGGGTCATCCGTTATCATTTTTACAACTGCCGCCATTCAACAATGTCGAATAAACTCCGTTAGGTATTGCGGCCCGGTCCGCACGGGGATCCTTCGGCGAAGGCGTGCGCTTTTAAAGGTATCGATCCGCGCGTCCCGCGCGCGCGAATCCTCTCCTTCTACGTCGGCCTTAATAATTTATCGCCTCTCGCATGCACGCCGCGCGCCTTCACGACGACGACCAAGTCCGCTGTCCTTCGAACCCGGACGCGGAGTGCATCGCGCCGATGAAACTAGCAATTTTGTGTAACGACTCGATTTATACAAGACCGTCGCGCTGATGCGACCTGGCAAAAAGTTCTTGGATACGACCCAACGATCGGTATAATTGTGTGTATGATATATGTATATGTAGATAATTTTTCCTAAAAAGTTTCTAGGTATTGAAGAATGTGTAGCTTTATGCTGATGAAAATTAATACTTGTTTATAGAATAGGATTAGGGTTGCATAAGACTCAAGAAAATACAATTGTTTTTTGGAGGAAATAAAAGTAAATATTATTTTAAACAATTAATATCATGAAATTTTTGCTAGAAAAATTTACTCAAGATCAAAACAAGAGATTTAAATTTTCAATATCAATACAATATTTGTTTTTTAATTTTTTTTTATTTTATATATATAAGTTAAAGAATTTTACTTAATAAATAAAATCATTTGTAATCATTTGTATATAATTATGTAAAATTTTATTATGTTCATTTTGTTTATTGCATTAATTATTTTTGAATTTATTAATACAAATGATTTTATTTTTTAAGTTCGTATGATATATTGTATGTGATTTTTTTCTCATTTAATTTACAAATATATGTAATTTTTTTAAATCAATGATTTTACAAAATCAATATTATTGACAACTTAATCTTAATATTGTTTTGATCTTGTTTCGAAATTCAAGACAAGGAATACAATATCAAGTATAGGTATCTCTTGGTATTTCAACCCTAAATGTGACTAAGTTTTTAATAGATTTCAAAACATTTGAAAAATTGATATGTTTCAAAGTATATTAAATCGCAATTTAAAATATTGATTGTTTCTTTGGGAAATTTAAATGAAACAGTTATCGATTACATTTATATTCGTCATAATTTATTATTCATATTTATTAGAGCTTTCTTTGAAGAAATCGAAATTTCTTTTTCAAAACTCGAATATCTCGTTCTATCAGAAATACAAGCAAAGGATTAATCCTAGCAGAGACAAGATGTAACAAATGCCTGAGCTCTGTCTGCGGAGTGCTTCGTATTTCCACAGAGTCATTTCATGATATCGAGGGCTTGCACCGCATTCCTTTAATTCCGGCATCGACAATGAATCGTCCTTACGCTTCCATTTCACACCGTCGCCGCACAGGTGCACACGCTAGGCGGATATCGAGGTTTAATTCCCGCAGAAACGATCCTGGAAGAGAGGAGAAGCGAAAGGGTGACGGAGGATGGGCGAAAAGGGGAAGGCGGAGGGGAAGGGGGAAACCGTAGTCGCTTAACAAGGTGAACTCATTACCATTCGTCAATTTGAGGTACGTTCAGTCGGAGTGACCAATGGCTCTCTATCCCGTGTAATGGGATACGGTCCGACATCCGTCACCGCGGCACCCGTGCCAGGGCCGTTATAACTGGAGCACTACCTTCTCCCCCTGGTTCCCGCTCTCTGTACTGCAATGCCGGCAACGTTTCTCGAACGACACAGGGAAGCGTGTTTGCTCGAAGAGGATCGTACCCAACAACGTGGAAGGACCACGCTGTTATCGACGCGGGGGAGCAAAGGAGAAAGATAGATGCGGAAAGGCGATGGGAGGGAGGGGGAGAGAATGGAAAAGGGGGACAAGGGAGAGAGAGAAAGAGATATAGAGAGGCGGTCAGCGCTCGTGGTACGGAACGTGGCCCCGGGGTTAAACGAGTTCCACTAACGAGTTGACAAATCGAGTCTCGGGGGGGTCGTGCCGAAGTAGACCTATAAAGCGAAGGTCGTGGGCCCCGCGTCGTACGTATCACCCGTTACTGCACTCCGACACGTTTATTGCTCTTGTTCGCGGCCTCGTAACGAATGACTCCACGGCAGTCTCTCAGAGCGATGGGGGTGCGCGGGAGCGGGGGTGGTGGACCACGGGAGGGAAGCTGTACTCTGCTCCGGCGAGACGGATGGGAGAGGAGAGAGAGAGAGAAAGTTCGTTGTTCCCGTTAGTGGCGTGCACGCATATAGGGAAGAACCCATCTATGTTTCTCGCAAAATTCTTCTGTCAGACGAAGAACACTGTCGCAAATTGCGAAAGGCTAATGATCACGAAGAGCATAGCGTCACTTATCGCGCGAGACGATGATTGATGCCGTCATCCTTCTTCTTTCATCGGAACATCCACCTTTGAATGTTATCGACAGAATGACAAGCTTGATGATTTCATTCGTCGATAGCTGACTGTTATTATCTAGTAGGCGTGAGAGAATGATTAATAAGGAAGGAGGTTGTTGCTTGGAAGCTGAAATAATGAAGAAGTAGCTAGATATGACGAATCTGAATTATATAGAATATTATACATATGTACAATATATGTATATGGAGGAAAGGTAGAGGTGTGTAGACAAAGCAAGCGTGCACAGCAAGCGTGCACAGCAAGCGTTACGTATATTCAAATAAGTTGGCTGGTTTTGTTGGCGTTAACAAAAGAATCAGCTCCGTCAGAGTCCGTCGTAGGACTCATCGCCGTCATCGACCGGCGACTTTTGATCGCCAGATGCTCCGACAGGATCGCCCGCTGCACGACAATTAGTGACGATGACAAGGATCGCGAGTCGCGCTTCTATCCTCACCGGAATAATACTAATGGACGTCGATCATCGTACGACCACGTTAATCTACGATTGCTTTTTGTTCCTCTGTAAAGTGCTGTTCGCGCGTCGCCTAAATTAGCACAGTCAGAAAACGAAGCACACACGTGCGCGGAATCGCGGAAAGAGCTACGAGTAAAACGACGAAAAATTGTTGAAAAATCAGTCTCATCGCGGATGCTTTTTCAACGGCCGAAGACGTTAGACAAAATTGACATCTGCCAATCAGGCGGCGCGCCATCAGTGACGATGACACAGGGATACTCGTTGATAACTGATGACTACCTGTCAATTGTTAACCACGGGTGTCTTCGTTCCCGGTAGCTTCAACCATTTTTCCCGCGCTCTAATCTCGCGTGACATCTGCCTCGCGTAATCACCCTCTCGACTATAGAATCAGAAATCAAAAAATTCTTTGTTGCTGCCTCACAATGTAACAAAGAGCCGTGCCGCCGTCATTATTAGTAATCCGAAAGTCCCCTACTTGCCTCTGCTCGTGTGACCTTCCACATCCCCGACTTCTCTCAACACATAAAGAAACAACTCTACCTCTTCTTCGGCATCATCGCTACGCACGAGCGTGCTGTTTTCGACGGTCAACCGAAAGAGAGCGTATTCTAACTCGACTAGGAATCAAGAACGATTGGCACGCATCTTGGATCAGCGCTGTTCTTCGAAGTTGTCGACACCATATATAGAATGGACTCGGGTCCGCTCTTTTACCGATCTCCATCGCTCTCTCTCGCTCTAAGCCAACGTTCTGCCTCCTCCGTCTCTTTCTTCCTATGGGCATATAAGAGTACATACCTGCCTACGTACGAAGACCGGTACGGTGCGCCGGGATCGACGGTGCACGTCGTTCCAATCGGCGTCTCTACGCCACCCTGTTATTTTCTGAAGGGTAAATTATCTCTCCCGGAGCCGCGGCGGCGGCGGCGGTGGCGGCAGCGGCGGCGATGTGCTCTCGATGCACACTCACCGTGTGCAGTGGCCGAGCATTACCTCTCGGCTCGGCCGGATACTTACACGGAAGAAGTAGCATCTTCGCGCACGTATCTCGAGCCACCACGGCGCATCAAAGCACGTCCTACTGGATTGCGGCTCCAACGATCTTTGCTGTTGCTGCTACCTGCTCTACGTGGACGCCGCTCTGCGCTGCGCTCTCCTCCTTCACGAGGACCGGGAGCTATCGCCCCCTCGCTCTTCTCCGCGATAGATGCTCCCGGCATTCGTATCTCCTTCTCGCTTTCTGGGTCCTGGGTATGTAGGTAAATAGAGGCTGCTGGCACGCCCGACTCCGTGCTACGCCTATTCGAGATGAATCTGCTGTCGTCGATTGAAGGGCAGCATACAAGGTAGGTGATCGATAATCAACGTGCTTCCTTCTCGCGGTTTCGATATCACCTTCATCAAAGTTCGTGTCGCGTATGATCCCATCGTTGATGGTTATAGAATCACGAAGAGCAATTTCCATACTGTTATTATTTTTGGCGTGGATTGATGTCACTTTGAATTAAATATTACATATTTAAACCCGCTCAATCTCAAGAATACTTTGATATCAAGAAAATGATTGCGAACTGAAAAAATATTAATCGTGATTATCCATCTTTATTTATTGCATTTGATTTCCTTCGTTTTTTCCAATATAATATTTAGATTGTTTTTTGATTAAAAAATAGATAAATATATATGATGCTCTCAAACTTACAATAAATCGTAAAATAAGCGAATATTAAATCTAAATCTATCTGATCGTTCAATTATTTTATTTCGTGAATTTTATTGTCTTACTCGAGCGCGAACAATATTTGTATCCATCATCGACAAGAGATTCCCCTGAAGGGTTACGATTACGATCGGAATTGTACCTCGTACAGAATCATCGATTTGTTGCTACTAATTTCGCGAATGCCGCATCACGCTACGCTTGCCTCTTCTTGCGTCCGCCTCGCGAATGCGCCGATTCGAAAGTACGTAAATATGGACCGCGATCTTAGCTTATGCTTGTTCGCGATAGATCGTTCTATGTTTATCAGAAATAAACTAACATCGCGAAATATTGCTAGAAGGGCATAATTGCCGGATTGCTTTATTCGACGAATTCCTGAACGAGATGCAATTTACCATACTGATTGAGGAGCTTGCAGGCATACATGAGAATGAACATTTCCGCCTGGACTTTCTCTAAATTCGCATCAACGCGTTAATACAGCTGCGTCTTCATTATACAAAACAATAATATTATACTGAACTATTAATAAATATATTACATAAAACAATGCAATAAAACACGTTAGAAAATCATTGATTGCCTCTCGAGTAATTTTATTCGATGATGTATCAATGCAAAAAGCGAGGTGGATGTCGCACTATTAAAAATCAGCAGTTGTAATTCATTAAGACTTAGTAATTTCTTGCCGCGATTTTTTACATATTGTAGAATTAATTATAATGTTATAAATATAGAGAAAGGAAGCTAACTACGAGTGTATAATCGATGTTAATAAACCCGCTTGGAGCAACATGCTTGCGATGGATACGAATGGGTTGGACATTTTCGCAAATTGGGTTCCCGTTTCCGCGCGCGAAACCCGCGCGTAATAATATCCTTGCCGTGAAAGCCGGCTGATCAGCAGACTTTGTGAAGGTATCCGCTTCTCGTCTTCGTCGGCGCGAGAAGTGGCCGATAATTTCGCGAGACCAGCGGTCGAGTCGCAACCTAACCGTCTATCTATGGTCGTAGGATATTTCTGGTCGGCCTACGAGGAGGGAAAGAGAGGGAAGACGAGAGGAGAACCACGACGGATACGCGTTATCGCCAACATACGGTCGCAAGCCCGACGCGTGTCTGCAACTTCTTACTCAGGGCCGTGTGCGCTAATTTTTCAGTCTTCCTCTCTTTCTCTTTGTTTTATCTTTTTTTTCGCGCGTGGAATCTTGCAATAAACAAATCGTAAAGCGACTCTCGACGGTTGGGATAGACCACATCGCTCCCTGCGTCTTTTAAATTAAAGGCACTCTTGGTAACTGCGCAACGCAATCCAATAAATAAACCAGAACGACTGTTGCTCGTGTCAGAGCATTTACTCGTGATGCGCGAGCAACGTTTGGCGTATAACATGTTGCGTAGCTGACGGTCGATTTAAAGACCGAAGCTGCTCGACAGGCAAATAATTTGTGTGTGTGTGTGTAATTACATTTATTCTAGCATAATTCATACGTCTAAATTCTCGATGTGGTATAGCAGACCGTATCCGATCTTATGAAACTGTAAAAAATCACGTCCGATGTTATCACCTCATCGAGAAATCATATCTCCTCCGTTATCGCGCTACGATACAAACAATTTGAAATGCCACAGCCGACACGCTCTTTTCTCGTCAGAGAAGGGTCAGCTCGCGACGACCTCGGCACGCGAATAAAATTCCTCGTATAATCACGCGAACGAGACGCCCTCGAACGCGGATCGCACGCTCCTGCACGGCACGGCTCTCGTTGACGTCAAGAGACGTCCAGCAGTCGTTTCGAGAGAGAAGCGACGTTCCATTTAATCCCCCGCTCGACCGGCGCTTCTCGTACCGTCACTCGAGATTGACGGCTCTCGAGAAGACACCGCTCGCATGGATCGAACGAGAACGACGGAGAGACACGTTACTAAGGAGGAAGGGGATGGGAGGAAGAACGGAGAACGGACACGCGAGGAGGTCAGATAGCGGGGTATTAGGGTGGCTTAAGTCCCGCGCCACAAGAGCCGCCGTTTCTGATAGTAGCCAGAAGCCGGGTGCACTCGCGCTCGGAAGCGCTTTATCATCTCGTCTTAATTCGGGACTTTAAAATATTTATACCGTCGCCGCGCGGAATGACGGTCCCTCTCTCGAGTCCCGCGAACCTATTTTTTCTACCGACGCCTCCTCCATCGCGCGTCCGCTCGAGTGATTTATGCCGCGCCGCTTTTTAAAAACGTTCCGAGACGCCGTTGAGATGTCTAAACGGCAATGTGCTTGCTCGACTTTTTTCTCAGTTATCGAGACGTACTGTATAGTTTCTCATTTTCAAGCAATCGATAATAAACAAGTTGTTGAAGTGGAATTAAATAACAAATTTTTATTATTCGTTTAAAATTTATTAATTTGTTATTTATTTGCCAAAGAATTTATTTAAAATATGATTTTTAATTTAACAAAGCTTAAAACATAATAATTTAATAAGATTTAATTGCTAAAGACAAATTTTAAGATTACTAATGTGTTGAATATTATTACAAAATAGTACAAAAACATTGATTTTTAAAAATTCAAAAATATATCTTTGTTATATCGATTATATCGTTCGTAAAAATGTTACATTACAATAGCTTGTTTATTCAAGACTAAAATAGCAACTTGCAGGAAACAGGCGAAGAAAGGCGAGGAATCGACGTGCGAGTCGCGTTTTTCTGTTTGCAATGGGGTTCGTGAACGAGCCAAGATCACCCTCGGAATCCTGTGGAGTCCGTAGGCTTCTCAGAAATAATAGCCGCGTCCGTGGTCGCCCCTTAAATCCTTATGTCGCTCAAACCCCTTCTCGATTCCCGGAGGGTCGTGAACGTGCGATGAAATCAACAAGAACAACAACTGCCATTGTATGGCAGCGAAGGCACTTGCTGCCCCGAATGACATTCGTGAAAGGGTTGCTAGGCTTTTCTCCGCATCCGCTCTCTCTTTCTCTTCCCTGTCGATCGACTTTTTCGGATCTTTTTCCAGCCCGACACATGCCGAGAGGGCTCCTAACTACCCTGGACGAACGTCGTCTGATTGCCCGGCTGTTATTGCCTGTCAATTGTTCGCGTTCGACGTTATTAAATTAATATTAGGAGCAAACTTAGGTCCACGTCAACGGTCCAAGGGTCAGTTGTTGTCCGGTTTTCCTTTATTTGCCAAGAATTTCCCATAGGGATTTGTGCACTATGAAAACCCTTCCGAATCAAATACCATTCGTGATACTCTGTCATGAATCGTCTTACGGAAAACACGATGACTGACAGCAAACAGCCATTTACAATTTATATTATATGTGTTCTTCAAATATTATGTATATCAACCAGTCAATATACACACTAGTCAAGATAGCGAATAAGAAGATTTAATCTATGCTGTACTATTTTATCATAATTTTATTCAAAAAATGTTATCTAATTTAATATAATAATTATACATTTTTTTACATTATTGTATAACCTCATAAATTATTGTATAACACATACATTTTTACAAATTTCTAATATCTCTTTTAAATTAATAATAATTTAATAATTTCAATTTAATAATTTAATAACTTTAATAATAATAATACATAAATAATATATCAACGAGCATTATGTGAATATTGAAAATATCTTGCAATTAGAATATTGATAATAAAATTAAAGCGGATTTCCTTGTGCAAACGTTGTCACGATTATCTTGTCGCGTTGGTCTTAGAATGTATGCCTCAAGGCTGAAACAAGCGACAAGGGGAGACACGAGCTTCCGTTGTCAAACGCATTTAGCTGCTACAAACGCGAACTTGAGAACTTCCCCTCCGGCTGTGTCGTCGAATCTTGTAGAGTTTAATTACCGAGATAATAACGAAACATAATCAGCCGCCGATTGAACGAGTCTTAAATTACATCGAGTGTGATTTTTTTATCTTAATTATCAGGTGTTCGATAATTTATATCACAAATCATAGTATTTTTATTTAATTTGTTGTACATAATTATAAAATTATAAAATTTATATTATATATATAATTAATTAATATATTGTGTCTTTTTCGATAATTAATGTGCAATAAAATGTTTTAAATTGATTACAAATACACAATATATATATTTAAATTTATATCAATTTATGTAAATATCTAAAGCAAAATTCTTTTACCGACTCTGGTTCATACGAAAATCATAGAGCTATCAAGTTAACCTCGAGTTTCGTGTTTTCTGCTGGCGTGGTCCTTAATTAAAGATGCGTGCGGCTTTAGAAATATTTACCGGCGGGTTAACTACCTATTCGTGGCCGGCATAATTGGCGGCAGTTCAAATCTCCTTGGTGATACGTAATTGGATCTAATTGCGAAGAAAATTTTCCCCGGGGTGGCGTTCCTTACTGATTTCCGTGGGACCCAACACGAAAACAATCCTCAACGTTTCGTTGGAGGCATTTGGCAAGGCCGATCGTTATGACGATCGTACAAAGGTAGAAGAAAAGTGGCGTTGTGGTATCTCGAAAAAAGAGTTACTAATGTCGGTCACGAACGCGGCACGAAATCTCCTCCAGCTGCTGTCTGTCTTTTAGGGACGTATCCACTCGTCCGTGAAATCTTCGGTCTTGAAATTAATAGCGGCCACATTTCTCGGGTAAAAGCAGGAGAATCGTCATATCTAAATCCGACATTTGGAACGATACCTGGAACTTTAGCCTAATACTCTATTTATCTTAACATTCTGTTTTGGGGGCACAAAAGAATTATCTAGATAACGATTTTAATACAATAAATGCAATTATATATCTTACTGAATATAAATAATAAGAATAGTTTAAAGATTAATAGTTATATTATAAAAGTGGACATCGAAATAAAAACAAATTAGAAAATAAAAATGGTTCGCATCATAATTCACTTAGGAAACTGAACAGAACAGAAGGAGAAAGAGAGGAAGATATTAGGACAATATTCTTCTCAGTATTCTCATCGTTATTTCTAGTTTTGGCAGTTGAAAGCCAACACGCTTAATTAGAAACGAAGCGAAATGAGCGAGGGAGCGATGGTGGGGGAATTTGTCGAAAGTTAGAGTGCAGAGACATCCGACAGAAGGAATTTACGGGAATTGCGCCCACGCAATTCTAATAAAATATATCGGCAATTAGCTCCCTAAATATTCTCACACCGAACGTCGTGATCTATGGACTTGTGCACGATTCTACCTAAAATTACTTTAAATCGCCCTTTTTCAAGAGGGTTGCTGCTGTGGTTACAAATTATCAAAGGATCAGTCACTATTCATTGAAATATATTTTCTTCGCATCAAGAATATATTAAATATCCAAATCGTTTCCTATTTTCAAACAATTAAAGAACTCGACATTTGGAAACATTTATTTCTGTTATAATGTTCTACAAATACAGTTACTTTTATATATATTATATTATCTTGATGAATATTTATTTATATTACGTTTTTATATACATTGTATAAAATATATTACAATAATTTAATTACGATTAACATATTACAACATTTTAACAATGACTAACATCGCTTGTAATTAAAATTTCAGTCGAATATCACGAGATATCAACCTCTCGAGATATCTCGGGACGAGCTTCGAGAGTTGTGCGGAGGCACAACTTTCCGCACAACTCTGCTTGCGAGTTCAGCTGGATTTCTGTCTACGCTACGTAGTCGAGCTTCGTTAACTAACGCGTTTCGAGCGCTAACTCATTTTTCTAATTAGGCGACCGCTACTGTCGCGGAGCTACAGAGAGGAAAGAAACTTTCTCTGATAAACTTAGACGCCGGACCGAGCGAACTTGGACTGGGGATGTGGAGCGCTCGTGTGCGTGTCGTAGATGGAGGGAATGAAGGATAGATCGGGGGTGGGTACGGGTAGTCGAGGGATAGACCCTTTGGTAGATCAAAGCGCCCCCAAAGATCAATACGCTCCTGAGATGCAGGGGCTGCCGTTGCGAACAAGAAGAGAAGATAGATAGGAAGAGAGAGATAGAGAGAGAAGAAGGGAGAGATAGAGGAACGATACGCGTGAGAGAGACGAGAAAGAGTACGGGAGAGTGCGATAGGTTGATTGAGGGCACAGGGCATTAGTGGTGCCCCGATCTCCTTGTCCCGCTTCGTCGCGTGTTCTCCTCCCGTTCTATCTCTTTATAAACATGTCACGTACTTCTTTTCGACCGAACGGAAGCAAAGGGGCATAAATAGGCGCAATTAAGGGAGCCGGCTAAGAGCTGTGACTTTCCACGGAATTCCATAGTCCGGACAGAGCGAAGAGGGACGCGCGAGTGTCGACTGCCAAGAGATTCTCTCGACGATCAAACTTGTCTGCTGCGGAGAATCCCAGAAATCTCCCACAGAAATTCTCCGGCCGATTGTGATACGCGAAAGTGTACCTCTTTGCTGCGCTATACTTATGCGGATGTGTACTTTTCACGACACGCAGGTCATTACGTAATTCAGAACATGAAACGTTTTAAATCCCGGAGGCCCCTTATATGCGGCTAATGGCTAAATTATAGCGGGTCACTCGAAGGTACGCGAACGGGACACGATCGCGATCTACATAATTCGTTGATGAAATGGAAATCATAATTTCAGGTAAAGTCCGCTTGTACAAATTAAGTAAATCGCATAGCGGCGCTATAACAGCCCCACCGTCTTCGTGACCGCACTGCCGTGGGTCATGCAAGATAGCGGCCAGATATTTGGTTAAATATTAATGACGTCGTTAAAACAACGCATTTGCGGTTCGTTAAACCGGAGGGACGCGTATAACGGCCGCCCGTTAAGGGCCCCGTAATACGAGCTATTTGGTTAAAGCACCTACACGATATTAAGGGGGGCCGAATGGCTATTGGGATCCACCGTTTCTTGTACAGGACACATCGCGCACATGCAACGATGTAATAGAAAAAGTTCTAATTAATTAAATGTGCGAAACCTAATCCACGCCGCCTATCTCTTGCATTAATTTAAATTTGTACGCGGATTAATTAATCTCTCACTATTAGAAATTTCAATCTTTAATATTCGCTTTTTTTCTGAATAAAAGAAGCAATATAGAATTTTAATGAAAAATACATGAACTTTAAAAAAGTATTATTAAAAGTAATCGTACATACGAGTTTCCTACATTTAGCATATAAATGTATAATAAAAAATATTTAATAAAACTTTATTTTATGTCAAAGGGATTTGTGGGACATGGAATAATACAATTCATTATATTTATGCATTTCTAATATATTTCTAGTTATTAAATATATTTTTTATATAAATACATTTTAGTATTACATGAATTAATTTCACAACTATCAGCTATCATTTTTTACTTTTTATTATTTGTTTTATTATTAATTTTACTTTTTTTTTATATAATTTCTTTATGACTTGTAAATATACTAATATCTGCCATCTAAAAAACTTTTATCTCTGTTCTAGAAATTCTTCGGTAAAGTTATTCGCTCGTCGATCCGGGATTATCGATTTCACGATGGTGATTCGAGGGACGCACGGCACTGTCGACGATGTCTTCCGATTTGCATTTCCTCCTGCCCCTGGATGATCATAAATCCATCGGAAACCCCGCTTCCTAAGCTACTGTTTGCACGTGCATATCGTCTAAAAGCTAATCTTAAAGCAGGAATCGCTAACAGAGTTCGGACGGTTTGAGAATAACCTCTAGATTAGTTTCATATTGGAAATACATAAAAAAAACATTGATAGCTAGATCACGAATTGATCGTAAAATATATGCTTTTACGATATTTTTTTGTATATTTATCAAAATTAGTTATTGAGATTTAATAAGTTAGGTAAGTATTCAAAATATATTAAAAAATTTTAATTACTATTTTTAATTTTAATTAGATTTTTTTAATTTTATATCGATTTTCTTTATTGTGTGCTCACCAAAGCGATTAGCCTGAAATGTCATATCAAAAAGGAAAAAAAGGTGAAGTTATAATAAAATAAAATATTAAATTACAATATTTAACATAATAATATTATATAAGTTATAGTATTGTTATAATATTTAGAATATTTTATAAGAAAATTATAATAGTAATTTTTCATTGTCCAAATCAATAACAGCAATTGATAATTATTAAATAAACGCCCATTACTTTTGTCCTGGCTCTTCCGCATATTTCGATATCTCACCTATCACGACTAAAACTCGCTAGATATGGATATGCAAATCTTCTTTTACGTGCCGATTGCAAACCGCCCGATCTGAAACAAGAGAAGAAAAAAAAACATGAGAATGGCAAGTCGCAAACACGATAAAAGCGGATACGAAGTGGATAGGTGATATTTTACGGGTGGCTCGGCCCCAGTCTGACCCTGCCGCAAGTTCCTTAGGTCTGTAGGTAAGTAAGTGGGTGGACTAGTTAGAACGGCAGCAGGGGGACGACGAATATAAATTCTCCAAGCGCGAGACGAGGGATGACCGCGATACACGCGAGGTCCCACGATCCTCTCGTCGCTCCCTTGTACGAGCTATCTATCGTTTTTCATCGGCTCTTATCCCCTTTCGGCGCTCTTGACGCACGTGGATCAAGATCAAGCGAAGAAGCGGTGACCGCGAATTTTATGTCTCGCTGAGAGAGTGTCTATCTTTACGCGATCAGCGAGATTGATCGCTAAGTCTCGTATAAATAACGCGCGCTCGCCCATAATTTTCATGCTAAACGAGAGCCGACACGGCAATGTTTATTGCATTGATTTATTAGCGCGCTCGTCAATTAGAATTGATATATTCCGCGAGTTATTGTCTGTTACAGCGGATGTGAAAGGTCTCACGCGCGCGATAAGAGGACGCGAAAGCGGCCGCGTGATTGTATTTGTTTGTCTGAGCAGCGCGTATTGTTTCCGTTCGCACAATTCAGTCGTTCAAGATGGAGATCGATAAGAACGATCCTGTATTTCACTCATTCTTCATTTACCATTTTTCGTTTTTGTAAATGTGTAAACACGCGAGACGTTTAGCACGAACGAAAAAGCAGTCTATGACATGTGTATTGCGCGTAACAAGTTTACCAACCGAAAGTTGAGCGGCTGAATTCGGCTGAGCGGGATGCAATCCCTGCTTCAGTCGAGCGAGCTATGATCGGGCATCCGTCCTCCGAATCTTCGGCTCGGGAAACTCTCGCGGACGGTGGAATGTCCCGAAGGGATACTTCGGCACGCGGGGCCCGACGGAGTGACAGGGCGTTAAAACGTCACCCGGTGGACATTCTCGACACATACCAATCGAGTCGGAGATGCCGAGCGAGGGAGTTTGCCCGTTCTTGATGCGTGTTTCCGTCAGACATATTCCGGATTCCAAGACATCCTCACGTCCCCTTCGGCTCTCTCGTCACGGATTTTTCTCAGCCGCATCTCACGAACGATGGTCACGCGAGAACGTTTATTATCTATTTAATAATTATTAGTTATATATAATTGCGCATATTTGGAATTGATTTTTACTTCTTTCGATTAGAGGAAATATACATATAATAAATATTAAATCTCTTAATGTAACGCACCTCTTGAAGATTATTGAATTTATGTTTCTTATAAATATTAAAAAATAATTATAATTGTTTTTTAATATCTATACGAGACATAAATTTAATAATCTTTAATATTTATAAGTTTTTATGTTATATTTTTTTAGAATGCATACTTGGAAAATTAAGTTTTAATCTGAAATCAATAATTTCTATCTTGATGTAATTTATTACGAGTTCTTTTTGAAAACATTTTATTTTCTGCTTTATCATATGCTTTTTAATTCCAGCATCTTTTATACTTATCTCTTCTGACAAATTTGTACTTTAATATTTTAGTTTCTTCCGTGCGCAGTCGTCTAATGAAAAATTAATCCATAACTCTCGCAGAAGAGGAAGAAAAACAAGAAAATGACAAGAAGAAGTATAGTTCACAATTTGCTGACATTTAATAACTCGTGCTCGTTTTCGGCGAAATTATGTACTTCCCTCTGCGAGAAGACAGGCTGATTGTTTGACGGAAGAATCGCGGAACGCTGCGAAACGACGCCGTAAACGCGAAGGCGGCGGTGTTGATCGATGGGCATACCCGTCAGTTGGCACCACTTTTAATTAAACCGCCCTCAAGATTAGCTCCCCTCTTCTTCTTGCCGCGGCTTCTTGTAATTGTTTTAAATCTCACCCCACGCCGGGACGGACGACGCTCCCTCGGCAGTTTAGCCCGGGAAAAAAAACCGCAAGCCGTCAGGGTGACAGATTCGGCGGCTCCACTGACATTTATAAGATCGTACGAAAGGGTTGTGTTGCAAGGATTTCTTTGTTTATCTTTTTAATGACGGACTCACTTAAGCATTTGCCGGAAACACCTTCATTATTGTCATCTTGCAACAAAGATTCCAACATTTTCTCTTTTATATTCATCGAAAGTTATGTTTCTGCATATTTGAGGAACAGAAAGAGCGCTGAAAATTTTTCATTACAAAGCAGGATATTTAAATATGCCGTTTTCTATCCTACAGTAAATTTTCTTTCAAAGTGAAAAGATGTAAAATTTATGAAAATTTTCACAATGACTTGAAAAGATAGAAAGAAAATTCACTGATAGTTACGTGACTGAGTATCTAAATCCAGGTCAGATAGTAAGCCTGATAGATAATGTTCTACTGGTGGCAAAAGACTTAAACGTCAGACCGACGATTATCGATCGTAGGAAGCAAATACGATCACGACTGTTTCCAGCGCGATTAGAATCACCAGTTCCAACAGTCATGATTCATCGAGCAAACATGCAATTAAATCAGTCAAAAATCTGGCATTTTTTTACAGGACATTTGGTATTTATGAGGAATCACCTTACAACTTGGCAACTTTTTATCTAAATAACAATCTACCTTTTCTTCTTTCAATTATTTTTCAAAATAATAAATATTAAAGGTTCCTTGGCCAAAATGCTATAAAGATAACATTTAAAAAATGATATTTCATATACAATAGTAGCGTACAATATAAAAAATATATAAAATTATCTAAGCATCAAATAAGAAATTTATGAGATGAGATTCAAGACAATCTAGATAAATCTATTACGCGATTAATATGACTTTAGGAAGAAATTTTCCAGTAAGTTGCATCGTCGAATTCGACAGTTTCGTTTCCGGTTTTGTTGGATACTTGGCCGCGTATTCCGACAATATTCACCGTGCCCGTTCGCCTCGTTCAGTTTCAATTTGACCGTACAGATGTTTCCCGAGACGCCGCTCGGTCTCGCAAGTTGGGATATCCATCCATAGCTCTCGTCCGGGCGCTGTAACGGCGTCGGGAGTTACGGCCGCGGAGATGTATGGTAATTGTACGCGGCTAACTTACAGACTCCGAGTGGCCCGGGGGCTCTCCAAGTGCCTTCTAGTAGTATCACTGGCTCAACATCCACCTGCAGATACCAGAAGGGAACTCGCAAGAAAACCCACTGAGTTAACAGCATCCCTTCCTCTTCGCCGATCCCTTGGATGGATGCAGCCGACATCGAGAGACGTCGAGGAAAGTTCGATCGTCTGCCTTCGAGACATTTTGGCATTACCGTATACGTGTATTCCTCGAAAGAGGTAGTTCTTCCAATAATACATTATGTTAGTGTAATATTGGAAAATTTTAGGATACAATTCCTGATAAAATGTATATGTGTATTTTGAAATATTGTTATAGTAGCACTACTTGAAATGTTAAATTCGTATACGGGTTAAATATAAATAATTCATCGCTTTGCGGAAAACACGATTACGACACTATTGATATCTCTGGCGAACGCAGAAATAGACGTTGATTAAGACTTAGAAGAATTTATCTGAAGGATAACGCGACCACCTTTGATCGAGACAGAGCAAAAGAGCGACGGCAAGAGAGATCTCGGGGTCGACAGAGAGATCAAAGAAGTGGCAGATAACGAGGTTTTTCGGACCGAGGGTTGAGTACTGTTTATCGATACGGGAACCGCGATGTTGCCCACATGGCTAGCCGTCTATTTTCGGTGGCGTGTAATACTCGCGCGTCTCGAGGCGTCTACCTGTGTGTCCCGGTTTCTTCCGCCACAGTGCGCGCCACAGGTCGGTGAACGTACAGAGTTCGTCCAGGATTCGAGGAGAGAACTCGTCCTCCCCGCAGCAATTCGGCTGATTCGTCTCGCGGGATCGCGCGGCTGCATGTGCAATGACTGCGCGAGACTCCCAAGACAGCACTTGTAAGACTCCGTTCGGTGCCTTCGTACTACGCTACGAATTGCTCGTGGTTTATGCACGTCAAACTGAAACCTTCGATACAACTGCGGAGACTAGGTAACTTTACCTTACAACATATTAATCGAATAGTTGATGTGAAATAACGAAGAGAAATGTGCAAAAAAGTGCATATATTTAAGAATTGATTTAATTAATCTAATTCTAAATTTTGGATTTTGCGTAGTTTGATTAGTAGATTGAAATTTGCATTCTCAAATATAGAGCGCAATTATTTACGCACTTGATCTAACAGTCAAATATAATTATACACTTATTTTATATTAGCTTATTTTATATTAGCTTATATTTGTATATAATTTGCAAATATTATTCAAATTATTTCAACATCCTTTCATCTTTTCTAAATAATATTATTTTCGTTATGCAATTGTTAACAAACTGTCGGTAAATGAGCTTGGTTTTTGGAATGTGCGGTGTAACTTTGGCAGTGCCGCGTTCATCGAACTCACGAAATTATACGTGCATAATCAAGCATACTTTATTGCGATGAAAATTATTACTATCATCGTAAATGCATGCGATTATTTCTTCATAAATTCGCCTTGAGGACGGCAATTTGATTCGATCCCGTGTCCGATATAAATTACGGTCGCGAAAAAAATGCGTAACGCAGGGAAACGAGTCGCCGACGACGAGAGATGCGATCGCGCTGGTGATAAGAAATAATTCCGCGGGCTCGGTAAGATCGGTCCGAGGACCGAGATTATACCAGGGCCGACGTCGCGATGTTATCGGGGCTTTATGCAAAAATTGCTAATTACTGAATCCCGCGATGAAAGCGTGCGACAACGCGTCACGCTCGGGCGGGGCCGCTCGCAGTCATCTCTCATAGCTTTGTACGGGGAACGCGGCTAATTGCTGATCTTACGATCGGTCTGCGAACGTGCGGGGTGGATGGGGGAGGGAGGGGGTCGAGAACGCTGTTATATTTCGCGATCGTACGCGGCAGATAGCATTATGTATCGAAACAATTTCGCTCGTCTCTTTATCTCGAGCTTCTATCCGGATTCGACTATCGTCATTATTGTAATCGTTGTCATCGTCGTCGCGAGGTATATAATTCGTGGCGCACGCGCCCGGAAATATTAACTCGGGCCATTTTACTTTGTCATCTCCGGTTCATCCCGACTGTCAACGAGACTGTATTATGAATGCGGGCCAATTTAAAATTCATTACAAGGTGCAGGGGATGACTCCTCCCGTTACAGGCACCCCCTTGCCTGTCACTTGTACATGGCTTTCGCGCCGCGTCTTCTCGTGGGAGGGATAATTGTTCGTCACTGTAACGTTTCGAGAACGCGCTCGAACGTGCAAGAACGACGAGGGGAGAGAGGATGGATTCCGGTGAGAGAGAAAACGAGAGAAAGTAGAGGGGGAGAAACTGAGAGGAGCGCATTTATTATGGAGAAAGAAAGAGAAGACGGGATAGACGGTTGTACAAGAGCGGCAGCCAATCTCCCCCGCCGCTTCTCTTGTTTATTTAAATAATGCACGGGAGGGGAGAGACAGGGTTCTCAAGCCTGGAAATGGATGAACTACAAAGCCTCCGAAATCCGCCACGAGAAAAGTGGCACGCTCGCACGAGCCGTTCTTGTGACAACAGAGGGAATCCACCTGCCACGTGCCACGGAACACCGACTGCCGCTTTTCAGGAATATCCTCTCTCTGTTTTCGCTTTCTCGGAGCTCAGGAAAAGGGTGAAGCATTGTCCCTACATACCCATGTTTACCGGGAAGTTTAACTTTAGGCTTGTCCTTCTTAGCCGCTTATCTCCCGCTTTCTGTTTCTAAAATAAGACAAGCGCATATTTGGTTTTCTACATCATCATAGAGACTTTTCACTAATCGTCTATAATTATATATAGCTTTTTATTTTATTTTATTTAAAATATCATGTGTCTTTATTTTATTTAAAGTTACATCGATTGAAGGTTTACAATATTCTACTTCAGTATTTTAACATCCGAGTCAATAACGCAGACTTTTCGGTGTCGAAATAAAAACAATGCAGGGATCGTGGTGAGAAAATTCGTGGCTGGAGTGGGAAATAAATCAATCGGGCCTCCTGTCTCGAGGTAGCCTCTTCTTTATAAATGAGCGGGGAAAAGGGGCGAGTTCGGAGGCTGCAGTTCAGATATTCACCGGTTGATTACCGTCCCGACGGGGCCGGAATACGCCTCCGGTAGGGAAATCCCCTAGGGAGGACGCTAACTCGACAACTGACAAATTAGCCCGGCGCACCGACGACACTTGCAAAATAGGTCGACAAGAAGATGCCTGTTTCGGTTTGAATTCGAACGCCCGCCAGATGAGATTCGCAGCCAGTCGTCGAACTCAATTTTACTCGTCGACAGAGTGAACAATGCGCCAGCGGACACCGGTTATCGGTCACACAAGATTAACTCCAAAGCCCAAACGCAATAATTAATCGGCGAATTATTTCGGCGAAAAACCAGGGTCGGTTGAATAACAATCGGGATTTTTTTTCACAGATGTTATTTTCTTTCATTATTATATTATACGCGTATCCAAATATATAACACACATATAATGCAATCTCTTAAAAGTTTTTTTCTTACTGCGAAGAGAGCACTTATTTAAAATATTCAAACCCAACCGTCCTACTAGAAAATCGACGGAAATCAAAATTGACGTTTCTCCAGGGGCGGGGACACGTTTGCGATTCCGCTCCTGCGACGTGCGGACCCGAGGTTTTTCAAGTCCAGGAAATTCCTCGTTGGAGGCTAAGTGAATTGGAAATAAAAAAAATAAGTGCCGGGCCGGATAAATAATGTCCGACGGCGACGTTTGCGTGGGATGACGTCGCGCCGGCAATACTTTTCACATCGCTCGGCAAGAAAGGTAGGGGGATTGTTATTCGTGCGGCGTAGTGCCTCGGTGTCGCTTTCACTAGAGTCGGTTACTGATAAACGAGCGGTTTCAACCCCATGCGTCGCCCCCTGAATGTAAACTCACCCTGCCTGCCCGACGCGCTTTAAGCTCTTAGCGCGGGTAAACGTTCGGTGTAAATCGTTTCTGAACGTAAACGATTGTCGACGACAGACCCAAAATTAATCGTCCTGATTCTGGTCGCCGAACGAGATGATTCTGCGAACGCGCTTGGGACAGAAATAAATCCGCAGGTGTTATGATGTAATCGAACAGAGGGCGTAAAAAAATAGAATAAATTATTTATCTAATCATTATTCTTTAAAATAAATTTTCTAGATATTTATTAATTCGCTAATGACTAACAAATTGAGTTAAAACTTGGATATATAATTGTACAATTATAATTTTACATCGTCAATATAAGATATTTCTGCAGGATTAAATTTTACTGAAAAATTTAATTAATATTAATTTCTTTAAATATTACATGGGATATTAAATTAATGTTATCTTCTGACGCAGAGAGACGCAAAACTTCTACGAGGATATATAAAAGATGTGTATCATCCTATCTCATTGTCCGGGCCATTCTCCGGCAATCGGCAACAACATTCATCTCCGGTAGAGTCGGGATTTACGAGCGACGTTGTGTACGCGACGAATCGCACGACAAAACCCGACGGCGTGCCCCGTGTACGTGAGTGGCCGAAGGTGGAACGTCACGTTCGCGCGCGAATCCTCCGGGGAACGATGTCTCAAACGATCACGCGGGACCCGAAACACACCTGCAGCAAAATTCCTACGCCGGGAAAAGTGCTGTCCCGTCGCCGATACCTTCGCCCGAATGAAATCTTGCCGTTCGCGCACGTATATATACAACACGCGTACCGGCAAGGAAAAGCGTAAGTTTGTCATAGGCAATTTATACAATTGGGATGGCGGTGCGACACTCGCTATTTGACACTGGGGACCCACGAATTTATGGCTAATGTACCGCTATGCTTCAGTCACGTTCCCTTTTCCGCTTTAATTTCGTTTTTTTACCCTTAAAGAAAAATAGATATTAATTCGCGATATGACAACTCGTGTATTTGCAACGATAAGTTCAGAATTTATTAAGATTATTTCAATTAATAAATTAATTTAATAAGTCAATTGCTCTTTCATAAGTCAATTGATCGAAATCACGTCAAAATCGGAATGTATTTGTTGCGTGCAAAAACAATACATCAAGCGTTCAGACTTTATTTCTATAGTTTACTGCCCTTACTTTGCTTATATTGTGACAGACGATTGGTATTCAACCCTATGGATCCCTTGGATTCATGTAACAGCATCGGGGACATGTGTCAGCCAGGACGATTGGTAGTAAGGGTCGGAAATGGCTGTTTAAAATTGCATCGAGGGCCTACCGTTAAGGGCACGTGCGCTTTTTAATGTCCCGACGAATGCTTACGATAATGTCCTTTAAGCTTTTATTAACGGTTATCAAAGTACGTGGCCCGAATAGCCATGGCTATTCTCACGCGACAACGCGAACCAAGCCTCGATCCCTTACCTACAGTAACTGTCCGTAAGAGAAAGAATCCTTATCTCATTCTTCTCGATAAAAATTTTTCGCACGCGAAATGCTTAGAAAGAAGTATAGATATTTTTATATTTTTCTCTTTTATCGATTGGAATTATAATGAAATGCATTGTGTGTTTAATATAAAATTAATCGATAAAAATAGACTTTTTCTTCATTTCATGCGACACCAAAATGTACAACGCGTGCAATCTTCCTGCTGATCTCTGGTCCATTATAACATTAGTGGTGCTGGAGGGTCTCGAATCTCATGGGGAGAAAAGTTTTGCCAATGATTAACCGAAGTCTAGTTCGTGACTTTGATGAGTCGACTCGCTGCCATAGATTTGTTAGAAATAATTAGGATTCATCGTCAAACATTACAAGTTTGTTCTTTTTATTACAAGTTATATAATTCATCATGAATCATGCAAATAAATTTCAACCAGAAACGATATTAAAAATAAAAATATTACAAAAGAGAAAAAATGTTTTGTTTAGAAATTTATTAGTTGTAGAATTCTTGTAATTTATTACATGTGTTAGTTTAATTTATACACAATCGAATATTAATTTTATAATTTAAATTATATATATGACAACTGCTTTTATTTATATCAGTAGCAGATAATAATAATAATTGATTAGTTGTCTTCTTTACTAGCTTTATGTAAACTCGACATCAGCGATCAAGGCAAATCATATCCACTCGCTTTTCATTTATAACAAACGAAGTCGTATGCGACAAATCAGACGAGGTGACAGACAAATAGTCTCGGTAAAAGACAGTCTGACGAGTTGGTCGATAAGATCCTGCAGCAATCAAAGATCAGGCAATCCACAAAAATCTATCGTCAAAATTTTGCCAGTATAATCTACGAAATATGTGCGCGTTTTCTTCGAATTCGAGGGGTGCGATGCGACAATGCGATCCAGCCAATGTTGTACGGGGGTTGTTTGGCCCCAAGTCCCGGAGGAATTTATCTGCCGGTCAGTTGCCCTAAATATCAGACACGACCGTGCAATCTCGCGTTCATCGTTATAAATATACAGCGCGTCATAAGATATCACGCACTCGACGATTTTGAGAATGACATTTCTTAAAGCGACATTTGTGTTTACGCAGCATCCGTTTTGCATATCGATGAGAAGACCGTGGGCGGGCGAGAGAAGTTCCTCACTTGGCTGAAGGACATATTTAATAAACCCACAGGTGAGCCGCATATCAATGTTGTATTTGGGATAAAGGTTATTTTTTGCCATGGATCGTTACGTAATCTATCTTATATAATGTACAAAAATTAAATTCTATTTGCTTTTTTACTAGCAGATTAAGATGAAAATTGCATCATTTATAATAGATGATATGCATGATGAGGTTTTACGATGATATTATTATTAAATACCGCGTTTTATTTACATTATAATATATTTAATAAACACGGATATTTTATATTTTTAATTAAAAAGTAATGACATGTATTCGCAATTAAAATTATAATTCTCAAGTAGAATATTAGAAAAGAAGATGCACATTTAATAAGAAACTACAAATATCTTAACTTTCTGATTGCCACGCTATATTACATGACGTAAGTCATCGAATAAGTTACAGAAGATAGAAGCCACGAAGCTGACACATCGATCGTGACCATCGATCGCGCAGCAACAACGCTCGATCATCCAGAAATAACGGTTTCGAAGCCGCCAGCGGACTCTTCGGGCAAGGTCGGCGTCATTAATCAAAAACTGGCCAATTTCAACACGATGCAATCGATGACGAAGTTCGTGGATGGGAATTTCCGCACCGAGAAATATAACGCGGGAAACGGCAAAAAACGCGCGAACGCGATTCAACAGTCGACGACTTACATCTCGTCGCAGTCGAGTGAACTTGGAAAAATTTTACAACGCGAAACGGACTCTAACTTTGCGTGGTTCGATCCCGGCGAGGTACATCGATCGGAGAGAATCATGATGAAATTTGCGGCAAGAGACGATTCCGATGTGGCCGCGCATTATCGTCGTTACACGAGTCCGAGACACTGTTATCGCCTGCCACCGCGAACGAAACAACCGTTTCTAGAATCGTGCGCTCTAAATAGAAATATCGGCGTGTCGACGCGCGCGATCGCGGATTTCGCTCCTAGGAACTCGAAGCCGCCCGTCAGGGAGCCAAACATGCCCGAAAAACGCGAGAAGGACGAGAAGGACGAGAAGAAGGACAAGAAGGAGAAGAAGAAGCCGGTAATACGTACGGACGGCGAATCCGCCGATAGTAGCGAGAACCGAGCGGAGATGATAGCGAACGATAACCCGAAGAGCGACCCCGACACGGGGTTTCGTTACGAATGGGGCGTGAAACTCGCCGAGGAGCCGGCCGCCGAGGCGAGCGATAACGATAACTTGGCCGAAAAGAGCCGGCGATACGTCACGAAACAGTTTTTGGGAGTGAACCTAAAACAGTCGAAGCCGGATGTCGAGGATGCTCCTTCGCCTGCGTCCGAGGGTCCCAGGAGAGCCGCGGAAGAGCATCGAAACACCTCTCCGATCTCTGAGAGTAGCGATATTATCGCCGATGAGACAAGGAGCAACGCTTCCTCGTCGCTAAACGCTTCAACGAAAGTGCCGGACGCGTCGAACTTGAAAGGGACGACCGCGGAATATCTGTCGACTCCGTCGTATCAGGCAAACCTAATTTCGCCGAGTAGTGATTCAATTACGTCGCAGCAAGGAAAGACTGACGCGGACTCGTCTCTGAATTCTGAATCCTTTCAAAGAATCATGAAGGCATCGCCAGACGTGTTAAAGGAGCCAATAACGATTGACGAAGAATATAATGTTCCGGAAGGAGCGACCTTGAATACCGAGATCACCGCCTGGAAGATTCTTGCGATGAGATCGAATACAGTAGCTCAGGAAGACCATATGTTGCCTGATAACGTGGAAAATATGGAAATGGTATCGATTCGTCCTGAAGCGCCGCAGCCAAAGTTAGACGTGCGAGTTGTCAAGTCTACCGAAGACGCCTTGGAAGACCAAGAGATCGACCAGTCCAGTTCCGGATATAAAGCTGTAAAACCTACGGAGATCAAGCATTTTGGATTGCCGCAGAAACCAGACGGTTACGTGTCCAGCAAGAGATTGCATACTGCAAGCATGCAGATTCGTTATACACATCGATATATAAGTAATATCGCGACACTTTCAATTAACTCTGTTCTCATCGATAAAACCACGCGGATGAAATGTTCAAGATTTACGTCAGCCTTCTCTACAAATCCAGAGAATTCTAAAGAGATTATTAAGACATTAAATCAGCAGGGTAAAGAAAAGCTAGATTCAAAGAGCTGGAAGAAGGAAGAAAGATCTAACAATTCTAATAATTCATTAAGCATTAAACGGTCTCATTTGCCCTCTTTAGAATCTCGAACGTTTTCAAGCAGTAAGAAGGATCCTGACGGATCATCGGATACCGACAATCTTGCCGAGACATTGAATGTTATCGCGAACAAAGAGATGGAGATTTCTTTAAAGGAGTCGCAAACAACCGATCATCGCAAGAAAATTGCACGTCTATCTTCTGAATCTACACAAAAGGATGAATCTCGCTTTAAAGACGAGGACGTTCAGGACGAAATAGAACGCTACGAGAATTCCACCGCCAGTTACATAGACTCACGTAAAGACGCTACGTACATCGATTTCGAAACTCCATCAGCTGATCCAAGCGATCCAATCAAATCGCCGAACGCAAAATTAAGTGAAGAGGACTCGAAGTCTAACATAGAAAGCGACAAGAATGCAACTTTGAACCCGAACGTGGAAGACGTAAAAGACGAGTACATCGTCGACGGCGATTATGTGCGATTTCCGGGCGATCCTTATCCCTACAATAAAGAGAACCTGGATAAATGGCGCGCGTCGCGCTTTATCCACAGGCCAATGAAGCCGGTCAAGCCGGAGACCAAATTCGACTCTATCTCTGTCACACAACCGAGGAACACTAATGACAACGCATATGCAAACGTCTCGCGTGATTCTCACGCCGATGCGGCAATGAAGACTTCAGGAAGCGGCGACGGCGCGGGAGCAAAAAACGCGGGACACTCGGGGAGCGGATTCCACCGAGTGTCTCCTCGGAGTCAGCGGGCGGTATCTGATTGCCTGCGCGACGATGCCGCGGATGCGCTGGGATTGCGAGGATGGACGCAGGCCTTCTCGCGGCTCGACGTCGGCGGCGAGATGGACGAGGCGGCGGTGCGAGGAGGCGGCGGCGGCGACGACGCGTCTTCTCGCGTCTATCATCAGTAGACTCGCCGCGAGAATTTGCGCCGTAACTTCCGGTGAGCGTGCACCCCGCAGCACCTTTGCATAATTCAGCTCTCTCGGTTAATTAGAACGGGCTCGTTGCCCGCGACGTAACGAGCGAGGGTTCCGCGAACTTTAATCCTAGATTGCGTTTACCGTTTCCGTCCGCTCGCTGACGCTTAAGTGCACCCAGTATGAACGCAATAAATATAACACGGATACGCGCGAATATAATAGTTTGTACCGTAGTCTTTCGTCGGCTTTCATCAGTTTTTGATACAAATTTTTGAAGAATATGATATATATGTATACAGATTTTATATTCTGTTTCTTGTATAATATATGAATAAAAAATAATGTGCAAGCACAACTTCATCATACGTGAGAGTTATTAATTTTCTCAAGTTTAAAAATAAGGAATTTGAAAAGATGCATATCTTTAATAGATATATATATCTTCAATAATTACATAAAACCAATTTAAGAATGATTTCAAATTGCTAAATATTATAACGTAATAATAAAAATGCAATGTCTTTTTTATAGAAATCATATTGGCAATAAAAAATATAAACAGCTATGGAAATTTATATGTCAACAATATATTTAATTTTTTTTAAATTGCAGAATTTATTAAAAAATTCAACTTGAAATGAATTTAGCTTCTGCTGTGAAAATTCAGGATAAACTAAGCGATTATGTTCTTGCAATACATTCACTATACAATTATTAATGCAATATAAACGTTTAGTATTGTTGAGATTCTGATTTATTCAAACCCGGTTCAGCTTCTGTTAGTTCATCCGGTTCGGTTTCCTCGGACGGACGCGTCCTCCGCCTCCTGAAATTATTCTCCATTCCCATAAACACGTTCTCCTCCTCGCACTTACGATTAAAAGCGGATAGGAAATCAAGATGCGCGGGACTCATATCCACGAAATTACCGTATACGGGCGCGCAGTTAGCTCGCCTTAAGAGCATTTTTGATCCACGGGACGATCGAGGCATTAATCGCCGGCCGACGCACCTGTCGAGAAGCAGCGGCAAGAGGAAGGAAGAGATGGCGCGGGATGAGGAGGAAAAGGAGGATGAGGTTGGAGAACGACCGGCTAGGTCGTTCAATCAGACACGTGTACTTACGAATACACCGGCATCTCCCGCATGGGCTCTGGGCTCTTCTTCTTGGGCCGAACGAGCGAACTATCGACCCGCCGCGCCGGGATATGCGTGCCTACCGGTCACGAACGCGGTCGCTCTTCTGCCCGGAGGCTGTTATTTGCGCCACCAGCGAGATCTCCGAATCGTCGACCCCCTATCTAATCATTCAAATCGCAGGCGTCCTGCCGGTCTAATCGGTAGTGTGTACGTACGCAGTGTCCGCCGCCGCATCGCGTTTAATATTCCTCCGTCGAGGGTGCCGGACTCACCTCTGCGAATCGCAAGAGAGAAGGAGAGAGAAAGAGAAGACTCGAGTCCCCGGCTATCATCATACCGCGATAGCGAAGCTGCACAGCTACCATACTGCGCTACTATCGCCGATAATGCCCACCGGTAATTGCAGACCTCGTAGCCCTGATTACCTTCGCGTTGGCAGAAGACACGCGGATTTAGTTCCAGCCTCGATTACGGCAGCTGGTCGTGCCGTGCCACTTTCCCGGCCGATCGATCGCTCACCCGACCGATCCCGCTGTCATTTGCTCACGCGGACATTCCGCATGCTCCGCTGCTGTTCACGTCTAACGGAATACGAATAATGAGCGTTCGATGATGCTGCTCGAGTTTGAATCCAGCGCGTGTCCGGCCTCCTCGTCGAGTATATGTGTGCGACCGGAGACTTGTCGGAAGTCTATGGTAGTCGGTAGTCTTGTAGACGAACATCTCGAATACAATCGACTGCATTTTAAATTTTATTCTTAATTCTGGACATGCAAGGACACATTTTTTAGGGCGCGAATGATGAATTTGGCTTAGACTCTTGTTCTTTCTTTTCATTTAGAAAGAAGGAGAAGAACGATCGACAAACAACGACGTTCGCAACTTATTTCCAACTGATCGGCGGATTTTTCCCTATCAGTTCACTTCGAGAACTTCCGTTTGGAAGATGCAACAGCGCAGCACGACGACAAGGCAAACAGGATTGGTAGCAGACATGCTTTTATTTACGACTAGAATCTGCTGACTGCTCCGAGTTCGCTCCTCCTTGACCCTCTCTTCTCGTTCTTGCCGAGGTTAGAACGATCCTATCTCCGCAAGACGTAGTCGCGGATCATTCCCTTCGGGGTCTTCCGCACTATAAAAGATCGCCCTATCCTTGTATATTACTCACGCCACCGTGTTTTCACTTGGCGCGGCGATCGGCGCCGATATCATAACTCCTTGTCGTACCGCCGTTCAACCAGCAAATCTGCCCGGCGACGAGGCCTCCTCCTGGTAGCGATAGCAATTCCGATATAACCGGCAGCCGTTGTAAGACGAGGACGAATATCACTGGCAGATAAAACAAAACTTTCGTCGACCTTATCGCATCTAAATGCGACGAATTTTCTGCGTTGCATAGGACTAGCTCGATGAATCTCAACCTTTTGATTGTTAATATTACATTATTAATTAATTAAAACATATTTTATACTTCCATGATAATTTATTAGTTTTACTATTTTTCTAATATTACAATTTTGGAGAGGAAAAATGAATAATATTAGCAACGTAAAAAATATACGTGTATGTATGATATAAAACCGGATTAAATTGTATCGATTCCATTTTCATAAATGCACTTCTCGCGCAACCACTCCGATCGCTTGAAAGATTTGTACTTGGCATTCCAGTAATGAAACACGTCGTAAATGTGTCGCGATGTTTCCGGCAACGAAAGGTCATCGAGGAAGTGACTGAAAATTCCACAATGTTAGCGCCGCGTCACGCATGGAGCCATAATCCGGGACGTTGCGACCATCCGCGGCACCCGAGACACCGAAATAGATGGTTTACAGCCTCCCTTAAATACGTCAACGTTTATGTGTGGATTCCCGAAAGTAAATCGACGAGGAATGTTTTCGTACGACGGCGGCCCCGTCACGAACCGAAGCCAACTTAAACGCCGAGAAACCGGGGAGCTTTCCTCCCCTGTCTCCCCCGCCGAAGCGAGATCACCGGTTATTATTAATAATGCGAAGAGCGTCTTTGTTTACGATGTCACGGACTTTAACACGTGCGCGATTTTATGACACACCCTGATGCAGGATAATCTTGTTCATTTTGGCTAGCAATATCGCTTTGCTAACAGAATGTATCATTAAAACAATTATTACTCCGACATGAAAAATATTAAAATAACACATATAAATCATTTTAGAAACTTTATTTAAAAATGTCAGTTAAAAATGTAATGGATATTTAACTGTTTTTTTAATTAATAGTATAATAATAACAAAATATTTTAATATCAAAAAGAAAATCTTATAATGTTAAATTATTGATCACGAAGAAAAAAATGAACAAGAAATGATCGTAGCGAATTTTCTAAATAAACTTTATTCGACCATTTCGATTTGCATGGTGGCAATTTTATTTAGCGAATAAATTATAGATGCATAAATAATTCGATCACAGACGTGACATGACAGTTATAGTATCTCGTAAGCTTGTCAAACATATATTCGTAATTTTTCAGCAATGTAAATGCGTCAGACAATTGTTTCCAAATTTTGATCCTAGCAGAAACTGCTTTTAGGCAGGTAAGTCGAGGACTATATATAACGAGCGTCTCCTGCATGTACAGTGCACACTCAGTATCCCACAGTGAGATGACGTGATTCCGCTCGAGTGGTCGCGCCTCGGGCGCAAGTCACCCCGCGATCGTTGGCCGCAGATCGCGGGCCCCGTAGTGACATCACAAAAAATCACGGCGCCGCTTTCCGGCCGGATATCTTTCAATTACCCGTTAATATGATAGGCGGCGGCGGGCGTAGTTGCAAGTCACCGCCGCGTCGTTGCCGGCAACGTGCGGACACATACACAATCGCACACATCGAACGAGTGCACACGATCAAATACACGCCCGATAGTCTGCGTGTGTGTATGTGTGTGTGTGTGTTACATGTGTACGTATGTGATTAATCGACGTCAACCGCAGACCACGGCGCGAACCTTGTCGAGGGAATCGCCGGCGATTCGTTGACACGTCGATTCGCGGTTTACGCGCGCCGAAATACCCGCTGCGAAACGAAATTTATGCCTCGCACGCACGCGAAGATCGCCGGCGTTGGCGGATGTTGGCGGACGTGTTTGCGTTAAACGTGGTTACAATATTACTGGAGCACGTTGTAGCCTAATCGCGCGGCCTGGTAGACGGCCAAGTCGGAGTGTTTTCCGATCGTGATATCATAGGGTTGCGCACAAAGTGAGATCTAAGCGCGTGATCTTGGCAGTCGTGAGTGTCGACTTAATTTTATGGCGACCGCGTAAGACCGGCCAAGAAAACTAACAACTTTCGGGAGGAGAGAGAAACTGGTTTCGTATCCTCATTGTACCGCGAACGGTTAGAAATAGAAGATGAAAAGAAGAGGGAAAACAAGGAGAGATTAACGACATGTTACAATTTCACATTTCAAATAAGTGCGTAATTATTTTGCGATATTACACAAGGATATTGCGAACAGTAATTTGCAGAAAAACGCACGCGGCGAAAAGTATTATGGGATTCTCGTGGATAAGTTCACCGACTGTCCTTTCCCATGGAAAATGGAAAATGTCTCTCGCGAATGAGAGAGTCGTCGCACCACCGACGAACATCTGTCGCTCGTTATTCTCATTCGGAAGTTAGTAATTAAGCGGCGCGGGATTCCAGGCATCGCGGAAAATAAATTGCCCATTGTCAAGTTTTACTTCTTAACTCGGCTCGGCATAAATTTTCCGCAACTTGCTTTCCGGTTGAGTTGATAAATTTTTATGAAACGGAAACGTAAAACATTTGCTTCTTCTGATGAATCAAATGATAGATGCGTTCTTAATCTTGACAATTCGAAACATTTTCAAGAGAGCAAAAATGCTAAGGTTGAATATAATTGAAATTCTTGGTTCTTTAGTCGAGTCACAAGTGGAAGAGATACATATTACTTTTGCGTCTCAATAGTTACATTTAGTTAATTAATCAAGGTAATTAATTAGCGTGCATTGAATTTGTCGGATTTAATTAATTGAGCTCTATTTAATTATCTTCAACCATTTCCCCATCTGTCAATGATTTTTCCCAATATGGCTATGTGAACTGTGACTCATTTTTCGAGGCGTAGCGATCGATAAAACGGTCTCGCACCACGACAAACGTCATCATCGTAGTTCGACGCCGATATCGTTTCCTCGTTAACGGAAAAGGAAATGCAATAAGCCCTCGAGAATCCCGACGCCTGTGGTACCCTACAGATATTAATTGCCGCTCGTGACGAACGTTTGATTGTCCACGAATCGAATCCCCGATGATGAACGTTTCAGCGATCACCACTACTTTCATTAAACGAGCAACGGTGAATTTATCTGCGTGATACAACGCTGACAATTTCCCAAGATACGAAGCGGCAAATATCGATTTTTCTCCCAACGGTATCGTTTCCGTTGCACCGCGGACTGTCATTTCTTCTAATTGCTGCATCTACCTCCGCTGATCATTAGGTCGATCGCTGCCGATTACTGACCGTAAATCGGTCGGTTCATTCGCTCTTTCTCTCTCTCTCTCTCTCTCTCCTATTATTATCCCCGCGAAAAAATAACGCGATGAAAATGTTAATAAACATGTACGTAAAATGCGCGCGTAACGATAGAATATTGAAGATATTAACACCGAGAGGCTGTCAACATTAATATCCCGCGGCAATGATGATTAACCCGACTGGAATTTAATATAGATGAGTATCTGTCATATCCTGTTATCTATTTATCGCCATCTATATCTTGTTTCGCGTTAGAGATTCGAGAAGAGTAAATATCGGCCAAAGCTCGCTCGTCAATCTTATTAAACCTGTTATCGTCGCGTCGTTAAATCTCACAACGGCGGCCATTAAAATTAGATCACCTGTGCGCGCACGCTGTTGTCTGATTTACAGGTAAACGTTGGACAATCGTTATAAAAGCGCGTGTATTCACGCTAAATGCGCGACAGTCGCTGAATGTTCAATTTGTTATGCGTGACTTGCTTGACATTAAGCACACGAACGGAAGCGCAGTGCCAAGAGGCAGAAGCAAACAGACATGTAGCTAATGTGTAATGGCGTAATTTGCCAAGGGGCTTAATCGCATCATTGTTACTTGGCCGTTCATCGGAGTGGAATAAGCTGATCGCGTCTCAAACATCCTGAGCGCAACGACTCAGCTCCCCGGCGCTCGGCCGCGCGGAGAACCAAATTGCATTATGTCGTAAAATTATTAGCAGCTGGCGATAATTATTAGAAGGTAATAATTATTTCTCTAACAATTACTCGGAGTCAAGTATATTTCATTCGATGCTTTATCGTTCGATTTTCTGATGATCTAAATGTAATTTGTCATTCGGATTGAGATCGCGTAATAAAACACAAATGCAAAATCGATTAAAATAAAATTAGTCGTATTAAGGTAATTAAAAGTAATAATATATATAAATCATTTAATGAAAAATTGATTCGAAATTCAAGAAACAGAATATTCCGCAAGAATTTATTCAGTATTGCGTTATAATAATGTATCAATTTACTTACTTTTAATGTGTTATTGTTCATCAGATTTATTTTTGATCGAAATCTACCGTATACACAATCGAAAAACCTTTAATTATATTCTTATATAAATATTGTAATACGCGAAAATTTTTTTATCTTTAATTTTAATTTATATAAAATCATTTAATTAAAATTCTGCCAAAATAAGATATAGGTGTATAATTTCTCATTTATAAAATAAATTACAAATTATATTACATTACACACAAAATTATATAATATATCCTTCTAAGGAACATATTTTTACGTTAGTGGAAGAGCTCAGTACCTGGAAGGTTTATCCTGAAAGGAGAGCTAAATACTTAAATAACTTATGACAGTGTTTTTACAGCATTGTCACAAATCGCAAATGGCTTATACATGACAAGCACATTGGATATATTAGAGCACATTAACGCGTCGATTTTTAATATGTTGCGGATAATTCGTTACATTTTTGAAAGTATTCGTTCTTTAAACGAGATATTGCTTGGCAATCGCAAAATTCCGGAGTGCCGTACAAAATGTAGCGCATTTAAAAATTATAGATTCTTTATATAACATACATTATTATACTAAATATATTTTTGTTTTTTACATAAATATAAAGATATAAAATTTGATACTTATATAATAATAATAATTTTTTTAAATATTAATGATTTTAGAATATATTACAATTTAGATTTTCTACTTATCTGTATCAATATTACTTTGATATCATCAACTCCATTATTGCTCATTGGTCGATGAGTGACAAATTTTTATTTCATGATAAAAAATACTAACAAGTCTAATATATACATTATAATGTTTTTTAAATTTGTTTAAATTTCTAACTTGTTTAAACTTTTATTTATTGCATACAAGTTTGTGTAGCTTTTCAAATTAATATTAATATTATTACATTCGCTCATATTTGCACGAACAAGAAAATTAAAGCAAATGCACTTTATACCTAATTTAGTATCACTAGAGAAAGATGTATATGTATATCTTAAACCAAAGTATCTTCAGTAAATTGTAATAAATTAAACGTTAAATTTACTTTAAATTTGAAACGCATCAAGGATTTGAAAACTATTTGTGGAGAAGAGCTAATATTCTACGATTATACATCGAAATTACGTGAAAGAAGATACTAACTTCACATATGTAACTTTCGGACATACGCGTTTGGTGGTAAGGAAGTGTCAAACACAAACGGAAAATTCGGTCATTTAAATTTAGTCGCGTCGCATAAACATTTCGCTTCGGCGCGTTCGCCAAACGCGATCCATTCAACGACAACGGCTCTGGACCTTTCGTTTATTCCGCTTGATGCATCCCCGTAAACAAATTGTTCTACAAAGTCTCGCGCAAAGGCGCCTTCCCCGAAGAGCCGTTTGCGCAGCGACCAAGATTCGGAGAGCGGCGAACGGTGGTGGTGTCGTCACCCATAAACAAGTCGCCGTTAATTTCGAAATAACTTGGCAGCCTGGGCCAGCTGTTGGCAACGAGCCCCTGTTGATATAACTTTGACAAAGTCGTTGACAAAGTCTCGGCTACAGCTTTTTACGAGCGCCGGGCCATTAAAAGCTGATAAATCTCTCCGCTCGCTCCTTCTCTCGAAGCTCGCGATCTCCCGCACTATTTCTATCCGATGTGACGCGACGCGACGCGTCGCGTCGCGATGCCTGTCTGGCAGCTTGTGAAAATATCAAATGTCCCCTGGTTAAGCTTCTCCCCTTCGTTATCCGTCAGATATATTCTCCTCGTTGCACGGCCGTGTTTGTCAAACCGGTGGCCACCGCGGCCAAACAAACATTTCGTGCCACCCGTTAGTGACATACGACTGTCGCAGTAGCACGCGCCATTCGGGATTATTAATAGCAGCGAACTCTTTTCCTCCGGTTCCGGAATGGAACTTGCGCTTTGAAGCTGAAATGTCAATATACAGCATAAAATGTCATTAATTTGTAAAGACTTGGTTGGAAAAAATTTGATAAAAAATACGTAATAATAATTTAAAATAAATTTCTTTATACATCTATCAAATTATTACTGTTTTGTATCGTTTAGATATAAATTTAATATGAAAACTATATAAAATAGGTACAGGCTTTAAAGAGAGAATTAAATAATGAAATTTATATTTTTAATTCTCTTGTATTTATAAAAATTTCTTTGTTTTTTCTTATTCGCGCATCTTTTTGCTGCATTTTGATGATCGCATTATATATTAAATATATATATATATAATTTGCAATATTAAAAATAATATAATTTTGTTATGTAACTGTTTTTTTTTTCGTATAAATTTCAACCCCCAATACGATCGATATAATTATGAATCTTCACGGATGTTAGGTAGCATATGTTTCGTCCATCCGAAAATTTATTCCATCCACGAGCGATACCCTAGGAGAACATAAAAAAATGAAACGTCATTGGTTTCGCGAGCCCGTAACCGAGACTCCATATGTCTGGCGCCTGTGGCATAAGTATATTACTACTAAAAACGAAGTTTGATCGTACATTACGCGAAAGCGAATGACGAGCGCAGTTTCGTTGAAAAAAATCTTAGAATAAACGCCCAAGATTTTATTCTAATTAGTCAGATTCTAACTAACTAGATAATAGATTTAGTAAAACATATATATCGCGACAAAATATATATAGACATGAAACGCTGTATTATTTTTAAAGCATTGGAAATAGATACAAGATAATCTTCAAACGGTTCAAATAGTTTGAAAACCTTGCTCGCAACCATCAAAACCCCGATTGAACGATCGGGCGCTAGGTAAAAGGGTCAAAAGCTCGAGAAACGTTGACCATTCTCACAGCCTGAGGGCATTCGTTGATTACCGGACGAGGAGGGCCGAGAGATTTTAATTAGCGGCGTTTGCGCTTCGCAAACACTGGCCGATATGTCCCGGTCGTACCGAGCCTGGGTTTCGGGTCGGACTTGGATGTAAAAATCTTCACCGTAATCGCGAAATCAATATTTCTGCGCGTGATTGAAGAGAGATTTGGACCCAGCCGTAGACTCGTCTAATTTAATTTAATATTCTAATATGGGACAGTATCGTCGATGCCACTATTTCATCGATATTTGAATAATTACACTAATAATAAGGCATACTTTTTTTAAGCAAGAAATTTGCGAAATTTTAAATTGTTCGAAACGAAGAGCTGCCCTAATTTCCGCGCCACCCCCTTTAAGTCCGGGGCCACCGATCGCGTTTCTATCCTTCCGGCACGAAAATAAGAATCATTTGACACGTAGCTCTCATTACGACCGGATTCCGTCCAGATGCGTCGGCGACGGGCGACAAAAAAAGTGTGTCCATCGCCGGTATTTCTGGCGCGTAGACACACGGCACACCGTGTCGCTCGTACCTCGCGCGTCACTCGCGTGACAAATGAGACGTTGTCGTACGTTTGTTCAAATTACTCCCAGCACATTCCGCGCGCTCGCTCGCCTGCCGCTCTCAACGCGCTTTGAAATATTAGAGATCCTCTTCGCTTCCTACCGTCCTCACGCACGACAGACGCCCGTTAGTGTCGAAAATTTTGGAAAATGCTGGAGGAGAGACCTTCGCGTTGCTTCTCGAGATGGGCGAGAAAATCGCGAACAATAATTTCAAGTTAGATCACCATACGACCTGTTTTTCTCTATAAAAAATCCGTAAAAAATCGACAGAACTCTATCACGATATTATTTATTATTATCAATAAACTAAGATTGATCCGAAAGATGAGCTGAATAATATTCGACGACAAACATTCTGTCACGCGGAGAGTGTATATTACGCCGTGATGTCAAGAGTCATCTCGTGACGGTTGTTTCGCTCCTTGTCTGCGACAAGTAATCCGGAATCAATTACGGGCGTGCGGCCCCAAGGAACTCACCGATGCGCGCATCGAGCGAAAAAGAGATAGAGAGCGGGGAGCTTTTTAGACAGCGACGACCATTAATCACCCGCTTTTTAGCCGAAAATTCCCTCGCGCCTAGTTTACAAAACGAGGGTCGTCGAAATCGCCCCGTCACCCGAGACAAGGGTGCTGCTTTTTGTACTTTCGACGTCGATCTGCCTAACTCGCCGACTCGATTTCTCGTTTCCGTACAAAATAGATCGGTTCCATCTTTGTCCTATCGCATCTTTCAGGTGACTCGAGGATCGTCGCGAATCGCTCATCGAATCGACGCGCGATGTGATTGGTATTCACTATAAAATTCTATCTTCATATGGATTTAAAATGGTTCTATCAATTTGGACAAGAAATTTATGTATTTTTTTCTTATGATACATGTCTTATACATTATTTTTTCGCAAATGCATTTACAATGCGTTGTATTTATTTTAAATAGATTTTTTTCGTACATAAATCACAATAAATTATTTTTATCATTCTGAACATTAAGATAGAATTATAAAAAAATTAATAAAATTTAATATAATATATTTTATAATTTATTTTCACATGTAATGTAAAATACTTATATGTAATATATATATATATATATATATATATATATATATATATATATATATATATATCATAAATTATAATATTAAATCATAGAAAGTATATACTTGTTTGTATATTCACATATATTAATCGAACAAATAAAAATTAAATTCCATGTATTATAAAATACTTCTAATTCGTAAACTACTAATATTTTTGTCAGCACAATCCGAGATTTTATTAATCATTTTATAGCTGTCATCCTTGATCTAACACTCTGCTTGACATAGCTAATCTAATTAACACCTCTCTCCCTCGTGCTAAAAGTTTGTATCATTAAAACTTGCCCATTAAGATTCAATCGCCTCTTTTGTCACATTATTTTCTCAAAATTCTCAGTATTGATCCTGATCGCGGTCGATGAAACGACCTCGGTCGACGAGCGAGTCGTCGAGATGGATCGGTTTCGTGGCATGTCGCTGCAAAAGGGGCTATCCCGGGATCGGTTTACACGAATCGAAAAGTCGCCTCCGCGACTGTCGGTGGTCTAGCTGTCACGGATAAGGACTGAAATAACAGAGACGCATTAGCGACGCGAGGATCAAAGTGCGTGCGCTTGCGAGTTGCGAGGAGAGACGAGAAAATAATAAAAGGAGAGTGGCGCGGGGAAGCCACCCAGGCTGTCGCGCCGTGAGTTTAACGCGTACGTTAATGCCTGTCGACCAGCCTGGACCTCGTCCTCTATAATTAGCCTGTATTGTGTTACTCACGAGCGGATTATTGCGCCCATAAACCGTTCATAAAGTTTTTCGCTGCGCGTTACCGCGGCCCAACGGTCTCCGACGTTGCTGTTTAACTGCCATGGCGACGGTCTAGTTTGACATCCGGGATTACGACGTCAATCTTTAAACACCGTATATTCGAAAAAATCGGAGTCGAGAGAAAAATATGTCAGAATTAAGTTGGCAGGTTTTTGATATTTAAATTGAGAGAATTTTTGAATTTATTATTCATAAAAGTAATTTATTAAGAAATAATTTATTATTTAAGTTTCCTCTCTTTGTATTTTTTAATTAAATTTATTCTATTGTTTTAAAATGTGAATATTTAAATCAAAGCAATCTTAACATGAACAATTTTATCTTTCTCTTTCACTTGATACTTTGACATAAATAAAGTTTGCTTAGGTGCTACATAAGCATAAGTTGTTTCAATCATTCGTACAGCTTAATCTAATGATCAACATTTCTATTCATCAGATGTTTAAATAAAAAAATAGGCATTTTACGGCTACACTATTGAAGCAAGGATCATGCATTATATTTTGATTCCGAACACTTATCAAAAACATTTTTTTTTCAAAATCATCAACTCTTAGAAATATCTCGTTTTTTTGCGTGGCACGCGAATCAGAGTCAGTCACTCTCGCATTTAACGTTATTTCATGCATTTTTATACCGCCGGATAATTATGATGATAAGTCCTATTTAATCTCTCGTAGGTTGAATTCGTGCTTTACGGTCGCGCGCGCTTTCCGCTTGCACGCTCCGGGCGTTTCGAAAGGGGTTAACCGTTATGTCATCGTGCTACGTCGAGGAAAAGAGCCTTGAGAAGTATCGCGATCGGCATGAATGCTTCATTACTGAGGAGACGCTACGACGCGCTGGGCCAGACGCCACAGGCGAAAGACGCACATAAATGTATGCATGTCTTGCATGCGGCTAACGATGCACCGATGAGTCAAGCCCGACGACGATAAGGACGACAAGGACATCGAGGATGTCGCGGCTTTCCCGCGCGTTTATGTCGCACGTCCAATTCCGATCGCACTCGTATATCAAGCGGACACGTGAGTTTTATGCGTATAAATTATATATCGCGGCGAGCGAAGGTTGTAAAGTGTCTGTGACAATGATACCTTTTAAAATTCATTTGATTGTAAAAATTGATAATAATGGTAAAATTTTCTGAATGTGAAAAGAGTTCTCTCGAAAAAAAAAAATTCCAAATTAAGTATTTAATTAAATATCCAAATTATTTAATTAAACATCCAATTATATTATATATATGTACAATGTATTATTAATTGGGAAAAAAATTGCATTACGTTTAACTGTAACGTCACATATGTTATTTTGAGCGCTGAATTTCTAAGATAAAGTATAATATATATATATATATATATATATATATATATATATATATATATATATATATATAAGAGCAACGCGCGCGCGTATCTTCTCCTCAAGATTTATAAGCCATTATATGCACGATAAGATAAAACTACTATTAAGATAAAGTAAAGCGGAAAAAGAAGAGAATTGAATGCCCCGTACATATAGTCAACTAATAAAGTCCTATCTTCCCAATTAAAAATCATCATGAGATAGAGCATAATCGCCATTCCGCCAATTAACGGCCTTCTGTTTCCGCTTATATCGTTTACGCCCGTATTTCGAAATCCAAGCAACAACGGTGTTCTGCGTCCATCGCGTTCCCGTGATGCTGCGGTAGCAGTTAAGCCATCGCGCGCAGTAAAAGGCTCGCTAGCCGCTAAGCTCGTTAAGGTCCTGGCGTCGTACACGAACGAGTCCCACACTTGGGACTTCAGGAAGCGTGTGTGTTCGCGGGGTAATAAAGTCGCTCGGGGTACGTCCGTCGGCGCGAAAGTGGGTTTTGTCCTGTACCGATAATGGCGGGCACTTCATCAAGGATCCTCGCTCTTGAGAGATCCCGTCCCCTGTTTCCTGCGGGACGTTCGTGTCTCTCCTTCGGCTCCTTCCGGCAGCATCCTTACGTTTGGGACGACGAAGAGGCAGAGGAGGCCATCTGTTTCGTCATTACCGGCGAGCAGTAAACCACCTCTGACCGTTCACCCCCGTCCGCCCATCCACCCGGCTCGCCCCCTTGTCGTCGTCCCACGGGTGATACATCGTGTTTCCTTATTTGTCGGACGTGCTGCGGGAAAATCGTCCGAGAAAATCGAGTGATTTGTCCAGGAGGTGTTAATGGTGCTGCCGCTCGTACACCCACGGACGACGTATTCTCTTCTTTTTCCCTTTTTTTTCCCGGCGTCCCTAAGCCCGGTGGACAAAGTTATATCGTGAGACGTTGAGTATCGCGAAGGGGACGTAAGATTCTTGGGAGATTTTTGTAGAATAAATTATCTTCTCCAACGCAGATCGAGATTTATGCGAGCTAAAATTTCGGAGCGGTTGTTTCGACTAATCGTTAACGCGTATCCTAAACTACATACGCGAGAGCGTAATATTTTTATTCTTAGGAAGCACTTTTTCACACGATATCGTCGCTTTAATCGCGTGTAACGTTCGAGCTAGATGGTTTAAGCGACTCGTGCTGTTAGTCGATCTATTTCAGGCACCGACGACAAGTTAACTTCGGAGCAAACCGGCCTCCGGGAGGGCCAGCGTGCGAAGAGAGGGCCATGCGAGAGAAGACGTGGCACGGATAATGCGGCGAGGGAATATCTTCGGGAGCCGTGAACCTGTCAATAAAGTGGATTCCTACGGCGGCTTCTTCACGAGGAGAGCGAGGGCGGCGTGAAAGAGATGCCGCTTACACAACGACGAGGAGAAAGAAAACGTGAAACACGCTTCCACGAAGAGGAGAGAATCCCCGCGGGGAAGAAAAGGGGGGAGAAGAGGTTCGGATGAGGAACGTACGTTAGTGTGAGTATATATACGGTTTGTGCATCCGCGCCGCGAGATGCTCGGAAGCTCGTCTCGCCCTGGCTCGTCGTGACTTGCAGCTCGATTTCTGGTTCAGCCGAACCGGCCGGGATGCAGGCAGAGTCGCGACGTTGCTTTTCTTCGAATGCCGTATCGGACCGCGGGATGAGAGAAAGAAGGAGAGAAAGAGAGAGAGGAAAAGAGACGCTCCGGATGCCAGTCATTAGGCCGTATCGTGTGAGAGATCGTTAAAGGGGAAGCGCTCTCTCGAAAAGGAGCGCATCGATATCGCGCGCGAGCGCGCTCCGTCACGTCCGAACTTCGCTTAGTTTCTACGCCACGACGGCGTTATGTAATTATTGCGCGCGGCAGAGTTTTTGCGCTCGTCGTCTCGATGATACACCGCTCTCTCAGTCGTGTCTCGCTTTCCGATCTCGGGGAAAGCGCACCGCATCGGATGTTCGGCTGGATAAGGCGACTGTTGGCTGGCTATAATGAATTGTTCAAAGTGGCATGTCGAACAATATAGCTGTACAATTAGATAGTAGACATTTCAAGATACAGCAAACGTGACCAATAAACATTGGAGAAAAAGTTTTTCCTCGTAAATAAAATTTTTTGTTTAAATTGTATACTTTAATTAAGCTCTTCTTGCTTGATTGTTTCGATAATTTGTAATTTATCATATTTGATGATCATCGTTTTGCTATTATAGGATATTTATTATGAAAGATGAGAAATTTGGAATTCTCGGGGATTTTTTTGGAAAAGGCAGAGAATTTTTATGGAATTTTATTAAAATTCGGGGAATTTTTTTAAAATTCTTTCATTGATATTTTTGCTCTCATATTATAATTAATCAACAAGCCAAGTGAATATTATGCGTGTTTAAAATATATTATAAATACATATCTGATTTTATGTTTATATATTCAATATCTCTTAACAAAATATTGAATATACAGTAATATTCTTTATGGCAATTTTTAATGATAGACAAATAAAAATGTTACATTAGTGAAAAATATTTATTTTATAAAAGCTACATTCAATTTTATTCAATACATTTGTGAAAATATATATATTTGAAACTTAAATGGCTCTGTGTTTTTCCATCATATAAGTGAGAAACATTAGAAAACACAGTAAAAAAACTTGTAGAAAATTGCATTAAAAGATCTTTAAAATATTTTTTCTTTATCTGAAATGTTGAAAATGCTTGTAAAATCAAGGAAATTTCAGGGAAGTTTTTTACAAAATTTGAATATATTATATATAGACATATATTATTAATGAACGATATGCAGAAAAGATATGCAAGGTACAAATAAGTATAGATATAAATGACATTTTTCTATTTGCAATAAAAAATTGGATATTTATCGGATGCACCGAAAAAAGAGTTTTTAAAAATCACATTTCTTTGTTTGTCGGACACGGCGACTGCCATCGAATATACAATATTTCTACAGACGTTAGCGTATCATCATCGGGTTGTGAGACCGTAAATCAGTGGTCGCCGTGAATCGACTAATCTCCCGATTCACACGACGCAAGGACGTGGAACGGCCTCTTGAAAGGTGCGACGGCTACTTCACGAGAGAGAGAAAGGAAGAGAGAGAGAACCCCGCGTCTTTTCTCGTCGTCCACCGCATTTACAATCGTTAGCCATACCACGTTGCCCTCCTCGGAAATCGTTTAGCGTAATTACAGCTCTTGTCACTAGCATCTCCCTCGTACCCTTCAACAAATGTAGTTTGTGCATTTTATTTATTTTTTTTTTGGCGCGCGGGCCAAAGAGAAAAAGAACTCAACACCCGGTATCAAGCTGACGAATACGCTCGATGGACGAACCCTAGGCATTCCATTCGACGACATTAAGCTCGCCGGCGGGATGTATCGTGACGACACGATGAATTCTATCGTTCCGTCTCTCGTCTCGAGGCATCTTGCACTCTCATCCGGATAGAATGTGGATCGTGTAACTCGACGCATTAACTCTCTCGCCCGCGCGCGACGTCGCATCGGATAGCTTCGTGACTGTTATAAATGACAGGTGTAAATGCGCGCGGAAAAGAGGGATGAATAAGAGAAAACACGAGTTTCATACTGCGTCGTAATAGGAAGGTATAAATCTCCACTAGATGCGTTTATTCTTTTAGAATAAAATTTCTTTCAACAATCGAAAAAAAACGAAGACCTGAAATTGCAAAGGAAATTACTATTCATGTAATATAATATGTAATTAATCGAGAATCAGAGGGATAGAAGAATATCGGCCTCGATTCGAAAAATGACATCGGCCGCGCCATTTTCTTGCGGTTGCGAACGAATCTCGCTGTGATTGCAACGGATAACAGAAATGTAATTTAAACTCGCTGGATCACTTTGTATCGAACTCCCCGCAATAAGTATAGTTGCGATTTGCGGGTTCCAACCACGGGTCTTTTCTCTCGACCACATGTCCGAGCATAAGCGCGAGTATTGATCGCGAACAGATCTCGTGTCCGCAACGATCCTATTTAAGTGAGCAATCGGAAAGTGCGCGCGCGCGCGTTTCGATTGAATTTCGATTGAATCCTTGCGCGAATCAGGCTCGCGTTTCGCGAGACTCATGTCAGCGCGACGTCAAACACTTACGCGCGGCATAATTAATATCGAAAGAGACAGGACGAAGGATCGAATCGATCTACAAACTTATTAATATGCGACCAGGAAGAGGTAGGAGGAGGGAGGATTTCTTTCGATTTAAGATACGGGACTTTCGCGCGACTACTGGCACATCCTCTTAGAAACTTCATTAGCCAGTTTTAATTACACCAACGACTGAGATCGTTGTCGCGAAACGCCAGATAGCGACGATGATGGCGTGAATGGACTTTGCTCTAAAGTGATCGTCGCCCTGATCGCGCGGACAGTCATTTATCAACCCGATAGCAATTATCGTAATTAATATCTTCGCCAACATGGTGTTCGTATCAACGAATGTCGCGGCGTCAATCTCAGGGTTCATTCCTGGTGACGTTAATCGTCGGATCTAGCGTATTACAAGGATTAATGATGGTGACAAGAAAAAAACGCATAACAATGAAAACTTACGTAAGATCTGATTCTTTCTAAAAGATTTTCGAAAACGTTCATATATATTACTCGATTTGAAGGATATTATAAATGTTTATGATATGAAGGCGTATAATACTTCAATTCGGATGGTAGATTTTTTAATTAGCGCGACATTTGCTTAAGTAAAATTTTAATAAATCCATATGTAACGTAATCTTTCTCTCTCAATCTTCAGGATTAAGCGCGATAAATCGTCCGCTTCGTTGACAAAAGGTGGACACGAAGGTGGTTCGAGGAGACTAGGCAAAGCAATAACATTAATCCAGAACAGAATGGCGTGGCGAGAGAGCTCGTCTGCTCGCGGTCGCCACGAGTCCGTGCAAACCTCGAAGAGTAATCCCTAGCGGTCGAGTCTCCGGATGCTCGCATAAAGCAGCCTCGTGGAATAGACTCGTGGAGAACTTATTCCTCTCTCTCTACCATCCCTCCGTCCGTTTTGGTCACGAGCTGTCTCGGCTCTGTCGCGGTCTGTCCCTCGACGAGATGCGGTCTGGACCCGGGCCATTCCACCAGGGTCGTTTGTAATTTTAATAAGCCGTATTACGAGGTCGTATACTTATGGAGACTACATTCACGCTTGGATAAATCAGCTGCACAAAGAGTTAATCCGTTTCTGCGTGAGCCTTTGAATACAAAGAAGATGATAAATAATAAATTAATTTAAATATTCTCATCTATGTTAACAAATATTTGATCGTAGCTTTAGCAAGGATGCACTTTAACAAACGAAACTTATATGAAGCGTTAATGTTTATCGATTTAATAACGATTGGATGACAACCAAGTACTCGCTTTGGAGATATAAGAAATAATTTGGCGAGGCTGCGATGCAATTTAATTAGTGGATTTGTTATATCGCATCATTACGATGTAAGGGGGTGCGCCGGGAAGAAACGCGATATCGCTTTAATGAATTTCCAGCGGGACGTCAGGAGGTGCCATCCCCACCGCAGAAGGCGGTTATCCGGGGATTAAGTGGGGCAATCTGTGGCATTTTTTTTCTTTTAAACGACCAAGATTTTTATGCCTAATTAATCGCCATAAATCCGGGGGAACGACGAAGGATTACGGCGAAATTTGCGCGAAAGCGTCTTTCAACCGGGGTGATTAAATGATTTGTGGATACAGGCGGAAGATGCTTCACGCCTCGTAATTGCGTTTAAGCGCGCGTCGCCGTATATCATTGACTTTTCAGGCACGAGGGGCTCCTCCAGATAAGTACAACTTTGGCAAATCAGACGAGTTATAAATTACCTATAATGTTTCACCGTCTCTGTAATTTTACTCAAATATTAGAAGTTGCGAGCCTACATTATTATTATTTCGATCGCTTTCAAAGTCGAAAAGTAAAAAAGACACACGCAACGGTAGAAACAAAATTACGATCTTAATAAAAGCTATCATAAATGCGTTTAGTTCGTGGTTTAAAATTCGATTCCAGCGCGAAAAATACAAGGATACAAGACGGCAAGAAAATACTTCTTACGAGTCCCTTGTATATCGCTCCTTGCGTTGGCTTTCGTCCGCATTTATCAATTAGACGAGCCTGAGAGCGCGAGATACGCTCCCGGAAAGTCCTGGCAAGAAACTGCAGGAGCCCAAAGTTATCCGCGAAGTTTCGAGTGCAGAGCCAGTTGATTTATCGGGCTCATTACTGCCAGGAAAGAGGGAGGGCTACAGCAACAGCCACCCCCCAACGGCGTGTTTTACAAGACGGCATTAATTGCTCGAATTAAATATGCACCTCTCTCCGCGCCGTAATTTATTTCGGTTTCCTGAAGCGCCTTAAGTCGCCGGGGAAGCCGGCGCTCCACGGCATCGCCGTCGCTTTCCACGGACGTTAATAATGGGCCCGCGAGATATTAATTGACGTGGCTGCCGTGGAAGGTCCTCTCGATGTTTTAATCTCGGCGGCTATTTCTTTTTTTTTTCGTTTACACGCGTCGGCCCGGCTGCGCAGCGTGTCGTCCTCTTGTAAATCGACGATCCGCTGTTATCCTTTTAAACGTTTATTACGGTAATATTGTCTCGTTTAATTGACGTATCACATATTTCAATACTAATATTTCCAATCTGAATTTTATTTTAATTTATGTACGCTTTAAATTAATTATAAACTAATTATATAGAAAATATTTTGCTTGTTTTCTCAAATTATTTCAAGCAATTATAACACTCGCCGTCGATAGTCTTAAAGAATTTCACAAGTTTACAAGGAATTTCGGAGAAGAGCGTTGAGACAATCGAACAAGAGATGAATCTCTTTGGATAACTAACGTGAATAAAAGGCGCGAAACCCGGGTCGGCGAGAAGATGTTGATCAAACCGCCTGATGGAGCTTACGTTACTGAAGAATCGAGTAATCCGATTGGGACGAACGATAAGAAATAAGGAAGTTTATAAGACGAAGATGCGCACAACGGATGAATCGAGCGATCCAATCAGAAATAAGAGGAATGGAGCACATGTAATCCGCTGCGCTAATCAGTGAAAATGTACTTTTCAGGTGAGATCTCACAGCCTTGCATAGGTAAAAAAAAAGTAACTGCATTGCGCGAAAAGAAGAAGTTTCATAAGTCGCAGACGAAGATAAGACGCGAATAGATTACGAAAGAAATAATAATATTATATAAATTAATGTATGTGTTTGCGTTATGTGCATATCCTATTTATTAAAAGAGCATCAATTTTCTAAACCTCAGATATAAGTCTCTATAAGATTTTAAGTCAAATAAATCTGTAGAAAGTAAAATGATGCGTATTGTTTTAATAAAATATTCGGAAACTGATTTACGCCAATGTACGATTTTCAAGCTATAAAACGACGGTGGAAAAACGTGGGAAACAGCACAGGGGAAGCAAGACATGGAGACGAAAATCACGCGGAATTCGTTCCTGTCAATTGATCAAATCTCCGCGGCAATGGGCGATTCCCTTTCTTAACTCCACGATGTAACTCGACTGCAACAATCTTTGCGCGCGACCGCATGTAATCGCTTTTTACATTTACGCGGTGGTTATGTCGGGTCCATTATCCGGCGATACCGCATCCTAGGTAGAATCACTCACTTATCCGACACGTTACCAACGTTAACCGAGGATAATCGGCCCCCGTACGAGGGTACGGACCTTCCGGTAGAGTTTCTCGCCGAGTCCCGTCGGTGGGGGGTTCATCGTCCTCGATCGTCCCGACGCGATCGCTTATCCCGGTAAGGTACCTCGGCTAAGGGCCCCGGAGATCGAGACCGTAGGCACGTAGCGGCCGATTTTTCCGTCGCGCACGGCCGATCCGTGAACACGCACGGTCCACGGACATGAAAATGCATGTAATTAGCTGAAATTGATGTTGAACGCGAGCGCGGCCGCGTTCAATTTTAATCGGCTGTCGTATGATAATTACGCGTGGCCGGGCGCCCCCCGACCCGCGCCGGATAAATCATCTCTCGGCCGCTCGCGCAACGATATTCCCAGGTATTCATTTACTTCGTATTAATCAATGCGCGAAATTGATTACGGCTAGTCGCTCTCGCCGGTAACGAGGGACGCGGGGGCCCGAGGATGAAGACCGAAGGGAGGAGGAGAAGAGGGAGGGTGGCAGAAGGGAGCATCGAGACGCGGGGGGTTGTTGCGCGGCAGCCGGAACGATCGTCACGCAGTCCTCTCTCGCTTTCGCTCGGTCAACCGTGTAATTTTCGACCTTTGCTCTCTTCCTCTCTGCCAGAGGCCACCTTCCGATGCTTACCGAGAGCCTCCGCTCTTTGTCCTTTGCGTACGAGGATATTTATCGATCTCTGTGCGTGTATAAATATCTTTGGATATCTTTTTCTGCACCTCTATATGTATCTTTATTTAGTTTCCGACTCTTGCGAGTTTCTTTACATCTCTCTCTTGAATATGTTCGTCTTTATTTTCTCTCTTTATTTTCCTCGCATGTTGAAGCTCAATTTGCGAAACTCGGTTACGTACATTTACGGAATATTCCGTATATCTGTATCAATTGCACACAGAGCAATTTTGCGTAATAATATTCGTTGCGGATCGATTGGCGAAAACGAAGGTGAAATAAAGGATCGTGAGATGATGGTTGGACTGTTAAATGACGATCGGTGTTGCACAAGAGCGCGACGCGAAATATCTGCGAGACATTAATTTTTTTACTTCAGTTTCGATCCATACACACAGGTATACAGTCTCGCGTAGTGTCGCAAGAACGAATCGAAGAGCTAAATCCGAGATCCGAGACTCGTCACGACTCAGCAGAAACGAAACACAGAGAGAAAAAGAAAGATCCGCGTCGGACGCGCGCTGATTTGCGAAATTGTTCAGCGAGGGATGACGAAATCGTGCCGGCCCGGACACGTCGTGACAGCCGACAGGCAGTAACAGCGATGACCTATGACCTTGAGTATCTTATATTGTAGACGAATACTGACGACTCCATCTTTCCAAGGAGGATATACAATCGATGCTCGGAATTCGATGAAATGAAGACGATGACGATATGAAAATCGACAGGGTTGGGCACTTACTTGTAAACTATAATAGTCTATATCTATGCGTAAATAATGCAAATTATGTAACATGTCTTCAAACTATATAATATATCTTTTGTGTCAATAATTAATTCATAGAATATAATTTGCTGAAAATTTCTTTTATTTTTTATGTTGCATGCTCTCTTTTTAAACATGACTACATAATTTTATTTTTCCATGAAAAATCAATAAAAGGTTTAATAAACTAGATCTTACTTAATATCTCAATTTTTAACATTATAAATATTTTTTTAATCAATACTAAAATCATACATATGTATAGATACATTAATTATTTTATGATATAATCATTCTTTTTTGCATTTTGACATCTAATAAGATTTACATAATTTACATTGAAATATGAAAAAATCCATGTAAATATATAAATTATATAAACAATTTATATAGAATTTTGAAATCTATGACACAACCATGAGAATTAGGCGCGATGCATCGCGCGACATATGTGATATATAAAAACTGCGAATGTCGATGATCCTTATTTCACGAGAGTTATCGTTTTCTTTTTCCTCAGCTCGTCATTGTATATTTTTGAAGTTTTCAAATTTTCGCCCAAATTAAATTATGTATTTCGATAATGTATTTTCCGATAAAATTTATTATCTATATCAAACACAACACGGGCCATTACTCGCAGACAGTAACATGTCCAGCGATCCGACAAGTCCCCGATGATAGACCGTAACAGGAAGTCGACCTCTGACCTCTTCTCTTACGGAGAACTCGATTCGATCGATCCCAGAATAAATTCCTCGGCGGACAAATCGCCGGCCGGCGTAGTCGATGCATTTGGTGCGCGTTCGGAGAACGGCGGGGAAATACCGGTGTATTACAGGTCCCGGACGGCCTTGGCTAGAAAATCGACGCTAATGGAATCAATTAGGCGTGAATTAATATTGACAGATTTATTGACTCGCCTTTTGTAAGCGTCGCGGCCCGTTACGCGCTCGCCGATTTATAATTGAAAGGCAACGTTCCACCTCTCTCTCTCTCTCTCTCTCTCTCTTTCTCTCTTCCTCTCTCTTTCTCGTAACGCGTGCGTTAACGTGTAAATGCTATCACGTGCGTGACAAGTGCGTCCGCCGCGAATTTCTATGCGATTATTAATTACGACTGTGCATTAAAGTCGCCTACATTCGAATTCAAATCCATTTTCGCTCCTATTTCTGCAAGAAGAAATTGAGCAATAAATAATTATTGTTCGTGTAAAACGATCCGCGCGACGGGGCGTGCTCGACCGACAGAAACTTTTACAAGTGGCTGTAAATTCTCTCTCCTCCTTTTTACCTTTCTCTCTCCCTCGTTCGACTCTGATGCATTTAAAGGCGAGACGCGATTATCCTGATGTCGGATATCATTTAAGTAGATGCCATCCCGCGCGTCCTCGATATTAAGCACGACGAAAGTGCCCGGGGACACATCGGCGGCACCGATCCCCGTATACAGGTCAATCGACGTCATTTATGGTCGATTATGCGTGAGGTCTTCGCGACGCGTTAATCGAACGGTAAAAATTTTAATGCAAATGCACGACAATCACGTTTACATATCGTTACTTGCATACGCTTCACCTTTCCTTCGCTGAAAGAGAGACGAGCAAGATGTTTCGAGCACCGCAATAGCCGCGCAAGTGTGACGGCGCCTTTACCTTAGTCGCGGCAATTTCACGCATTAATTCGATAGCGCGTCGTTAAAGCGTGCCTTAAATATGGCTCATCGCGAAATTTTGATGGGCGTCCCGCTCGAGTTTCGTTCGTCGTTACTTATAATTCTCCCCCCTCGTCGGCAACGCATTATGAAAATGTATACGTCGAGGCCCCGACCGTTACACGCCGAGACGCAACCGTTTGCGTAATTTGTAATTGCGTACGCGAGCTACATACGGGATTAACAAGCGGGCCCATTAAATTTAACGACCGTTGACTTGGCGTCCGCGAAGACTGCGGAAGACGGCAGCTTTCGATCCTGTTAGCCGCGAAAAGAGAGGAAGCTCCTCCGCTTCTCGAGCTCAACGTCGTATTTACGCGGTTCACTACGCCCGATGATTACGCTCGGCTGAATCATCCGAGGAAAGAAAAAGAAAGTGAATCCTGTAAACAATGTTCCCAGGGAAATAATCGTTAAGCTTCGAAAAAAGCAAAACTACTTCCCACCTTCCCATGTTCGCTTAAGTATGTTCGCTAATTCATCAAAATAAATTCAAGCTATCACTTAAGTAAGAGCTTCGTTTAAAACAAAAGAACCCGTTAATTAGAAATAAATAATAAGTATGCAATAGCCATACAAAAAATTATTTGCGTGCAAGGATTATAATAGGAATTATTATACATTTATTTATTTATTAAAAACAAGAGAAAAATCTCTTTAATGCAATAAATGGATAATTATATGATTAGTGCTTTAACAAGAATAATTATAAAGAAAAAAGTACAAAGAAGAAAAGTAGAAAGTTATTACAAAAAAGATATATTATAATAATAAAAAAGAAAAAAAGTGAAATGTATATAGCAAAAATAGGTTTAATTTAATCAAGATAGTAAAGCACAGAGCTATATTATTATGATATACAGACATATATATTTAAATCAGTTAAATGATGTATCGACTATCATTGACCAATTGCATCCATTTATCGAATCTATCGCACTGAAAGAATTTATGCTGATCTTCCCGCAGGCAACCCTTCTTTTTTATGCGGTGAATTCATCACGTCCAATTAGCTGGGTCTCGGTGACACCCGAGGCAGGCAAAGACATGAGAGATACAGTGTCGAGTGACAAACCTAATGGAGCAGCCGTATCGTATACGAGACACGAACGAGTAACGATGCACCTTAAATCGCAAAAACTACTGATCTACCAATTAAAATTCCAAATGCTAATTGAATCGCATTGAATCACTTTTCGATATCATTAAAGGGATTTAATTCGTGTTCGATTATATACATTTGAGGCCAGAATTTTCTTTAAATAAACAGTATATTTAAATAAAAATCATAACAAGACATGCATATTTTAAATCTGATTTCTTTTTAATTTATATTTTCTGCAGTTTCTATTCTTGTTATCACTTTTTCGCATTTTGACGTAACAAGGATCAAGAGATTCATTCTTCTGTCTTGTAAGTTTAATTGTACAATTCTAGAGATGCAATAACCGTGGAAGCAACACATCTAGATACGCACGCGTGACATTTTAATTGCGCGTGGGAAGTATTTAAGTCTGAAATGAAACGAAGTTGACATTTATGCTTCGAAGTTATGTGAAAGTTTACTTAAGATGCTGAAGATTGCAATTTGCCTGATCTAAACAGAGTTTATGGCGAGTTTAGTATAAGTTTCCTATCTTTGAATATTGCAAATTACTATAAAATGCATAATTCATATATAATGTTATTAAATAATATTTATTTTGAAAAACATTTTGAGAATAATACCGTTAAAGATCTTTTTCATGTTTTTCACATCAAAGTCATCAATTATCGGGTTCATGTATTTTGTATAAAGATGCCTTAGCTTCAACTTGATCCATTTTCATACCGCGTTATCGTCATCATATCATGACATTACGGCCAACCATGAGGAGTTAATAACATTCCGGTTTCTGCCTAACGAGCGTTAAATGGCCACCGGTGAAGCCGATATGCGAAAGAGAAGACAGTTACTTGGATCGCGCAGATTAGCGATCTTTCGGACATTCGACAAAGGAAATGACCGAGGACCGGTAGTTTTTATCACATTGACGCATGAGCGCCGGCAGAATTTTTTTAGAAAGAAAATACTGATAAGAAATTTCATATAATCCTATTAATTGTGAGTTTTTAGAGTTATATTATAGAATTAGCATTATTTATTATTTTTTTAAATAAACATCTATATTTTACGCATACACATAATTTTTCATACGTATATGCACCGGCCGCATAAATTCTATTTATATTAATAGTCATCTCGTTGTAAAGACACACACGTTTCTTTTAAAAAATTATTTTAATAATTTATACAAATAATTATTATAATTATTTGTAAAATAATCTTGAATGTAAGACGTAAAATCTGTTAAATGTGAAGGCAAATTTCCTCGCCAATGCGAATTGGTATTCATGCAAGGGATTCGTCCGACATCGGTGCGAGCGATTTGCATAGCTACCCCGTCGAAGATGTTGCCGAAACGCGCGTCTTGCGTTCTCGGCATGTGCAGCAGCCTCGCATCCTGAATTCGCATCATTCATCGATCGAACGTGGCCGTCGAAGCACTTGGCGCGGCGTTCCTCGCGTCTTCTTCTTTCTCCCCTTAATCCCCGATCGGCCAGTTAACGAGATCGACGCCGCCGGCGCTGGACAAGTAAATTACGCCGAGCTTCTCCCCCCAGGATCTCCTCAAGGTCCGCTAACGGTCGACCGTTAGCAATGGGAATCGGGCGACGCGAACGAAGGACGAGAGACCTCGAAGGACACGCCGTCTCTTTAGCCTCTATCGATCAGATATGTCAACAATCGCGCGACAAATGCAAATAACGCATTATATGTGTAGTTTGCATACGCAAGATATTAAAGGGATAGATTCTTGATTTAATGAGATATTTTGTTTCTTTGTACAGGTATCTTCTACATCTCTCTCTGCTCGGCTTAATTTATAATATTTATGGCGCAAAGAAATTACTACATACTTCTCTGAATCTGTATTGCGCTGTTGATCATATCCTTACGACGATATCCTTAGATAGGGTTAAATGCCAACGTCGACCTTCTATGGTGTTCTTATTCGTGCGCTCGAGGCAGCGGCGTCTCCTTGCGTTTTAAATTACTGCGATCCAGGAAGAGAAGGTGCGCTGTCACCCGAGGTACCCTGGGTTCTCTCGAGGAAGATTCGCGCGGTAGCAGCCAGCAACTCGGGGGAACGCGGGTGGAAATCGACGGTAGGGAAGCGTAGCGGTAACCCAAGACCTAACACAAGACGAAGACGTCCCGCAGAGACGACAACTAGCCGGAGAACTAATCACGGTAGTGCCTGACGTCCTTAGTTCATCACGAGGCCCGGGAGTAATATATACCGGGCCGGCCACGATCTCGAACTAATCTAATATACCGAGACCTCTCCGGACAACAAGGACTTGCTCTCTTCACCCCAGAGTGTACCTCGCGCACGATAGCACCACTTTCTCGTATGTACAGTCGACGAAATCAGTCTATTTGCGCCGGTATTATAGTCAAGATGCCAATTTCATATCGAGTCACCCCATCGCTGATGAAAAAATTCCTATTTCTTGATAATTTCTTGTGAATATTTCCAATGTTAATTATTTCATATCATCCATTTATTTATTTATATACATGATAGAATCTGTAAAAATAGAGAATTTTAATTTGATAAATTTAAATTTAAATTTTATGAAGAAATTATTTATATTAATTACATATATGTTATTATCAAGATATTCAAGTTGAGAAAAGAGCGATTCTCTAATATTGATTTGCCAAATTCGGAAAGTATTGATGGGCCTGGCGATTCTCTCTCATGTGTGTTTCACGCAAAGAGTAAGAGTTAATTAAGATCGACGCGTTCGCGTCAGATAGAGGCCGGAAGAGCCGTGCTCTAACAGGGAAAACGTATTATGATGGTTAACCGAGAGGCGATCCGTCCGAGGAGACCGACGAACTAGTTCTATCGACTGTACGCGGCGGAGCCAGGGATATCAACTTAAACGCCCAAGGACAATGGCCGAGCTACCTTCGCAGTGAAACGCTATACACGATCATTTCGAGCGATATATCGCCCCCGTGAGCCTGGCTGCTGGCAAGACGGTAAGAGGACCTTTCGTAAGATCGAGATAGAGCTTTATTGTCCCGGAACGATAGCCGGCAGGTGTGTACGCTTAACAAATCGACCGACGAAGATGGAGGGGACATTGCCCTACTCCAGCTGCCTCCATTCTTTTTCTCACTTGCGATACTTACGTTGTACGTCGCACATTGCACGACGCTCGTTAATTATTCCCAGTTAGAGGCGTGTACCTAATTTACTTCAAGTAAATGAAGTATAAGCCCTCGATAAAATCTAAATAAATTTAATTATATATAAATTAAACTTTTTAAATTATGATTCACTGAATTGAGTAATTTTGCGAATATATCTGAATTTGAACTTTTTATCTTCTCAATCTGATTTTAATCTCCCAAATATGTTTTAAGATGACAAGAATTAATAATGCATTGACGATGATATTACTGGCAAAATTTTGACACATTTATTATAAGTTTCGTGAAGTTCATTATTTATCGATTTCAAACATTGTCCATGTGTATGGATGTTATGATTATCAGCGAGTCGTTTCTCGATCGATCGTATAAATCAGGATCGTGTTATGACAGCGAAAAATGGCTCGGTCGGATATGCCAAACGTGTCAACGGCAACGAGTGATCCATATTGCGATCGATCCCAAACGACTCCTCTGCTTTCACGATAACGAGCCACCGTCTATAAATCATGCTTCTACGAGCATCGTTTCCGCATAGAAGCCGGCAGCACGTTTCGAAATTATCTCTCATATCCTAATGGCTCGTCGGTTTCTTCGTCAGTTGGTCAGTCGCAATGAATGAAGGGTTGACTAAGAAAGAGATGACTAGAAAGGATTGATCATTAGATTTCAAATATTCCGATCAAATCTCGGTAGCAACGACAGATAAATATTGAAAAAGGTGCTCAAAAATGATCTTGCAACTATTTTCTAGGTGCGAAATATTACCTGAGGTAGATAAATGATTAGCAAATACTGTGATATCATATATATTTTGCATTTAATCGATCTAAATGACAGAGACAGGATTTATATCTAAACTGTCAGTTAAATTAAAAAAAAAAATCTTTCTGTGGTGCCTATCTGAAACTAATCATACTTGTCATAATATTTCACTGTGGTACACAAAAAAATGTTATTTTTCATAAAGATCGTTCTAACTGTAGTATCAAAGCTCATATTTATCCGATGCAGTAATTAATATTCGCAATGAAATTAAATTTGCCAGAAAGTGCTGCTAGAATTCGCTGCTATAAATTCTACATATTACAAGGAACACTGTAGCAGATGCAAAAACTGACGATAAATTATTGTTGCGACACCTAGAGATCTACTTACTCAAGAAAATATTTTTCCAAGTGATGGATATTTTGGTGAGAAATTAAAAAAATTTAATTAAGATCTTTAAATGAAATTTTGTTCAAATTTAAAAAATTTCAAAAATTGAAAAAGACCAATTTTTATTTACATCAGTCTCGACGCCAGGGGACCCATCAGGTGAGAAACATCCGACTCGTCTAGCGAGAAACGCGCGTGAAAGGCGATCGTCCAGCTGCGCTCGCGCAACTCCTTCGGATAACGCGCGCGCGAGAAAGTTACAGTTCACCGTCGTGGCAATTTGCGAACGACCACAAACGGCGCGTTTCGCCACAACGCGCGCGTATGTACAACCATCCTGTGTCACGCCACCGCCTCTCTCGCGAGAAAGAAAACGCGAGCGGAGGAGACTCGCGCCTTGCGCCTCGCCGGAGAAATCGTGGAAAAGCATAAACGCCTTTCTGTACGGATAGAACGTACTCCCGTTGCCGCTAATGACTCGAATCGGCTTCGACTAACGTAACAAATTAAAATCCGGAAAAATATAACTCCCTTCGTTTTTTTTTTTTTTATTAATAAAGTATGTGAAAAGTTTATTTATTTTAATATATATTTTTATTTGAATATATTTTTATTTGAATATATTATTTTTATTTATTTATTTATTTTATTATATTATTTCAAAATTTATTTTTCGAGACGTCACCGATTTTTATAAATATTGGAACAATGGAGAAAACTCTTTCTACATATATTAGACAAGAAGTATTAAGTAAAGCAATTAATGAATGAATTCTTTAGAATCGCGAAAGAGACAGGAAAAGTGACGAATCGATAATACTTGTGAAATCTGTTAGAAATTGTGTCTATATGTTAAAGTCGATTTATCGAAGGATATTGACATTTGATTCACATGGTGAAATAAATCACACAATTACGCAGGTGCGTATATCTTATGCAGACGCGTGCACAGCTAATAAATATTTATGGTACAGAACTCGAAACTGACGGAAAATGATTAGATAGGACGGTGTGAAATATTAAGCAAGGTGTCGGCGAAGCGACCATTAATATTACAAGTTTGCAATCATTTGGCCATTCAATTCGGAACAATAAAAACATTCGCTAGATTAGAAATCTAAGGATAAGCGTGTCTCTCCGTTATATATGTGTGGATAACACGAATTACAGTGTATAAAAAGCTCGTTTAGAGAAGGTAGGAAGTCTGCCCAAACTCGTACGTACGATCAAATATCAGGGACGCGACCATCGGTTTCTCGGATATGCATCCGACGAGATGCATAATCGCGATGATTCGAGCGGACAGGTCCGGACCGATTCGTTCCTTTTGCGGAAGCATATTGTGAGAGCACATGCAGGCTGAGCGACTTATCATGCGGCCAGTGAACCAGCGAGGAACGAGGGATGACTTGTGCATAGTGCTCGCACTAGAAACAAATCGATGCCGTTGACGAAGGCAGCAGTGAAAACTTATCGGCCGCTCGCGACGCGACTCCAATCGCCATCGATAAAACCAGGACAAGTTGGCGTGCTTATTCAAAAACGCTAGAAGAAACGCAACGAAATTTAAAAAAAAATATTAAGTTGATTTATTCTCGGACAGCAATCGTATAATATTGCAAGAAGTATAGAGAATTATTTTATTGTATCGCGAGTTTCTAAGATTATTTTGTAGTTTCTTACTTATTAAAGTGTCTTCCTCAGGACTCTTTTTATCGCATACTGATTAATCTCACCACTAGAGTCCGAGTTTTTAGATTTGCCGACTGCAATTGCGAGATTGTAACACGCGTGCGAGACATCGTTCTTAATAATGAGCCTTAATCTTTCAATGAGGCAACCCCGTTGAGCCTTTATGACCGTAAAGGAGATGGCCTTCGTCACGTAGAAGTAGATCGGCGTCGCGTTTGAGTAGATTTAATTTGCGATTTGCCCGTTAATGATGCGCGCGGCAGATGAGAGAACAAAATGAAGCACGGCAAATATGACTCGACAATTTTCTCGTCCCGATTTTATTGTCAATGTTTCCGGGAAACCTGAATCGAGGCACATATGCAGGATAATTTTATTCCGTCTGTATTAATCCTTCCCGTATATAGTAAAGTAGCTTGTGTACATGATCAATTTGTGCAGTTATGTCGACAATGTACGGATTAGATTGAGGTTGTTGTAGTTGCAGAATCCAACGTGTTAGATAAATTTTATGTAACAGCAGAATTTACATGAATAGCTCGTGTATATGAGCCACTTGGGGTTCCATAAAGCCTTCCTTGTCACATTGTGTATTCATATCATCAACGAGCGTTTATTGTCGACAATCGTGTACCGTTACGAGCCAGTACTGGCGTAGCCAGTTTCGATTACGTTATAAAGCGAACGGTAAAATATATTATTTCACAAACGAGGCTGGCAACATCGATACTCGAATGGCACATACACCTAACGAGCCGATTATTCACGCGCGCGGAGATCGCATAGATCGGCGTACGGTGATGTAGCTGGCGCATAGATCAGCGTACAATATATGACACGGATTCGAGTTCGAATGTCAAAGGACGCGAGGTTGTGAAAAAATCTATCGAGAGCGAGATTATGACGCCTATTAATAAAAATCCACATTCGTACATCGGCTTTCGAAAGCATAAAATATGTAGAGATAAATCAAGAATATGAGAATCGACGAAGCAGTTAATAAATATCGCCAGATATCTCTTTAACAAAAAGATAATTATTCACTACATTGTTTGAAAATATTGCAACATTACATATGTGTATGTTCGAAAAAGTTGTTCAATTAATTGCGCAATCAGAGTTTTGAAATTAAATTTAAGCCTCTCTAGGCTCTGGTGTGCTGTATTAAAATCCGACATTAAAACAACTGACACTTCTCGCCTTCGGGTAATATCTTGAAACATCCGGTGGTTTTGCAGCCTGGTGATGTTTAAGGCGCTGAACAAGCGAGCGTTTCTCTCTCGCGGCAAAAGGAGAACTCCGTAATTAGATTCATGCAAATCGGTAAAACGCGACACCACCGGACCCCCCGACGGGGAGAATTCGTCCTGGCGCGGATACGTCGCGTCGCGGCCACTCTCGTCGTCCTTAAAAGGCGTGTCGCTCCTTGACCCGCGTTGGCGCTCATCCGTCACGGCTGTCAGCCTTCGAGATACGCGCGTCCCGTGTCGCCCCGATGCCGACGATGTACGATAAACTTCCTCGCCGAGAGAGTGCACGCCTCGGATATATTTATGAATCCGCGAATGAAAGTCTACGAACGCGCGCGGCGATACATAAATAAGAGCTCTGGCGAGAAGGCACAGTTACTTAACCCACACATGCTCACGACTGGTAACTATACTTGGAAACTATAAGCAAATTTGATGAAAGCAATAGTGTGTCTCTGCGTCTCGAGACTGTGGAAAGTATATTTCTTAAATCTCTTCTAGAGGAAAAGAATTACGTATTAATATTTGTATTAAAAAGGATGTAAGAGTTGAATAAATTTTTATTTATTTATCATTACATAGAATAATCGTTGAATCTAGACAGTAGTTTATTACATACTCGTCAATTTGATGGATATTTAAAAAAATACTTTATTTGTTATTATTTTTAATAGCTTTTAATTACAAGATTTTTAATATATTTTACATACTTATTTTATTTTAAAATAAAACACTATTCTGGATATTTATATAATAGAATATATTATTTTTAATTTAGCGTTCTCGGAATCTTTATCTAAATATTTTAACAATATTTTTAATTACCGTTATATTCTAGAAGTTATTTTATCCACTCCAATTGTTTTAAAATAAAATTCAAATTAGATATTAAATCAATAAAATTATATTTCGCGTTAAAGAATATACGAATATAAGAATCAATATACCTTTCACACTAATACAATAGCTCATCACATGAATTTTAGCGAACTGACTGAAAATACAATTTGTTAAATTATCGAAGCAACTCCAATCGATGCCGCAAGCGAGAAGCATGACATGATATCAATTTAATTTATTTATAAAAATATATATATAATATATCAACCAAATATATATATATTTGGTTGAAAAATTCTGCTCTGTATTTTACAAAAAATAATTTTTGTCTTGTCATATTTCGTTTTATTCATACTAACGATCGGATGCTATCACGTTTCCAAATAAATTGTAATGAAATTGAATGAATTTTGACGAATTTTGGTATATTTAGGTATGTACTGAACTTCGAAATTAAAGTGATTGATAAAAAATAAATTGACGTACATAATCATTTTGTCATCTCGACACAAAAGCATTTTAATTATTCCATTTAACTGTTTAAAATAAAAAATCCATCATTTGGCAGGTTTGATTTAATGTTAATAAACCAATTATAAGATTTTTATCAATTTGCAAATATCCGTCACAATGATAAGTATAAGCAACAATAATGCATATGAACAAATATTCGAGATCTTCCCCAACTCTTGGAAAGCCGTAAGAGGAGCGTTTCGATTAAAGTTTCCGTTTGAATGTTGGCACAGCGTTAACAGTACATCAATTAAGGCTCTTCTTTTTTCTCATCCTGACAATATAATTTATTCGCCGCGCTGAAAAGCACCGATGCGACTTGGTGTCGTGCCGCGAGCGGTCGTAAGCAACATTATTACTATCGCCTTTACGGAGTAAGTAAATTGCGTCTCTCTGCATCGTATCTTCCTGGCAGACGCGCCAGGCGTGTAACGGGAAGAGAGAGAGAGAGGTACGTGCAACGCGCCACCCGTCTCGGATAATTCCCCGCGCGTTTGCAAACGCAGATGCCCGTTATGGTGACAGGTACGCAATGTTTCATTACGCGCCATCACGGTCGATTATGAGGCCGGGCCGAGTAATTGATTCGGCGCGTTTAATTTAACGAGAATTGCGCCGGGGATGGACACTTCGGCGGTGATCGCGCCCCGCGAAGGCAAGTGCCCGTAATGGTTGTAATTTACTAAAACCGGACCGGCGAACCGACCGAATAAAGCACCTGAGAACACGCTTCATTAGTCACCGATCCCTTAGCGTACCCGTTCCATTCGAGTCTTCCTTCGTGCGTCTCGTCTTGGCGTGCCGTATCATCCTTGGCCGCGACTCTCTCGGTACTTTCCCCTCGGGAGACGTCGGGAGAATAACGCGAGAGTCACGTAAACGTACGTTAACTCATTAATATCCGCGATTAGTTCCGAGCATCAAGTATCTCTCGCTGTGACTGTCGAGGAAATTAACAGCGTTTCCAAGTCACCTGCTGTAGTCATCTGCTTATCCCCCTTTTTCCCTCGAAACTCTGCTCTTTCCGTATAAATTGTTGAGCAAGTATACACGCGAAATCTATTATAGTTGCGAGCACACAACGTTGTAGTTAACCGCATACGTTCCCTTTATCTCGCGGCCATATCCAAGTTTGCAAACGTAATAATCTTGTTGCAGCACGCCTCTATGCACTGATAGAAGAGATGTTCGACGCATGCCGAGAAGATTACGCCACTGTCTTCGAGCGAGTCGATGACCGATCGCCGATCGCTTGTACTTCGTGATTGAACCAGCTTTATAGGTACACGCTCGCGCGTCCACCCTCTGTCACGATACATACGTGTATATACATATATATGTGTGTATGTGTGTGTATACCAAGAGTCCGTGGCTCGTCGCGATCGTTTTGTATCTGTCGGTGTCAAGCGGTTATCTTGATTCAATAACTGTTAATGTCATCCGGCGATTGTCCGCCTCGGCACTTGTTCGTCGATGGAAAACCGTGCCTCTCGTTCAAGGCGCCGTACACATCTAATTATAATAAGAATAACAGCAACATTGTCTCGCCGCGTATGACGAGGTACGTTCGAGCGATCTCTGTGTCGATAATTCTCAAATGTACGTATACTTGCGAATGTATGATTCTCGAAACTCTTCGTACAATGATTTCTTGTACGTAAAAACTAATGGATTCTTTTTTATTTGCAGATAACAGATAATTATCGAGACAACTAAAATTAAAAATTAGGAAAATGATGAAATCACTAAAATTAAAAATTGACTCTTTAAATTTAATAGCTTTATACTAGATATATTGAGCATCTGAAATTTAATTATCCATTTTATATTAATCATGACGAGTCCTTAAATTTGAGTTAAAAAATTATTTAATGATTTATTTGTTTTATATCGGAAACTAAACGTACAAGATGATCGGAAAAAATAAAATTATAAATGAAATTCTCTAAATTTTCTAACGAGATATTGATAAAATCGAGTGTTATGTCGTGTGAAAGGCTACAATTTTGCTTGCGACGGTCGAATGCTTCCCGAATGTTTCGGCCGCCAGCCAAGTTTGTAGGAAATCATGCGAAAGATCCTCCTACCGTCGCCGAAACTTCTTCTTTTCTCCTTTCTTGTCCCATGTCACCGGACGTACGGACATCGAGCGGACTTAGCGCGATTTGGCGTTTACCGAAGAGCAACGCGAAATCGGCCAACCGTGATCGGAACCACACAAGTCGAACTGACTCCCTTTTTTCGTCCCTCCTCTCTACTAAAGTCGGGTCCGATAATCGTACTGAAAATATATTTCATCCATCTGTAGAATATATTTTAGGAATATTCAAATACGAGATTCGCAATTTTTTATATAAAAAATGAAGCTCAATAAAATAAAAAATTATAAAATTACCATATATTTAGTCTCTTTAAATTATTTTAATATATGTGAATTTTTTATGTAAATTCTCTATATAATTATTTCACGCAAGTAAAGAATAATAAATTAAAATTGTAAATTGTCCCATTCACCCTCGCACCAACTGCGTGTATCACTGTTGGTGCTGTCCGATGTCTGGAAATTCTGTAGCAAAATTGATACCGTCGCTTACTCAATGACGCGACACCAGCAAATTCTCCGTCGAGAAAGCTTCTGCTAAAAATCCGATGTAACATCGAGAAAGGCCAGGGACACGCCACACCGGTTCGCGCGCAAAACACACTCCGTGTCTCGCTCTCCGCGTGCACAACTCGCGTTATCGACGCGAGGCGTTATCGCCGCGCGTATCTTCCGCGGAGAGCGTCGCTCGTTCGGGTGGTACCAATTTGTCGTACCTTTATCGGGCGTAATCTGATGGCGACCCGACACTCCGCGTCGCTCCGGCTGAATGGCGAACCTGGCTACCTCGAAGTGACACCCGGCTACAATGGGAACAAAGCGGCGTTCGCGTCCTCGGTCGGGGTTTTGTTTCATTCCGCCGGTGGACAAGCCGCGTTATTTGTCATGCATTTTGACCCTCGCCGATTTCATCTCGGACATTTTTCTCTGCCTCGCGTCGCATCGCGCGACAGTCGCGTATTATAAAGAAAAGGGGAAAGGGGAAGAATTCGGAAGGCGACGGTTTTCGCGTCGAAGGACAAAAAGCTGTGCATGCGCCGACAATGTTCACCTGAAACGAACACCGTACCTTGTCTCGCAAACAAATTTGAATCCATTATATTTTGGAACGAGATTTTATTATATATATAGGGTAATTTAGGGTAATTCGAGAGGTGAGGAGGAGAGTGCCAAGATTCGTAATTTTTAAGTCCTTCGATAAAGAGTATCTATTTCATTAATCTACTTAGCTGATCGTATTTAATAGATAATGAAACGACAGTGCGCAGTCGTTTCTTTAATATAGTTTTGTTTTAATCAAAATAAGTTAAAAAATATGGATTAAATCTTATTTTATAGTACTCTAAAATGTAAAATATTGTTATTGGGGCAAGATGACAGTTCTAACATCTTATCCCAGCATTCAAATATCAATATTAAATTACTTTTTATGAAATCTAATCGTAAAAAGTATAAAAAGTTAGTATTATTACACAACTTTTAATATGGATAAATTATATTAATTATTACATAAGGCTATTAGAGTATTTTATTCCAGATCTTATAACAGAAAATGAAACAAATCAAAAGTATCGTCATTATATTTATATCTAATTAATTAAAAATCTTATCCTACAACTAAGATGTCATTTTTATAAAATGTCACTTTTCTTTTTGTTGTTGCAATTAAAATAAAAAAGAATTAGACTTTTTTAATTATAATCAGATATAAATAACTTTTAATTTATTTTATTTTCTTTTGCTCATAATTAATAATTAACAAAAATATTGCCTTTCAAAGTTAGATATGGTATCTTTCCCCAAGTTATCCTATATATATATAATCATATTCACAACAGAAATGAGAGAGACAACAATCTAGCGATCTTGTAATCATTGCATTTAGTTTTAGATGGTAATCTATAAATACATATATTAGTAAAACAATTTTTTAACGTTGCTTATTCAAAATTTTAAAAATTCTATCAGCTTCTTTATTATTCCAACAATGCAAGCTTGTGGTCTTTTTAACTTTTTGCGCCGAAATACTGGAAATAAATTCCAAGATATCCAATTAAAATAGTTCAATCTGTCGTTCGGTTCCCTCGAAGTAAGAGGCGTTTCGATGAAGTGTGTCGAAGGATCTTGGGAGGGAATGTTATACCAACGATTCGAAATCAGTAGGTAGCCGTCGGTCGTTTCCAGCGTGGGCAATACAAGGATTAACATTCCGGGAGCGAAGGCGCGCGGCGTTCTTGCATTCTCGGCCCCGAGATGCTGCTTAATTGGCATATCAATCCCGGACGAACCGGGAGATAAGTGCGCGAACGTTAGACGAGGAGAAACGCGGCCGTACAAGGTCTCGCGGGTTAATAAAGTTGCATCCACGCAAGTTGCGATCAAGCGTCCCGCTTCATATCAAGCGTCGCTTCCGGTCGAAGATGAAGAATCGAGAGATAGTACCGTACGAATATAGATTTTTTCACGCTTGAAAGGACACGGGAATAGAGTTTGAAAAGTCGCACGAATGTATGAAAAATCGCTAACTTTAGTTCGAGTGACAAGACAGATTTTTACCGATTTCTAGAGTAAATATTTTATTTCTAAGAATTTATATAACATTTTATATATCATTTTAATCAATTAGAATTTACATAATATTTTGTCGTTTTACGACTTTTACGTGCCACGTTTTAACTTTCGAAAAAAAATCGTAATCAAAAGAGACAAGGCTATTACGATGATCACAATTCTGTAGCAGTAGATAATGGCATCGAAGGATTTATGCAACACTGGAGATTTTCCAGTATGTTTTGCGGCGCACGATCGTCTTGTCGGCAATCACATCGGGCAAGATAGACCCCATTAGGTGGGATAATAACGAAACGATTAATTTGCATCGTTCAGCGGCGCAGTCGGAATCGCGATTACACGCGATTCGAGTCATAAACGTTCTCCATGGTAGATCTCACTACTCGCGTATTATCTGCTCGGCAGATCGATATCTCGGGGAAGCGGTTACCGGTGTCCATAACATCGATATCGCCCGCGCGTATCGTGTCGTAACGACTTTATAATGGATACCACGGTATCGGAATCGCATGAAACTCGTCGCGCCACTCTGTAATTTTTATCGTTTTTTTTATGTACATGTCATGATGCGATTAAGCGTCGGCGACAAATACAAATCGTCGAGAGTTTTTCGCACGACGATTATTTACGATCGGCGCGTGTGATCCTATCTCTCGTTTCTTTTTCATTTTCTCCCTCGATTTATCGCGACAAGGTGACGTTAAATTTAACTGGCCGCGAAAACGACTTGGAAGATATATTTTTCTCTCTCGAAAAATGATAAAAGAAATTATGATTTATCAAAGTATCTACAAAAATCTTATAAAAAAATTTTCTGATTTTCTCCGAGCATTTTTGTGCCAAAATTTCAGGTAAGAAGCATATTTTAGAGGATTCCTTAATGCAACTTTCTAAGATAAGTTTTTTTATTGTTTCTTAATGCTGTCTCATATATGCAAAAACATACATATAAAGCAAAATTATCAAGAGAGAGTTAACAAAAAAATTCTGACTCAATAAAATTACATGAAAATTCCTTAATTTTTCTAGAGAGAATAGACCTGTTTATATAAATAGTTTGTGTTCTCAATTTCTCTTTTTCTATTATACCGCAGCGCGTCACATATTGGGCAATCGTCGTGTCATTCGGGGGATGGTTATTACAGAAATAACTAGAAACTAATTCCCCGGCAGAGAATTTCCCCGTTGCGTTGCACGGACTCAATTTCGTTGTATACGCCGCTCAGGTCTATATCATTGTCGGTGCTTCGTATATATCTCACTCGCGAGAGGATAATTGACCTTCGCCCCCTCCTTCGCCGCGTAATGAACCTCCGCGAGCGATTATACTTGGCCGGGACATGCCGCGCGTCGAAAAGTCCCGACACCTCTAAGCCGGGGCTGTTTAGCGTGGCAAGTGGGTGAAACCGAGGGACGTTTACGCGCACGATAGGCACGTAATGACCGATCGGCGAGGCGTTTTGTTGGTCGAGCTAAAGCGAGAACACCAGGCCGGGCGTGTATTTTTGAGTAATTACCGCTATCACGCGACGCCAAAGGTGTTACTCGGTTGCAAAGCTACGATCAAAGCCTATGATCCTGCTCCCCTCTCGCCGCGCCACTCACGGAATCAGCGGAACCGGCTGGTTCCTTTCCTCTCTTCGAGGTCTATCGCTACCATACCTTCCCCGCATCCCCAATTTCCTTACTACTACCCTCCCTCCGTCCGGGCGATCTCTCACCCTTGCCGTGCCTTGTTGCTGTACAGGCGGCAGTTAGGCGAAACTTGGAAACTGGTAGTTCGACGGTCGCATGACTCCGATAAGCGATTACGCCTTAACCGACTACCACCGGAGAGGCTCTAACGACCGGTTGCTTCATTGGTTTCTCACGACATTGGCCGTTTTTCACCAACGAGACCGTGGACTTGGGACACGAAGAGCCCAGCGACGATCGAAAAAAAGTGATTACGAGCGATTAAAAGTATCGCGGATCAAGCTCTACTCCTTTTCATTAGATTGTCGCGATAAGATCTGCTATTGTAATAATTTTGATTAAGGAATATTGCTATGAGAGTTTAGTCTCTGTTACTTTTAAATTATCGTTACGTCTAATCCTGCGCTTGATTCTATCGAGATACCCAGATGAGAGAAAGATTGCGGCTCGTGTAGCAACGAAAGAATCCCTTCAGGAATCTACCGATCGCGCTCTACCTCTATATCGATGATTTAGGATGATAAAAACGCGTAATGAAGTCGGGATTCAATTCTCGGTGCAAATCGAAAGAAGGCGATCGTAACGGAGCCCGGGGCGGCCCGTCTCTGCGGTCTTCCTCGGTGCGTCACGCACCGTCAGCCACGCCGCAAATCCAACCGCGCCGCGATATCGGCGTATCAGCATATTTGCGTAAATTGATTGCACCGGCATCGGAGACAACAGCTCCTCTCGCGTTTAAGGATGAGCGTACAGTCGTTCGAATCTTGGCGTGATTCACAATGATTGCAACACTATGATTTACGATCAGATGATATCCGAAGATTAGACATTTTGCTCGAAATTATTTGAAATACACCAAAATTATATATTTAAATTTAGTCAAAAATAATACATACTTATGTATTATATACATTTTTTATAATTTTTTATAATTTTATAATTTCTATGATTATTATCATCTATTTTTATTTATTTATTTATTTATTAAACGAGGGAAACCCTTTATATAATATAAGAATTTATGATTACAAATTATTTATATCAAAGAAGGCTCAGAAAAATTATTATAATTATAATATTATTATAATTGAAATGATAATAATAATAATAGAAATTATAAAATGTACATAATAATAATACTATTGTAATAAAAAAAATATAATTATTAAATATATAATATTATTATGTACTATTTTAAATATAATTTTTAATAGTTTCTATAGAAATTAAATATCGAAATGTGTACTTCGAAAAAAATTTTATTCTACATTCACTATGCTTTTGAGGAATGTGTCGACGCGCCGTTATTATCTCATCGACATCTGGCAAGCAGCGTGGTAATAATTGGCTAGAATTTTGGATGAGAGACTTTGGTCTCTACGATATACGCGTGTACGGATCCAAGCACGTGCGCCTGCTTAGCGTTCCCCATCGCTTTCATCGATCCTGGCCGCAGGACGATCTTGGCGCGGTCGAGCGGACACGCACGATCGCTTCTGGAGAAGCGGCTGGGAACGATCCGTCGTCGTCTAAGTGTGCCTTCCGCGCATTAATTTGGCGAGAGACCCAAAACGAACGAGGAGAAGTGTCGTCGAATGACTCGATCCTCGAATATCGATGAGAAGTCCTGATTCGAATCTGGATTTTTTCGCCCCTACCTATCCTACTCTCGAGGACTCCGATCCTTCGCAAGCTTGCTGCCTCCTTTCTTCTTCCTCGTCTCTTATCCGATTCTTTCGATACCTGTTCGTCGGCGGACGTTACGCTCGGTTGCTTCGACGACGGCACCTTTTATGCCGTCGTGCGTCATAATGACACTGAACAAAAACTGTCAATGCCGCGTACGCGTATCGGCTTCCACGCATACATTAGGCGTGTCCGAAGTTTATAACGCGCTATTAAATACTTTCCTGTACGCACCTTGGCACTTGAATCCGATTATGGTAATATTACGCCACGCGATTAGACAATCTTCGCGTATTTAATAGAGAAAAAATAAGAAAAATCGCGCCATGTTTGCGCACTTGTTTAAAAAATTGTTGTACAAAAAATGTTACTTTAATGTATATTTTATTGGTTGAATCTGGTTTTTTTTTACAAAAGTCATGATATCAATTAATTGCGTCAAGTAATGAAAATAAATATTTTATGCATATAAAATTTTATTCATTAAATTAACTTAATTCTTTCATTATCTCTTATTTTAATATTAAAATTGTTATGTTTATAAAACACAATGTATGAATATTTATGTATATGTATGTGTATTTGATCGTAATTTGCGGAGAAAAAAATCTATATATTTTTCGATAAAAAGACATGACATGTCTCAATAAAAGTGAGGTAAAGTAAATTAAAAGTAAAAAAATTAGTCCAAAAGACAACACAGATTTATACTAAATTTGCAATCAATTTTCCCTTTGCAAGTGAAAGAGAGAGATGAGTATATTGCGTTCGCAGAATAGAATTAATTGCATTTTCACTTATAATTAGATTTGTAAATAGAAGAAAAATCAATATACAATTTATAAAAATTTTTATAAATTGTAAAATAATAAGATTCTATTAACATTTTTTTTAAGTGTACCTTTTTCTTGTTGCACTGTCACCTGAATGGTGAAATTTTTTAAACAATAATCACGTAGTACTTTATCCCGGCATGGTATTCGTTGCGTGACCGCATCGATTAGATAGGCACTTTTACTATAATTCAGACGACACGTTCTAAGTCGATTTAATAGAAAGCAATAGTGATTTCCAGCGTGCCTAGTGGTTGGCGAAGCGAGGCTTCTCAAGACCGGTCCTCGTACAAAGAGGATAGCGGTGCACTGCCGTTGCCTTCAATAATCAGAGGCGATTACTGTCGCCCTTCCTATGTTTTTCAGTATCCCCTTTCATCCGTTCGCTTGTCGCCGTGCGTCATCCGATTCTCTCCGCCGCGTGATGAGAAAGTGAGCACGAGGGGAAATGAGGGTCTATCGTAAAAAGAGGATAAATCCAAGACGCCGAGTCTCGGTGAGTTGCGTGCTAAATTATTATGTCGAGGGAGATTAAGTTGTTTTTACCTTGTAATTATGATTAAAAGATTAGTGAAATTTGTTATAAATGAGTAATTACAAATGATCATCAATGCTTGTCTCGCACATCATTTCAAGTACGTAACGTTGTTCTCCTTCTTTTTATTATTGTATATAACCTGAGAGAACAATTTTATCCACAATTCCAACTATCGAAACATTTTTTACTGTATAAAATAATATACAATAATAAATAAAACATTCTAATATTTAACATTTAATACTTAATAATGCAAGAAGTTCAATTTTAATTTTAATTTTAATTTTTTTTAGGTACATGTGATGTGTGCATGTGATACTTTTTTATTTTTATTTATTTAGTTATTCATCTAAACTTTTAGTATGCTGTGATTTATATTTATTGTAATTTTAGAAATTTTAAATAAGTTTAAATTCAATATTACTGTGATTCTATTCTTTATTTTATCATGAGCTCTATTTTTATTTTAAGTACTCTTGGATACTGTAATCTTCACTTTATACATATAGATGTTTAAGAAATATATTTACATGACATTACATACATGCAAAAATTACAAAATAACCAATGTAAAACAGGAAGTCATCCAAAGCCGAGAGGCACGGATTAATAAGTAATAATAAAAAAAATAAAACATTCTAATAATAGAATAATAACAAAAATAAATAATGTAGATATTTAAGAAAACTTTTGAGGCAAAGGTGATAATAAAATTTGAAATAAATGCTAATTTCCCTCATGCCACTCTTGGCTACTGCCGAGAATGAAATCATTCATCGTGAGACTTTTAGTTTCGAAATTTATGACGTGGAATATTACGGAACTGCTCGATTCAAGACGTGACGGCTTCGAGACGCGCGCGGGCAATCAAGACCCCCTCGAATTGCACGTTCGGAAGCGCCATATTGTTAGTCGGAGGACATTTACGAGTGGTTTCGTCAACGCGGCGAACGAGCCACGAGGTCCACGATAACGATAGCACTCGGCACGCAGTCGGAGAAACCATTTATTTATCAAACTGAATTATGAGAAGCGTGACGTGTGTCGGAGGGAAGAGGGGGAGAAACACGATTCTCCATAAATTATTCCGTGTCTTCGCCTGCTTTCGGTCAAATACGTGATACGCTCTCAGAATCGTTAACCGTTGCGAAATAACTTACAATTAAATATCAACGATTCACGCACCGAACGCAATGCATTTGCTTTCATCTATTTCATCTTACGCAGGATATATTAGAAATCATAGTACGATAAAAATAAAGATGCAAAAATATAAAATAAATTTATATTATATTATACGTATGTGTATAAACAGGAAAATATAATTAATATAATATGTATATAATTTATTAATATATTTTATATTAATAAATTTTTTTTATTTCAATATTATTCTGGTTTTAATATATTTATTAATATATTAAAATGAGATAATATATTTCTCATTTTAATATTATTTTTTTATATTAATAAATTTTCTTTATTTGAAGCTTCCTTTTTCGAAAAGATTAATTTTGAAAATTAGAAAATTAATAACTTATTTTTTTGGCTTTTTAAGCTTGAACCTTACATGTATCATTATAATTGAAAATAGATTAAATATAAATAATTGAATATATCTTTAAAAAAAAAATTATATACCATGTTTATTCCGAATTTTACACATTTGATTGAAATTTCTCTAACATTCCTCGAGTCAAATTCTGTGTTCTCGTTGCATTCTGTACTCGACAATGATTCCTTTATCTGTTTCGTCGAGCAGCGCATCGGCATGACACCGAGTCACCTAGTAATAGAATGTCAGAGATTTTGACAATCAGACGCTGGTCTCGTGATGAATGAAGGTCTCGCGAGGTAATCGACGTTATCCTAAATCTTTTGGGCTCATTGTGAACGACTCGCTTGTCGTCCATATATACTACGTAGTCAGCGAGTAGTTGCTAACTTGTGAGCTCGGGTCTCTATTGCTATCGAAATCGAGTCTTATTCTCGAAACTTTCGTGTAATTTGAGAAATTTCATCAAAACAATTGAAATGTCATTATATGATTCTTGTCAGTTTCGAATCGATTAATCGTATTCACCGCATTTGATTAATTCGCACACTTAATACACGCAGAATCGATAGTATCTGTTAGTAGTATCGCCATTAGATGACGTGTTTGATGATATTAAGAATCGATATCGATCTGGAAATTTTAATTTGAGGAGCTTCACCGAAATGTTAAAATGTTATTATATGATTCTTTGATTGTCAGTTTCGAATCGAAAAGCTTCTAATCGTATTCTCTTCCCCCCACCGTATTTAATTAATTCGTGCACTTAATACACGGAGTATCGATAGTATCTGCTAGATTCTGTACGGATTTATCGCCATTAGATGACGTGTTTGATGAGATTAAGAACCGATACCGATCTCGAAAACGGTAGAGAGTTTCCTCGATATCGGATCAGGTTCTATATGATTCCTGCCCGAGGCTTTCCATACTTCAGATTATTACTTCTATTTCCGGAACGCGAATGTTAGATGGTTATCGTCGACAAGGAACGAGCAGACACCAAGGTTAGGCGCGATCGAGCTTAGCTCTCTCTCTCTCTCTCTCTCCCCCTTCTTCCTTCTCTCTCTCTCTCTCCTCTCGCCCCGTCTGCATATCGATTTAAAACACCCGCAGAGCACCTTACCGTAATTCATGGCAAAATCGCGTTACAGCGTCCGTTCCTCGCAGATCATCTCTCGCCCGTCCACCCGCCCGCCGCTCGTTCCGGGACGCTGATATTAACGACACCCGGTAGATCGTAACTTTGTCACCCAACCAGAGGGAACGGGGTAGCGCTCGCCCGCCCGAGTAAGAAGAAGCGGCTTTAAAGGGCGCTTTAGTCAGCGCGCCGCCAGCTAATTGCATGCATTTTTAACGCCGAGACGTCTTAATCGGCGAGTTGTATGATGGAAACGCGTGCATAAAGCTTTATGCTCCGGGCACCCTGGGGGAAAACGATATGGAAGGGTCGGGCGTATAACGGCGAACCGAGTGTCGTCTAAGGGGTGAAACGTTGCGGCGATAACGTTTTAGTATCGTCGTTATGCAATGTAAGGTATGTGCAATACTTTTAAACGTGCACATTTTTTTTAAGATTCTAGAATATTTCATGAATAATTCAAACATATTTTTCTGTTATTTAATATTCTTCCAAATTCGATTAATAAATATCTTTTTAATAAATATTCATATTTATATTTATACCTTTTTATTAAATATCCATATTTTCTTTGATACAGAGACCTATGTTAATTATCATGTGTTCGATATATTTAATAAAAGTAGGAATTATTCATGTCTGGAGAAGAAGAGGCAAATCTGAAAAGCGTTAAAAATATTAATCTACATCAAATGCGAGTGCAAACTCTTCTCGCAACGTCCGAACCGACCGGTTTGCGCGCAAAAGAGTTTGGCGACCTATATAAATCGTATTTTCCTCGCGCAAACGTCCGAGGAGGATTTAACGGACGTTGATGTATCGACGAGTTTTGCGCCTCCATTGCTACTCGACGACGATCCGCGTGACATGATTAACGCCGTCTCGATTGTGCGAGAGCGAGAGAAGGAGAGAGATAAACAGGCTAAGGATATAAGTTTAGCAATGACAATCTCACGGCTCTCCGATGTCGCCGTGTGTAAACGTGAACGCGATAGTCGCACATCGTTTCTGGAGACGTCACGTCGAGACCCTTTTACCTTCGACCACTCGTGTCCGTCGTCACCGTTTTATCGACCTTATTACGTCTCAGCTTGACGCGGGTTACATGGCTGATCGTCGCGTTAAGGCCCTTGAAACCTAAGGTCTGTTTTCTGTACCTCGATCTTTAATCGTGAATAGGACGCAATGAAAATGATTGAAATCAAAATTATTATAATGAAATAAAGGTCCGTTAGATAAAATCAATAAAAATTAGTTAAAAGGCTACAAGGACCAACGCAATGGTGGAAATATGCAAAAAATAATAAAACGGTTATTACAATAAAATAACCATATGAAAATGTTTATTTAATTTGAACATGACAAACGCCGCGTTTCAATCCAATTCGGATCCTTTTCAATGTCGACTAACAAAGTGAATAATAAACATTAAGATAAAATTAAAATTAACGGTCATAGGAGAAATGTAAATAAGTTTCGGAACAACGCAAAGTCAAAAAATCGGAAGCAAATATATGTACAATAACGGAAAATTTAAACCGTCAATCACAAAAAAGGGAAGAACGCATCGCATTAACGTATCGCCACAGAAAACCCGAAAGCTCGTACCGCATACCACCAGTATACCGTTAAAAACGAGATGATCCTCTCCAAAAAAACCGGAAGGAAAACCCACATACAGGTCCATGACCATTTCCAAAAGAAAAAACAGTCAAAGATGCATAAATCGATGACCAGTTGGAAACTTGATGGTCCAAATATGTGCGAGTAAAAGCTTAAAAATCTGACACTCTAAAAAAGAAAAACAAGACAGAGCAATAATTTAACAAACAATCCGGAAACTACTTAAGAGAATCCTTCATATAAAGCAAGAGTAAAGTTTAAATTTTCCGTTATTGTACATATATTTGCTTCCGATTTTTTGACTTTGCGTTGTTCCGAAACTTATTTACATTTCTCCTATGACCGTTAATTTTAATTTTATCTTAATGTTTATTATTCACTTTGTTAGTCGACATTGAAAAGGATCCGAATTGGATTGAAACGCGGCGTTTGTCATGTTCAAATTAAATAAACATTTTCATATGGTTATTTTATTGTAATAACCGTTTTATTATTTTTTGCATATTTCCACCATTGCGTTGGTCCTTGTAGCCTTTTAACTAATTTTTATTGATTGAAATCATATTATTTTTTTCATCTATATAAATAGGAAATTTTATTATTTTTTAATACACTAATTATGAATGATTTAATTCATAGCGATATATATATATATATATATGATATTTACCGATTGCTGAAGGCGCAAATATGTTAATACTTATCACGCTTAATCCTTTGTAACGTTGATGAAGCATCTGCATGCTTGCATAAATCGAGAAGTTATTAATCTTACTACAGAGTCTACGATTACAGCTTTTATCCTGGACACCCGATAGCGACGAAATTCGGGGACATCTCCTTCGCGAGGAGACGAAGCTGCGTGCATCGCGAAAAACAACGGGCATCACGCACAAAACGCCTGACGAGGCACGCTCGCCGGCAGCCTCGTTGGCGCTCATTACTCTTTGGCGGCCGCGTCATTTGTCTCCCGAGAATAATCGACGAGTCGGGGCGGAACGCACGTCCGAAGGAAAGAGGAGAGAGGAAACGCGAGAAGAAGCGAGACAGGACGACGGACGCGGATGTGGCTCGTAATGGGGCCCGGGCGCTCGAGAGCGAACGAGAGCGGACAGCCCGAGGAGAGCCCCGCAATTATGTAATCGCTGTGTCATTGCGTTAAAGTAATTCCATTAGCTGACGAAGGACCGGCCGACGACGACGTGCCGCGCATCGACCTGGGTACTGTCGCGGCTCTGCGTACGTCCGTCATGAACGCGAGGTCACATTCTCACCTTCTCCTCCCGATCCATCGTAGCCTCTCTCACGTCGCTGGAGTAAATTGTATCGGTGATTTTAATGCGCCGCAATCGTCGAGTCACCACGCGAACTGGATTCGCGCGACCGATCGCGCCTATCATGTGCATCAATCGTCGAAAATAATTTATATCATGCATATTATTTTGTATTACAACAATTATGTATCGGAATATATATTGTTGCAATATAATATTATTATATATGTATTCCTTTGCTTGCCGTTATACGATGAAACCAGACTTAATTCATATTCAATTTTTTACTATAAAGTGAATATAAAGCCTACAAAGAACGAGTATTAATATAAAATCCAAAGTATAGCCTTTTTTTGTTAATTTAATTACTAATATAATTCCAAAAAGATTCAGAACGTTAAACAGATTATTTGAAATTGGTCGTAAATAGAAAATAGTCCATTTATAATATTAGAAATCTTTGAAGCAAAAACTCGACATCTGTATATAAATTAAGTTTTAAATTTTATAAATTATATGTATGTAATTTTTTTATTTAATTTATTAATTATCATTTCTATCTATGACTAATTTTGTATGAATTAATTCTATGTATGAAGTATAACAAATGATGAAATACTCCGATGTAATAACGATATAACTTATGTAATGTGACATGTACATTTACGAATGGAAAATTACAATTGATCAATCATTTGCCGATATTTTTGTAAATTAATATAACATTCTGTTTTATTGCTTTTATAATATTAATAACAGTGTTTACTGGGTATGATTGAAAGCACTATGAATTCATGTTAAAATAAATAAGTCAATTTAAATAAAAAGCAATCTCAATATATCTCTTAAAATAAAGAGAGACTGTTTGAACAAATATTAAGGAATTTTTAAAGAATTATTATTTTATATATAAGTCTCAATTAAATTATTTTGTTTAAATACATTTCAATCTATTTTTATACAGCGGAATATACTATGAATTAATAGATCGATCGAATGTATACCGACGAAATATTTTTTTATGTACATCACGTCACGATTTTTAAAGAGCGCATGCACTCGGCGCGTCTTTTTTTTACCTTGAATTGTAATATACAAGGTCGATCGGTTTCTTTATACCATCTCAGCATGACCTCACTTGGCAAGCCACCAGTGATAGGATTAAACTTACATGCGAGAGGTATACGTAGCGATCGGCGAACGCGCAATCGTCGCAGAATCAGCTTCGAAAATCGGTCGTCTCGGGCCCCAGGCCTTTCGCGCACCATGGCGTCCCCGCGATTAAATCTCGCCGTCCAGCGAGTGTCACCTCCGCTTGCGCGCGATATGCGACGAAGGAATCCTTGACAGGAGGTCGCCGGATCCTCGTGCCCCCCCGGTGGCGCATGAATCACCGGCGAAGTCGACGCGTCTTGTCGGGGCCGCGTGGAAGGTGACAGCTGTCAAGTGGCACAGCTATACGGCGTGTGTAGGTGGTACGTACGTAGGGGTCCCCACGTATGGAATCTCGTACGCGTCGTACACGTCCGCCTGTCGCGACACGGACACGACACGAACGTGCCGCTCGCAATGGCGCGCACGTTAACGTTATCGCTCGATAGGATTGGAAAGATCGAACGAAGGACCGATGAAAGCCCAGTCGAATGTCTACCGTGCCGGATGGTACAGATAAAAAGACCTGATTGTCTACGGTCAATTATGTCATCCTTCAGGGGCTCCGAAGAATGCGGGTAGCTTGCTTGACGTAACTGTCGATAGGTAATTAAGAAAGATACGATGAATTTCTTATATATGTACAGGGGTCTCAAAATCATTAGATTAAATCCCTGAAGATTTCCTCGTTTTTTTTCTTTTGATCGATGGAACTCGAAATTCTTTTCTTTTATTTCAATAAAATAATTACATATTTTTCTCAGTGTCAAAATTATTTTTAGTAAAAAATTTATGATGCACTTAATGTATAGCATAATGATGTATATTATATATTATAAACATTCTCGCGTTTATATTAATTTATATTCTTTTGGATAAGTGTAACAGTAACAGTAACAGTGTATCAATAATTGGCAAGTCTTACAAGCTAATGTATTATTTCTGTTCATATATATGTTCAAATTGTTTTTCTAGTAATTAGTAGCGTATAATAACAAAGCATTTTTAATATATTACGATACAATAGCTTTAAAAAAATTCTATAACATACTTGATATAACATTTCAAATAGATAAATTGTCAACTTAATACATTTTTAAAGGATTTACTATTTCAAGAATCGAACTTATAATAGATTTATCAATTTTATTTTTTGTTGCTTGACATATAATTTTTAAATATTCGACTCGAGAATTTTATACTTTCTCTTACACAGGTAAGTTCCTTTTAATATATATTGTACAATATCCCCCTCCCCTATAAAACGTTACCCATTTTATCAGGTAAAAATTCACCACATACAGATATTTTTATATATTTTTATATATATAATATTCCCCGTAGTTTGAAAGACGGTGGCGAGGAAATTCGAGGATCATTATCCTGTCCACCTGTTCTGGCGCCATTGCACGCACATGCACGCATCCACGCACGCCCGGCTTGCCTTGACCCGCGGGGCGTGCGAGGTGCCTCGGGGGGATGCTCGTCGATCGCGATGTTGTAGCTGGGAATTAAGGTACCGGGTGACCGCGGCGAGCATTCGCCGCTTAATAATACGGCTTCGTATGCCGGCATGTCACGCTTATTTTTAAATCGTCGGCAATCGGCCGCGGGCCTCGTTAGCATAAGTTGGGCCCCATAGACGACGCGACGCCGACGGGGAACGCGATCCGACTGTGACGTAACGCGAGCCCGGCTCGCGATTGTGCCCTACGGCTATAACACGGCGCGGATTATGCACTTACGAGCCGATTCGATGTACCGGTCTGCGGAGACCATTATTGGCCGCTCAAGGAGTATCCGCCGTTTGTCGCCGAATGATTGATAGGCGGTTCATTCGAAAGGAATACACACGAGTGCATCGCTTAATCCTTTTGTCCCTGGCCTCGCGTGATGCAAACGTGGAGTTTGTAAATGAGATTGGACTTAACGTTGAAATCAAAACAAGTAATTATTGATTATTTAAAAAACATTATCAGATGGAAAGCTCTCTTTAAAAGCTAATTTAGATCAGCTGTAAATCGCAACAAAATTCAAAACAGATATCTATTTATAATTTTATGCGCCGCATATCCTGATTTGTATCCTGATATGCATTTTATATTCATATAGAAATTTTTTCATATTCTTTTTGCCGCGGAAAATTAACTTCGCAGTGAGATTTCGTGCTGTAATAAATTCTTTCTCCGGCTTACTTTTTTCTGCGATGTATCTTTATGTTCTTAATTAAGAGTGTCATTTATAACACTAATCATCGTCTAAAAGCGCCATTATATCCACCGTTACATCCTATTTTTGAAAGTTGACGCCTCCAGGCGATGTTTCCAAAGCGCACGACATCGAATGACTGTAATAATTTTCGACATGAAAGCAGGAAACACGCTATTTTTCCAATCTTCTCGTTGTTCAACGAATTCTTCATTATGTATATGAGTATGTATGAATGTTAAAATCGTCATTGGAAAGAAAATAAAAATGACAAGGAGCGGCAAAGCTATTTAGCATATATATTAACGTGTAATAATTAATCCGCGCGAACATAAATCATGACCAATAATCATGGTCGTTTTATTTGCATAATCCAATAAACAATCGGAATATGAGAGACTTGATGATCTGTGTCATCTCGCGATTTATTGTGATAGCGTCTCGTATTATTTGAATTAAATCACGTGGAATCATCGATAGTCAATAATCATAATCGTTCGATTCTTATTTCGTTTAAAAAGACCATCATTAGAGGAACTTTAATTTTGCGACAGGTATATGATAGTTATTTTCTTCAATTAAAGGGAAATTGAATTCTAATTCACAGAAATGTTATGATAATAAATAGTAAAGAAAGATGCCTATAACATAGCAAATTTATTACATAAGATGATTAACAGAAAAAAATAACTTTTGATAATAGAAATAATATTTAATGAATTTAGAACTTCCCTTTCAATTTTCCTTTAATTGAAGAAAATAACCATCGTAACCTGTTGCAAAATTAAAGCTCCTCTAATGACGATTTTTTAAATAAAAGTAGTCAAAAAGAGTTAAAGAAGCACAAACTATGACACAAGTCATCGTGCAATTTATTTATTATTGTTAAATTAATCTCATCATTCATAATCTCGCTCATCGCACATCCTTTGAATTCAGCCATAGTAGACGAGGATAAAATCTCTCCATTTTCGATAAAAATTTCGAGGGCAACGTGGACATTAGCGTATCGCCTGCATAGGCGTAAATTATACTTATCTCGGAGCAAGTAACGCGAGCCCCGCTCAAAGTGGAAAGCCAATTGCTAGATTAGGAGAACGCGCGAGAGACGAAGAACGCGCGATAAGCGTGTACGAGATCTGGAAGCGTTCGCCGGCCAGGGATCTCGATGCACGATCCCTAACGCGCGCGATGCACGGTACTCGATCTCGCGAAATCGTTGCGATCCGAGGCAAACTTGCTGCACTTTGCGGCCACGCTGGATAACGCGTCACAATAGCGTGGCCCCGGCATGACTGGCGTTTAGGTGTTGGCGCGTCTATCACGGTCGCGTACACGGTGCCACCCGGTAATTTAGTGCCGAGTCCGCAGTCGATTTCTCGAGGCGATAAAACCACACGAGAGACAGCGGGACGGAGAGAGAGAGAGAGAGAAAGAGAGAGTATTTGCGGCGAATAATTCCGGACTGAATCTATTTCGCATGATGGAGAGAGAAAGAGAGAGAGCGAGAGAGAAAGGGAGAAAGAGACGAACGAACGGGTAGGATGAGGCAGAAGAGAGGAGAGAGAAGCAGGCAGAAGGAGGTGAAGCAAGACGGATGGCGGATGGCTCTTGTATCTCGACGTTTGAATCGAACGACGCAAGACGGACATGTCGGGCGCCATCGTTTCATTTGCCGCGATTCAACAATAATGATAGAACCGTAACTAGGGAGGCGTCTCTCTTGGTCGTGTCCTCTTTCCGTTATTTCCACGCGTGTTCCATCGCGCCAATCTATCGGGAGATGCGGTGAGATAATTGATCCATTAAGGTGCACTGATGTAAGATCATCATGTGATAAAATAATTTTTTCCCGACATAATTCGACAATTTCGAAATTTGAAGATATATACATATATTACAAATGTGTCAAGTTTTTATGCTATAAAATTTAAAGTTAATGACATCAGAAAAGTTTCACATAAAAAGAAAAGTAAATCTTAGTGCTGTTATAATATGTTACAATATCTTATAATATTATATCTATTGTATTTTCAGTCATTATTTTTTCATTAAATTATATTAAACTTTTTGTACACTCTTTCAATTATCTGTTGATTTTCACTCGACAAGTCAGAATATAGTTTAAAAAAAAAAACAGAATTTAATTAAAATTTATAAAGCATTAGATGCGGTTACTGTATTGACTGTTCAATCCTCATAAACATATCGAAAACCATTTAAATCGATTTAAGACATCGTATTAAATCATTCTGACTCGGTCCAGAGCATTTAAAAAATTTAACGTGTCGTGTAGATAAAAGTCGTGTAATTGACATCGACTAATCACGGATAATTATGCGCAGTTTCACGATTTACGAAGAATATGACAACTATGAAGTTTAATATTGATGATTAATTGAACGATGATTAGCGCCGACGATTAATTTACAAGTGAAACTTCTATATTTTTCCTGTAATCGATAAAAGATTTATCTATTAGATTTTTAAAATATAAAATTTCTCCCCTCACGCGGAAACAACATTTACAATAAACGCAATTAAATAGCATTTTTATTTTCATTACTATTTTTATATATTTTACATTTATTTGAAAACATTACAAAGCATATTTGAAATCGAGATATTGTTATATTTACCATTTATTATCGAATTATTAAAATATTAAAATTATTTAATTCCTATAAAATTAGCTTTTTATTTAAAATATATGTTATAAAAATTTTATTTCAAATATATGTTATAGAAATTAGGCGACACGTTGTTTTCTTTTATTACTCCAATACTACTTTCCTTTCTTGGGAGCATACCGGAAAAGACGTTCGTATTACTGTACGCGACTGTGTCCGTGTATCCATTTTTCACTGTCAATCAGCATCTCCGCCGAACATGGCGAAACAATGGGAGTTCGTGCGACGATCGTTAACGTTTCGCGACTACCGTGTACCTGCTCCGAGATGATACTCCGCGCTATACCTTGTAGAAAGTGTCTGTGACACCGAATCACGAAAGCCCCTGCCATTTCTACCTATTTCATGCGACCGTCGTAAGAACTCCGTCTTTCGTTCACGTAATTTCGTGACGTTCTCCCGATCTCTCCATTGTCAAATGCCGATGAGGTGTAACGACATTATACACGAATGACATAGATCGGTGAACCGATCCAAACTATTTTTGCGTCTATCTTATTATACTTTTATAATCGGTTTGAATGAAAGGAATGTATTTTTTTTTTATATAAAAGATTGAATTTCTTTTTTAGTAACAAACTTAATGATTTCTAAATTCGACAATCTCGAATATATATTGTATTGTATATATTATATTTAATTTTTATATAATATTTAAAAGCTATTTTAAATATTTAAAAATAATTTTTAAATATTTAAAAAATATTTTAATATTACAAAATAATTTTTAAATATTTAAAAATTATTTTTTAATATTTAAAAGATACGAAAAGTTTAATCGGAGACGGAGATCTTGCTGTGCGGAAGGCGCGACAATCGCCAATCGCGACTGGAATCCATCGCGCATAGCGTTCGCCGAAGAGGAGCGGAGAAAGTATCCTTTCAGCGAGTGGAAGTCGTGCGACTCCTTTTTTTCTCTCTCTCTCGTATCCACGGTACATGCAGAACCCAATAGTCCAGAACGCGAGCGCGGTCTTTACGACGCGCGGTCGCGTTTACGGTTGTTTCTTTTTCACGGACGTCGTAAACGCGGCCGGCGATCCGCGGACCGAATGTAAAACGCGGGATCGACGATCGTGTCCGGTGACACGATCTCTCCCTCGGATTCAGCGAGCGAACGAGTCCGTGAGAACGCGACGCACTCCAGCAGGATTCACTCGACGATCTTACGCGAGATCTCGGGACCTCCCGCGAGAAATCATATGACATATCGGATGATTCAACACTAGAATAATAAAACCCATTAAAACGATCGATTTTAGATTTTTTTATTTTTAGTTCTAGAAATTATTGAGCTGCTTTTGTCGACTTTTGTCGAGATAACAAATGATAATATATGCCAATTTATTTTGCGCGATTCGATTGCGGTAAACATTAATTGGCGTGATATTTCGATAATTTAGGAAATTGCATTTTCGTTGTCAACCCATTAAAACTCATGCGCCTATTGTGAAATATATTTATTCTTAGGTATATTTTTTAGTGCAAAAATTTTGTTGATTTAATATTTAATTTGAATTTTATTTCGAAACGAAACAGAGAACAGAGATTTATATATTCCTTGACATTTTTGTAGAAAATAATAAAAGTTAGAAAATGAATTTTAATTATAAATATTCTTTTATTTACTAAAACCTTCGCGCGCGGGATATTCTATTATTAAAATATTAATAGAGTCAAAATGATTCATATGTGACCTTTAAGATCTCGTGTAAAACATATATAATTACGGTACATCTCAGATATCTATAAAACATCGTTAGTCATCACAAACGCGAGTACTTTTATAAAAAGAAGAATCGATATGAAATCAAGTAAAACATCACGTTGCAGGGACGAATTTAGTTTATACTTTATATTCTTTGCGCGCGATACTCCCTATGTACATATAATCTGCTGTCTATCATTAGTGATACTTCAGATGGCTATTGAGATTACATCTGATTATACTTGCTCAAGAATAAGCGCTGAAGTCATAGCGGTTTCCTATTGACGGTACAGCGATACCGATATTCATAAGTAAAGAGATCAGCGTTCGTGGCCCTGTACCTATTGGCTGCGCCCTCGGCGACCGTGACCATCAGCGCGACATTCACTATGCACGTTTTCCAAGCTGCCTTTTCGATCGCCGCTCTCGCCTATGCGGCGGCTCCCGCTTCATCAGTTTATCCGCGAATCTGTATAATACGGAAACTATTATGGAGCCTCGACCGTGGAATATCTCGATCGCACGACGGCCGATCACGTGGAGTGATTCGCTCGTCCGAGTCGATGTTAAACGGTGGGAAAGAGAGTGAAAACGTTGCGCCGAGAGATTTGACGGAACGTCGATACGCTCGCATGGATCGTCGAATCTGAAAACGATGACGGCAACGGTATCCTAATATTAGCGATTCGAGCTACACCAAGCAAATCGAATTATGATAAATAACGAGATGAAGAAACAAGATAATTATGTATGGACAACATAAGGGGAAACTGGAATGATAATTAAAAAAATCCATAATTACAATATTTATAAAATTAGATACGTAAAAAATGAGATGTTGAAAATATTTAAATGAAGACTTTAAATTGGCGAAGAAACGTATACAAATGTAAGTGAATTATTTGAACAATAATTGATGGCTGTAATCAATGATTAGATTTGTAAATTTGTTACGTGGTTTTTTATCGAACGACAATGAGATGCAGTGAGCTTTGGATTTGGTTTGCTTAATAAAACTATACGGTTTTTTTAGCGATATCTCTATGCGAGTGAAAGATCAATTTCGATGGACCATGTCGTCTTGAGCCGGTCGATATGCGGACGCCGATCGTCACTTAGCGGTGCATCAGAAGCAGCTAATCTTAATTCGTTTATCGGATTACTCAGCCGCTGGAGATGTTCACGTCCAGAAGATAATCCTCCCGGTATGATAATTACCGAAACGATAAGTCGTTTCGTCAACGTTTCGTCGCGTCAGCGTCCTTAGATCAATGTGAGAACTTTACGTATAAATATTCATAATCTCGATATCTTTTCAGTGCGTACTAATGAGATCTTATAAAAAAAAAGACTTACTAATTGCACAATGAATTATATTGTTAAATAATAATATGCATCGAACAAAATTTATTTAAAATATTTATTATTTAATTTATTATTTAATTTATATTATTTAATTTATTATTTAATGTATAATTCTGACATAGGTTTTGAAATTATACATTTTTTATTTTTAATATTAAGGATATAACTTTGAAAATTATGCATCAATTTCGCAAAAATTTCTTTAATTTATATCTTAATTTTTTCGCAAATATTTACCCAGAAATCCCGAAAAAAGAGAGGGCTCGTTTTTAATGCCAAACGCATCTTGAATATTGACATTAGGGGGACATCGTGAGAAAGGATATTAAATAAGCTGTCGATCGTCCTCGTCATCGTCGTCGCACGCACGACTGTTTTCTTAGAGTGAGGTACCGTTCGTGTCGAATCTCGCGTTGTTCGAGAAGAAATCGTCTATGGTCTCCATTGTCGTTAGGAGTCGGCGACACTTCGCTATCCCCCTGTTATGCTGTTCGAAGTCGAACGGTACCGTCCCGGCTGCATTATTATAAAGCGGGATAAAGACCGAAGCCGAGGTAAGGAGGTTGTTGACCATAGCGGAAGACGCGCGTTTGATAGCGCGTATAACTCGAGGAGCGATCTCTCCTCTCTCTTTCTCTCGCGCGTCTTTACGGAATCTGCCTTCACCTTCTCTCCCTCGTCAGTTTACCAGTACATGTAACTCTCGTCGTAACGTCTCGCGAGGTCACCGGAATTTGATACCAAAGAGATTAGCACAGGTAGTTTGTTACCTCATTAATATAATTCTTCATTTAATATTTTTTCGTTAAATATTGTTCTTTCTTTAATTTTAACTGAACGAGCTCAATGAACTAGCTGAAAAGCTGGAAGCACTGATTTAATTTTAATATCCCCATCTAATTTTTATGTAAAATTACGTAATTTCTCTTAATGAGACTCGCGGTGAGACTGAGAGACCGGGTCGAAAAACGATTCTAGCCAACAATTTTGAAGAGACTTTAAGAGCCGACCAGAGAAGTGGCGTCCACGACCTAGGATAATCCCGGCTCACACGGCAGCATCGCGATCCGGACAATTACGTTGCCCGGAGGCAGCTTCCACGCGCGATGATCGCGGCCTGAGTCATCGGCAGATTTTCCCAGGTCGCGGCTTTAACGGCCGATATTAATTCCACCGTGGGGGCAGGAGGGAGCTAACGAGACAAGAGAATTCCTTGGCGCCTCCCCCCGTTCATTTGCCGGGCTTAATTGACCGCGGATAATTGGACCGGTGGCCGCAGCGACGATTGAAGAAGAGTCAGAGCAACCCGATGTCGCTTAACGGATCTCGGAGCGCTGCGCTCGGGAATGAATGCGCTCGCTTCCGAGTCGGTGCGCATCGTCCGCTGATTGTATCGCATTTTCCGACACGAGTCGCCGAGCACCGAGGGAATCTGGTCCGATTCCGCGGCGACCTTTCCCCTCTCCGTTAAACGGATGAAATATTCTCCTCGTGGAAAAATAGATTATACCTGATTATACATTTATCGCACGTATTGTTTATTTATATTCGCGTGCGCGGCCAGTTATATGTAACTAAATTCCACCGCTTCTCTCTGAAGCGATAGACTCTCTTTCTCTGTCTATCTCGGCTTTCGCGATCCTCTTCTCACGCTCCGCTCGCTCGCCGGTGACACACACCTGGCCGGCATAACCGTATCCTGCCCTCGAAGAGACTTACGCATGCATGAGCACGCAAAATGCCGATCGATCGTCGCCTGCAATCGCGGCGGATCGTTAGCGACGCGGAGATTGGCCGTGTGCGCTCGTCGAGTCGATAAACATATTGTGCATACTCGAAGCTGCGCTCTTATCTGACGCGATTTAAATCATTCGCCGCCTAGGTGATCGTTTCTCGATGATATTTTGCCGCCGAGACCGAGATATTCGATATATGATGACGTATATAAATATAAAAAAACGTAGCAATTCCACAAAGCAATCAGAAGCAATAATAATGTTGTCTCGTTTCCCACCGAGAAAGAGATTCCATTTGTTGGTACGATCAGTGTAATTTTATAGCGCTGAATTTCTCTCTGAGCAACTAGAAATTTAACACACACGTACATGTGCATCGCGCTTATACGAGATATACAATCGAAAGAATAGAGCGGAACCGTCTAATCCTTCCACCACGCCTACGTCAAGACATTCGCGTATCTCACCGTGATAAGCCCTTGGGCGTAAAGAGAAATGATACGGCGAGAAACAAGGCATAACCCATTGATTCGTAGTAACGATTCCGTTTCCGTGAATAATTTCTTTGTACTACTCAGATAACAGTGTATAACAGTACAATAATTTATACAGAATGTCTCACAATCTCGGTACTATATTTAAATAATTTATATATTTTCGAAGTAAAATAAAGTGTCAGAAATCCTAATACAAATTTTGAGACTGCAATAGTTTTTCAGTTATAAAGCGATCAAAATTTGCTAATGATTGAGATGATATCTATCATCCGTTATTGATTTTTATTGCACAGCTGATTTTATCGTTTCTTATATCTGTGAATATTATGGCGATCAGCTGATATTAAATTACAAATATTATAAAATATTTAATTCCTTCTTAAATAACAATTTAAATAATTAATTAATTATTACAATTAAATAAAATATAAACCAAATATTTTCAATCTAATATTTTCACTTATAAGAGATGGAGTTTATTTTTAATCGGAGAAGTATTTATGGAAATCAATTGATTTATTACCTGTTTTGTAGAAATCAATAACAGATTAGTACATGTGTAAGTATAATTACGAACTTGAGCGAGCGAATTTTGTGCAATATCATTAGCAAACTTTGATCACTCGAGAACTTTTGCAGCTTTGATATTTTCGTATTAAAATTATTTTACTCTATTTTACTTTCCTGCGCTATTAATATATTGTACAAAGACATCTTGTACATCACAACACTGTTACGTTATTATACATATATTAAAATTATAAATATAATTATAAGTATAAATGATTCATGTGTCATATTTATAGTTAACTCTTGCTAAGCAATTAAAATATTTCCAATTCGCATTACTAATTCGTAATTAAAATATTTACTCGAGCGTTCGCGCGTTATGCATCGCGCGAATAATCTCCCGTGTATTTCTTAAGATAATAATAAGGATTAGCCGTGATTATTACAACGGGACGACAGCGTCTCGAGCTAATTGTGCTCGCGAAAGAGTACACGTAATGGGAGGTCTCCCGCATGTGTCGTATAATAAATCCTGCTATGCGGAGTCTTAACGCGACTCGGCCCCGACGATGATGACGACGGCGAGGACGACGAGGACGCTCGCGGCGGCCGCGTCTCGGAGCTCTCGAAATGCGTTACGCAATCTTACGCGACTGTCCGACCAAGGCAAACGCACGCTAGCCCCTTGAGCGAGCCGCGATAAATTTTCATACCACGTTGACCACTCCTTCCACGCGGAAACTCAGTCGAGTATTAATTTTCTAATACAGTTCCACGGCGTTTCACGTATACAGGGTGTTGCTAAGATGCTTGGACAAACCTCAGCAGCGATTTCTTCTCCTCTGAACAAAGAGAAGAACCCGGATCAACGCATATTCGATAATGAGCGATTTTGCAATTACAATAGCGCTGTTATATTCAACGATAAAAACAATATGCATGTGCAAAATATACATGTGTCATAGTTATTTTTTTAAAACTGATGTAATAAATTTACGAAAGGCTCTCGCAATGTAACGGCTACTGACGGATATCGGATTGCAATTCGATAAAAGCTGAAAATTTAATTCGATATATAAATGAATGTGTTTAAAAAATGACGTATCATTTTATAGATTCTAGGATGGCATACAATTTCACAAGAAAAACTAATTATCAACCGATATGCATCGGGAACCTCTTGTTAAATAGTGCAGTAATATAAGTTATTGTGATTATCTATATAAATTTCATTATACATTAATTTAATTTTATGCAAAGGAAAATACACGTGGCCTATTCACGGACAATTAAGCGCTTACGGGCAACTATTAGTGTAAACATTCCTCGTCGCTCGGCAAATTTACTTCTGAAATTTGCTCGATCGTTTCAGTAACGTCCTGTATCGCGTATCAACGCGGAAACGAGCGGCTGGGCGAGCGGCGTTACGTTAATTGCGCTGAGATCATACTCTCAGGAAGGTTAGATCCTGGTCCGGACTGTCGTCATTACTACTTTGTGTCATACTGTGTCGGTGCTGTTGCGCGCCGTCGTGTCGTTAAGTTAATCGCTAATAAATACGAGGCGAAACTCGTTAGGGAACACGTCACACCTGCACCATTACACCTGTGCGAGGCGCATATCGCTTTTAATGCCGCCCATACCGCGCGCGGATAATTTTCTTTTAATGGATATATCGCTTAGGCGATCAAGCCGCGAATCGAGGGAAAGGAGAAGCGGGTCTTACCAACATCCGTAAAACAATTCGGCGATTTATTAAACGCCCACTCGCTCATCCCTCTCGTACATATGTGTGTATGAAAGAAATTGCGAAGAAAATGGCTTAATTTCGCGCGATCCTTACAAAACAATCGCGGGGCGATTTTCGCGTATCGCATGCAAGGCTTCACATTCCGCGCGTTGGAATTTTGCGGAGGTCACAATCGAACGAGGCGCGGAATAGTAATCTTGAATCATCTCCCCGTAAAAGATGCTCAAATCGCTTCGTGAAGTCTGTCTTTCTTGTATGTCTCTCTCCTTCTCTCTTCATTTCGCTGTCATTCTTCCTTTCTCTCTCGCGCGAAATCCCTTTGTAGCCTTTCTTCCACGGGAGCAGCCACGTAACAAATGAGCTTGAGCGCTTTCGAGCGCGCATCATTACGTATTGGTCACGGTGAATTACGTACGGAAATACCGAGTTACGGTGTCACCGATCGTGAATGGTCGCGCATAACCCGGGGGCGAGTTTCTTCTTGGGAGGCGAGGAAGCTGTAGCGTGATAAAACTGCCTGTTCTTATCGGGGTCCCGCCGCTCGCGTCGCTGATAGTCGAGAACCGGGGCCTATCTGCTTTTACCTGGATCGTTCTTAACGCTTACTTAAGTGCGGCCCTACCGCGCGATGCTCGAGAAGACGCGAGTAATAGACGATGAATTAATTCATTGAATATCTCCAAGTGCGACGAGTTATTTATATTCGAATCTAATTTATTTTTCATACAATAAATATTCCTAGAATTATTAAATATAGTATATTTATATTTTTTAAATTTAATGTATTAATGTATAAAATTCTTAATTTATGAAATAAAATATAATATTATGTAGATATCAATTTTTACTTTTGACATTTATAATTGCTTAATTCTTCACACTTTCCTAAAAATAAATTTAATTGTATTAAGTTTTATTTCATTTCTAGTTTTTCTAGCAATGTCAGACGATGCATTATCCTATCGAAAAATATGATCGTAGATTATCATAAGCGAAAGAAGATAATGATATGTTTAAAAAACCATTTAGGTAGCTTAGCTTGCTCTTCAGGATAATTTCACTAAACTCTCCCACCAACGTCAAGAGTTTCGATGGCAAAAAGTTGACGCAACATATGTATGCTGCAAAACATTAAATATGCATAGTATTATACGAGCTCGGAAGCTGGATGCTCTTGCAAAGGATATGCCAGAAAAGCTTCCCGGTAAGAGCTCGCAATTAATCAGCCGCCAAACGTATCTTTATTGCTCGTGAGCGAACGATATATCATACGCCGCGTCGCGAGTCGTATTGTTCGGAGAGATAAGACGCGGATTTACCGCGATTGCGACAACATTGGGTGCAAAGCACCCGAGGAGAAAAGGTTACGATCGAAAGTAAGTGACAAGCCAAGTGGATCGAGTTAACAATAATGTGAACGGCCGCCAGACCTTTCTTTCTCCTTTTCGCGTTCCACACCTTCCCCTATTCGCGTCTATCTCTCGGTTTCTTTCTCTCTCTCTCTTTCTTGCTCCTTCTCATTCCCTCTCTTCCTTCAGCTGCTTGATGTCGCAGCACCGGCGGGCAAAGCGTGAAAACGCCGGATTAACCTTTGTAATTGTAGAATTATGTGGCGATTAATAACTCGACAAGGCGTGCGTGGGACTGCCGTGCTTTGTGGCTCAAACCGAGCGTGGAGATAATCATCGGTCGTGCCTGGAGCACGGATGATACGTTAATACGTGGTGTCTCGAACTCATACGTTAAAAGTCAAACTGAGAAGTCTGACAGTATCTCCGTCTAATGCTGATATTCGCAATTTTCTAATTTGAAAAATATTTTGTCTAGAAATGAAAAATAATTCGGTAAAATAATTAAAGCTTGCAAGTAAATAAAAGAAGTAAATCTTTCGCTGTTAACTAAACTCCACTGAGCATATTTAATTGACAGAAGATTAAAGTAGAGTGTGATAAATAAAAAATTTATAATAATAGTTCTTTTCAAAATAAATTGATTCTCAGTTTATAAAAGAATTTACACAATCCAGGAAACAATCAGGTAGAGCCGAGACACCGTATATGTGGCCACGAACTGTACGTACACCTGACATGAGCACACGTGTACGCGTTCGCTCTTGCCGAGGACATGGAAGACTAGGATGAATCAATGTCTCTCGACATCGAGGCGAGCGTGTTCCAGCTCGGAAACAAGACCATTACGGTACAAAGGAACGACGATTCGTAGTCAGGTAGCGACAGCATCGATATTCTCGCACGAGAATATCGAATATTCGATGTCGCATCCATCCTTCGCAGATATCTATCATGTAATAACTAGCGGTGATCAAGATAATTGTAACGATTCTTGATTAAGAAATTCTTACGATTCGAAAAGATCTGAGCTGGATGTGTTTCAAGTGACTGTTCGATTTGTTTGAATATTAAACGAGCGTTGGTTCGCGGGTTGACATCGCTACAAGAAGCGAGGAAAGACGCGAGAGGAAGAGCTGGTGATACCCGGTCGCGACACGATGGTGACGACGTTGCGCTTCCGGGTAGACATCCCGGCTTCTGCCACCGTGACACGGGCACCACGTGCATGCGACTTCCGCCACAAGAGTTAGACGATCTCGAGTTAATCTCGCGTAGAATCCCGGACGACAACGTGACGACGCTCAGGTATGCCCTTAGGTATCTAACGTCAGCGATAACTTCTGGAAACTTACACACTGAAAGTTACACATACAAGTCCTGAATATAAATAAGACGTTGTACAGAATCGGGAGCATTAACGCCGATACTCAATAATCAAATTTCTCTATAATATTTAAGAGACAATATGTCTCTTTTTTCGCTTCGAGGTATAACTTAATTTTAATTTGTATAAGAAACAATACATAATGCCATAAAATTTCTTTATAAATGCGAACGCACCGGATGACATTAATATTTCTAATTGCATATAAAAACGATCTAGATGCAAAGATTGTCTTGGAGCTGTGTCGTAGACGCGAAAGCTACGAGCTGTACGCCAGCAATCTACTTTTCCGAGAATCGTCCGCAGCGCGAGGGACTCGTTAATTTCGCACGCGTTAATTAATCGCCGTGGCTTCAGAAATTAATTGGCCCGGCCGCTCGCGATTTACGGGGAGGGTCCGCAGTCGACGAGAGATTTCGCCGGCTTTTCCAAGTCGCGGCTGGGTCCTTCGGTCATAAGACCCAGCTCGGACAGAGGGGGGCCTCTTGGCTGAAACATCGACGACATCGGCCGAGGATTCGATCGATATCGAGGCTCTTTTACTCCCGCGGCGCGTTTCGTCGCTCCGGTTTCTCTACATCGTCCCCCGGTGCGCTATCAATCGTCGGGATTCCGCGGACGTTCACCCACGCCGAGGGCCTCATTAGAGGTGGTTCGACACGGATAAACGCGCGCGGAAGCAAAGGACGGAATCCTCGCGTCTTTCCTGCGGGAGTAAGTTCCGCAATCCCGAAGAAGCCGCCGCGAATCCGCGGGGCCTGAGAGCACCTCTCTCTCCTCCGGTCTCTCGAGGCATATTGAGTTACCCGTGGCGGTGATCTCAAACGAACGGGCAAATTTACGTTCGCAGGAGGTATTCTTTATTTTCTCCCTCCCAGGATTCTTCGTGTAGCGAACGCTGCCGCTGTTTACCCCGCTCTCGGTAATCGAAATCGGTTTACAGGACGCGGGTGACAGAACAGTGGGTGGAAAGTGGTGCGACCACTCGCTGCGAGAACAAGCCCCGAGATCAGATTCCGAGTTTGCGATAAACGGCGAAGAAGTTTTAAGGGATGCAATGCTGGGGTTAATGAACCTCGCAAGAAATGCACATCTCATTTCGATCGTTATCTCATCTAAGGAAGCAAAATGCTTGCTGGCGGTTTGTTTATAAGATGTTTCAGGTGCTCCGAATTTTACTTTAATTAGACATTTCTTGATAATGTCTCGAAATAATTTCTTCTTTTTACCTAAAGTATAAATCGTTCGATAATTCTCGAAGAATAAGCTTCATCCTTTTAGCGATGAATATTTGTGGAAACACATTATGTAATATTCGTGTTTGTTCTTCAAGTTTTACTTGGTAGCGATTAAGAGTGTCACGCAGTGCGCAAGAGAATGATACGAAGCGACATGATTATAATTTTCGCGATACAGTAGATGCAGACAGTCGGTGCACAGCCCTGTATGTGAAAATCAGTATTAACAGAGTGCATCCGAGCGGATCGTTCTCTGCCTCTCTTTCTCGAGAGATGCTTTCTCACAGCGGATACATATTGAAATAAGTGCTCGTCGAACCACGGAAAATGTTTGGTCAAGATAGAAAATAGCGCTCATTCCTATGTATCATTCCCAAGCGAAGTTGGAGCGAAAATAGTCTTCCACGAATAGTTATATAAGTATAATAATCATACGTCTAATATATAAAATTAAAACGGGATACGATAAGCAATTGTAGTAACAAGTAAGTTTGACAAGTTATATTTATTATTATTATCAGAACGATGTTTGCACCGTGAATATTCTTATCCTATCCGTTTTCTACCGATGTATATTAAGCTTCGTTTTTATAGATTACTATATTTCATCATCGTAATTATTATATTATAAAATCTGTGTTTATTTTATTTTACAATATTCGAAAATATTCGAATTTAATGTCTCAGTAATAAATAAATATTATTTTCGTTATTATCAGTACGATGTTACGTACCATAAATATTCTTATCCTATCTGTTTTCTAATGATCTATGTTGGTCCTCACTTTTATAGCTTATTATCTTTCATCATTACAATTATTATCATATTTTTTATTTTATTTTATAATACTCGAAACTATTTGGGATCAATGCCTCGGTAATAATAATAATAAATAAATTTTACAAATTATATTTGTCATTATTCAATACGATGTTTACACGGTATTTGTACGTGAATATATTTCTATCCGTTTTCACCAATTTATTAATTTTCATTTTTATCTTCAGATTATATTTCACCGTTGCAATTATTATTATATTGCAATCTGTGTATGTTATTCTACAATTTTTAATTTTATTTTACAATCCTCGAAAGTATTCGCATCTAATGCCTCGGCGTATGCTAATGATCTCGTTAAACGCCATCCGCGTCGTATTGCGACGCCGAGGAGGCGGATTGCGTAAAAGGCGCAATGTGTCGTGCGAGAAAATCCATGGAATTGCGCGCGGATGCATAAATTCAATCGGTTGACAAAAATCGCGTGACATCTCCGCAAATATCAATGGTCATGTCGGCTCTCCCACGGTCGGCGGAGTAACGTTGTTGCGTGTGTATAAAGGCAGCGCGAGCAACAACGTGAGCAAAGCGAGAGAGTTTCTATGCCGCGATTTCTTGCGCGCGCGCCACAGACACATCATTTACATCCTGTGTGTCACGTTATCTTTTCCTATCCCACTTCGTCTCGTGTAAAAGCTGAAGTTTGCAAAGTGCACGCGGTCAGACACATCCCCGGCGCTGGAAGTTCCCCCATTGGAAATGTCATGACAGACTCCGCGAAGAGGTTGGCGCGAATCAAGAAAGAAGGAACGACGGCGTCTCGTCCTCTCGTCTCGGGATAAAAAGACGGAAGTTTACGTTATGTATTTTCGGCGCACGTGCGAATATTTCACGTCTCCTTTTCGCGAGAGAGAGAGAGAGCGATAGGCACGCGTTTCAATATTAAAATCATTTCCTGAAAGATTTCTCGCTCTCTTCCCTTCTCTCTCTTTCTTCTTTCGTCTCACTATCGCTCTATTGCACAGAACTGACTCATACGCGCGAGAACGTTACACAATATATCGATCCTCGCGCGATGCAATTAAATACTCGTAATATGCAACAATTTATATTAACCTACCGTTGCACAGCCGATCGCAACAAATCGAACGGAATTTCACGGTTCCGTGGAGTCGCGGCGCGATATTGCCAGACAAGTAGAAATACTTTCACGAGATCTCGCACGCGCGCATAAGGGATTTTTTTCTCTTTCTCTTGCGTTTTATTAATTAGACCCGATCGGCTAATTTTTCGCCGTCTTTTGCGCAACTTGCCCGGACGTGAATTTCATCGTTTCGCCTCGCCCAAAGTCCCGTTAATCGCCGAGGAATTGTCGCGATCCTTCCCGTCCATTAAATACGATCGAGCAAACATGCACGTGTTTGCGAAATAGAGCCTGTTTAACGAAGCGTTTTATCAAGTGAGCAGAGTAAAGTATTTAATTTGAACTTATCAATGCATCGCATAAATAATGGAATCACTAAATCAAGATTTCTCTTCCCGTGATTTAAAAAAAATTCATTAGCAATTAGGATATTTGTGTAGAAAGAAAGCGAGGGAGGGAACTCGATTTCTCGTTACTCTGAAAAAAATCTCGTGAGATTATAAAGAGAAGTACAAATAGCTATCATAAAGACCATAAGAGGATAAGACAAGAGTACATTAATAAGCAAAAAGTTCTAAGAGAGTAGAAAAAGTCAGAAGTAATTCGACTTAAATAAGCCATTAAGTATCTCATTGAATTAAAAAATTCAACAAAGTTCAGCTTTGAACTATAATGAATGAAAAAGATCTTAAAATTTCGCAGTATATCCAACGAAATATTCATTTAAATGTTTAATTTTACAAGTTATTTTTAATTTTTTACAATATCCATTAAAATCAAAATCACATAGATCTACTCTAAATTATAATTTGACGTTTGACGTTTCCTTTCATAATGACAAGGTGTTCGCGCTGGAAATGATACGTGAAGCAAACTCGATCAGTTTTTTCGAGCGAAAGTGCTCCAAGATTCGTTGCACTTTCTCGAAGCTAGAAGACGCGGAAAATCGTCGATAAAATGCGTGTCGCATTATGCGTACCCGACTCGAGCAAGTTGTACTCGCCGGAGAGACGTCTTCATCTCGCGTGTCACGTGTGCGTAGAGAGCCGCGATGTAGGAATTAGAGAAGCCTCCATCTTCCTCTCTCTTTCTCCCTTTTCGTTTCATTTTACGCATGTCCACCTCGTGGCTCTTGTTAACATATTTTTGCTCCTCGCGAGGAGGAACGTTTCGCTCTATACCCGGTGCATTGCATGCGAACGAGCACGCACGGTCACGTACGGTCACGCACGGTCTCTCACGCACTCACGCGGGCCGATACACATGCCATACATCAAGGAGTGCATCCCGCGCTCTGGAGAACATGGAGATGAGAAAGGAAGAGGGGAGGAGGGCTCTTCTCTTCCCTCGAGAGACTAATTTCGTTTCGCCGAGACGAAAGTTTGCACGCGCGACGACGCCTACGGCGCTGACGGTTCGATGACAAATCGCGCAATTTAGTGACACTAACGCGTGGCGAGTAATTCGAACGAAGAGATGCGACCAGGAGACACTGGGCTGAGAAGGAGAGAGAGACGGAGGAACAGAGACACCGCGCGCTTTCGAGAAATATTGCATCGGCCGGCCCGCGGCGATATATCACGCGCTCTCGAGATTAAAGTTTGCATGGTATTGCTTTTAACGTTATGTTCATAAATTGCTTCGATTTTTAACGAGCCCCCGTGGCCGGGGCCGAGCGGGGCTATCGGTGCGCGCGTAGCGAGATTCTTTACGGGGAATTAAAAAACGCGCCGGTAATTTAATTGCGCGAATATGCGAGGCTCGTTTTCTCCTTCTCTCTCGTATCGCGGGTGAATTTTTCATGTCGCATATTTTCGGCGAAAAATTTCGACGCTTTCTTCCCAGTCAGCTGTTCGGTCGCGCGTTCATTCCGCACCGGTTCATGTGAGATCGGTAAAAAACAAGTCGGGTAATAAATTACCTTCTTCAATGAAAGATAACGGAAATGATAAGTAGGAAAGACAACTTATCGCTTCACTTGTCCTACTTTCATCATGTGCATCTGCAGCATCATAAAGACTGTTGTTTTATGTGCTATAATAGTTAGAGTGAATTTCAAATAAACAATTAAATTGAGTAGAAAGAAAATTGAATGTACCAATATCTACTCGTCCATTAGTTACTCAACTCAGCTCTATTAATCCTGTGTATCAACCGGGAAATTAAAAAAAGCTATCTTTAGTCATTAACGCTTTCGATCAATTTGTAAGAAAATTTCATCGATCGATTATATATCGCTTGGCAACGCGGAGAATAACAATTACAATTTTTTCAGTATTATACTTTCTCGAGCGGTAGGAAAGGTCGTGATTTAGACTAGAAAAGAAGAGCAAATAATACTAAATGTAATACAAAGAGAGAGAAAATTTCCTTAATTACAGTTTAGTTATAATTGCAGTTAATTACAGTGTCAACAACGTCAAATACATCGGTGAAACCGGCCATTAAGGCACTCGGAGATTCTTTCTTCTCCTGCCGTCGACGGTGCGGGTTCGCCGAGGTCACCGGACCGACTTTCTCCATGGCGTCTGACCATCGATAGAGCGGCCACGAGATCGATAATAATCAGGCCGATGCTTAATTGTCCGCCGAACGCTCGTAACCGGGGCACTTAAGTGTTTGGCGATGCACGGCTGTTAAAAGCGCCGCGTGAACTTTGAGGAAGAATGAGAGACGAATAAAGCGTCGATGTAAGAGCAGTCTTTTTTCGGTTGCGAAAGCCGTTCGCGCTTCATTAGCGATAACAATGGACGAGAGGTCTCGTCGAGCGATTAAGTGACGCAACGCGTGTCGGGGAGTAATGGCTAATTGACGCCGCGCGTATCGACGGCGTCGTTAATCCGACGAAAATCCATTGTCGACTTTTAATTGCGAAGCGTGTGACGTAACCGGAGACGTGGAAAAATTCAATCTGCATAGACCGGTTCTCGTTTCCTCGCCTGGCGCGAAACTACCACGCGCGTAATCTTAACGCGATGATTGCGGGGCGATTCCAATTTTATTTATACGCGCGCGATCGAAATCAGAATCCGCTGCGGATTCTGATAAATACCGTTGTCCGAGATATCGGCGCTTTATTTTCCACGACGGAGGCGAGAAGGGATTGTTCTCGCTTCCCGCGACTTCAGGCCGGCTCGCTTTGTGATTCATGGCGACCGATTAAAAGTCGGTAGCGGTTAATTAATTCGTAAATCAATGGCTATCGAAGCCAGGTAAAATTCCAGCGAGCTCTCGGTTAACGCCTCGACCGGGCCACACCTGCGCAGGAGAAACGAGAAGCGTTTCCTCGTTCGGACACACGTGCCTACTTTATTCAAGTGTGTGCGGGCGACGTCGTCCCGGAGTATCCTTTATCTCGCGCGAACTCTACGTGGCACTATCCTTTTACGGAGTCGGCGGATATCGCGGGGAATAGCGCATGGTAGGCGTGTGTAGGAACGACGTCTTACGACCACCGCGAATGCATCTTTACGAGCAATATACGATCGGGTGACTCTCTTAGGTAATTTATGTAACGTAACGCAATATAACGCGCGCAAAAGCGGCGTGCATTCCTTTCTGCGGTATAATCGCTCCGATAGAAAAAGCCGACGTTGTGTTCCCCGCGAATGTCATACTCGACAACCAATCATTTACTTCTAATTAGAAACACGGACACATATCAGATTAAATCGCGTTTCTTACATTTTGTTTTTTAATTGAACCAATAACTTGAAAAAGGAGGAAATTTTCTGCCAAGTGGATAACTGCTACGCTCTACATGCATGTGCTACTTAAACGCACAATTTTTTTTTTTTTTAGTATCAGATATATTCGACAAGATTTAATGTTTTAAAACTAACATATTTCTTATACCATTGCACTTATAAAAGTGTTGTGTAAATAATTTAATACGTCGGATTGCGAACGTTTCTAGATTTACGTAATAAAAATGGAACGTACATGACTCACTTCTCAATTTCTATTCAACTATAATTCGATAGACACCTATCGCTTTCTTCTTTCAAGGTGAAAATCTCAATCGGACGACGAGCTGTCTAACAGATACATGCGGCAAAATTCCGTTAGAGACAGAGGGTATCTCACGAGCTCTATTAATATGTATGATTGGCCGGCCACAATCATGTAGGACGATAGATTTCCGCGGGGCATTTGCGAAATATGTTGCAGAGCAGGGGCAGATGTTGCCCGGTCCGTGTCACCGCATAAATCGCAAAACGCCGCCAATTAGTCGAGCCCACCAATTACACGACGTGAAATTAGAAACCGCCAATGCCAATGTCGATGCTTGTACTGCCGTTGATCTATCGTGAATCCTATTATGCTCCCGTCAAACGTACGCCGCGGTGTCGGTGAATGATATATTTTTTTCAAGCAGCATGTGGGACCCAACGAACGGGAAACCATTGTGAGAAACGCGCATTGAAAACTCGTATATATGTAATAATGATAACGTGAATATAACGTGTAATTCTCTTTTATCTTCCATTTGCACCAGGTATTGTTTTTGAGATAAAAGGTATCAACAATGCAGATGAAATATCTGGCAAAGAATATCGACATAAATCAGTTTCTACTTTATTCCTTTTAATTTAATTGCAATTTAAACAAAATACATCATATGTGTGTTATAATGATCCATAATAATATCGTTCTCGTATCATTGATATAAAAAGCGAGAGAGGGTTCCTAAGAAAAAAATATAAAAAAGGCGAATAATATAGATATAAAATAATATGTAAAATAATATCATTCTCATATCATTGATAAAAAGCGAGAGGGAAGATTTCTAAAAAAAAAAATACAAAAAAATAAATAATACAGATATAAAATAATATGTTTACGTGAAAAGCTCTTCCTTTGTCTTTTAGAGAAGACTAGGCGTTTAAAAAAGATTTTCTGACATAATTCCATGTTGGAAAAAGTTTCTGAAATATTTTGGATCCAAGCATATTATTATTTCCGGATAATAATAAGATTGTTGAGATTTATTCTGTTATTATTATCCTTACGACTTATGCTTTACGGGATGTGACGCGCGACTGTTACTTCCCTTCTTAATACGATAACCGTCTCCGCGAAATTCCATCGTCCTATAGCGCCCACCCAGCTTGCGGTACCGACATTCCCCGGCGCCCATTGATGCGACGTCGAATAGAGTGACGCTATCACGCCGCGAGGTAAACCGTACGTTGCACGCGGAAGAACGGGTGACGTGTCAGTCGATATGATCGCGAATGGCAAGGATTGTAAGAGGAAATGGAGAAAGAGGAGTAGAACAAGAAAGAACGAAGACGTGCCAGGAAAAGCGAGAATTGGACAAAGCTGAAATGAAAGGAGAGGAAATAAAGGAGGAGAAAGGAGAGCGCGAAAGAGCAAGAAAGAGGGAGATAGACAGAGAAAGCGTGGAACCTTCGCGAGATGTGGTGGCAGGCAGGTGAGCGGGCGTGCGCGTTTCACGTTGGCATACGCTAATGGCGATATCTTACAGAGAAAGGGGGAGGAGAGAGAAAGAGAGCGATTCCTTGGAGCTGAGCGAAGGAGAGAAAGGACGAGACAAGACGAGGAAGGACTCGCCCCGAAGAAAAGAGTCACCGGGTACGTTATACCGGCAACAGCCCTCTTATTCTTAGCGCCAGAGGCTCGGGCGAGATACCCGGGCCGAGACGAGAGAGGATATACGGAGGAGCGCAGGACGAGCACACCCACCTACGATGGGCCGAGCAACGATATATTACTCGCGCGCCTCGTGACACCTCACCTGCCGGCTCTCTGCCTCTCTCTTCCGTTTCTCCTTCTGCCGGCTTGTCGACCTCCCCGTTTCTCCTTCTCTCTCTTACCGCGTTGTCTCGGTTCGCGTTTCCTCGTGGGTGGATCGCAGCCCGCGGCTACGTCCGCAACCGCGGAACAAAGTGCGTCCGCGGAGCTAACAGTTCACCACTGTAGCGATCATAAAACGCCGCTTATTCCGATCGACTTTGGTTCCCGGAAATCGGCGACGTGTGTATAATTGGATTATATGACCCGTACGTCCTCTGTTGCCGGAAGTCTGTCAATTTATAGAAATCAAAATTATATGTATATGTGTACGTATGAATGACAATCGAGTCTAATCGTAAGATAAATGTTAATTTGGAAAATTTAAAAGAATCTTTGGAGTCAGTCCCCGATTCATCTTATGTATCTTGGCATAAAGATCTACGTACGATGATCCACGTAATGATTGATGACGAATGGTTGATATTTTATCAACTGGGGAAAAATAAAATGAAAGCGTACAATGTTCGCAACGAGCTCGCAAACAGATTCAATCACTCCTCAGCATATATATCCTGTAATATATACTATAATATAATATATACTATATGCCATATATATTATATATATAATACTCTTATGCACGCGCCGCGATGTTCTTGAGGCCGCAGTTTTATTTACAGATGACCAAATGCAGATGAAGAAAATAGAAACGGAATTCCATAACTCTTGCTATTAATAATTTCCGCAAAATTTTGGACGACGTGAATTGAAAGATACTCGCCTCGCGAATTGGGTCGACGCTTTTAGTTCTGTTGGAATATCGGAGAGAAACCTGACGCACTGCGAATGGATACTCTTTACCTTCCACAGTCACTAATATCCTTACAGTATTGCAGTCTCATCGAGGAGGCTAACGTTGCGCAATGTTTTCCGCCGAACACCTACTTTCTCGGAGTGATAAAACGGATGAATTATTAATGACGTTAATGACCGCGCGCGACGTCTGTCACCATTTGATAAGGCAAGCACGAGTCTCGGTGAGAGTCCCTTCGTTTCTCTCCACCGATTCATAGTGAAGTATTTTCACGAGGATATGAAAGAGGGAAATTGAATATACATACTAATAAAATCTTCGTATAATAGCTTCTTAACAATAATATCTTACAGAAACTCCTGCCAGTTCCAAAAACTGTTCTAACAGAAATCAGCGACTAAAAAATATTAGATATATAAAAATTTTGCCATGAAAGACAATCTGAAAGAAATACTGATAATTGCATACTATTAAAGTTGTGGTAAGTATACATTCTTATATAACTTTATATAACTATTATAACTCGGGGCTCTCAAGCGCAATGTTTATAACGCGGTTTCCTCTTTCTTCTCCCACAGCCGCAATTTTATCGTCCACGACGTAATGTCACCTTCGCCGCATTCCGTCGCGCAAAGTCGAAATTCCGCGGCTGCGAAGGAAGAGGCGGGGTATGAGAAGCCGGCGACATTTAACTCGGCAATCGGTAGGACACCTGTGACATTTCATTGAGTGCCGCTCGACCGCGCTCGGCAAGGGAGAAAGCAACGCGAATACGACGGGAATAAATAAAAAGGAGAAGGATGTCGCCAGAGAGAGCAAAGCGCCCAGCGAGAGAAGCTGATGGAAGCGGAAGAAAAAAATCCCAGGTCTTGAGAGAGGCAGGAAGAGAGAGAGAGAGGAGGAGAGAGAGAGGAGAGGAGAGAGAGAGAGAGAGAGAGAGAGAGAGAGAGAGAGGGAGAGAGAGAGAGAGGAGAGAGGAGGTGAGAGAGAGAGAGAGAGAGAGAGAGAGAGAGAGAGAGAGAGAGAGAGAGAGAGAGAGAGAGAGAGAGAGAGAGAGAAGAGAGGAGAGAGAGAGAGAGAGAGAGAGAGAGAGAGAGAGAGAGAGAGAGAGAGAGAGAGAGAGAGAGAGAGAGAGAGAGAGAGAGAGAGAGAGAGAGAGAGAGAGAGAGAGAGAGAGAGAGAGAGAGAGAGAGAGAGAGAGAGAGAGAGAGAGAGAGAGAGAGAGAGAGAGAGAGAGAGAGAGAGAAGCACGCCGGCGCTCACACGGCGCAAAGTGGATTCATTATGCGGTGGTCCGCGGAATCCCGCATTTGCATTGCGGTAGCAGTCGCGGCTGTATACAAGGAGGACGTGGACATTAGTCCGCGTCCTCGGATGCCGCGGCGCGCATTTAACATCGGTAACGGTCCGCGAATCGCCACGTTCGCCGCGTTTGCCGCTGACTGCGAGAACGCTCGACCCAAGTTTCCGGATGACGCGAATACGAACGATCAATGCTCAGTTTGTAATCCGATGAGCAATTGTTGACAATTAAAATAATTAACTTTTTTTTACTCCGTACATCATCTTTGACCAATGTTTTCATCAAGCGATATACTTTGAGCTTAATATATTTGTAATAAAAATTTTACAGCAAATTATTTCGCAAATTTATTATTCTAGCATTTATTTAGAAGGATCAAAGAGGCGTATGAATTTTTTCAGATTTTTTCAACATTTTTATCCTTTGAAAAATACAAAAATGACTCTTATACACTTTGAAGGTACCAAAAATAACAATACAATGTAAGGACTGTTACAAGAAAAATAGTTTAAATAAATAAAAATTAATTTTTAAACATTTAAATAGCGACGTTTCACTCTTATTGAATCATCTGTAGCAAAATCCAACTTTATCGGATGTGATCGAAAATTGCATGATTGAAAATATCCTCTATGTAAATAATAAATAAATGAGATCGCTGAAGCGCGATTCACGTTTCCAAAATGTTAATTAAATTTGTGGGCAAATTTGATCCAGTTTAACGCAATTAAAATTTTTCAAGCGCATTACGTTACGTATTAAATGTAATATATTTGTATTCAATTTTGTGCGGGCCGCGGGTGTGTTTAATACATCGCTTCGTGAATTTTAAATCGCGTCGCTGCATATTTTAAGTCAGATTTGGTTAACCGTAATTGACTTTCTGCGCGGTATTAGTTTCAGCAATAATTTCGTGCTATTAATTTAATGGCATGTTCAACAATGGCCGATTTCACACGGCTCGAGCGTAAACACCCACCTTCGTCCGGCCGTGCATAACGAGTATGTATGCATACTTCCGACACGCACACGTGAATCGCATAAAAGTATCGGATCTCCGCGGATTACGCGTTAATTTAATCGATCCCCCATAAACTCGTATTAATACTTAAATATCGCGATCTCAATCAATCACCGCTCTATTATCAATTACGCTAACTATGCCGTAACACGTTAATGATGCAAGAAATCGATACCGCGTGTAAAACGATATCGTATTATTTCCAAAAACGTTTACATATACTTAAATTCCTGTTTGTACGTTTAACATTTAAAGCTCGACGATAACAAGCACGGCTGACTCATCGTGCGATGACTTAACATCGCGCGCGATTTAATATGTAAAATATACACTTATTGTACCTAATTCGCGAATTCTTATAGTCACAGGAATAGAAAGCGAAGTAAAGAAAATACTGTAAAGAAAAAAAAAAAATATATATATATATATAAAGCAAATAAATAGAAAGATATATACGTTAATAATTAACTGCACGATAAGTTTAATTGTAGCGCAACGTATTGTTAGATGCGGACACTAGATTCTCCACATATGCAGCATAATTCTTAATTGCTTACAATAGAACATGATATTTCATATTTCGAAAAAGAAAATGTAAATATATGCATTTAATAAAGGGAGACTAACTTTTTACGTTTCTTTTATCATTAATAAATTTATAATCATAAAGCGTAATTTTGCGTGGCTCCCATAATATTGAGACATTGAATGAATATTATTGCAATCAATATTTAATTTATATAATAATTTTTAATTAATTTAATTATACATATTTAAATTATTAATAATATTAAATCAAATAATGGTCAAATAATTATTTACTTCATGTATCCATTGTAGTAGAAATTTTTCATACTCCTCCCCGCTTGTATGCCCTGACCGTTTACAATTTTATCTCTTTTGACTTTCCTCCGCTTTTTTTTTTAAAGTTTCCCAGACTTGTGCGGCAAAACTCTGCTGTTGCACGCAATTAAGAATCAGCCTGTGTAAAGCGGTGAACTCGAATGGCCGAATTGTAATTGCCATTATTAAGTTTCCGGGAAGCTCGCGGTGCAGCTTTATCGAGGGGCAACTTAGCGCAGACTGCACGGCTTGCACGCTGTCATTGGCCGAGACGTTGGCCGGGCCCCTCCTCGGCGCGAGGTGCCGGTAATTAAAGATATTATCAACGGTGCGTGTCGCCCCGATGCACGTGAGAGACGACTCATACACACGTGTGCGCCACGTACCATGCCACGTACGTGGTACGTGCCGAACGACGACGACGAAGACGACGATGACGGTAGAAACCCATAACGAGTGCATCGTCAGTTTGGCCTTATTGCAAAATCCGCGAACGGTCGCGAGTCAACAATTTTCTTTAATTCTATTCTTGAAATGAATTGCCAAGAATCTTTCGTAATCGTTAAATTATTTTAGAATAAAATAATTTATATATCAATTAATTATATATGAATTTAATCATATTAAATATAATTCATATATTCGTATTAAATAATAATTCATATATTCATATATTATCAAATAATTAATACATTTTTTACTTAACCTTAACTGCATTTAACGTGCGCGTACGCAAATACAGATTAAGAATTTATAATATGGATGTAACAAAGTTCAGAAACAAATAACGTTGGTTCAATTTTTAAAAATATCCGGAATTCTGATGCTGTACGGGAAATGTATCATGTGCTGAATTTTTCGCGAAAAATACACTTTGACGTAAAAGTCAAAGATGTTGAAAAGTTAATGAGTGAAATATTTAATGAAGAAATTATTAGATTGAAATGAAAAAGCACTAGGCTACAAGAATGACAGATGAAAATAAGTGGAGTGCCCAGGTCGAAAGTAGAAGAAGACGTTTCGTTGCAGACAATCTCGCGTATGCGTGCAACCTGCCGCACAGTCGCGCTCGAATACAATGCACGAATGTAATAGATTATTTGACATGCACATCTATACGGGGATTGCACATACGCTGGCACCGCGCAAAGCACCGGTAGGATATTGAGCCATCATTGCAGATCCGGGAATTGTGCGGGGCGGTCCATAAAACGCGGCTCTGCGTTAGGCTTCCACCGGGGTAATTTACAACGCTGGACATCGCTGCCGGTTTATTACCAGGTTGTTTATTTTACTGTTGCACGCTTATGTGTGTATGTGTGTGTCCCGCGCGCGCGATCTCTCTTTCTCTTTCGTCTGTGTCTCCCTTCGACGTCTCTGGCACGATCTCCGATGCACGTCTTCTTCATCTTTCTCCCTCTTTGTCCTTTTCTCCTTCCTGCTATGCACCTACCGGAACATACCGGACGACGTTCCTTTTGCCGTGCTCTCAATGACCCGCAACAGCTACTCTTCTTCCCCTCGTGTTCCCCTCCATCCCGCACCCCTCTCGCTCTAATCGAATATTGGATGCTTTCTCATCTTTGCTTCGTGCGGCTCTACTTGTACCTACGTGACTACGCGGAACGTACTATGCATATAGTTGCAAATTGCGTTCTAGCGACCGCCGGGAATACGGTGAGACGACCGGGGGGATTATCTCCGAACATTGTTTAGGTGAGCATCCAGCTGTCCACGCCTGAATTGCCTGAGAAGAAAATAAAGCATGCTGAGTTTCTGCGAGCGGAAATCGATAAAAGTGCGGAAAAGCTATAACCGTCGAACGTAATAATCGGATTTGATGAAACTCATCATTTTGCATGATTGTCGAATCATCGTCAGATCTGTCATCACGATTATCGAGTCTCGGATCGCAATGAGGCTTGGATCAAAGGTAATTCTCCAAAGCGTACTTGCACCTGTCATTTCATGAGGTTCATTTATGAAAGAACTACTTACATCTATCTAGATGTAGTCTCAGATATTTAAGAAACAGTTTTTTTTCTCGAACGTTAATTCCCTTGAAATTACTTCCGAACATCATTTATGGGCTTAGGAAGGGTAGAAAGGACGGCTTATTATTACGCGGTGGAAATTTGTAAAACTGAACGGTCGAATAAAATCTTGTAACACTGTCAGGGAAGTCGTCTTACATAACACATAAAAAGATGTTACGCGAGGAAACTACTTGTCTCTATGACCGCTGCAGTCACGAGTTCAGAAACGGCGGGAACGAAAAGATTAAATTATCTCCGGGCATCAATCTCCCTAAGATTATCTCCACGTATTGTTACCGCGATGAAACTCTTCGAAACGAGGATAAAACATTTTATCCTAGAAAGAGAAAGTCGATGAAATGTATAAAAATAAAAAGAAATAATCTGATAAAATTATTATATCAAAATTAAACGATAGGCAATAAAATTGAATGAAAAGTCTATCTCATTCAAAAAATAAGTCTATCTTCAAAAGTAAAATCTAACGTCGCTTCGCAGAATCCGTAGAATGATTTTCGCGCATGCTGATGCCTGCGGATCGAGCTCCCGAAGGGCGGACGTGCACTTGCTAGTCGCGTTGCGCGAGGTCATCCGGAGGATAGAGAGGGAGAACTACCTGCCGGTGCAGTCACGAGTCTCCAGGAGCGGTCCAGGAAAGGGGGAAAACGAGGCAGAGATCGACCGACCGTTCCTGTCTCCGGCTGAGAGAGCCGCGAGAGTGCAACCGCGGTGGAGAGCGACTTACTATCACTGCTTAGGCGCGGTGGGTGTCGGTGCCGGGGCGTGTGAACGCTGTGACATATGCGGCGTGTCGCTTTCTTTAATTGCCTCTGGCCGCGAGCTCCTACACGTACATACTTGCATATATATCCAGTTGTCTCGGCTTACCTCGTTCCTCCGTACTTTACAGCGAGCGTGTCCACCTCAAGATGCTTTTGTCTGATGGATGTAGGCTTCCCCACTGACGTAAAAGGAAATAACTGCTTCCATATCGCAGAAGAGAGAGAAAAGAGAGAGAGAGAAAATTAATATATACAATTAGAAAAAGAGGGAGAGAATTCTCTCTGAAGATTTGTATAAAGAGAGCAGTCAATGAATATTATAAATGCCTGATATTATATTATCTTTAATTTTTAATAGTCTATTTGAGGAAGAAAAATGTGAGTTTAGCAAGTGCAACTTGATTATTTGTTGATTAATATTTACAAAAAATAAAGTACATTATTAATGTATTAATAATATGTGTAAACAATTATTTATATATATATATATATATATATATATATATATATATATATTTAAATATAAATTATTGATGAATATTTATCAATATTTAATTGAATTGCTAAACATTCAAAAAGTCGCAATGACATTCTGCTGAATACATATCTCGGATAGTCTTACCATCACAAGATAGTCCTATTAATTCGATTAACTATCACGTTGACATTAACTTTTCCGATGTCTCGTGAGGAGATTGAAGAATGACAATTCTTATATAATGCAAAATTCTCTCATAGCGTAACTTCGTCGTCCATCTCGAAAGAAATTCGCCCTCTACCTCTTTTTCTTTCTCTTTCAATATCCAGTCACGGATTATTAACACAATAAATTCAATGCTTAGCTAGATGGGCGTGTAAAACGCGCCAAAGGAAATAGAAGAAAACGAGTCGAGAGTAAGAGAAAGAGAAAGACGATCGTGATTATACGCGTCAGCAGCGTTGAAATTTCTTATTTCCACGATTGTCAGTTTTCCTAATTAATTAACATACGTGCGATTGGCAGTTGATATATTTGATTTATCTATCAAATTCTATAAGTATCTATTACCCAAGATTGAGCAATTATTGATAGATTATACAAGAATCTTTCTTTTTTTTATCTCTTCAAAATATTTTATTTTATAATTATTTTACTAGTTATTTCTAAATAATCCAGATATCCTCTTTATCTCCGAGTCCCTTGCTAGCATAGTGTTATACTTAATAAATTTGAGAAAGAGCTTGGCATTATTTCTCTAGTGTTCATCATAATTATTTTTTTCCTCGCATATCTCTATTCTATGTTCTAGTTTTTGTCAAATTTTCTCGTTTTTCTGCGCCTTTAGGGACAACATTGTTGTCTTTTAACGACATTTTTTTACAAAAATATAAAATCCGAAATAGTAAATATTTAATTTTCAGAGATTCATTTCCCTCCCTTTGATTTTTATAATAGTATCATTAATATATGTACATAAAAAGGATGTATAAAACCAGCAGAATTTAGCAAAAATATACATGAATGATCACTTTGCGTCAAAATCATTATAGATATTTTCAATAAAGAATTACTTAACAATCAATAAATAGAAGTGTAAATTAAATAAATTAATTAAAAATATAGATGCAGAAATACATTAAAATATTTCTGCGAGATAAGTAAAGCAATCATATCATGTAGATTATCTGTTTGTCACCTGCTCTATCCCTCAAAGCCTGTTTCCGCTAAGCCGGAAGAAGAATCTCGCACTTCCGACTTGAGCGAGCCGAGTGGCAGCGGGTACGAGTCGTGGCCGGCGCGAGGCGACCGTAAATAGCGGTCCGGCGCGAATTTACGGCCGGTCGGAGTACATTTTTCTCTCCGGAGTGTATCGGCCGCGTCAGCGAAAATAATCAAGGAGTTCGTTAAACGTATGGGAAGCGGCACGGCGTGGCGGTGAGTGAATTACACCTCCACCCGAGGCCCGAAACACACACACACACACACCCAAAAAGCGAGATATCGACACGCCGAAAGCTGAGGGCTCACAAGGGGAGACGGGAGGCAGGGGGGAGGCAGGGAGTTACCATACATACGCGGGTGCAGGATGCCACCCCGCTCGCGCACACTTGTCAAGCGAGAAGGCTCAATTTCCCCGGGCCGGTAATAGCCGGCGCATATTATGTCAACCGTCGCCCGGACAACCGTTTATTACGGGGTTGCGCATGCGATAAAAAACGCATTTTGCATAATGCAAGATAATCAAGCGGGACAGGTTTGGGACAGGTGTGGTGCCGGCGCACGGTGCCCCATCTCGTCCCGTCGCGAGAGTAGGCAGCTCTCTACCATCATCTTTCCACGCGAGAGTCGACGTGTAAATTAATAATCTATTAGGGCAGTTCGTCTCTCCTCCCTTCTACCCTCTCCCTCTTCTCACTTCGCTTCTTTTACTCACCTTTCTCTCTCTTTTTCTTCGCGTCCTCCTTCCTGATGGCTCGTTCCATCCTTCGTATCCATCGCCTGTTCTTCTCAATCTCCTTCCTTATCTCGCCCATCCCATGTTTTTCTTCCTGTCTCTCTCTCTCTCTCTTTTTCTCTCTATCTCTGATTCCTTTTCTCTATTGCTCCAACGAACCGCTCTTCATGGTGCTTCCGCACATGGCGAACGATGCCTCTGGCGACGTATTAACCGGCACGAACTCGACAGGTTATCGTACGCGCATACCTCTGCGGTCCCTCGTATGTAGTATTACATCAAGGTTGAACAATGAAAAAGTTTGCTGCGCGAAAAGCCGAGCTTCCTTCCGCGATCGCGATGGATTGTGTCGTTCAGCTCTGCTGAGAGTGTGGGCGTCATTAATTTCGATGTCTCCAAACTGACTTAGGTCCTCTGGAAAACATAAAAGTACGAATATATACGATGATGATTATGACTAATCAAGGAATGTAATCAGCCATATATTAGTCACATTGCATTACGCAAGTGTATCTACTTATGTGCGACATTATCCATGGCAACACTCGCGATTAACGAGAATGTAACCAACCGGTATTAAAGTCAGTACTATGCTGAAGTACAACTTATTGCGTCAAATATCCCTACTTTAATTTACGACTTATAAGTAGTAATATTTCACATAAGTTTTATTTCAATTAATGTCAATTGTAAATGAAATGCCAAGCTGTGCAGAATAAAAATGGCAAGAGAAGTATAATTATCTTCTCTTATATTTTCACATTTCTTACTTGTAAACTTTTGTTACAATGATTACTAGAAATAACGAAGTTGAAAAATTAAAAAATATGAAAAAATAAATATATTAATATTATATATTTGAAATATATATTTTATATATCTATATACTTTTGTCACTTGTGGAGATAAATTAAAGCAACGTTATAATAGCGTGGGAGGGTGAATATCGATAACGTTAAATCTCTTCGAAACGGATTGCCGCGGAGACTCGTAGCGCTTTGTTACGAAGGGAGTACGTGCCTTCTAAATCCTTCATTCGCTTCGGTTAAGCATCATGACTCGCTCGCTGAAAAAGTACAATATGACGCGGGCGGCACGCGAGAGAAATCGTGTAGGATCGTTTCACGGTGCCCTTGAATACGACGCCGCGAGGTTATTCGATTTAACCCCCGACGATTGAATGCAGATCCTTGCGAGTGGCACACCGGACATTGGCCGACAATATCACTTACATGACGCTTTGCGATCGCGATTTCGAGAGATGCGGCGATATGCTCGCGCATAATCATCTTCATGCGAATTCTAATCGAACTATCTATTCTACATTTATCAGAAGATAAATTGTTTATTTGTATCAAGTTTTGCTGAGAATTTTATACATGTATAGATAATTTAGACTCTAATACTTCGTACGTATTATTTTCTATAAAAATAAGAATTACCATTACAATAGCGAAATTTATTAAATTAAAATTTTTTGTATTTTATATTAATTTTCATTTTTTAATTTTTGGATAAATTTTTAATTTTTAGTATTATTTTATAGGAAATTAAAACAACTGTTTTGCATAACATTTTTTTTTAAATATATGCAACAGTTGTTTTAAAACTAAAATAATACTGTTTTGTACAAATTAAACTAATACTATTTGATAAAACAATTTTTTATAATAATACATATAGTTTTTCACAACTGACATCTTTTTTATCTTCTTTTAATTCATTTTTCACTTCTTATTTATTAATATTATTTATTTATATCAAGTTTTGCTAAGAAATAGATAAAAGAAATAGAATTTTTTAACCTCGTATATATTATGTACATATTTTCCAATATAAAATATATTTCTTTCAGAATCTATGTAATTTTAATTTTAATATTATACGAATTGCAATATCCTGCTTGAATTTTCATTTCTTCAATTAAAGATCTGTTTAAGAAGTATGAGGATATACCAATGCCCATATCGTCATAAAACATAAAAATCCTTGAGGGCAGACGATTAAAATGCATACTTCGTGCTCCGCATCGTATCGCGATCTACATCATTACACAGCGCTTATCATGCGTCATCGCCGTAAACACGATTATTCAAAAAAGCTTAAGTGAATACGCGGACGCGTATAATTATCGACTGTTAGCGATCGGACTTTCGGAATTTATTGCGGGTACGAGATCGTATCACGGAGTCTACATATCTCGCGTGCTTGAAACGATTCGCTCGGACACGGAACGAGCGATTCGATCTATCAGAGCCGGGCTTTAATCGACGAGCGACGTTCGGCTCTTAATGAACGTCCAATGAAATGTCACCAATGCCGGTGAAAGCGTGTCGATCTCGAACTGTCATTGCGATATTTCGTTTATGTGTCATCGATCAAGGCACACTACACGTTCCGCGATGTTAAAAGCATATTTTAATTATCATATTTTATTTATATTTATCTAAATGCCTGACCTCAAACAGTTTATTTTACAAGTACATAAATTTGTTTACTTGTAAAATATAACTTATAATATAAGAAAAGAATAAAAATAATAAATCAAGATTATAATCGAGTATAATTACACATGTCGAAGAGGATAATATTTTTAAACAATAGATTTGATGTTTTTAAGGTAATATTGTTCACGGACATGATATTCTTACATAATTTGCGCAATTTAATTAGATATACAATAGTATATTTTCTGTTTATCAAAAATATATGCTTAACTTGTGCAAATGATTCAGACATGTTTAAATTTATAGGCTGTCAAATAGGCTGTCTCGCATGAATCTATAATTTCTTATGAATTTTCAATTGCGATAATAATACCGGAAAATTCAATTAATAAAGAGTGAGAAATATCTCGGCGATGATAAGTGCGTATCAGCGATTGGCAAATTATTCAATAGGAGAAGATATATCGAAATCTTCTTATGGATTTATCAAATGAATCTGTTTCTTTTTTTAATTATCATGAACAATATCGATATTGACGACTTGATGTCAACATAAAGAATGATTTTTATTTCATATACAATGCTCGTATACGTTATCGAGCGACAGAGGATACTGACAATCGAATTTAAGCATCATCTCGCATCTCAGAGTCAGAGTACCTACGTGGTTTTACGACTTTGCGCCAGGAAGATCGATGCCGCGGCGGCAATTAGCCGATAGGCCGCAGAACGTCCGACGGAAAGGCGGCGGATGATCAATGATAATGATCGCGCCGAACGTGATCGACATGCGGGATGTATGAGCCACGTGTGCGCCGCGCGAACGTTCCGCGTGGAACACTCGAGGTCCTGGACCCTTCGTCTTTACTCGGTCTGTTTCTTGCCTGTCCATCTGGCCACGGTTTAACTTTCGTGCTTGATAATACGAATTCCGGCGTCCACAGATGATTTGCATAGCGATTAAACGTCAAACTTTAGACATCGTTGAAGATGACTATGGAACACGTATGAATTTTCTTTCCTTTTTCTTCTTGTCGTTTCTTTTTCTCAAATTGGGAGCATTATGAATTTTCCTGATTACCTTTCTGCTGCCTCTCTGGCTGCTCTTTATATTATAAATTTTTTAGATTTGTTTCTCGTATTTATCTTAAAGAAATTAATTTAGTTTATCTTTTCATCTTCTTATGATGTATTAAAAATTAGAAAAATTAATGTGAACTTTTTTTAATAAATAATGCGCATGCTATTTAGTTTAATTAATTTTATTTTATTTAAATAAATAAATAGATAAATAAAATAATAAAAATAATACTATATAATTCTCATATTTCACTTTGTGTTTCTCGATTAGAATTTTCAGAGTCAAATTCTTATGGGCGAGAGTCGATAAAGTATACAAGTCTATTGTCGCACGATGATCGGAGCAACTTTCACGTGGCGAGGAAATTTCATATATTCCCAACGGCGGGCAGGTAAATCGCAAGTAAATAATCGAGTAATCGAAAGTTTACTGTTTCAATGCACTATTGTGTTGCGGAGTTAATGATACGCTTAAAAATGCGGACACCGTGCCGTTACATAGAATCATGGCTATTAACTAGCCGACGAAATTGAACGAGATTCGATCTCGAGTTAACTCCCACGCGGGATATGCTCACAGAAGACCGACGCACGAGAGTATTGTCTTTAACGAGCCGTTACGTTGCGATGAAATCCGCGGTCAAGCCGTGAGTTCTCACGCCAGATCGTTGCGCGCTTTATCGCGCTTACGTCACTTTATCGAAAGTCACAATCGATATGTATAAACGGTCCGACATCGTGTTCCTCGGTCACAAAAATGAAATGTACATGTAATAGATGTACGCCTGAAATGTGGGATCCAGAACGAAGCTGATCGCACATTAAACGCGCATAAAAATCTTACGGAGAACAATGCTCGATACAATGAGATTTCTAACTGAAATAAAATAGTATCATGTACGAAGAAAAACACAAAATTTCAACAAAAATACAAGAAATTATGAATATTTTTTGAAAACGGATGTTCGAAAGACATCCTGCACAAGCGATAAAATTTTCAATTAATTGCAAACGGGAAATGTTTCGGGCAGAGATTAAGATTCAAGTTTGTGAGATTAGGTGATTTCGCGCAAACTACTTGCGCGTTGCGCACTCGATGCATGTCGCACCGAACCGGTATTCCGATCGCGTGCATACACTTGCACGTAAAAGCACCTTGCGCAAGCATCGTTCGGACGTTCAACGCGCCCGACAACCTTTTCTAACCGAGAGCGGTCGCGGAAACCCGCGACAAGTGTTGCTTGCCGCGAGTGAGTCACCTCTCGCTATATGTATAGTTGTAGATAAACGCGAATGAACCGTATATCAAAGAACTAATAAGATTAAAATAATCGAATGGTACATTTATGCAAGATGAAAGTAACGAGAGAGAAAGAACGAGAGAGAGAGATTAAAAATAAACTATGCTATTCGAAACAATAGAATCGAAGAACTCAATTATATCTCATTTCTTTTTTTGCAGATTTGAATTATGCATTATATTTCTCATATTGAGAAACAATTTATAATTATTCTTGAAAATTAGGATCTTGCATTCAGATGCAATTCTTTAAACGGAGATATTCACCAGGATTGCACGAGATACCAAGATTAGTCTTAATATTATTTTGTCTTGTTTCGAAATTTGAGACAAGACAAAATTTTTAATTAATTATCAAGGCAATACTAAAACTAAAATTGTTAAGATTATTGATTTAAAAAAAGCTTAAATGTGCATATTTGTAAATTAAGTAAAAAAAATCACACACTATATTGATGTTGAATTGAATGACATGAATATTAATAATTATATTTCTTAAATTATCTTACAAAGATTATGTTAAACATATTATTTTAAACAATTATCCAGTATTAGATAAAAATTGTTAATAAACTCGAAACAGAATAACACAAGACGAGATTTTTGCTACAAAGATTCACTTAGGATATTGAATCTTCAAAATTTTCAATATTAGTACAATATATTTACGAATATTGTCTTGTCTAGAATCTTGTGCAACTCTGGAAATATTCATGAAAGACAGGAACTCGCTACTAAGCAAAGTAACAAGGAGGATCGCGGAGGGAGTCGGAAACCCGCTGCGTAAGCGGTCGCAGGTAGATAGGTGATACATTGACAGGGGCGACAGTGCAATGCGATGCAGCAGCGTGAGTGCTCTACACAGATAGGCCTACAGAGAGTATATCCGATGCAGAATCGGATGCGCCAGCGAGCGAGCAGTCAGACAGTTAGCCAGCCATCCAGCCATCCAGCCATCCAGCCAGCCAGCCAGCCAGCTAGCCAGCTAGTCAGGCAAGCAGGCAGGCAGGCAGGCGTGCCCGATGGTTACGGCAATCACCGCACATGCTTCCAGGCTCCCGAGACCACGAAGAGAGCACAAACAAACCTCGCGTTAGACCACCGTCCATTTATTGTATTCGCCGAGGAAGCCTCCCACGGATCCGCTCTCGACTCGGCTGCTGATATCGCGGGATGAGCAATCGTTAATTGTCTCGGCGCCGAGAGATGCCCGCCTTCCGCTCGTTCCTCCGTCTTTTGTACTTCCGATGGCCAGCGTTATATCGAGAAGCAGACGCGAGCTAACTGGATCGCGTTTGCATTGTACTTGATTTCGTTGCCTACAGGCTGTTTGTGAGATGTTGCGCCATTAATCTGTCGTAGGATCTTCTTGCCTGATTACACGAATAGATACACATGTAGTTAGAAAGTAGTTTGTTCGAGTTAACAAAAAAACGTTCAAAGAGCCTCTTATCGAAAAAAAATAAACAATAAAATCGATATTAGTCTGTTTCCAATAACAATCTTATATCGCAAGAGATACAAAGTATTAGATACAATTGACAGGATAATTGACTCAATTGTTCTGCCTTGTCCATATTACAGATAAAAATAATAACGAGGCTCACGAAAGCGCGAAAAATGAAATTGATCCTATGTGGAGGATTTGTTAGTCGATGGATAAATTTTCGACATCAATTTTCCTGTGTCCGGTTCTCTCATGCCAAGTATTGTACGTCAAGCATCGAGTCGCCGCGAGGTCTGTCCGAAGAGATTCGATTTACGAGAAGAACAATAGCGCGATGTCGTTGCTTTCATCGATGATACGAAGGAAACAACGTGTCTTTAGTAAAACGCTAGTTTCCTAAATCTTATCGCTTTACACTAGCGAATGAAAGCTCGCACGAGGTAGAAATGACCAGTCGCGTTTCGTGACTCGACATTTCAAAATACTTATAAATCAGACTTACTGATTCGAAATTCTCGAGTTGAATTAATGCGAACGTTGAATCATATTTTTTTATATATTGTCATAGATAAAATACAATAATATATCAGAACTGTAAGATTTTTAAAAGTAGCTTTGAGATAGAGATAAAGCGGACAAACTATTGCTTCTTGTCAAACATTATTTTACCTAGAAATAGGTAAGATCAAGCAAAGCGTTAACATGCATATTAAATTAGAAACACCTCCACATGTCAAAATAATCGTGGCATTATCAAAATTAAATGAAACGTTTCGTTTGAACGAAGAGCCATTTAAACGCAGCGCGTGCTCGTCGAAAGTTTTAAAGCGTCGTCAGTATTAACATTCGGGAAGCTCACGCGGCATATCCTATACCGGGAGCGTTAATCATTCGCAGACCTCATAATACAAAATCAAAACATCTCGCGTTCGCGTGTAACGAGAACGACGGAAAAGCGGATCATTACAATGATGCGGCCGGCGAGCAGCACTCGCGCGCAAATGTAACGCACTCTACGCGAGTGTGTGAGTGCGTGCGTGCGTGAGTGCGTGCAATCGCGGTGTTATCGCCGCGGGGTAACCATCCACCTGCCCGAGCGAAAGCCGCGCGCGCCCACGCAGCCCACTCTCGACACACGGCGTGGCCGCCGCACTACCTGCGCGCACGGAGAAGGGGCGGGGGGAGGGGAGAAAGAGGGGGAGACACGGAAAACGCGAGTGCAACGGCGCGCATTCTGACGAGAGTGGCCCGCGGGCCTAACTCCGTTACAATGAGAGCTGCTCGTGGCATTCCGCGAAACACACTGAACACGTCATCATCACAGAAGACCAACGATACGACGAGACCTACCCGAGCCCTACCGTACGCCCACACACAACCGTATACGCGTGTAATACATACACATACATTAACTCTATCTCTCTCTCTCTTCTCTCTCGACTCCCTAATACTCTAGTCTCAATCCCAGCCTTCCTCTCTCTCTCTCTCTCCCTCTTTCTCTCGCCGCCCTCGTCAAAGTGCATAAAGCGCGGCCGTGAAAGCGAGATGGAATCGTGGCATTCGATTTGGCGGCTCGGTGGAAACGTCCCGGATGAATCGAACGGCGAATGCAACAACGAGGCGCATCCGATGCGCGAATCTCGACGATGCCGGCAATCCGTAATATCGGCGGCTCTCTTGTATTTACACAGAGCGCAAAGCGGGTTACAACGGCGGTCGATATGCAAAGGACGTGGAGCAAGAGAGATAGAGAGAGGAAGAGAGGGAGGGAGGGAACGTGCGGCGCGAATCGCGCTGGAATTCACGCGATCGCAGAAGCTGATGCTCCCTCGAGCTTCCCAAAGATATGCCAAATTGCGAGCGGGGGTATCCTTTCTCTTAAGATTCCGTCTTCCTTCCGTTGAATATCCTGTCCGAGTCTCTTGATCGTCGGATTTGCCGTCTCTCTGTTCGATTTCATGGATTTTGCAAATTACAGCTGATCTGTCGTTTTTATTTCATATGAACCGCGTTCATATATCGGTATTATATAATATAATCGCGGAAATTAGGATTCGGCCACACACATATAATACTTTAAAAAGAGATCAGAGCCGCATTGTTTTAATACCGTGTTTGTCTTTCCATTAATTCCCGATGCGAGCTGTACGCACGATACTTTGAGAAATTAACGTTTCGCGAACAACTGTGTTTCTCGTAATACATCGGCGTGCAATGTTATCGCGATTTCGATATCACCCCAAGGGACAGACAGTTTCTATGCGCTCCCGGCAATTCGACGAATGCGCGCGGCCGCGCACGGATCATCTGCAGAAGTAGCCCCGATATGACGTCGTCTGATCTCCGTGTCAGGACTAATTGCGTTTATACCACGGTTCAATGCACGCGTAACAGAGGCTCGGTTGCCATGTTCTGCGCGGTTTGCTACTCCGAAAGCAATTGCTTCTCCGTAATTTCGGAACAAAAAAAAAGTGGAAATTAGGACTTCATTCTTTCTTTATTTTTCTCTCTTTCTTTTCCTCCCTGTCTCTCTTTCTCTCCGTTTTAAACTGCAAAACGAAAAAACTGAATTTAAAAAAAGCAGATTTTTTTTAAGCATCTTTTTGTTTTATTTATAGAATAAAAGTGATTACACTAATAATCGAGAGACGCACTTGTCAATCTTGTGAATTATTTTTCACTGGATACTTTAAATTTGTCACAACTTATAGTCATTCAAAAAAATTCAACCTCTCACGAACACTTGATTTTATTCATTCACGATATAATTTTGTCATAAAATAAAACTACAATAAAATAAAATATAATTAATAAAATAAGAAAATATTTTATTTTATTAATTAAAATAAAATTTCTCTCTTTATAACACATCCTGTAAGCTATTCTTAAGAGAATAAACATCTCAATCCTTGATCAATTAATTATACAGAGCATCTTTTTATATCACTTTTCTTCCCTTTATGCTTACAATATAAATTAATATAAATTTTGATAATTAATATAAATCATATTGATATAAATCAATTTTTCGAGGCTGCTTCGAGGGATTTCACCAAACAGTATTAAAGTATTAACACACAGTTATCTGTCCGAAGTATGGCGATTCGTTGCCCCGGGGTCGCGTAGTTCGCGTGCGGAAATCTCGAGGGTGGTCGCTCGGGCACCGGCAGATATTCCGTGATTACAAACTCGAGAGGGCCGGCGAAATCCACCGTTTATTCCCTATTAATCTCGCGTACGGGCGATACAGCGTGGCGATACGAGCCGATTGGCGGATACGTAGCTTACGTTTCGTTCGGGTCATCGCGGATTCGCGCCCGTCGTTATCGTTTCCAGCGAGTCTTATTACTGTTCATGACCCTCCACGGTCGGGGATACTTACGATGCCTCTACTTACGATAGCGTTCAAGTGTCGATATTGCGCTTCCGATACTGAATGCTCATAGCGTATATAATGGAAGATAAGGAGTAGAAAAGACGGTATAAATTAAAATATTGACCGATAGTTCTCATAATAAATCGAATAAATAATTTTATTTAACAGCATCAAGTATCCGTAAGTAAAATTGCTCGAGAAAGCTTGACGCGAGCGACGCATTTTTCCGGAAAGCATCTCGAGCGAGACAACGGTAAACGCGAGATTCTCGAGATATAAACCCGGTTCAGCCGCTTCGGGACCGCCATCGTAATCGCGACGATTACGAAATATCGCGAAACGATGGGACCGAGACTCCCGATGCACGAATACCCGATACACGCCATGTCGACGTTATATGACAGGCGGCAATTATACCTCGGCTCGCGAAAGCTACTGTATTTATAGTCGACTGCCGCTACACATTTTCGCCCGCTAATTGACGCGCGGCAACAATATCGTCCTTATTATGACAATTACGAACTGCCATTGATTTCGAAATCGCGCCGCCGTATAATTGGTCGGCCGTGTAACGTCGCGATGCGTGATCGAAGGATCAGGAGTTCGAACCAGTCGCGTCCTTTTAAGCCGCGTCATCGATCGTGCGAAAGGACTCTAAAATTATAGACCGATCTTTCGCAGCGTTGTATTCTGCGCGATTTCTCTTGAGGTTTCACGTTACTCTAGCAGGACTTTGTGTAATACCATCTTTTCTCCCTTATTATGACACATATAATATTATATAAGGATAAAGATTATACCAACGCTGAGCGAGTAAAGCGCAATAAAATGGACAGAAAAATCTTCTACCATTTTGCAATTTTTGCTCCTAACTTTTTCATTCGCTAATAAAACCTTTATGAGACACCTTATATATTCAGATAATATTTTATACACGTTCTATTATAATATATATTTACATTTTATATTTATATCATATCATATATATCATAAATTTATAATTATATAATCATTTATATTAATTTATTATTTATTATTAAATTATAATAATTAATATAATATATTATAAATTAATATATTTTTTATTGATTATATTGTAGGGAGAATGCTGAATGAAAGAATGACGGATGAGTAGATGCCTATAATAATGTCAACGAAGATGTTTTCTAGCCTAAGTAGGCACAACAGCAGTCATCGAAATAAAAAGAGTCACCATCTACGAAATTGTTCTCGCTTGCATCGCGAACGAGGCAATTTCAACGTTCCGCCATGCGCTCGTCGATGGATAAATATGGCCCTCATGGGGCACCATTCATCGTGGTGGGCCCTGAAGTCGTTAGGTTGTTTCACGGCGCGTATTCTGTGCGGTGATTTTTAAGCTATCTCCTGCGCGCTTCGACCTCGTCGATTATTCTTATAAAGTTATTACACGTCCGATAGACACACGGTGCATTACCTGTATTTTTATGCAATTCCTAGCATCTCGGCACATCTTTAGCGTATCATTTTGATCATAGAATGTTAAGAAGTATGCTTCTACTTGCAGTGTTAATGCTTCAATATTCAAGCGCAGAATTTTCAAATATTTTAATATTATAAGGTTGATAAAATTTATATTATAAGAAACACACATAGTAGGGGAGCTATAGCGTTCTAGCTTTCTTCTTTTCCGCGTTGCATGTTTAAAGATTTAATCATTTTCGCGATAAAAATTAATGCTGGTATCTCCAGCATTGCTTCTTTTATCGAGCCGAATCACATCTGATAATTACACGAGATAATTTCGCGTGTTCGATTAACCAGATGGGCGATATCAATTTTGAGGTAATTTCATATATCCGTGAATTATTATGTATATCACAATTTTATACAAACCTAATTTTTTTACATTTATTTTCTTCTAGAATTCTTTAGGTAAGCATAAAATGCAATCGCCAATTCAACTTCACTATGATCATAAATCGAAAAACACAATAAAAACCTGATAGAGGAACGTGCTGGTTTTCCAAATCGAATCTTGCGGGCTGAAAGCTGAGTTTATTCGAGACACCTGCATTAGAAATACAGTTATGATCTCGGAGACACGCATATCGTGTAATTTATAACTTCGCAGATCGCCGCGGAGTTCCGGCAATAACGTGGCATCATCGTGACTCGATTTATCCTACCTTCGCGAAACCCGTCCCGGATGATCGCGACGATGAAATCGCGAGAAGTCGCGACGTGACGTCCTCATAGATTTAGGATCATCGTCATCGAGATCCTGATGATTCGCGGAAGCGGCGAGTCGTTCTCTTTAATCGTAAACATCAGAGATCAAGCGAGCCGACGTTGGTGCCGATGAAAAAGAGCGACTCGAGGGTGACACGTTCGGAAAAAGAAGAAGAAAAAATAAAGATGCGCGCTAAGAGAAAATTAATTATACACCGCGCAAATTATTTCCGCTCCTCTCTCGCCGAGATCCGGCTGATGAGTCTCCTCTCTCCCTGTCGATCGCGCAACACATCTCGGTTGCGCTTTTATCGGGTGAATAACCGTTCACGTTCGTGAGCAAAAGTGCTAATGGCATCGCGCGTCGCCGGCGACGGTATCTCCCTCGCGCCCACGGCTAATCGTTCCCTCCTCTTTCCCCCCGAGTCATCGTCATCGGCCGCCGTTTGATGTCGTGGAAGCGGTTTCCGGGTCGCCGATCGACGTTAATCAACACGGTACCGTAAGGCCGGGTTACTTTATCCAGGTGCCGAGATCGAAAGATGAAATTCTGAAAGAATTGCGATTTAGATCCTGACATGAAGAAAGAGTCTTTATGAAATTAAAGACGTGATGATATGCAAAAGATGCATTTTTTTCGTATCTACAATTTGTATCGGATTAATCGAGATTTATTCACTTTCAATCTCTATTCTGAACTATAGTCTATTATTTAATATAAAGCGTAAATGGCATCTCTCTCTTCAAAATGATTGATAAATCTTTATTTTGAACAATTGAGAGAGAGAAAGAAAAAATCATACGTATTTGTTTTTGTTAGAAAAAAATTGTTTATTTAATATAATTTAATGTAAAGCATAAATGGCATTTTTCTCTTCAAAGTTGATAAGTCTTTATTTTGTACACAATAGAAAAAGAGAAAATTGCACATATTCGCTTTTATTAAAAAAAAAATTATTTAACATATTAATAAATTTAATGTAAAGTGAAATGGCATCTCTCTTCAAGTTGATAAATTTTTATTTTGAACAATGGAAGAATGACAAAAAATTGTATGTATTTGTCTTTGTTAGAAAGAAGAAACAATTAATTTATACGGAAATTATATACATAAAAGCGCAAATTACAACGTATGAGCGTATCGATTGTTATTTCGGTTTCGTCGCATCGTTTAATTCATAACGTTTTCTCTTTCCTTTTTATTTCTTTCTTCGGCGACGTCGTCGAAGCAACAGTTAACTCGTAAATGCACCGTCCTAACGAGTGCGCGTGTTCTTAATGGCACGTTGCGAAATGACGATTCGCGAAAGATGGACGTTTCGGAATACATATAAATATCCGGTGAGAGAGAGAAAGAGAGCACGCTTGATCGATGCGTCACATGATCGTTGTATCTCACGCACGTGTGTGTACGCGCGTGCACGCTTTGCTTACCCGAAGCGAGAACCCGCTATTAATAAGCTACTTATGGTATCCCGACTTACGTGGGCGAACCAATGAATTACAAGAGACAGCTTGCTTTAACACACGCTTTAACGATAATTAACGCGAAAGAAAAGGGGTCAAAATTTAATATTCCCCAGAAATTTGCTTTCATAGTCGGAATAATTTATATGTGAAAATCTCTCGCGCAAGATAATCTTAGTTCTCTATCAATCTCTAGTTAATGAAAAAATAAAATTGCGATTTATTTTTGATCTGTCATCAATATATATTTATCTCAAGAATCCAATCGAGCAATAGTTATACGTTGCATAAAATTGATAGTAGTTGAGGGTTAAATATAAGATAGTATGAATCATATTCTCGCATGCAATATATAGTTGAAATTTGAGTCGGTTCGCGACTCAAATTAACGATAATAATAAAACGATAATGCAGCGTTGTAATTCGCTTTGATATTTGACGTGAGCGATAAAGCGGCGTGATAAGGTAGACATTACGCGAGACGTTGCAATAATAATCGAGCGTGTGCTTAATGTCATTAATTATACGACTTTTCTCAAAGGTAGCAAAACGAATTATAACGTGATCGAGAAGCGGTTAGCGCAGTTTACGTAGGTCGCCGCACGAAGGAATCCGTGGGAACCTATCATTTCGCAGCAATTTTGCACCAGGTCGTTGGCGACTTGCGTGAACGGCCGGATAAATAAAATGTCTACCTTACATGCACCAGATTAGATGGACTAATTAATCGCAAATGCTCTGTCGGAATCAACGCGTTAGCAAGTGCGCGAAAAATAACGTCTGTTTTTTTGTAAATTGCACATTTCTCTTATTTAAATCTATATTAAATCTTTTTTAAATCTATATTATATATTTTTCTTTAAATTTATATCATTATATATATCCTTATGTACTTCTATTTTATATATCCTTATGTACTTCTATTTTATATAATTTATTTTTTTTAATATAATATTATACATAATTTACGAATATGTATAAACTGTGTATATTTTTGTTATTTTTAATTAATTTCTTTTTAACTATACAGAATACTTTTTTAATATTAATAATGATGTGTATAACTTAGAAAAAAATATTAATATGTAAAAATAGAATTTATAAAATAATTTTTAATAAATAAGAATTTATAAAAATAAAAAAATATTCATTATCTCTTTTTTATTCCAGACATTTTATAAACATTTCTTCTGTGTTTTTTTAAATAGATCTTTCATAGACGTCTTGTATCGTTGCGAAAATTGAGAGTCATCCATGTGACTTTCCTAATCGCGGATGTCTGGATACGGTGAACGCGACGCACAACGCGCTCCGCGAACTAGGTCGGCGGGTGTCCTCAGGATCAGACGAGAGAGAAAGTGCCGTGCTTCTGAAACGCGTCTCGGCGAAGTGCACCGGCTTCTCTCACATCGCCTCTCGTTCGCCTCTCGTTGGAACGTTTGCCGTACAGCTGATGCAGAGCAGCCGTGTAAAATGACGCCCACTCACGCCGCGGGTGGTCAGATTTTCCAGTGCTAACTTTTCCGCGTACTCGCGTGACTCGATCATCGGCGCGGAGGGCTTTAATATCTCCCCTCCTGTGTCGCGTTTGCGAAATCGCGGTGAGATGCGATCGTTGCGAAAGGCCGACGAGCGATCGCGAGGTGCACGAATCCGCGTAGCATTGAATTCGCTCCGATCTCCGGAACAGAATTGGCTTAATTTTTTATTTAACTCTTCGAGTGCACACTTTCCTAGAGTTCATCAAAGATTAAAATAATCTTAAGTAATTTTTGGACGGATAGATAATTTTTTCATCGATATACGAACTTAAAGAAGACGGTTTAAATTTTACAACTAAATACTTGCAGATAAAAAAAGAATTTAAAAATATATCTAAAAAAATTCGTAAAGTCGAAGCACAAAAAAGTGCATTACCTTTTAAAAAAATTTAGTTTTTAATTTTCAATATTAGACCGTAAATATTTAGATTTTTATGATGAATGACGTATAATTTAAGAAAAAAATAAGGAAATGGGAAAACAAATAAATTAAATAAAAAAGAAATAATTTAAATTGAGCCTAATTTTTATTCAAACGATTGCCTGGCGAGAGATTAAAAATAGAGGCTAAACGTTTAGAGGAAAGATCAATCTACAGAATCATACAGCCTGAACGAAACTTCTGCTTTTAAAATATTATCAATAGAAAATAATGGATCACACAATGACCCTCTGTTAAAGAATTAAACTTGTTGATTTATTTTCTGATATTTTCTCGGTCGTTCTCTAACGAAGAAGATTACGAGCTACTACTCTCCTGGAAGCTCGCGCATCCAACTCGCCATCTCTGTCGTCTTAATGTCTATGACGCGGCAGGATCCGGATGACGCAGGATCGAGCCGAAGGATCGGCATGACTCGCCCGATACGCGGAGGAACGCGCGACGGAGCCGCGTTCGTTACAGGTGTTCGATCGCGTTCCGCGGCTAATCGGCATCCGCGATCTTATCGGGGAAAGATTCACCATCGCTGCTGGCGAGAGACTTAACGAGAGTCACTTCTCGTGACATCACCGGGCGTTCTCGCATACCGCGAACGCAACCAACCGCGAGATAGGCAAGGGGGAGGACATCGGGTTACGCGTTAATATCAAGCGGCGCATCTCGCAGCGCGCTTCTGTTTAATAATTGAATGATGCGATTGATAACCGCGATTAAACGCCATTTTTTTCCTGATAAGAAGCATTGCCGCGACTGCCGCGCGGCTTCGAAGCCGATAGCGAGGGAGAAGAAAATAGAGAGAAGAAGCCTGGAACGCGGATTCCTCTCCAGGGGCATTCGGATGACTTATAATTTTCTACTTTGTAAGAGATACCACTGCGTCGCGTAGAAGTTTCGCCTTGACGTCGATTTATCGTAGCGGTCGCAGTCGCGCTAACTTATCAGTGGATGCAAGATGTTACGCGAGTTTTCTTCTCTGCGCACGTTCTGATATAAAAATCCAGGTACATTCGCTCGCATACCGGAATCTGTGCGCTCGAGAGAGCAACGATAATCCTGGGACATCTCGTTATTTCTATATGCCGCACATAGCTTTAAAGATCACTAACGCTGATAACCTCAGAGAGTTAACGATTCGCCATTTTTCTCTCTCGTCAGAGTCTAATTATATGAATAAAGGAAACATATTTATACGCGTAATAATTTTATAAAGGAATATAAGGAAAAAAGATTAAACATGGAGACTAGCACATCTCAATCTCTGTAGAATGTATTATTTTAAGTGTATAACTAAATCCTTTATATCATAAATTTATTTATTGATTACGAATTTATTGATTACGAATCAGAAGTAATATTAATTTATTTAGGAAAAAAATTGATTGTTCCAAGATTATTAATTTTTATAATAAAAAAACAGCCAAATTTGACAAAATTCTGGAAAATATTTTTATTTATATTTTAAATTAGTATCTAAATTGCCGTTTTGATATTGATAAATAGTTTAATAGAAAATGATTTTTTTTTAATAAAAGGAACAAATTTTGACTATTTATTTATAATGATTATGCAAATAAAAATTTATGACTGTCTAATTTTTTTCTATACTTGTTCATGTACTGAGGACTTTAGGAAAACAGAAAGATCGATACTTAACGTCAAGAAATTTGTTAAAATAATTAAAAACTGAGCAGAAAAAGAATCATTGAGTAATCCATCAAAGTATTTCTCATAAAAAGGAAATTTTATTTTCAAAGACTAATTATATGATCGCATTAATTTTCTTTCTTAATCTCTAAAAGCGCATCTCACTACGATATTTTCCTTTGCAAACATCATGTGAAATCGCCCGTGTAATTATTACTATATCCACGTTACACCGCGATATATCAATTGTACAGGTATAGCGATAACGCGGTGCGTGAAAAACACGTTGATAAATCGTGCGTGTTAGAAGTCTCGATTATTTGGACAGCGCGCGACACGCTGTTTTCGCGCTAATGTTTTACGCGAAGAAGAATGACCGCGTTCGCGATAGAGGCGAATTTACGCGGAAGAGAGACGTCGGAAATAATAGGTCGGTTCGTCGCATACATCGGGGTGATTTGCAGTGAAGTCACCGCGTCACACCCAACCGGCCGTGCAATTTCCATTCGATCGGGAGAGGAAAAAAATGGAAGGAGAGAGGAAAAGAAAGGGGGCGGTTGTACCGCGAGAGGTATGCGCGAAATGCCGTGCGTGGCTGCACGCATGCGAGACCGGAATGTCAGTGGACGGGATTCCTGTAGCCGACGATTTTCCCTGGCGGGAAATGAGGATGCTCGCCAAGATCAGACGTCCCGCGCGAAGACGTATGCGTGCGAACGCACGGCAATTTCTCAGCCGAACGAAACACTAAGGGGCAGATGCATTAAGCATTCATAGCTGTAAACTATTTTAAAATGCAATAATAATATGATTTATAAATAATAGAATTTATGAGAAAAATAATATATGATCTTTAAAAAATAATAATAATAATATGATGTATAAATAATAGGATTTATAAAAAAAATTTATTGAAAAGAAGAATATAAAGTCATCAGTCAAGCTTATATTTGAGAAAAATATACTCGATTTCTTGCTTGGATTTATACTTTGTGCGTGGGATTTGACAGCGCGACATGTCATTAATTAATTAAAAGTTGCGCTTCTACTACTTACTACCGGATGCTCGAAATACGAAATGCGCGATGAAAAAGAAGGACGTTGACCGGATTAGTTGCGGTCAATTCGACATCGCGCGGTGTCGTCATCAGCGTAACCGGTAATGACTGACATCGCGCTCGATGCCGGACGATCGGATCGCGCGATTGATAGTTTGCGGCTGGAAACGGTCGTGTTCTTCTGCTCCCGGTCGTCACGGGGTACGGGATAGCCGCGAAGCATCACTCTCTCACGGCCCCGAGACCAGCGCGACACTTCAGCGTGTGTATCGTGTAATAGACCGAGCGAATGCTCGGTAATTTTCTGTTAATAACTCGCTAGCCTTTGGCCTCGCGCATGGACCACCGGGTATAAAATTGTCGATGAGCCCGTCGTATATGCGTCTGCTTTTACTCCGACTCCATCCAGTCGCGGAAATTGTATCCGAGCAGCGCAAATTCCACGTGTTTCGTACATAAGGATTAATTAATTCGCTCTTCTCTTTTCATGTTAGAGAAGAGATCGGCAAAACTTTTCTTAGCTAAGTTCGAGAAGTTTTTTTATCAGGTATAAAAAATCTGCGTAATGTTAGAATGATTTTGCATTTTTTGTTCTTGATCTTTACTTTGCAAAAACAAATTGTGTGAAAAATACCGATGTGAGTCAATTTCAGATAGGATTGTCAGATATTAGATTAGTCATGATATTATCTTGTTTCATCTTGAAATTCAAGACAAGCTTAAGAGACAAGATTTTTAATTTTTAATTTTAGTTATTAGCACTATACCGAGACTAAGATTGTCAAGATTATTAGTTTTTGAAAAAAGTTAAAATATGTATATATATGAATTAGATGAAAAAAATACTACTATATTATACGAGTTTGAAAAATTTTATTTAATAAATAAAAATATTTATATTAACATTTATATTAACAAATTTAGAAGCAACTAATGCAATAAACAATAAAAAATTTTACACAATTATTTAGCTACACAAAACTTTGCGTACAACACATGTACGGTGTTCTAATTATGTTCTAATTATGCACGTAAACCGTATTTGCATCCTGGCATCACTGTATGCAACAGTTTTTAAAGTTAACAAACATATATTGCATTTTGAAAAATAAATGAACGATAAATAATAATTATCTTAAATTATATTATAAAGATTAATGTTAAATTAATTAATGTTAAATATATTATTTTAAATAGTCGTTCAATATTAGATAAAAATTGTTAATAAACGAGATAATACAATCAAGATAATACAAGTTGAGATTTTTACTACAAAGATTCATTCAAAACAAGATGAGATTCAAGAGAAGATTTATAAATTTTCAATAATATTAATACAATATTTTCATAAATTTATCGTCTTGTTCTGAATCTTATGCTATCCTACTTGTTGAGAGTGGAAGAAGCAATGAAAACCATAACCACGATGTTGTGTGATCAACGACATTGCTTATCGAGATTGAATAACGAACATAAAAAAAGGCTTGTATGGGAAATGATCCGATCGTTAAATGTGTGACGAACGAGAAAAATGGGAGAACACGTAAGCATTCCGTTTCTAAGGCGAGACCACAAAAGTATCTAATCAGCAGGTTCGACGCTTAAATCGTCGTCTTGCTCCATTAGCTCGCACAATATCCGATCTTACATTCTCTGGAATCGGTCGAAGCGCATCGGGACGCGATACACCTCGAGTTGAATCCGAGGATTCGCCCAGGATCCCTTGGTTGCACTACAACAAGATATCGCGCGCTTCTTTGTGTTATCGCGGATCGATATTTACCGTTGTCGAAGCTGATCGCGCGCACAAACCGATCGCGGTCGCGAAGCGGTTTTACTGGCTATCAGTGCCGTTTCCGAGATAATCTCCTTGCCCGGTGGTCCAGAATATGCAAACGGCTCGCCGTAAAGGTTCCTGCGAATCATTGATGAAAGAGAGAGAGAGAGAGAGAGAGAGAGAGAGAGAGAGAGAGAGAGAAAGAGAGAGAGAGAGCCAATCGTAATAAAGAATAATAAAATTAAGGATCGGAGACAACTCGTTAGCCTTGTCGTATAGATAACATCGCAACTTATAAAGGAATTGTATATGTTGCAGGAAGATCGAAAACATGCATAATTAGAGGAGAAATTTATTCCTTTGTTATACAAATATGTAATGAAAATATGTATAAAAGATTAGATCAGGAAAATTTAGAAAAGAAAATAATTATGAAAAGTTTGTCTAAAAAATTTAATAACATATCATTTTTAATACAATCAGAGGGAGATATTTAAGATGTAACTTATTACAAATAAAACTTTAATTATAATAAAAATGTAAGTCACACACGCAGAATCTGTCGATTAAGTAGAAATTTAAAATCTGAAATTTATTCACTTATACGTAATAAAAGCAACAACTTTTGATCAAATAAAAAGTAAACTAAAAATTACAAGTTGTTAAGATTGTAATTTAAAATTGTTTACTTATTATCTTATTAGCTAAATAGATGTTTCAATATTAAATTTTAAATATATATGTATATGTGTATATATATGTATATATATTATTTATACATATATCTAATTATAAACGAGAATTTATATAGATTACGTATTCAAATGAATTATATTACCGTATAAGATATTCCAATAAATTGTATTTCAAACTATTCCAATAGTTCGAAACACAAAATTCAAACTTTAAATTTAAACTTTTAATCGAATGGTTATGAATCTATTTTCAACAAAAGACTCTTCGAGTGAATCTATAGTATCAATTGCAGAAAATAAACAATTTTTATTTATTGCCTACTCATAATACACCGTCTATCTTCATATTATTTAAAACTAGTCAATTTTAAATTAGCTTTTTCCCTAAAAATATTATATATAATTTTAATTCCTACTAATTTATTATCTATTACAATTATAAAATACTCTATTTTATAAACAAATTGAAAAATAAAAAGTGTATTATTCAAATGATATAAAATTTTCTTCTAGTTCACATCTATATCATTCTATAGCAATTTTAATATCGCAGATTAAAAATATATTAAAAATTATTTGCATGATTTGCAACAGTAATGTTATTCACAAATTGTAGGTTCAATACGATTATGTCCGCTGAAAAAAATAGATTATTAATAGTTTATATATCTCTAATTAATTGTTTAATTAAAATATTTAAATTCATAATTAATATCGATTTTGATCAGGTATACCCTCTTTAAATCAAAATTTTTTTTCTTATTGCATATTTTACTTACTTGAAACAATTCATGTCTTGCGAGGTTACGGTAGAGCCGATCTTGCCTACAAATTGATATCTAATAAGTATTTGATATAATTTATTTCATTATCAGGTCTATACCAGTATAGTTAAGTATAACTTAAGCATAATTAAGTTTGTATCGATTTTTTTTGTTCAAACAGAAATTTCATATTTTAAGTCATTACCGAAATCTAATCAAATTAAATTTTTACAATTAGTTTCTTAAATCATTTTAATCGAATCAGATTTTCTATTTAATTTCTTATACTATTACATCTAGTTATTTGATTTTTCATGAAAGTCAATTATTTATGTTTAAAATTATTTTATGAAAACAAAATTTTTTAAAATCATTTTATTCTACATTTTATTCTACGTTTTTTATTTATTTTTGCACAAAATCATATTTATTACACGAAATCATACTTATTTGATTGTGTTATAATTTATTTATAAAATTTACATTTACATATATATAAATACTTATATTTATCATATATATTAAGAGCAATTTTATCTAAATATAATTAATAATGATAAATTTTTTATTATTTGTTTTCTACTTTAGTTATTAAAATTTTTACAATTATTATTAACTTTTTATAGTAAACTAAATATTTGATAAATTTTTTTCGTAAAATAATTATGCAATAAATATTCAATTATTTTACTTCTGACAGTTCTTTTCACTTCTAGCATATAATTCAATTGAACAAATTGGTTTTAATTCCATGTTACAAGCTTGTAATATTATATATGTTAAGAAATTTTAACTTACGTCAAAACATAATGTTCGATAAGTATCTTGATAAAGTAGCATCCGTGGCAAAATAATGCAAACATGTAAATAAAAGAAATTAAGCGATTTGTTGTATTGTCATTGGTGTTTTGCTCAGAGAATTTTATGTCAAGATTTTCAGAAATATTCTCGAATTTCCAAATTTCCGAATTTTTAGTAATATTTTCCGAAGTGCTATTCTCATGTTCCGAAATGTTCTTATGTTCTATTGTATACATATATATGTTGTTTATATATATATTCGGTTGTTTATATATATATGTTGCATTAAAATCTTTGTCATAACTTGTTGATAATGATGTCACATTTTCTGTTATAGTTCCTAGAAGTACAGATATTATTAATAATTAAATATATTAAATTAATTTTATTAATTAGTTTTCTCTTTATAACATTCTATTATAAGAAATATTTAAATAGATATATAATTATTTATTAATTTTTACTTTTATTTTATTTACTTTTTTATTTTTATTACTTTTTAATAATTTTATAATTATTTACATATAAATAAATTTTTTTAGTCATAAATTAAGTTAAATTTAAATCGATTTTTATAGCAAATAAGTTTTGTTAATTAATAAATTAGTGCATTTTATATATTTATTCACTATTTAACAAAGATTTGTATCTCGAATATATTTTAGTAAATATTTTAGTAAATATTATTTTTTATATTTCAAGTATATGATTAAGAAAATAAACAATAGATTGAACATATAAAACTCATCGAAGCAATAAATGATTAATCTTACCAAAAATCACAATGAAAAGGATAGGCCATAGCGATTGCATCTTAATGTGTGCGATATTGCTTACTTTTTTCTTTTAATAACTTTATCTAAATAAGATTGTAATTTTCTTAATTTTTTTCAATGCGTTATTGTGTATCAATATCGTAATATTATTTCAAGCCCTGAAATTAGCGACATGTTCATTTTAAAAGTGACATATTAAGTATATTGACAGCTTTAGTTTTATACGAAATAAAGAAATAGAACATAAGAAACATAGAATAAGAATCAAATTTAGAAAAATTTACTACAGGATGAAAAATCATAATAAAATACAATAAAATATATTTAAAAAAATAACGCTAGAATTAAAATTTTATAGTTTGGTTTAGATGAAGTGCTAATGAATTGGCTTTCATCACGTATTCATACAGCAACTTTTCATTCAAAGCCTGGAAACGTTTGTCACAATTAAGAGAATAATGTAAATTTAATTTAAAAATGTAGAATTATTAATAATACGATTGTAATACAAAACGGAATAACAATACTGATGTATTTTGTTTTATACGTTCTTATAATATACTTTCTAACAGAACATAAAAATAAATAAATCTAATTTCAAAGATAAAATTTTTTTAGAAAATTCGATATTCTTTTATGATATATATATTTATAACATATATAAATTTGAATATAACAGTTAAACATTTTCATTAGTTATCGACTCTTGTCAATATTGCTGTAGTGCCCACACAAATATGAAAACAAAAGATGAAATAAGCTGAGTAATAAGAAATAATGAAATTTTGTTTATAAGAGAAAATTCGAATCCGAAATATATATCTGTTATTTCTGATAGGTCATAAAAACTAAAAGAATTTTAAACCTTGCACAACGTATTTAATCTTTTGTACGTGTCTTATTGCGATTTTTTCATAAGTAAATTATAATTAATATTAATGTGAGAGAAATTAGATCTTATATAAGCTACTACTAAGTAATTTTTTACTATATTACATTATATATTGTGAAATGAGAATCATATTAAAATAATCGTTTGTATTCCTTATCATTTTTCTCAGATATGATAGAACAAAATTAAACGAGAAATAAGATATCGCGAAATTAAAAAAAATATATTATAGTTAATACACAAATAATGATTATCAATGTGCTTTGAAAAATATATACTCTATGATATTTTGGGAACAATATCTATGTGTATTAGCAGTTTTGTTACAAATTATAATTATAAATACTGTCCAAGACTCAAAAAGACAAGACAAGTTAAAGAAAAATTAGGCATGATAATTGTTATATTGAAAAGCTATTTATACACATATCTAACAGATTGTGAATATAAAAATTTTTCACACACACAATAACGTTTCTCAATACCTCTATCCTACAAAATTGGGATCCAGCAATTTTTGTATGTCTTCTGTTCACGCACGACAACAGACTAATGTCGGGTGTTCGACAGGATGTACAAATGTAGTTCTTAGCGTTGATCCACTCGCAAACATTTTCGGTCGTCAATAACGTTCGGTATTGTTTATCTTCTGAATTCTAATAACGAACTTTCTTGTAAAAAAATAACCAACAGTGAAAAGAATAAGAGAAAAGAAACCATATCGAAGATTTCTGTTCTGTAAATACGTTTCGTACAATATTGCTAGAAATTTTGTTCATTATAATTAAGCATATTCTTTCTTTGTTTTCATAAAATATAAAAAACTTTTTCAATGAATAGCTTGTATGAATTTGAAAAATATTTATATATAAAGATCGGCATGCATCTCTCATGGCATGCATCGAATACACTCATAACCAACCACAATAATCCTCTGTCTTGAGATGCGACCGAGACATTTATATTCCATTACATTTCTCGCTCGCATCGGCAAAGCTCGGTATCGCGATGCGCGAATCGCTTCGAAGACTTTATTTATCTCGTCTTGTTATAATCCCGTAGTCGTAACCGCAGTCCTACCTCATTACCGATTAATTAACGGAGTAGAGTCTCCCCTCGTTCGCTGTCGACTCGGACAGCGCGACGAATATAACAGTATCGAGATTGTAACTACGTGACGTCGTCGATTCCGTTCGAACTAGACTCTCAGCTATCCTTGGTGCAAAAAGAAGGAAAAACGATGATCGCGAACATGTTCGTTCGCCGCTATCATTTATCCAAGATGCACCAGCGAAGACATTCTTCGAAGAAACACCGAGTGAGCATAACTATAGTTCGAAGAAATATAGTGTATATATTATACTCACAAAATACTCGTAAAATTGCAGGAGTTGTAATATTGAATTATAATCAATATCTGAATTTAATTAGAAATTTTTCTTTTATATATGTACATATATAAATTTATTAAAAATTATTAGAAATTTAAATTTGTTTTAAATTAAGCTTATTAGAAATTTAATTAGAAGTTTCTCTTCTATATATAATATTTATATATAATATTGCATTTATTAAAAATAAGTTATTTATATATATGTATAAGACGAATTTGAAAAATTAAGAAACTTAATAAAAATTAAGTTATATATATATTAAATTTCAAAAATTAATAAAATTACATATATGTACATATACATATAACAGATTATGTATGTAATATAATTCCGTTCTGTGTCTTTATCATCGAAATTACTGCGAAATATGATGTCCGGTGCATCGAGGCGCGCTTTTATATATCGGCATTACGATATTATATCTCGAAGGGAAATTGGTTACGCGCTCTTCTGTTAATTTTACGACCCGATCAACGTCGATAGCGCGTTACTGCGAACAACGGGTGGAAAGTACAAGCTATTATTCGCGCGGCAACCGGTGTGGGAGGTATCGTTACACGCAGATGTCGTACTTTAAATTGGTACCATTACATAGACACGATATTACGTTGATAAGCCTGTCGGATCGCGCCATGGCAAATCGATAGTTCGTCAGTTAAGAAAAGCTTATGGTGAAAAAGTTTATCGATGCTCCGCGCGTGGTCGTCATATTTATGATTCCTGTCCGCGACACGGGTCATAATTGTCAGTTTGTTTGTTAAAACAAGCGGTTGGCTTTCGCACATTGTGTGTCGCGATTCGTGTTATTAATACATAATGAAACATTATTATATTCTGTACTGAGAGAGAGAATCAGTGACTTATAAATATATTATTTTTTATAGAATAGATTTATATTTATTTTTTGGTCATTTTATGGGCGATAATTCTGTAATAATTCAAAATGTTTCAGTCAACTTAGAAACTTACATCGGATATCAAATATATCAATCAAAAACAGTACAACTACCTATCATACCAGTTTTTTCTTACGAAGGGCTAAGGATTTTTTGATGCACCTACGAACATAATGCGGTAGATACCGCAGTTCTATTTTCTTATCTATTTCATCACATAAACATAGATTTTTATATATTTAAATTTAATATTAAAATATTTTTAAATTCATAATTATTTTTGTCAAGAATTATCAAGAAAGCTCGTCATTGATATCAACTTTTTATTAAATGTTTAATCCTCTCGCACGATATCAGATAATTTAATAATCAGATTTGTCTACCGTGTGTTAAAAATTCCACTCAAAATTAAATAAAAAAATATAGAATTTATTTACACTCCTATAATTTATAACCTGTGAGATGCTTCTTATTCAGCTTTGCTTTATGAATCTGAGCCCGGTGTTTGTCGTTCGAACTGCAGCTTTATTACGCTCGTTAATTATGCAGTTACGCATTTATGCGCAATGCACGCGATCCGGTGAAGCGACGAAGATGACTCGTAAACGAAGAGAGAGCGAGAGAGCGTGGGTGAAGCAAAGTATCATCGCCGTTATGTTTCCACGTGGACTTATCGCGGCCGCGGGAATCATAAACTCGCGGATATTCGCGCTCGTGTGGCACGTCGCATTCTTTTAATTACACGCGCGCCGATAGGGCATTTTGCGCGCGCGACACACGAGCGCTTAGGAACGGCCGACCTTTGTAAACGCGACGTGGTCATAAAGGAAAAGGCGACCGAGCGAGGGAAGGCGCAGTTAAGGAGATAAAGGATCCCCGATTCGTCGTCGCGATCTTCCTCCTCGTTGTCGCCCGAGAAAACCTCAATCGTTCCTCACCGCGACCGGATGTTGTAAATGCATTCATTGGCTTCCCCACCTGCAATCTCGGATGTTCATCTGGCAACATGCAGTTACCGTGTTACAGTTAGTGCTATCGTAAGGAATAATGCGCTGCCTTCGATTGCGCCGAGTCTTTCAGACCCCAAACTTCAGTTTGCATAAAAATTATTTTTTACTCTTTATAGAATGGGTTTATTTTTAAACTTCCTTCTTAAGTAAAATAAAAAATTATTTATGTGCTAAAATCAATTGTAAATGTTTTTTTTGGATCATTCAAATATAATTCAGAACTTTCATATATCATATATTGATATCAGAATTTTGATTTGATGATTGACAGCTGTTAATGTTACTGTCAACTCCTATAAATTAGAATACATAGTTTTGAGATTCTAAATGTACAAATCTGTGATATCAGTATTCAAATTTGACAGCTGTCAAAAAGTCCTCATGAATTTGTTTGCATTTTTTACCTCTGAATCTTAAAATCTATTTTTATAGCGAGATTTTGCAAGCGTTTTCATTTTTCTCATTCGAAATTAAATATAAATAATAATTTTTTTAAACTTATAATTATATGAATGTTTTATGCATTTTTTTCCGTTTTTGTTATTATATCGGACAGGAAATTTATTTTTAAGCTCCATGGGAGTTGCTTATTTTTCGTAATATAACACTAATACATATATACAAATTATAAATACAAATCAAAATAAAATCATGAAAGAAATCCGTTTAAATGTCAAAGAAAAACTGTTTTAAACATGGAAAGAGAGATGTACTTGAAGGAATATCGAAAAGATTAGAACAATATGTTCTAAAAAAGAAGATAAAGAGAAAAAATTTTCTATTTATTTACTTTAGAATAAACAATTATTTTATTATCAGAATATTTTAATATATAGACAATATTTCATTTTTTATCTTACTTAAGAAGGAAGAATTATTTCAGAATATAATATTGATAATTGCTTGAGTCACAAAACAATCTCTATTCTGTATCTCTAACATCTTCATTAGAAAATGTAAACAGCGATGCTTGATACGAGATATTGTTGATAGATACATAAACTGTTAGAATTAATTAGAAAAGTGGAAAGAGGCGCAATAAAGATATCGATCAATGTTCGCGGTTCTTTTGATCAGAATCAAATCGTGGTTAATGGATTGATTAATTAAAGCTTTGATCGTGAGGCTATGCTGCTCGTAAAAATGCGGCACGCTCGCGATCTGGGTCACACAATACGCCATAAATTTACAGGTGCATTCATCACTCGCGATCCGTGCGATTCCAAAAAAAAAGCATGAAAATTTCATGCCGAAAGTTGTCTTGAAAAGCGCAGGTGTGATGTCTGTCAAAAACCGAACGCATTCGTTTTCATTTTAATTTGACGAAAAAAAATTACAAACGAATTCATATTTCACTTCCTGCATGTGCACATATTTATATCAATGCATAACATTTGTTTATCTTCAATTTTTTTAACGTTTGTCGAGAAATCACGAGCGACTTTCCGATCTCTCTTTCTCGAATAAATCGCGACGAGACGAATATTTATAACTATTAATATTCGCTCAAGGAATTTCCGATTTTATCGTTGAGAAAATCGGGGATATTCTGTCTCTCGATGATTAACGATGAAAAAGACCACAGGAATCGGGTTCCTCGATGTTATGTTGCGCGTTTCCCCCGTTGTGTTCACGCCACGTGTGAACGGGGACTTATAGCGGCGAGAGAGAGAAGAAGAGCGACGGTCCCACCGAGACGGTCGTTTCATGAATATGCATGGCTTTTCCGTGCGTTGCTCCCAATTTGTCACACACCGTGGCATTATCCCATTTCGTTAATAAAGTAATGTTGCGCGCGCGCATACACTGGATTCTTTTGATTTTTCTCTCTCTCTCTCTCTCCTTCTTTTTTCTTTCTCTTTGCTACCGCACATTGCAATTATGTAATTCCGTAATTGCACGGCGCCTTGCACTCCCACTTCCCTGCGGCTCTTCTCCATCGTCATCTAACAAGACGCGACTTTATTGCCGAGTTTCTTACGCCCGTTGAATATAACAGATGCATGAAGAAAAAAGGCTTGCTTGTAAAGAGAGAAGAGGAGAAAGAAAGGAAACAGTCAATTTTGATTAATTAATTTGATTTAATAGAAACTTGTAGTTGTGAAGAAACGTATTGCACGTTTCGCTTTATTCTAGGATCACTCACGGATCGATTCACGGATCATGAGAAACGTGGGAATATACTTAACGAGACGCGAGGAAAAATTTCCAATGGCTGCAATGCCGCGTATAATTAAACGTCGATTGAAAATCCCATGCGAAGCGAGAAAGAAGCAATTTCGTCTTCGTAGAAATCTTATTAACTTTTTGTTTTAATATTAGTAATTCAAAAAAAGAGTGTATCTTTTTTCTAATAATACATATTAATGCTTTATAAATATTATAGCCTCCTCTAATTAATTATAATTTTTTCTAATTAATTTTCTTGTTAATACAACAATTAATGTTACAATTACAAAATAGAGATATTGGATATTTGCTGAGTTTCTAAAATATTTCAAAGGTATTTTAGCTATGTAAAAATATATTTTTATCATTTAATTCTTAATAAAATAAATCAAGAGATTTTTTATTTTTCTCATAATAATCTGTTTTGCTTCTCTCAACGCGAGAGCCTTCAAGCCTTCACCTGCAATGCTGTTATCACTGTACAATAATGCCGAAACAACTGGCGAGCTGTCATTGCAGTTGCCTTACTAACTAGTCTCGGACGTGACGTATGATAATAGAAATTCGCAATTCGTGTATATATAATAATATCACCGAAAAAGAGAAGCGTGACGTTTGATAGTCATACATACATACTTGATCGCAGCAAAATAAACGAGCACCGTCCGTAAATTAACGATCGCTCGTCTACAATGTCTGCTAAAACTCTAACGGAGATTATCGATTCTACCGGTCGGGGAAATTATCGAAAGTCGCGCACAGACGTGGTGAAGTTTCTCGAGTAACGCGGATGCAATTAAACTTTTTCTCGGCTTGATCACGTCAAAGACGGTCGGCGATCGTCCGATCGTTCGCAGAGACGCGTCTTCGAACCGGTACGCCGGTGGAATCTCGAAGGAGAGAAGACAGAGAAAGAGAGAGAGAGAAAAAAAAACGGCCGCGACAGCGTCGAGAGTGCGTGTCGCGTGATTCCGAGGACACCGATTTCACGAGAGATACATTAATGCCGTGAGCAAGCGAGTCGTGTACGTTCTATAAGTAGGCGAATAAATTTTCCATCGCTTGCTGCTTCCCTCTCACCCTTTCCTGGCTTCTTCGCTACGATAATTTAACGAACTTTCCTAGAATTACAAGAGCGCGGTTTGGTTTTATTCGCGACGACTGTTACAAGAACAAGGATTTCTCGTAGATTGTAACAAAATTAGCATGCATATATATATATATATATATATATATATATATATATATATATATATATATATAGTACATGTATTTTTTTAACGCTTCGTTCTGAGAATTTTAAGCACTTTATGGAGGTATAAATTGAATGACAGGATGTGAATAATCTTTTCTTATCCTCTTGCTTACATATGATTTATGTATTAAAATTATTGTTCAGTAATAAATTTATAAAAATAAAATACAGCAATTTTTTCGATTTTTTACAAAATTTTTCTTTAAAACAATTTTATAAAAAATCAAAAAATCAATAATTACATGCATAATTCACATTCAAAAGAATCGTTCTTTGAATAAAAACCACTTATATAATCTAAACTAGTTACATATGAAGTTACAGAAGTTGCATAAATTGTCGCGATTGTTCGGATCTACGCAAACGACACACGGTGATGAATCGCGAGAGAAGTCGAAGTGGAAATAAAAGACTCTCGGCCGTATTTTAATCTTATCGTGCCCGCTTTCGTCGGTCTCCTAATACTTTTGTGAAGTTCTTCTTATCGGGTGGTCGTAAGAGACTCTCGCCCCTCACTCTTTTTCCTTTTCGCTCGTATCGCCCTATCGACTCGTTTCCACTTTTGTCGTGCCAGTGGAGAGAGCGTGCACCCTTGTATGTAAGGCGCAGATACGTTATTCGGAACAATATGACCATTCGAACTTCCTGTCTCCGCCTTTTCCCAATAAGATCTCCTCGGAGAAAAAATGATAGAAATAAATCTTCCTTTTAACAATCAATAGAACTTTTTTCCCATATAAAATAATTAATTCCTTCCGAAGCATCTTTATTATTTATCACTGTATTAATCATATTCTCTCTCTTCTCTCTCTCTTATCACTTTTAATTAATATTATAAATTTATTATTATAATATATATCGTATATTATAAATTTCTATATCGATATCTCATAATTATTATTGATTATATGTTTTATTGATATCAGTGATAACGGGAGGAGACTAAGGACAATTTTTTCAAATCAAAATTTTTCCACGCTACAATTTTTTTTCCTCCTCTACCTTTTTATGTGAGTCTATGTATGATGCGATTGCATCAATCAAGGTGATATCGTCATCGAGCACCGGCGTGAACACGACTTTAGCCTTTTCGCGTCGGGGGACACGAGAACCCGAGAGATGCGTGTCCCGACACGGCTTGCCCATTAAATGGATCCGCAGTAATGCGCCATCAGATTAGATGCCCTTTCGTCCCGTCCTGTTCGCTGGAACAATGCACGAACATCGGCGATGCATCGTCTGCGACGCGCTTCCTGAATCTGCGGAAGAATCAAGTATCGAAGATATTTCCAGCACGAGAGAGAAAAAGAACGCGGATGGAAAAATATTAGCTAAAGCATCGAGTGACATTAACATGCGTTAAATTGTTAAATTTCTTCAAATTATAGAGGAACATAATAGACTGACATTATAGAGGAACATAATGCACTGTAATTAAGATACGCTGATATCTATCGAACATCTGATAAGAGTAATAATAAATAATTTACATGAAAATTAAAGTTTCACGATATATAAAATAATGATAATTCATTTAAGATTCCTAAGATTAATTATTCTCGTTAACAGAAAGATTCTTGCGTATCATATTAAGCACACGTGTGTGCGTAGTTTTCTCAATAAATCTAATCAGGTCTACGTGTCATACTTGATCGAAGCGAATTTATGAAAGTTAAAATTTAGAGGCTGAATCTATTGCGCTCCTTTGTTTCAAACACAACGTGATCTCGCAGAGAAGCCGAGTAAGGGAGGGTATGGCCGTATCTTCCGTCTTATTTATTAGCGACCGCATGTGAGGACAGACTTTATCCCTCACGCCGCTGGCCTTTCGCGCTCGCATTAACCTTTTGCAGCGGCATCTGCGAGTCGGATCAGCGCCAAATTAGTGACGCGATCGAGGACACCGAGTGCCGGGATGGTGTGAATCTCATATACGACGGTGGTCTTCGGGGAGAAGTTGCTGTGCGGTTTAGATGCGCGCTTGTTAGAGCACGCAATGATTCTCCCGTTGTGGAGCCGCACGTCAGCGTTATCTCTTCTCCACTTTCTCCTCATCTTTGCATGTTTGCGAATTGCCTTGTGTGCAGCATCGGGGGAGTCTCTCGATCCGCGTCTTTCGGGTGTGTATCGACACGTGCGACAATCTCTGTCACGTCAGCCAATTACAAGGCTACGGACAACGAACGGCGTATAGCGAGATTCGCGATTTGGATTATCCTTCTCGTATCCTTCTCTTATCCTTCTCTTCTCCTTTAATGCATGAGTAAGAATGCGATGCAGCTTCCTAAGTCTAAAAAATTTACTTCGTGCAAGCTTGTACTTCATTTTTATCTCAGTTTTCATCATATAACGAAATTTTATTTCAGTATAAACATATTATGATATATAAAGCAACACAAAACGGTTGAGAAAAATAAGATTGAGATGCTGAAATAATTTTTCTTCTAATATATTTATTATTATTTTTATGAATAATTATATTAATTAATCTATAGGTCTATACAGGATGTTACGAATTTAAATGTCAAAAATTTGGGAGCGTATGTGGGATAAGATCGATAAATTAGGAAGAAACATCCTTTAGAGATTTACTTGTTTTTACTTTGTTTACTTCGAGAAAATGTTCGCAAAAATATGTTTTTTTCACTTACTTATTCATATTGTTATTTCCTTAATAAAGGTATTGTTCAAAATGTTGGCCTTTTGCAACAATGCAAGCATTGCATCTAGCACTGACTCGTATTATTATATATTTAGACACTATTGTGCACTGATAAAAAAATCGATGATAAAATTGACTATAATTGCATGGTAAAAAAATTATAGTTAGGATACTCATTTTTATAGTAAATTTTACTATAATACTGGTAATATAAACTATATATGCATGGTACCGAGAAACAATGAAACTTTTTACTATAATTTATAATAATTTCAAATATCATATAAGTAAAAAATGAAAGAAAGGAATGATACATATAATTTTACTATTCATATAGTCATTGTAACATTAATAATGGTAAATATTACTATATTATTATCTGTTGTTTAGATATTAATATAGTAGTAATAAATGAAAAAAATTATAATAACAGCTATATCTAAATAGTACGTGGAACCTGATGAATAGCACATTTAAAAACATAAAACTTATTATTTGGAATGATTGTATGTGGCACATGTTTCTTCGCTTGCCCTTACGCGGCGCACTACTCTTAACTTTTCTCGTATTCAATATTTAGCATAAAATGTATATAAAGGACTAGTATTAAACACGTAAGATCTAAAGTATATTTTTTTCCTCTTAGCAGTAGTGCGAGAAAGAGGATGCTACTCACACGCAGGTTCTCGGATTGTATGCATGTGAGCATCCTCTTTCTGACATATCACTGTTTATCAGTTTAATTTCAGACAAACTGAATTTAAAATAATTTATTTAATAATCTGGATTCCTTGTTAAGATTCAGAATATTAAACAGATTATTTGAAATTATAGACGGAAAAAAACTTTTAAACAACTTGTTGCTGTGTATATTAAAAATCTGTAATATACGTAACATGTATTACAGATTTTCAGTACTAATAGTGAATTTCGGAACACTACGTATACCATAACCACATATGGTTACATGAAATGGGTATTATGATTTTACGAACTATATTTTCATGTTATATTAACTATATTTTTTATAGTAAAATGCACTATTATATATGCTTGGCGCCTTAAGATACTATAAATTATAGTGAAATTATGATAATTTCAACTATAATTTTTTATCAGTGTGGTGATATAATATTTGATGCACTACAGCCGCGATTCAATCTCTCAGCTGCTAATTAGCAATAAATTTTCGATAAGTTTAATAATTTTGGTGTTTTCCGTTTTTCGAAAACTTTTTTGTTTGTTTTCTGCATTTTTCTCCAAAACAAATAAAAAACTAGCCAACTTTTAAAGAATTATATTTTCATATTGTTAGTTTATCGATTACACGCTCTCGAAATTTTGACATTTAAATTCGGAACACTCTCTTTGTATATATCCGTATATTGATAATATAGAATTTTTCATATACTGTGTACGAAAGCAAAGTAAACATGGATTTGTTCCACGTCACTAATTATATTCGCGCGTTAAATACCTGCCGCAAAATTGCCTGACCGGATAAAAAAAGATCCTTATTATAAATGCAATAAACGAAAGCTTTACCTAATTATAATCGCTAGAAATCCGTGGCAGCGCACAGAGTCGCTGGAATAACCATAATCGCAGAGTGCTAACGATGCGTTCGGGCCAATAATCCGTGCGCGCGCGCGCGGTGGTCCCGCGAATTAATGCGTTTCGCAACGTGATTTTCCTTTTACGCGGTGCCGCACTCTCTCGCGCGGTAATTGATTACATTAAGATCGCAACAAAGTCGCGGCTTAATCGTAATTACCGCCTGCACTGTGTGGCATCCTAACGGCTAATTGTCAAAGTAATGTGCGTACACTACATAAGCGCGCGCGTTACCCGGCAGCGATACATCCGAGAGCGGCGTTTTCCCGGCTGACTCGCGAAATCACGAGCCGCTAACGAAATACGCTCCGAGCCGCTAACGAACCACGGTCTAATTAGGAAAAAAATACGAAGGAAGCGCGTGCATTTCTGTAGCTCGCCGCGGCAAGGAAAACGCTGTCTGCAACGTATGCACATGCAACGAAACCGCTCAACTGTTCTCTGTCGGAATCGTTGACCGAACAAAAGTCTTAACGATTCTTATCTCATTTGGCACGATTCGTCAATTTCGAATGTTGAATATCGGCAATTAACATTTGAATGAAATTTCGCGATACAATTAAATCCATTTTCTTAGGTGAATTAATCGAAATTCGATAGCATTAATAACATTACATCTTTCTGACGCATACATTATTGAAGATGCATTTTTCCATCATACTGCCTGAGGTCACGCGAAAAATGAAGCTATAAAAATAGATAAAGAAACAAAGGAAAGCAAATTCGAGCATAAATATGTATATCATCGAGCATTACATAAGAAACAAATGCGGAATCAGGATTCAGCAAGGCTCATCGTATTGAAGTGATAAGCAAATATTTAATTGTACGTAAAAATTAAATGCGATCTTGAGGAATGATTAATGAACAATCACCCAAGAATCATACGCTCGAGGAAGAAGATAAGTGTTATCGGACGAGATCGAGTTTCTAAATGGGAAAGAATTAAAATTAACACGAATCATTCTCCCGTTATTCTCTATGGTGTCGGCTTCTCTCTCTTTGCCTCTCTCTTTTCTGAAATCAAGAAGAAAAAAGAAAGAAAGTTCCATCGGATCTCACGTGCATTCGGACGCGTCGAGAGGCGGGAATCATGTTCCGCGGCCGTAACCATTATCACGTTGCCCCTCTTCGATAGGGTCGGTACGAGGTCGCTGAAATAGCGACACGAAAGGGTCCCCGGCCCCCGATTTATGTGTGTGTATGTGCGCGCCACGGCAGAGAGAAAGGATCTCTACTCTTTCCAGGACTTCTGGCAGAAGCGTCGGGTTTACGTACGTGCGGAAACTCGTAATACGTGCGGCGAAGAGTGCGCGAATGTGGGTGGACAAGCGGAGCAAACGAGAGGGTAGAAACCGACAGAGGGAAAACATGACTAAGAAAGAGAGAGGCGATACAGGATGTTGCAGGCCTACTTTTTTCATTACAAATTTTCTAATCAATTTAAAAGTAAAGGACTCTAGTGTCTTACTGTAGATAAATATAGAAAATAATATTTTTGGTTAATTTTGGATATACTTTAATAAATTTGTAATTTGAAGATTTAAAAGAAAATTAATCCTTTTGTATCTTTTTTGCAAACTGTAACATATTTTCAGTTATTGCCAATTTATTTTGCGTTCTTAAATGACAGTAAGATATATAATATACATAACAATATACTCTTGTACATAAATAATATTTATAGCGTCGAATATTAAAATGTTATACTCTTGTACGTAAATAATATTTATAACGTCGAATATTAAAATATTATAATGTCGAATATTAAAATTTAATTCGATGCAAACAAATTTAAAGAGAATGTTAGATGGTAATACAAAAAAAAAATAGACATCCTTACATTTTAAGATAATAGAAAGGAATAGAAGAAAGGAGATTCTATTCTTTACTCTAGAACACCCTGTATATCCAGGGTGAGAGAGACAGAAGTCAGCCAGAGTCGGCAGATCCACGTAGTTAGATCCTATCAGAGGGTTGTCTCTGCTGCTATCGCCTGTGCTCGATGTGCTTACCGCTCTCGCACAGCCACTCCGTCTAGCTCGGAGGTATTTGATATTGACTTCCCGAGGCTCGACTTTGAACTCCTGAAGCGGAGAGAGAGAAAGAGAGAGACAGAGGCGCAAGCTGCATCACCCCCTCACGTTACGTTTAATTAAAAAGCTTCGTGTACGCGCGCGCGCACGCCCTTATACATATATATACGCACACCGCGATATGTGTCGATAGTCGACGATACACGGTAAACTCGCCGTGCAACTCCAAAGAGCATTTGCGAGCTTTACGATCAGGGTGCGTTAGAGAGAAAATAAAATCACTTACTCGTCGCGGAAGTTGTCGGCTCAAAGTGACGAATCTGTGTTTGCCGTTGAGCTTTTGCCCCTCGTCCGTGTACGTGTAGCCACGAATAATGCTCGACATTATTCGAGATATTTATAATCAAATAATAATTGACGGGAAATTTTCGTTTAATCAAACTACCTACAACGAACTGACAGAGAACCCTGAAGTAAGAAAGTTACTAAAGTTCGTTCACACGAAACTGTCGAGTAACAACAAGGAAGGAGCACATTTTGGTGCATTCTGTAACGTGATAGCGCGGTGCATGTATGTGTGCACTGTAATACGATATTAATTTTTCTTTTCTTCAGGCCGCGCGCAAAATTCCGGAAGAGCGAAAGGAGAGAGAGAGAGAGAGAGAGAGAGACGGAGAGGAGAGGAAGCGTTGTGCCGCTTTATTTTCCCGGCATCGCGCTTCGTCGTGGAAAACGCGAGGCTGGCAACAACATTTTCCAACGATAACAATTATCCACGAGAGACTTCATTACCCATTCGCCGCGAGCGGCTTCTATTCTTTATTTATGGACAAGCTCATTATTTCTGTGCAAGTAAGCATATGAAAAATTCTCCCCTCGCGCGTTCCAGTCCTCTCTTTCCCTCCCCTTGTCTCCTCTCCTCTCTCCCCCGCCATTTGCTCGCTGCGGCTACCGACCCGTGCAACGACCGAGAGTCACGGTTTTATTAAATTAGTTGCCACGATGCGAGGACTCGTCTCTCTCTCTCTCTTTCTTTCTCTTTCCTTTTCTTCTTTTTCCTCTTTTACCGCGTAATTTTGCTTCTCGCCCGAACCATTCGCATGCCATTCGTCGATCCGTCGTAGCGCCATCGGGATTATTGCCGGGCGACTCGACACGACAATCCTGCATCGATCATTCGTCGGCGATACATATCGGTCCGTAGCGTGGGAACATGCGAGCATGTATATATACATATAACATATGCATCTTGAATATAATAAATCAACGGCGGATCAACAATAATTTAATTGCAAATTTTCTTATTTTTAAATATAATAATATATATTTATATAATAATATATATTTACTATATATTTTTTTTCTTTGTACAACGCGAAAATATATCTTTATAAGTGCATTCTTGAAGAGAAGCGATCACGTATGTGTTAAACGTTTATACGACTTGCATTTCTTAAATATAACATATGAAGATGATGCACGCATATTTTGTTCGTTAAGCGCATTATTGATTCAGCGACTAAACAACGCGATTGCAGCGAATGATTCAGATTGTATAAACGACCGGTAAATATTCATGTCTGCGTCTGTCGGTATTATGCAGATGAGTGCCGACACAGACATGTGTTATGCTCGTCGGTGCAGGGCATCTTTTCACGGAGAAGGCGCAGTGTCATCTTTCTATCTACCATCAAATCGTCGCGACACGCGCAAATGTCCTTGCCCCGAAGAAATACGCGAGGATTCGTAATCTCTTGAGCTTTAGAGACCGTGAAAATGCGAAACCGCCTATAGTAGATAAATAAATAAATACTACGATGGTGATAAGATGCGTACTCAGCATAATTTTGCCACTCGTATTTTTGTAACGCTCGACATTTGACCTACATTTCCTGGAAGAAAATGAATAGGCTATCCTTTCTTTAGTAAGTGATGCTAGATGCAACGTTATATGAAATAGAAGGATGCGATGAATATAAATATTTAATAATCAAGTTGTCATATTTAATAATCAAGGAACGGACGACATAAAAATCGGGGCAAGGATAGCAAGACACAGAAAAAGAGAAAGATCGAAAAAAGTGAAAAGATTAGAAAGGTAATGAGTACAAGGAATCTAAGTGAACATGATTGGAAGAGATGAAAGACAGGCATCGAACAACGAAAGATGCTATTGATACGATTATATTAATGTAAAATTAATCTTAACGATACAAGGGTAAAAATTAAATTGCGACTTTAATTAACTAATTTTGATCGGTGCGATTAATATTTTCAAATAATAGCATTGATATCCTTGCATCCGGTGGTTTCGCTTTGCCCTACTTTGGCCCTCGCAAATCATACTTCAGATTTCGTCGACGACGATGGCGTAGGTGTTCGCCCAGATAAAGTTACGTCGGTGCAGGTGCGCGCGAAGGTATCCGACGAGATCTTTGGGTGTGGTGATGGGGGGAGGGGGAGCGGATCGCTAGGGAAAGGATCGCTTAATTTTGCAGGAGCTGGAATCTGGTTGATGCTCGCGAGAGAGAGACAGAGACCTTTTCGCCTCTCTCCGCCCGGCTCTCATTCCGCGCTCTGGTCTCACCGCCTTTCTCGAGACTGTTCATAATCCGTGCAAACAAAGTGAGCCAACAGGCCGGAGGGCTGGAACGTAAAGGGATGGTAGCTTAGAAGAGAGGGAGAGTGCGCGAGCGGGGCGACAGGTTTAAACAAGATTATCAAACGATTAAAAGAATTTCCACATTCCCCGACGTGCTTGGGATATCCTTTCCCCTCACTCTTTGTGCCGAGTATCCTCACGGCAATTTCTGGTGAGAAAGAGAAAGAGCGAGAGAGAGAGAGAGAGAGAAAGAGAAAGAGAGAGGGACTGGGATGAGGAGGATTTTGCGCGAGTGAGGAAGGGAGGGTGCAGAGAGTCCCGCGCGTGCGGGTGGAAGGCAGAGAGATGGAGATTAGCCCCGGGAGGCTCCTTTGTGCGGCAATGAAAACAGCTTGTCTCAAAGAACCGCGACGGATACATTTTTAATTACCTCAAATATCATTCGCCGCGCAGGGCTCGCCTAAGTTTCTTAATTAAATGTCATATTACGCCTCGAGGGTGCCTGCAAAGACTATCCGTCAGCCTTTAACATCTCCTCTATCCGATACGATGCTCTTATTACATACCATCCCCGAATATATGCTTTTTTAAGGACGATAACAATATTTACTTACAACAAATTCATCAAATATGCAGATAATACTTGGATGATATTGAAATAATTTAATATATTTTTAATTTTTAAAAAAGTCATATTTATAAATCATGTATGTATAATTTTTATTAAATAATCAAAGAGAGAAAATTAAGATAATTATCGGTTCTACTAAATTATTACTTTATAATCAATATATGAATGCAGATATTTCATACCAATATTAGTGATCCTTTAAAACGAATTTTAAGAAGTGTATTGTCTTAAATCTGAATCATTTATTATGTGAAATTCTTCTTAATTTAATTTAACCAAATTATATTTTTATTTTTGTCAAATCATCAGATTCCGATAATACATCTTTTTTTCTCATGTTTTATGCGCATCTCTATCTACTGCATTATTCAATAACTGGAATGCATTTCATATAATATTCGCATTCAAGTACATCTCTTTGGTTGTAAAATCATAGAAATGGGACTATTCAAGCAATTTTTCTTGCGCTATCGCGATGGAACAGGTGCGCGTTGCTGAGAATTCTCGGGAATAGTGCGTATTGGCGACCGTGGGATTGTACGGTAATAGAATCGCAAAATATACAGAATAGTTCACAGCGACTGTCCATTTTGATTATTTAAAAAATGGTTGACAAAGAAGAAAAGAGTAGAAAAAAAGTTTAATGGCGTGACAATGATTATCTTACTGTAAACTTTTATTTTTTCTCGAGTGCAATTTTCTTCTTCGACTATATAAATATTATTTGTGGATAACGATTAAAGAAAAAAGAAAAATATTTGTAAAATAAAAATAATATTTATTCTAAAATCTTATATAACGCATATGTAAAATGTAGTCATCGCATAAATTTTATAGATCATTTTTTAAAAATATAGTCATAAGTGATCCAACGTTCGCCGGTGAAGGGTTAAAATAGATGGGTTAGAATATTATAGCCTATGCATATATGATCGTTTTTCATTCACGACCTGAATGACGTGCGCATCTAACAAACGATCGTAAAATCTGCACGCTTATCTGCCGGCGATGATAATCAGTTGGCAATAGATGGAGTTTCTCTCCTTTCTTGATCTCTGGTTAGAAATCGAATGAATCAGAATGAATAAGGCCACGAAAGGCAGGTCCATACTAGTCAGAATGCGTAAAAGATAGCGCAAGATCAAGTTTATATTCTTGCATATTTATGTGCGATAGTATATAAGCATATAAGTATAATGAATGCATATCTACGTCGAGATGTTCATATGTTTGCGATTGTATAAAATGCGTCGAGAAAACTTCGATATTCTAAAATCTCGAATGACTTCTAGTTCTAGAACTGGAACGAACAATATTGAAGAAATAAATAACGGTCACAATGAAATGATCGAACAATAAGAATCAATTTTTTTCTATAGTTACATAAAGTATTTATAAATTAGAGAGAATTGTTGATATACTGGATTATACTGAGTTCTCTTTGTATCTCGGTAACTTTACATCACGGAGAGAGAGAGAGAGAGAGAGAGAGAGAGAGAGAGAGAGAGAGAGAGAGAGAGAGAGAGATGCTATGATTCAGCAGAGCACATCTTGGCATGTAAGAACAAACACGCATATTATTTTCTATATGATATTCTATATGATACAAGAAAAATTCTTTTTCATCTAATCAAAGCAAAAAGAATAATTTTAAAATACTATGTAAGGACCTTTTATTTTTTATATTTTAGGTCACATAAGTGTTTTGAAATACGACAAATAAAAATACATGAGTTTTAAGTATAAATATAATTTCTAATACAAATAATTGGGACGGCTTTACAGAATGACAAAGCTCTGCGTTTACGTTTTCATGCCTTGTCTTTTACACAGGAGATCGCGCTCGCATTCAAAGATTCAGATGTGGCAAGTCGACGTCGAACATCCCGTCTCTTTCCGTGCAAATCCGAGAATAACGCCACGGCAAATCCCGTCTTCAAACAAGAGGCCGTTGTTTGCAACTGGCCACATACCTGGTCGAGTCCGCGCTACTTTGAAATGCTAGAAACGATCCATGTGTGTAAACCAGCGCAAACTAGCTGCAGCTAATTCGCTGCAACATCAAATATGAAAGCCCGCAATTATATAAAGCTAAGAGAAGACCGACAGAAAGAGAGAGAGAGAGGAGGGAGGGACGAGGCAGGAGGACTTCTCGTTTGTTGGAGAGAGAAATGCAATGCAAAATGCAAATAATGTATGCAAATTCCATGTTTTCCGCAGCTAAGCAGCTTCGAAAGTTTATCGATTTCTAAATACACGCCTAATATGACTCTAAACGGAGAGACTAACTGCCGAGCTTATTGAACTAGAGTGATAAATTAATCCTTTTCCCGATATCTGTGCGCGAATATATATTATTCCGCAGAATATTCCATTATTCTTGAAGATACCACGTGCTTGAAATAAACGAAATAAAAAATTACCCATTTCTTGATTAATTTCCTAAAATTTAAGATACATAATGAAAGTGTCGTAACGTAGGAAATATATAACGAAAAATTTTTGTTAAGATTACAAATATAAAAATAAGTTTCTTTATATCTATATATTTGCAATTTATCTGTTATACAGATAAATATGATAAAGATACATACATCTCTGAGCTTTTATTTATTTACGTCATACATAAAATTTATTTTATTTTATTATTATTATTTCTATTTTATTATTATTATTATTACTATTATATTTCATTATTATATTTTTTATTTATAACTGATTTATAAATGAAAGTGTTTGCATATATGTTTCAAAAAAATCGCCGTATCTTGACTCAATCTCTACAACATTTGAGGATTGCGAAAGAAGAGAGCGCGAATGCTCTTGTATGAAGTATAGGACAAGGTATATAAATCGCGCGAGCACCATCGTTATGCCGTAATAATCAATACAGTCTCGCGATTGACGACCATGCAGCACGCACGTTTTACATGCGGGACGCATTCGAGAACGTGGCGTAACGCACTTCGTCACAAATATATTATCCGTGGACATCAAGATTAACGGTCCAATATCTCTCTTTAAGGAACGACACAATCTGGCAGGGAAAGTCTTGAGAACCAGGCAATCGCGCAATCGTACTAACACGTGGGCCTCTCCGAGATGAAACGCGATCATTCTTTGTCAGTACGACGTGTCGCAGTCACACTGTGAACTACGTTTGATCGATGCGATTCCGCCTTTGGGCGAGAGGGCCACGAGTGGGGAGATAATGAAAACGATCCGTTATATCGTGTACATCGTGCGCATATCCGGGGCGCGACGGTGCTTCCTGTTGATTTTAATAACTGCAAATCTGAGTGATTCCGGTTTTCTACGGAAGCAAATGTCAATCGAAACACGAATACTTTTTCAAACACGCATGTTTAATATTTGAAAATTATAATATGTTCAATTTGTTTCGTTTTTCTCTACATAATAGATTCAAAAATAATCTTTATTTAAATTGCCACTTTTTTCATCGATCTTCCTTCTAACACAGAACAAAAATTGATTAAGTATAAATAGAAACAATTATTTCACATTTTTTAAATTTTATATATTGCATCGTCGAAAGGTTTCGAGTGCAATAACGAGTGGATTAAAAACACACGACAGAGAGGTAGAAGAGAATATAAAGCGAATTGCATAAACGTAACACGCAAGAAATCGTAATTCGCACGCGCGACAAAAGTCTTTCCATAAAAAGAAAAGTTGAAATGTAATATAATAACAGTTTCCACATATTTTCGCGCGTGCGATGCGTGCGTTTCGCGAAACCTCTTCATGGTGAAATTCTTTTGTGCAATTCTTTGTTGGTGACGACACAATGTTGCGGTGCAACTGCAACAACAACGATTGCATGCTCTCTATGCGATGCATATTACGTGTGACAGATCTATCGTAATCGGGGCGATAAATAATGCGAATCTGCGTGTGCAGCTTTTATGAGGGACATGAGGACTTGCTCCAACTAATTTTTATGTAACATAGAAATTACGTGCGTTCGATCTAGTTTTGCGCCGAAAATAAATCACACTTATCGGCATCGTTACGTTGCGATATAAACTCGCGTTCGTGCTCGCTATAAGGCTTTCGCTATACAGTAATTAGTTAAATTTCACCTCATTTCTTTAGAGGAAATTGCGTTGAATATACGAGAAAATAACTTGTATATATTTTTATATTATATGTATATTATATTATATATATTTTTTATTGAGATCAATAACTGTAATTTTTTTATTAGTTGCTTATACGTCAATATAACAAAATCTCTCTCTCTTTCTTTGTCTATTTTATAGAGATGTTGCATTCTTTTTTATTTTATTTTCGTGTAAAATAAAATATCGTTATAATAGCGGTAAATAATTTCGAAATAAATTTTCACTTGACCCCTTTTATCACCGTGTCATTTAAGGAATGATGAACGAAAACATTCGCACAACGCGGCGGCCGTTCTATCCAACGAGCATTGTCAAAATGGTCGAAATTACAATACATTAAATGGAATTCCATGCGCATCGAAACGCGGAAGGACAGACGGAAATACGGTAGTTCAAAGCGACCGCGAACGCCCGAGTATTTGAAAGGCACACATTCTTAGCTGCCGCAATTCAAATATGTCAAATATCTCGTGGCAATGTACGCGAAAGTAAAAATTAAGGGGGAAAAAGTCATCGAGTGTTTCTCCGAGAAGGGACGACGCGAACTCTGGGGAAGTTTGATTAAAATATGTCGTGCGGTTTCTCATTTCGCGTTACATCGCGTTTGTTGTTGCGTAATGCGATATCTTTTCTTATGATAGCATAAAATTATATGGATATTTAATCGGAAAGATTTTCGCAATAATATATTATAAATATGAACACACACAGAAATGTCATTTTCGGTAAAACCTATTTTAGATGAGCTATAATTTGCAATAAAATTTGAAATAGAATTCTATTTATAATTTTATGTATCATATAATATAAAGAAAATACATATATTTTTTTGAAGAAAATAATAAAATGCATACATATATTCAACATGTCAGAATACATATATATATATATATATATATATATATATATATATATATATATATATATATATATATATATATATATATATATATATATATTAGAGTGTATGATACATAAAATTATAGATTTTGAATTTGTGAAATTAATAAATTGTCTATAAAACTTGATAAAATACATATTAAAAAGAAATTATTCTCTTATTTTGATAAAATCTTCGATGATATACATAAAATATATTTAATGGATAAATAAGTATTCACGAATAGGAAATTTAAAATATACGTACAACTAGTTTCATCGTTCTAATTCATATACCACCGATCGAAAATACACCGCGAATTGTTATTAGGTCTCGATCTATGCCGCAACATGCAGCCGGTGTTGCGCTGGACCGATGCGATGTTACAAGCAATCACGCGTATAATTACAGATCGCGGTGAACTAAATTAATCGCAACGCAAACAATGCCGTAGCGCTGTTATCCCCCGCCTGTCAGGGTGAACGGCAGCGCGGGATGATGATCGGCGAGAGAAAGAGGGAGACGGATAAAGAGAGGGAGGAAGGGAGAGAGCGCACGATCGTTAATTTTCACAATAATATTTGGTGAATCGCGGAATTGTCGACGCTGCGCCGCGGCCGATCAATCCTCCGATTACCGGCGCGGCAAGATGTAATTAGTCCTACGCGAGCCTCAGAATTAGGGCCGTGCAACGTACATAACGTGTATGAATTTCGGTGGCTGTTAATTTGACCTCCAGGAGAGACAGATCGAACCGATCCCCTCCTGACCCCGGAATGACACTCCGCGCCGGATTATAAATTATTTAATCAAATCGGGGGCGCGGGGCGGTAAGCGGAAAGAAAATATTTGCTCCATTACGCCGACGGAGGAAGCGGGGAAAAAGCAGTAGTAAGAACGACGGGACGGCTAAGGGGACGGCTAGGTCAGGGCGAGGCGAGGCGAGGTTTTGGCTCGAGGCGGTAATAAGAACGACGGCATAGTTTTAACTTCTCTTTTATGAGCGAGCTTTGTGCGAATGAAGGTACAAATTGCGGAGGCGCGCCTTCGGGGAGACATTGAGACACGCGGCTCTTCCTTCCGCCGGGTGTATCTCCGCCAGGCCACCCTTCCCATCCCCGACGCGTACAACCGTTCCTCGCGCGAGCAACTGCTTTGACGCTCTGTGTCTTGAATTTTCTTAGGAGTCGTTTCCCCCCTCGAGTGAGTCGTGTTCCCGAAATTCTACCGGTTGCAACAACACTTCCGTCTCGCAATGTAATAATTATTCTCCTAACGCGCCTTGTTCGCCCGTAAAAATGCAAAGCTCGCAATGCGATATTACACGCTCGCTCTTCCCTCGCTGTAAGTCTGTCTACATCAGCGTCTTGCCTCGTTAAGTCGTTCCTTGATTCTCGAATGTGAATTTATTATTTAAATAAAGATATGCAAATTCGTTAACAAAATCTCTAAAAATACTGACATTTTTTAAATTATTCTTTTCTTGAAACTCGACACATTTATTAGCTTGCAAAAGTAACACACAAATAGAATCATAAAGACGGCATATACAGTGGTTTATTCGTGCTGTCACGTTTTCTCACATGCTGATCGTATTCGGGACGAGACCTTGTTGCGACAGGGAGAAAAAGAGACAGCGCGACAAAAAGAGACACGGCGAGAAAAAAGGAAGGAGCAAGAGCAGAATGTCACGAGAGGATGGAAAAGGGCCAAGAGTCACAGCGCGAGCTGGATTCTTGAAGTGATACGTATGTTATACGTATGTATATACGTCTGTATGTGTATGGTACGGTTCCGAGATGCGTTATCGAATGTTTTATTCATAAGCGTAGAACAAAGCCTGCCTGTTTATCCTGAGGACATCTCGCTGGTCGCGCTGTGTACGCAACGCTACAGCGCTTCCCAGAGCTGCACTTAAAGCTAAGTCGGCTAAGTCGCAGAACACGCCGACTGTTGCACGCATAAGTATGCACTTATCATCGACTTTCCGCATTTTTTTACATGAAGCACGCTAACGTGACTAGAACGACGTTCGCGAGGGAAACATGACGTTTATAAATATAATTATCTGTGTAATTATACAAAACTACAGTTAATAAATTCTATAAAACTACAGTTAATGAGAGACTCAATTATGCCACCGATAAAACGAAGAATCAACCATTTTTTAAACAGATATATAAAAGATATATCTAATAAAAGTTATCTTTTCAACGGCAGAATCCCTTCAAGGACTATTTAAGAGTTTTGAATGACAAAAATCGGCGAGATTCGTTGACTCGCTAGCAAAAAAAATAAGACGCGAACGAGGGAGATCGACCTACTGTGGCGACCACTTGTGGGTTACCGTGAATTGCCCTAATAAAAACGTTACGCCGCCTCCGCTTTTTTTCGCGTGGGAGTCCCAGAATTGGAGTCGGAATCGCTTCCCTTCCGAAAAGAGACGCCTGCCATATCCGCCGTCCTATCCGCCGACGATCGCACTCGTAGATAAGCGCGGGGACCCGGTAGCCCGGGATATCATCGTCATTTGTATCTTCACGAGTGCACCTCGAGTGCACCGGACGACAATGAATGAAACGGACGACGTCACTTCGATGCCGAAAGAAGGGACCACAGATCTATTCGCGAAAGAAGATAAGACAAGTCCTGGTCCTTCCTGGAAAATTGTGAAACACCAGATTCAAGATCCAGATCGGAATAAGAAATTTTTTGAAAAGACGTTTTATCGATTATCTTTGAAAAATATAAAGAAATTTTATCGAGAGCAAATTTATATAATTATATTTATTACTGTAATATTAACGGAATAATCATTTGATTTGATGTTATTAACAATCGTATATTTCTAAGAGTGCGAATTACTATAACAATGAAAATATCAATTGGAGATCTGTTCGTATCACTTTAAAATACTTGAATCTATATCAGTTTGGAAAAATGTTTTAAATGTTAAAGTTAAAGATCTCGAAAGGAAAGAAGATTGCGTGATGAGTATTCTGTTTTCTTGAAGGAACCTCGGTCCTCTCGGTCGCGGGCGCGCAGCAGTTCCGTAGGCAAACGTTCCGTTCCCCCTTTGACCTCGTTAATTGTCATATCGCATCTCTCCGAGTCGGAGCTTGGGAGCGGGCAGAGCACGGTACGGGCGTGGGTGGATCGCGATGATTTACGAGGACCGAGGTTCCGGGGCTCAAGCCGGACTCTAGAGACGCCTCGCTGATAGCGTCAGAGCCACATAAGTCATCGAGACTATACCTAGGGCTCTCCTCCTCCCTCCGCCGATTCCCCCGCCGTCTCCCTTCGTTCTTTTCTTCATTCTTTTTCCCGTTCCGGCGAACCCCGCCCGTCTCCCATCCGCGTCCTTGCTCCTCTCTCCTTCGCCTCGTCCTCCCACACCCCATTCAACTCCCGGCGTTCTATTCTTAATCTTCTTTGGACCTCCATTATCGGGACCCGCGCTCCAATTATAACGCCGACGATACAGAGGGAATTATAATTGCTTTTCCCCTCTCGCCGTGTGTCGCCGCACGAAAACGCCTTGCCCTGTCTATGTCGTCGACAACTCGCCACCGATAGTTGCTCTTTTGTACGGGGTGATTCGTTCTTAATTACTCGTTAATTGATAGAATCTCTAACACAGATTTGGAGCAAAATTTTTCTCAGTCAAAGCCTATAAGACGTTTGTCATTATTAATCTCAATTTTTCTATTGTTTATTTATTCCCAAATACACTTAATTATTAACGTTAAGTCTAAAACGTAGAAATGGTACACCGTGTATACCGATCTTCTATGCTAGTAATTGACAAACACTAATGTCCCGTCTAGGATGATTCCGTGAGAAATTGTGAGATGCGCTGGAGCGCATGGGATGAACGTCGGCCGACGTTAACGCCGTTCTTAACATAAACGATGAGCGGCGTTCACGAAATTATGTAATACCGTAGATGTTACTTATCGCAAAATAACCCAAAAGAGGAATTAAATGTGTAAAATATATACTAAGAAAGTTATTGTGTTAATTCTAATTTGTATCATACTTTTTTAATTAATATCCTCTCTTTTCCTTTCTCTTTTTTCCTTTTCTTTCTAAATAAAATAAAATTAAAAAATATATAAAATTAAATTTAAAATTAAATTTAAAAATATACACATATTTATCTGTTTTATATATGTGCACTTATAATATATCATATATTCGTTTAATATCTTACGATCATTATGTCTATTATTCTTGAGTTATTAACGGTCGTTTTCTCAAGAAAAGTCCAGTCTAGCGAATAAGTCAAGTGCACGTATCCTCGCATGGCTTGAATTAAGCGTCGTCATTTCCAGTATGTCCCAATTAAGACTGATTTTCTCCGTTTCCTTTCCGGTATTAGTGTCACGGTGAGCGCGCAATCTCGGAATCTACGGTATTGTGCGCCGGTCGTTCGTCCACTTACGATCCACGGCATGAATATTACATGGCTTCTTACCCACCGGAAAGATAATTGTCAAGAGCTCTAAATACGGCTCATGAAACGGCGAGTGGACAGAAAATGCATAATACATAATGCGACCAAGAAGGCGAAAATTTACGATGCGCACAGCCAGGAACGCGCTAATCTCTCTACCACGTTTCCGGATATACAAGCGAATTAATTCGTCGTGACAACCCGATATAGCAATCCGATCTCACCTTACTTTCCCAACGAAGTTAGACGGCGAGTTGACGTTTGTCAACCGAAGAGGGTCGGTCCGATATGACGTCTTTGCGATATTCTTGCCTCATTTCCTTCGTAACTTCAAGTTCGCTGCTTTAATTTCCAAGTTTAGGAATAAGGGCGCATTAAAGTCAGCCCGAGTCCGCGGAAACGATACGATCTCGACGGCGCGTCGCGCCAGATACGGCTATCCGGCTTTTATGGGGTTTTACACATCCTACCGTGTATACGCACGTATATGTTAAACCCTATGACGGGGTATACGCCACGGTGATTTATAAACAGTTTAGGGACGCCTGTCCATCCCCCTCTGCCTGTTTGCCAGCCACAACGACGGGCCGCGCGTATCCTCTTTCCGCTGCCACTGTCCTTAATACAGGCGTGCGGGTCCGTTTTCTGCAGAAACCGAAATGGGTCTAGCCTCGGAGGCACGACTTATTTCCCGGACATAAATCACGAACGGACGTCTTGGCCCGTGCGTTGTTACGGCTCTGCTGAAGATGGGCATTATCGACGAGACACGTAATTAAGCCCGGATACCACGGATGGATCGCCCGGTGATTCTTGATGAGAATCCGAAATTTAGTTCGATTCGTGAACATTCGCACGCAGCTGAAATTTTCGTTAAACGTTCACCATGTGTGTCCCGAAAAATAATCGAAACGGCTCCTATTATTCCACTTTAGATAACGAAGATAATTAAATGCTTAAATCTTTCGGTTAAATTAAATAAGATAACTTTATGAGTCATTTTTATTTTTTAATTTTGATACGTTTATAATTTTCAAATTTCTGAAATAATTTAAACAATATTAAAATTTAAGAAACGTTGTTTCAGATATTCTTCAGATGGATTTTAGACAGACTAAAAGATTAAGATGGATATACTCGAAGAAGATGATTCATTATACGTACGAGCAGGTGCAAGTAGAATGCAAGCGGATTTATTCTATTCATCGGCACTAACGAGATTTCTAAACAAACACATTCGAAGTCAAATATATTTATTTCTCGTCGATTATTTCTTGCTACCGGATATATTTATTATCCTTTATTGCTATCTTCTCTTTTATAGTCTCCGTCTTCTCTCATTGTTATCATACGCAGCAAATAATATAAAGTGACAAACTTGAGTTTTATATTTAATTAAAAATCACGTTTTGTGCGTTATTGTTTGCAATCTGACCATGATGTTGCGTGAATTGTTTTTTTCTTACTATCATTTTTCTCTGCTGCAATTCAATATCTCGGGGAACCTTTGTGGAACATCAATAAACTGCGTTTCTCTCTCTTCCCTTTATTTATGTCACTCGCGACAAGGTCTTTGCGTGGGAAGAGGAAGAAGAAAAAAAAGACGAAGTGTACATCGCAAAGCGCCGCATGTAAATTCCCCGAACCGGAGGAGATTTTTCAATCCGACGAGAGCCCTCGTCGACTGACGAATTGCGAACGCCCTCGCTGTGACAGATGGATCTCAGGGTTACCTGGCCGTCCGCCCCGTCCATCGCGAACTCTCGCCCAACCGCCAATTTTCTCGGACAGCCGCAAAACCGCAGAAATAATAACCACCCCGTTCAACTGGCGCATTAAAATGCGCCAATAACAATCCTTAACGGCCGACCCTGTGATTACCACGCGGATAAATCTCGCCGCGGTAGCCGGGACGATCTAAGCCTATCTCTAGGACCAATTAAGCACAACGGTCATCATCATCGCATTCTCGTCATACATTTTTAATGAATCGATGTTGGTAACGCGAGTGTTGTTAACAGCTTTCTGTCAGATCTTCCGCCGCTTCTTGTTCCGGAATCGTCTCTCTGATAGATATATAATAAATTTCTGTAAACCTTTAATTTCACTTTAATTTTCATGTCGGAGGCTATACAGATTTAGAAGCTAATTCTATTCTAATGACATTCCACAAAGAATGCTACGGAGACGATTAATTAATAGAAATAAATATCGTGACAATATCGTTTAACAATTTCGATGGAAAAGAAATTTCAAGGTGAATTTATTAATATTATCGCGCATGATACGCAGATATATGTCAAATGTATATGAATTTAATAATTCTTCGCTATTGTACTATCGCGCTATCGGTCCGGAAAAATCGAGTATTAATGATCGCGCGAAGTAAGCAACATTTTTCGCCTGCCCAGCCCCACTTTTCGAACATTACGTATCAATTTTGGACAGGCGCTTTTAGACGATGACCGCGTATGTTACGTATAGCTTCGTCTGGAAAATCGCCGCGTCAGAACGATGGTGGAAAATCGATATTTCGTAATATTAAAACTTGACGGCCCTAAGGAAAGTGGGTTATGCTCTTTTGGCGCCCCTCGACGCTATCGGCCGTCCCTGCTTTATGTCCCAGTGAGGCGTAAGACAAGCGAGTTATGAGGGTCGGCGGACATTAAATGCTTTTAAAATTTAACTTTCGCGTGGGGTTATTGGCGCACCGTGGAGCGAGAGATCCGTGGAAATCTACTTTTTCGTTCGCGGAACAGATACGGATTCTCCCCGGGAGAAATTTACCCTCGTCAAGGATCACCCACACTTCCTCTCGCTCCCGAAATCCTTCGTAAACTCTCCTTGCTTTAAATTATCGCTTTTTTACGCGAGTATATTTGTAGCGCGAGATTACAAACTGCTTTAGATTTGCGGTCACCTAATTTACGATAATAAAATTAAACAATTTGCATATACGTATAAAATATAAAATAAGAATTACGATACTCTTTATAGAATTGTTATCTCATATTTATATTTTATATATTGTATATTTGCGTGTATATATGTGTACATAATATTATAAATTATTAATTTTTTATAATTAATTTGTAATTAATTTATTATAAATTATTAAGATATTTTATAAAATGAGCTAACAATATTTTAAAATCAATTGAGAAATTCCTTGTAATTTACAATGATTTTATATCGTACATATATATATTTCTTTTATTTTATCTTCAACTCCAGATAAAAAAACGTGAATTAAGAATTTTTTTATCTGCCTTTTATCGTTTCTTTCAGCACGTATTAAATTTCTTTTCGATCTTTTAATACATTTAAATATATATCGCTAAAAAATATTGACAGAGAAAAATAAGAACGTCATAAGTTCAAAAAATAGCCCAGCGCTGCATTGATAAAACTACAATCATTTCTAGAATCGTTTCTAGCGTGAAATTAAAGTGGTGGAGATTCTGAATGCATCGCAGCGATGCCGATGCTGCGATCTAATAAAATGCATCAGGCTCCTTTTTGAGGCAACGTTAAATTATAGCTCGGTCGCGCGAACGCTGGCGCGTTGTTATTCTTTCACGCGAGCACAGCTGGACGTCTGTATATCTCTCGCGTTTCAATATATCTCAATTATATCGTAAATAAAATATGACTGCCTAGTTGTGCGTGCGCTTGGTAAATTGGCAGCTGAGGTGTCCGTTAGCGCGAACCTGTTCTTCCTTCCCCCTCTTCCTCCTTCCTCTTTTTCGCTTCCCATCATGTCCCTTTTTCTCGTACGTATATTTTAGGTACCGAGAGTTTGTTTAAGCATCAGAATAGCGTGTTTCAGTGAGAAGCGATATTTATTTTTTTGCAAATTCTAGAGATGGTATTCTATTTAACTATTTAATTTAAATTCAAATAATGTAATTTAATTAGGAGAAAAAATATATTTTTGACGATGAGAATGAATCTGATTTCAAACCTCAATATGTGTCAGCTTGTCATTCTTTTTATTTATTTACTAACACTAATTTTCCTATACTACAAAACAAAATTGTTAATATTTGTCTATTTTTTATTTTGCATTCAGAATAACGTGTAATAAAAAGATTCAACGGCAACACATGTAATTCGTTTTGTACAAATCTCCCAATCTTACAAACGTTATGGTGTTACGGAACACAGTTGCGATCCGATGAACATCCGATAAAAATCAGGGGAGAACGACGTGAGGGTCAGGCGAGTCCACGGACACCTGGCGCGTAATAGCTGCATAAATTTCGCGTAATAGACGACGACGCCGAGAGCGCTCGTTGCTTATGCAATCCTCCGAAAAAGAATCGCCGGCTAATCGCCACCGCAGCGAGTCAGTTCGTCACGTAGGTCTCGTGGGGGCTTTCTACAATTTCCCATTGCATCCTGACGCTTTTATCCCAGTAATTGGATCTGAACTGCGGTCCTCATTGCGATGCAATACGTAGTAGCCGTGAGAAGTGCAATTTTAGCGAAGGAAAAAGATTGACGTCCAACTGATTAGATATTGTAAAGGACCCGGCTTTATACTATCTGTCTACAAAAATTAAAGTGAAAATGAAAATGCCACCGATTAAAAGTAGTGATACAGGATTTCGTCGAGCAAAAATGATTTTCGCTTATATTTTGCTCTTCTGTTTTACACTTCATTGATTGTAATGGCAGGAAAATTTTATTGGAAATAGTAATAATCGTACATAATTACAAATGTAGCTTTTAAAGCTTTTTTAAATTGGGTAATTATTTATATTAACGAACACCTCGTCTAAAATGAGTAAAACTCTTTATAAAATAAAAGAATATTGTTCATACTGTAGGAAAACTGTAATGTAATAGATCTCGATGAAAATTCTCGAAGCGCATATTTCGCGTAATTTATTTATTTAATCAAGTAAGAATCGTAGAAACAGAAATCTAAAATAATAAATTATAGTTTCGATGTAATCGATTTTTACAAGCAGAAATTATTACTTTAATGATATTTATAGAATCAAATATAATTCGACGTGACGCTTTATCTCGTTCTATTTTTCAATTATTTAAATATAATTTAGATTCAAACGCACAGCAAAACAATCGAATCATAAATCAAAGTAATTAACATAATGAAGAGTTTTGTTATACATCAATCCTTTAATAAATATTATTTAATTAATCTATATAATCTAAAACACTCTTATACACTTTAATATTCCGTGTATATGTTAAAGTACGTAAAATATTTCAGCAATGAATGGACAATAACACGTTGGGCCTTAGCGGCGTATGACGCGCTGTGTTTACATATCACGGTCTTGATATCATTCACACAACATTTGAGGAATAAGGTGCGAAATATTTCGTATATTGTCAAATTTTCTCTCTAACAATAAAACGCAATCGCAACTAGTATTGAATCATAATTCGCTATGATAATTATAATTAATACTTGCTAAACTTTTAATTGTAATTATTACGCGATCGGGAGTGCCATGCAAAGTGTCTCACGATCGTTGCGTATATAACCAATCTTAATTAATCTTGTTTTCGGGAGTGAATGTGAGTGTAACGAAGAAATAGCAAAGGAGAGAAAAAGCAAGTCTGAAAAAGCATTGGGCAACGTACGGAGCAACAATAAATAGCGGTAAATAATTTATAAATTATTTATCATTTATATTTATCATTTATATTCAGATCATATTATATATTGCTTGTCCTTTTTTCATTTTCTCGATAACGATTCTTTCGCTCTCTCTCATTCTAAATTATCTAAATTATTTAAATTTTTAAATTATATTAAATTATATTATATATCACATATATAACATTATAATATATATAAGATACATTATAAAATATTGAATGAAACAATCACTACAATTGATTGATTCCTTCAACAAGATTTTACTGATACACAGTGTTATAATTGAGATCATCAGCGATTATTCCCTTTTCAACGATAATCCCGTTTAAGAGAATAAAATTTTCGCTCGCGTATTGTGCCGGTGCACTGCAGAATGCAGTCGACGCTCGTGAAACGATTAATTTACGAGTAATACACCTCTCCCTTATACGTATATCCCCGCCCGGGCATACTTTCACGGGATATCGCGAGGCGCATTATGTAGTCTCGGCGTTTCAATATAAGGGCGCAGCCCATTCGCCGGAGTAAGACGAAAGTTCCGCTTCATTTTGTCCTAAAGCGACAAGCTTTAATATTCTCGGCTCGTCGTCGGTTTCGGTCGTCGACGGTGTTGCTTCCATCCCCGGTGCGCCCCCGGAGCTCAACTTTTCCTCCTCCCCTCTCCCTCTCTCCTTCCCCTTGTCCGCATTTTGCTCTTTCTTCTTGCCTCTTCTCATCTCGCTCCCGCGAGGTGAAACTTTAATACAATTTCATTTGCCTCTCGCTGACAAACTCTCCCACCCCTGTCGTAACTTCCCTCTCCGTCGTTTTCTTTACTGCCTCCCGAAGGCGGACTATTTATAACCGTAACCCTCCATCGCGTCCCCCTCCCATTCCCCTCGTCCATGCGCGAAACGTTTTGTTCTCTCGCCCGGCGAGAAGAGCGAGGCGCGAGAAGAAACCCGTATCGTCTTTAGCACATTAATAACTTGGCGCGTCGGCTAAAATATGTGAGACTTCCTAAACACGATCGAATCTGCTCTCGTGAAATATTAACGAGCGAGCGTCTGCAGTACGCTACGCGATATCACACCCGAAAATCGTGTTAGCATTTGCAAAAAAATCATATTTTACCCGTTAGATTCTTTATATATCCATTGTACTGATTTTATGTAGATTAAAGAGCGAGACTTTTTTTTACAAATTCTCCGAATAATTATAAAAGAAAAGAGAGCCGATAATTTAATTAAATTTAGACGGCATGAAGAACGAAGAGACAATTCGTCGGTCGTGTGAATAATGCAAACGCGTAGGCGGACAGGGAGAGGAGAGGAGAGGAGAGGAGAGGAGAGTAGTTGCAGCGGCGAGAGCGACATTACTCGCGCTGTTTCCCGAAGGAAATTAGGAAACGCGAAGTAAACACAGGAGCCGCGCGTGTATCCCCCTATCTCCTACCTGCCGGTGCTACACCCGCGCCAAGTCACAAATGTAATATTCACGGAATAATATGGCCGACGCCGACGCTTTAACGCTTCATTTTTCCGCGCACCCCTCCGCCCTTCACTTCCTACCCACCCCGTCCTCTCGACGCGCTAAATAAAATCCGCGGGTCTGAGATAGCGCGACTCGGAATTGGAGTCCGTGGATGGAAATCCGGGTTGCGTGCGCGAACGCGACCCTCGTCTCGGATTCTCCACTCCCCTTTCCCTCCTCCATCTTTTTCTCATGCAAATCGCGCCGTCCCGTGTCCTCAAAACAATGGCCTTGGGGAAGATGCGCGTCGCGCCGACCGATTTGTCGCTCCTCGCGCGATGCATATCTGCGTATCTGCTCACGCACCCACATACTCGGGCATAACGCGGGGGTCGTTAATGTGGATATGCGGGGGTCTGATTACGCATAAACCCGCTTGGGTCCTATCTCCCCGCATCGCGCAGTATAAAACCTGATACGACCGCGCGGCAGTTATGTATATCCGTCAAGAAGTTCACAAAGACGCGAACCGACGTCTCGATTCTTTTTAACGGTAGATAAGATTGTCCCGGGACGACCCGCGACCACCTTCCTCCTCCTGGAACCGCTTCTGGAAGTCGATCCACTTGAAAAAAAAAGAAGAAAAAGAAACGCTATACACACGCGAATACGTGAGAACGTTCGCAAATGTATGCACGACGTGCGTTACGCGAGTAATATGTTCTAGCTTATGTAAATTTTTACGTCAGAGCGCGATGCTATCTCATTTCCTAAAATTTATCCATGCGATTTCTGAAAGTAGCACGTATATGTAACAACATGTTTATATATATCTGTTTTTAAAATACATAGAGCGGCGCATCTCTAGCAAAAATATTGCAATCTAATAGATTTATTCTTGATAGAATATCTATATTTTTTTCCCAACTTTGAGTTGCCTTCTTAATATTAGATATAAAGAGAGAGTACTGATCCGTGTCCGCTCAGTTTATATAATAATAGTGTAGTAATTCCATTTCTAGATCTCTATTTTTTTTTTTCAAATATATAGTGTCACTTTTGATAATTCGAAACGCGGACATCACGGCTGGATTCTAATAGGAAGCACAAAAAGATGGGCTGGCGTTGCGCGAATACAATATACAATATACAGAGTTCCGTCATCGGGGGATTCTTCGGCAATTTATTTTTTGCTCGCAAATCATTTTGCCCATTAGCCCGCGTAGGACGATATATCGGGCGCGACCGGTGGGAGGAGATCGTGGTAGGGCAAAACGAGCGAAAAAGAGACAAGGAGAAAGAAATAAAGGGGAAGATAGAGAGAGAGAGAGAGAAAGAGGGACGAGATGGCGGGAGGAGGTGATGGTAGGAGGAAGGGTAATCCTTTTGCTGATGTGTGTTACGAGGTCCACCCGCCCGCGCACTCATCATCACCGAGATAATGGAGTGGGCGGTTCGCGGAGGAGAGATGCTGGATGGTTCGGGGTCCAGTCCACCGAGGCTCGCAACAAAAACCGCCACTCAACGACCCTGCCCGGAGTTGCACGACCATAAAATCATCCTAGTTCTCTCTGCCACCCCGCCTGGCCCTTCCTCACCCCCGCGCCACCACTCTCTCTTTCTCTCTTTCTCTCTCTCTCTCTCTCGTGGCTGCTCCACCCGCGAGCTCGTAACGAACGACGCGAACGAGCGCGACGTAACAACGATTACCAACCTGCCGTGCGTTCCGAAAGCAAAGCTCGCAAATCTACCACGACGTCCTACAAACGACTCCGGCAAATGATGGTCGGCGTAATCGACCGGCCGGACTCTGCGACTGCCTCTCTAATGCTCTTCTTGCGCGTTGCTGAGAAATAATGCGCACGATCGAGTAATGCTCTCGGAGAATTGACGATACAATCAGAATACGGAGAATCCGAGTTCCTGATAATTCATCCATCGATATTTTGCCGATATTCTCTTTCAAATTCTCTTTTACAAGAACGTGAGAATCAATCCATCCTCAATAAATGGATAAGAGTACGAATTTTTGAATAATTTTTTTACAGAATTCTGGAATTTATGATCTGGAATTTTTTAATCATTTTAATATGATATAAAAAGGAAATATACTTTATAAATCCTATAATAATATAGGATCCTATATTAATAATAGCAGAAATTACACATATTAGGAGATCTTATTATAACTTAGAAAATAGCTGAAAAATTATAGAAACTGTCATAAGCGGGATTATTTAAGGCATTACTATATGAGCTTAGTTTGTGCACCAAGATCGCAATGTTGAAAATGTGATATGAAAAGCTAAAATGCACACCAGTGACAAAATTGAATTAATGCAATATAGATCTATCAACACGATGTGAAACTCCTTATCATTTTTCTTTTTACATCAATCTCAAAGTGTGGACAAAGTTCCACGTTCACGGAGGTAAAGCCGTCTATATTTATCGGCGACAAGCGACTCCTGGCACATCCCCATCTCGCCAATCGGGGATGTTCATTGGCTCGAAAATTTTAATAACCCGAGCGACGATAGGCCAGAGGAGTACGCATGTCCAGGCGTGTGTCACCCTCGCGACACGCACTCGTGGTGACACATTCGCCCTCCCGCTGACGCCCTCTCTCCCTCAGCCCGATATTCGTGTCTCTTGATAGGGAGGACCCGACTCAACCCTGTCGCGCGTGCGCCAGCTGCTTCAAGAAGGTCAAAGGTAGCGAGGGTGCATTCTGGAGAACGTCCAAGATGATTGAATTAACTTTCGTCAACGATTTCTGCTAATGTTGGAAGCGATGATTCGCGTTAGGCACACGGTTGAAACACCGTAGTTGGTCATATGACGATGACACAAAAGCATTATAAGTCTTGTATATAATGATTAAAAATTAAAAATTGTTAGTATCTTGTACATGAAATGATAATTTAAAATATTAATTCTCTTATGCAATCTATATTTCACAAAACAGTTAAAATTATTATTATCTATACATATAAATAATATGCAATATTATAGTAAGCATGAGAGAGCTAATCAAACTAAAATATGTAGGCACATCTCTTATCTCTTGTATTTTTTAGATCTTCGGCAATCAACCTACTATATATTTAATATCCTTATCATTATATACTAAATTAAATATATAAGAGAGACAAATAAGTCACATTCAAGACGCAAAGAGACGATGGAGGAAAGGCGGAAAGAAACGGGAGGAGGAGAGGCCGGGCGATAAATCGCACGGACAAAAGGAAAATACGGCGCGGCCCGGCGGTCCGAGTCTGAAAAACGAGGAAGACGAAGGATCCTCGCCGAGGACGGATGAGGTGACCCGGGCGAAGAGAGAGGCACTCCACAGGAGAGAGTCCAACGTGGTAGTCTCTCTTGGATCGATACGAACGGCGCGCGGCTGTGTCCCCGTCTGCCATTGGTCATAGCAAAACCTAGACGTGCCCGGTTTTCTCCTATCCTCCCGCCCGCCACCCCCTCGCCACTCTCCTCGTTCCACCCTCGTCTCACCCGCCGTCCTCCGTCCGCCTTGTCCTCTCTTCGCTCTCTTCCGTCCGTCCACCCCCTCTGGATTCCTCTCTGTCTGTATCCACCCGGCCGGCTAGCTCTGGCTTGGCTCCCCGAGACTCTCTCACCCTGCCTCTTTTAACTGCCGCCTCGCATCCCCCGCTTCCTCCCCCTCACCCCCCCCCCTCTGCTCTCCTCCTCCGCCGTTACTTCCTTTTTCCTCGCTTTTTGCGCAACACGTCTCCACGCCGCCACCGCTGCGCGCTATCACTATCGCGAGTATCGACTGCCCGCTCCTTCAATTTTAGACACCGCTAGACGCTAGAGCCTCGCGTCCGCACGAATCCGATCGCCATCGCCGAGCATCGGCCTGAGCTGAATTTTGATCCGCCGTAAGGCTCCCTGTCCGCATTTCCCGCTTGATATTTTAAACGCTTCTCGCGCAAGTTTGAATTTTTCAGGTGTTTTTTACCTTTATCACAAACATTGGACTCGCGTTGTAAATTATTTCGCATAATTTACAAACATTCGCGAAATTATAGTTTTACCTAAACGTACCGTTTTTTTGTAACATATTATATAATCTTTCATTTATCGAAATATATATACTTTTTAATGTTCATATATCTAAAGAGTGTTATTCATTTCGAAGGATAAAAGTGACGAGGGACTAAATCTATCGTGACTCAGGCGTTATTCATATACTTCATCGTCTACTCGACTACTAACAGAGTACCCGCTAGTCCACCGCGCGATGATCCTCATTACGATCTCATTATTATCACCGCGATAATTATACGGAATAGCAAAGACTTCCTACGCGGCGGCTCGGCTCCTCGATGCAAATTCTAATGATGCTTCGTAGGCGAATACATACGAGGATGTGGAGGAAAAGAGAAAGGGATAAAAAGAGGGAGAGAGAGAGACGAAGAAAAGTAGAATACACGTGGAGAGACCGTGGAGAACGCGAATTACGTTATTGCGTCCTCGATATCTCTCTCGTGACGATGGTGAACGGAATAATCCCACGGTGACTGTCAACATGCGACACTGAAGGCAGCGAACAACACGTCGTAGTATATGTATGTGGCCGTGCGTCTCTAGTCTCTCATATATAACCCCGGTCGGAAATGGTTGCTGAATATGGATGAGTCGAGCGGAGAGCGGACACACTCTCATGCTCACGACTCGGGGACATAATTGCCTTAATTAACGCTAATATGTTAAATCGCGACGGTTTCCTCTGTCCATCGCCGCGCTAAGCACGCAGACTCGCGCCTCGATTAATCGCGAAAGAGCGCTGCGCTTTCGTATATGTACGAGTACAATGTCACTATACCGGGTAAACAAGCGCGTATCCGACACGAAGGTTGCTTTTCATTTTAATTTATGTCTAACTGCATGTTAGACAATCACGGATGCCGCGCGATGCACGGCAGCGTGTGTTCCGTGATCGTATAATTAATTCTCCTCAATTATGGACTTGATTTTCTTATTGTTAGAGGGCTCGTCTTATAACGCGTACGAAGCTAAGCGTTCTAATATAAAATGACTCTCCTAAACATTATGTAATGCAGAAACAAAGTAATTAAATTATCTTTGTTAGCCGGCAAGGGATCTTATGAGAAACCATGCAATCTTACCAGATGCATTCTTAATTGAGAAATGTCTTTTTTGAGTGATAAAATTAAATGATACAAGCTACAATATAATAAAACAAATGCAATGTTTTTACTTTAATATTACTTTTTATCAGAGTATCAAATTACTCTAATTTATAATATTATAATATATATTATTATATTATACAGAAAGCGAAAGGAAGAGAGAGATTATTATTATATATATAAATTATGCATCTTATATATCAAATTCCTGAAATATTAAATAAATTTGATTTCTCATAATTAAATGTATATTAATAATTGCGTGATTAGAAAATCTCGCAATTTTATGTAAAATTGCAACAAGTTCTTTCACGTTCATGTGCAAGCGGCAGGAATTGATGAATACGAAATAAACAGGCGGATGGGAGCGGAGAGTTGATCATGAACTTTTTTTGTCGCGGATGCATCGACCTTAGATGCGCTATTCTTTTACGAGGCATTATACAAATTTCGCATTACACGCAATTTCAATGTATCGCGCAAATGATGGAAGACGACGGATAACGACACGATTCAGATAGGAGACTATTCGCGAAACGAAGAGCTTCGTTTCGCGAAGAGACTTAGTTTCTCAGATCTGCGGATAAAGATCGCTCCTATCTCGCCGCGCCGTTGTAATTCTACGTCCCGGTGTTAACGCACGCGGTAACTCACGGACTTAATTTCCGTTTTGCGAGTAAAAATAACAGGAAACGAGGCACAGCCGTATACATCGAGCGAACATTGTAACCGTAACGCCGCGCTCCTTTTTTTCCACGTGCGATCTTTAATGAAAGCGCGACGTAAAGTCATAGTCAGAAGTACCGCAAGCAATCTGTGTTTTTTAACGAGAAAGGATAACTAGTACATGTCATGAAACTCGCTTGAAGTGAATGTGATCTTCTTAAATCATTAATAATACAATAGTAAATAATACAATAGATTGAAATAATTTTTCAAGTGTATATTATTTTATATTATCGGCAAAAATTATATTGTTCGCTCAAATATTACAAAAATTTGATATTTTTTCCATTAAAGAAATTTTATTTTCGAATACAACAAAGAAACTTCATGTGAAATTTTTTTCGACAATAAATGATATCAAAAATTTTAGTAACAATGATTATATAATATATAGATATGTGTATATTCTTCTGCATCTGCTTGTAAATAATACAACAGACTAATAATCTTTCAGTAGTATATTATTATTCTCAAAAATTACTATTCTCGAATATTACGAAATTGATAAAATTTTGTCTATCAAAGAGATTTTATCTTCGGACTTAGATAAACTTCATGTTTTTTTTTTCGCAATGACTGATACTGTCAAAAATGTTAATAATATTAATTATATATTCTCCTGAATCTGCTTATGCTCAGCGGACGACCAGGTCGTGCCGGTCAGCTGAATCGAACGGCCGCGACGCGACATCCTTCGGGGTAGCGAGGCGTGTGAGGCCACGAAGGGTAAGGAACGCGCGCCGACAGAAGACGACGACTCTTCTCCAGGGTGCCCCGAGCCGAGCAGCGTCGGAGAATGCAGATACATAAATTCATGAGCGGTAGTAACAGCCAACACAGTGACGCCACGCTAGCTTCCGTGCGGTGTGGCGGCAATCGTATTCATGAACCCGACACGGTAATTAGGGACACTAGCTCGCCTCGCAAGCGGAAGTCGCCGCGGAGAATCCTCCCTCCGCCTCCTCCCTGGAATATCGCCGGAAATACTTATGCATTCCGTTCGTTTCGTAAGGAAACGCGGGGATTCCGAATCGACGGTGGCGGCGGGGATTCCGTCTCGGCAGTGCAGGTTCGATAAACCCTTGCCGGCACGACAGGCTCGAGAGCAAAAAGTGTAACGTGCAACGAGCACGAAGCTCACAAAGGGGCAGAAAACGGCAAAATTTCATCTCGAGTAAACATTTTATTAAATAATACATCTGCCAGTTCTCTTTCTCTTCATTTTTTCTATATATAAATATTTCATAAATCATTGTTATATATTTGTCATATATAATAATTTATCGTAATTGACGTGAAGCGCAAAAATCGCGACACGATTTACTCGCATCCCTCTTGTTTTGTGTTAAAGAAAGTACGTCTTTTATTATTTTCGCGATCGAACACACACAAAATCTCTCTCTCTCTCTCGCGGTGAGAGCGCAACGATGAGATGTATAGAGTGTATTATATGGGTAGAAGCCAATTATTCGTGCGTCCAACCCTGAAGGCAGTGATAACTCCGGGCGGCGCATAATTTTGAGCACCACGAGCCGCGGCAGTACGTAACTCTGCCAGACTTATAATGAAGATATAACCGAGCCGACCGAGTCGAGACATCTTTACGTCCGGGAAGAGCGCCTTGGCTTGTTACTCGCTTATGGTACGCGGGACTATGATATGCTGTCTTTTCTTCTCTCTTTCTTTCTTTTTCTCTCTGCTATGCTTTCCAGTCTGTCTCTCTCCCGCGAGTCATCGCGTCGGATTATTAATCAAAGACCACGAGCAATAACGACCATCGCGAGACCATTTAAATGCTTGTCCACGACAATCCACCAGTCGGAGATTATGCTCATCGATACTTGTCGTCGCGCTATCCGCGCTTGTTAAGGCTGTACCCGACGCAGGTGATTAGAATCGCTAATAGAATATTAATTATTATTTATTTTGTTAAATATTTTGTTTAAGTAAAATGAAATAAAAAATTTAATATAAATTTATAAATAAAAATATATAGAATTAATAAAAAAATAAGTCGTAGTGCTTTCAAAGATAAAAATTCTATTAATAAAATTTAGAATGATAATTATTATATCTAAAACTATGTGATCTAAATAGCATAAGTTTGATGAATATAGATTTTAATCAATGCCTCAATGACATGTCTAAAGTAAAAAATGACAGATCGCGAACCGCATTAACGTATTAGGATGTAAAGTTTTCTTCTTCAACGGAAAATTATATTGAAACCAAATGGATTTAATCGATGAAAATTCGCGTTACGTTATTTGATATTACACATGTATACAAAGTATTTAGGAAAAAAAATATCGCGGCCTCCCTTTATCCACGTCCCTGCGGCGAGCAAATGTTACGCGATACCCCGCGTAACCATTTCAGGGCGCCGTCGACAGATTTTCATTTACGGATTGCAGCGTTATATGGGGATTTAAAACCGATGCGGTATCAGTTTGGCGCGCACGCATCACGGGCTTGAATCATTCGCGGTGTTCATTTCGATTCGCCTCTAATTGAATGTTGTTGAATATTGGCAAGTTAAATAATTGTCTTTGGAAAACTGAACCAGCACGCCTGTTAATCAGCTTCGCTTGGTATGATTGAACGCTTCCCGTTCACGAAATGAAACCATTTTGTACTTTGTGCGCTCCGCGAATAAACTATATATCGGACATAATAGAGATTCTCAAAATTAGAGATAGGCGGACGTGATCTAACAGATTTTTGTCAATTCCAGAGCAGTAGAAAAAAATTGTGGAAAAAGATATATAGATATTTTATTTCAAATTCTTCATTAAATGAAATATATAGAAATAAAAAATTATACAATCATGTGTTAAAGTGGGAAATAACTTCCCTAAGTGTCATGATGCGATATCTCGATTGTTCATGTACAGATGGACAATTTCCTGCTTTTTTATTTCTCACAGCTCGATCGTGCGATGTGAGCCGTTGTTACACGAACCGATAAAGCTCGAAAATTGACCGGTCTAAATAGGCCGTAATATCATTAAAGCGAACGAAGACCGCGCGAGAAAGTATGAGAACGCTTCGGCGATGTAATACGCGCCGGCTCCACGCGACCTGGGCTTAATCGAACCACTCGAAAGGCCCCAGTCCGTAAGTGCTCCGAGACGAGGAAGTCCAACAAGCGCCACGCCCGCATTCAGGCCGGACAAGGGAGATGAGGGAGAGAGAGAGGAAAAAAAGAAGAGAAAGAGAGAGATCCGCATTATAATCCTATTACAGATTTACTTCTTTTGTAGCGCATTTAAATCCACCATCCGTATCCATCGCCAATTCCTGCCATCGTCACCACTCGTGTGTGTGTGTGTGTGTGTGTATGTGTGTGCGCGCGCCTTTCACGCGGTTGCAGAAGGCTTCTTCTTGCCTCTTCGTCGGCTTCTTCTTCCGCTCGTCTCCCTCTCCCTTCTTCCTGTCTCTCTTCCTCTCTCCTTCCTTATCCCGCTAACCCCCTGCCCCTCACCCTTTTCCCCGTCGTCCTCTTTCGTTTCGCTCTTCCTCCTCCTTCTCTCTAGACCGGCACTACGGCCAGCAGCCTGCCCTGACGGCTGCGCGTAAAATTGGCCGGAACGCATTTTTCCATTAGGCCGGTACCCGAGCCACGTTACAAATTATAGGTGTACTCTTATTGGAGAGCCCGATGAAACGAGGGAACCGATGCGCACTCGGCGTTTTCCTCCCTCCGAGTCGATGAGTCGGGCGACTCTCCGAATGAACGGGCGACGAACGGATGGACGGACGGACGGACGGACGGTGGTCGATGGTTGATGGTCGGTGGTCGGCGGTATAAGCCGCAAATAACGCGGCTCACGCGGGGTGATTTTATAAACGTTTAACTGTTATTGCGCCAGAGATTGAAACCGATCTGATTTACTAATTGTGAGTTCAAATTTCGACATACCTATGTAAAAAACAAAGAGGATTTAATAAACAAAGTCCGAGATTTTTTAATATCTTTTTTTTAAAATAAATTGGCGTTTCTCAATCGATGAAACAGAAATTATTTACACATCGCGAGCAACATTAGTTGCATATAATATCCCTCTCGCTTCTTTTCAATTGAAGTTTAATGCGATCAATTTAAAATCGATTAATTTTAAGCAGGAAAATTCAACCGTGTCTTTCTCTCCGCAACTATTTGACGTTAAATATTAAACATCCTTGCTCGCCCGGGGTCGAACGAATACCGTTTAAATAAATGCAGCGAGAACATGGAAAAGCGGCAAATGCGATTTTAATGTCTAGTCACAAGGCCCACCCGTGTTTTCCGCGGGTGTGTCCTTAACGATCTCGTCGAATGCCTCGCGGGTAATTTCGTCATTTCGCGTCGCATTAACCCTAGAGTACCTGGCTGAAATGCTCACTAAAGCGCGATTGAACTTAGGTGCGCGTATATTTTCCAAGCGGTATAAATTTTTTGAACGTGTGACAGTCGGAGAATTCGACTTTTAGTAGACAGTATACGATACGCAAGATATATATTCGAAATTTAATTATTTAAAAACCTCTTATATAATTAAATATGAAGTGCGGGAAATTGTATGTAGATTTAAAAAAAAAGTAAGGAAGTCTGATACGATCTTAAAATGATTATGAGACGAAGCGGCGCCGTTTCCAAATGAACCAAAATGTGGCTTGCGTCGTTCGCATTAACGACGGACTTTTCTCCCCGGCTTTCTCTTTAATGTCGAACGACCAGCTTCTTCCGCGCTCTTTCTTTTCGCGGCGAAGAGGGAGACACGGAGTTATCCGCCACCCCATTCGAGGCTAAAAGGATTCGGCAATAAACAACGGTGAGTCTCAAAATTAGGCGTGGGTCGCAATCTATATCAAAACCCCCGCGGTGGTAAACTCATCGACCTCACCCTCGTCGAAAGTCGGGTACACGGGGTGAGTAGCCAATGGATTAGCGATGTTAAGGCGGGAGAAAAAGGCGAGAGCGTAGGATTTTTCTCCGTGCTGCTCTCTTCCGATTATCGCAGTGTTCTTTTAATTTTGATAACCACCGATCGTAAATATCATCACTGTGACATTTACTGCGTTTCTCGAAGAAACCAAGAACTCAAGCTATTCTTTAGACAATAATAAAAGTTGCTTTATTGAAAAATTGTCCTAAAGATGCCGAATATTTTAAAGTTATGTGTAGAAATAATTTATAAAAGATTTATACCTTTCTCTCTCTCGATAAGCATATCTTAAAATACAAAAGAATCAATTGTCCTCATCTTTGTCGCGAAAGAAGAGCTCAATAATCGGATCGAGGATGTATGTCGAGACGTGACTGTGGATGCGCAAGAAGCGCAGGTTATCGTGGGCAAGTATATCTAATTACCCGTGACGTTTACGTCAACGTTTATCGTGATTTACGGCAAAATTGTAACGACGACCTTCGACTGAGGTGAACGGGTTCAGAGAGATAGAGAAAGAGCGAAGAAACCTTTAAGCGAGCGGTTCGCGGCTAAAAACTCCAAAGGATTCGGTCATTTATCACGGCGCTGCCTGCGGGAATGAGTAGGGGAGGGATACAATTCGCCGGACAGACTAATCGCGGACTAACTATCCACATATTATCCACAATAATTCCACGTTACCGGGAGGAAGAAGTGGCCTGACGACCCCCAGCCGTTCTTGCGTATCAAGACCGACCGACAACGAAACGCTTCTTCACGTTTCGCTTCTTGACTTTTGACAATCCTTGTCACGCCCGAAAATACGCCTCGGTCTCACCGTGTAAAAGTTGACAGTACACCAGAATAATTTAAGTTACACTGTGTATGTGTGTTTGATGTCAGAGATAATCAACACGTTTTCTCAATTATTTCAGATATTTTTAAAGAACCCCGCTAAATTCGCGTTGCGTAAATTTTAGATATAAAACTCACGCAAAACAAATACAAATAATTAAATTCGCCAGAAAAAATATATAATAGGAATAGTTTAGGAGTAAAATTTGAAAACATATTTTTCTATATATATATATTAAAAGATATAATATGTTAAGTTTCATCCTTGAGCATTAAATATCATAAACATGACATGACGCATATATATGTGTGTGTGTACTAGATACTACTTAAGAACATTACTAATTAAGTTGTAGTTATAATTAAGTCATAATTAAGTTATATTCTTTTTATCAACCTTAGAAATCATTTTTTACTCATTAAGAGTTAAATTTTCATGTTCTTCGCAAATTAAAGCGACAATATTGCCGCAATTTTTGTCGCTCGAAAGAGTTTGAAGAACAATTGTGTCGACGTGGACTATAACTCGCGCGAAAAGTATTTTTATGTCGGTCGCGCCAGGCGGTTCGCGGTCTGTGTAAATATATCGAACGGTCGGCTACAATTTTGAGGTTTGTCGCGCGTAAATAAAGTGAGCTCGACCGTGGAAATTAATTAGTGTACCAAAGGGCAAAATATAGGGAAAATTGGGAACGCTCACTTTGCAATTTAATTGGATATTCATTTAACCATGCCTATGCCGCGTATAAGATTTGCATAATAGCGCCCGGTACTAATTAGCGCGCTAGCGAGCACATGTAAAGCAATTTATTAAATAACTATGTAATTCGCGGCGCGAATTGCGGAATTATAAGTTTTTGTTTTCTCACCGCGTAATTTATTCATGCAAGTACGAACATTTAACGATTATCTGATTTTTGCCTGTAAATTCGCGGAAATTAGCGAGGGTATGAGGGAAAAACAAACATTTTCTCAAATTTTAGAATAATATAAAAGACCATAATAAATGTGACGGCATTAAAAAAATATGTCACATTATTTTCCGCACAGATGTTTATTTTTGAAAAGAGAAATTACAATATTCGTCTCATTTTTTGAAGCGTTTCATAATGGTGCAAATAACAGATGTGAGTTATGATAAAATCCTATAATATTATGATAAAATTCTGAAAATAATAATTTAATATCATTAAAGCTTATTTCATGCCAATAAATTTGCGAATATCGAAAGCGCGATAAAAGACCGTCACAAGCATGTACGAAGCCGTGATTACGTCGGACGACAATTGGGACATATGGAGGATCATTGAGGGAGTACGTGTTAGGGCACACATAAAACGCCTTCAAATTATAGTGTGGGCCAAGGCCCATCCATCACAAGTGGGTCCATGGGACTTACGGTCCCAGTGCGCCGCCCCAACGTTTAGGTCGTTAGCAATTTCCTGCACAGGACTATTTTCAAACCCAAATTCCATATGGCCCGATAATACCCGATAATGCCGCTGGTCTCGAGAAGGCCGATGCGACGATTTTTTCCTTAACAATGCGACGACGAAGAAACCTTGATAGTGATGTCAAGTTTTCAGCGAATTGAAATCTAATATATTTCTCCTGATCGCGCGATTAACAATTTAAAAATTGACATCACTAGAAAATAAATTTTTCTTCAAAAATATTAGTAAAATTTAAATATATTTTAATAAAGTCGGGTATACACAGTTTTAAATATATTTCATTGTAATTAAATAATTTATTAAATAAACTCTCTATAATTATCATAGACAATAAAAGATTCACTCTGAAAAATTTAATTTTATTTATCAAGAATATTTCATGAATTTATCAAGCAAAATGCTAAGACACAAGTGCAGTCTCAATTTTATTAATTTATTTATCAATAAATATTCGTGCTTTATCAACGCTTTACAGATGGCAATAGCGTACAGACCATATTCTAAAGCTTTTAGCTCTCGCGGTAACAAGCAAATCTGTTCTGTAAAAGGCATGCAACTGTAGATAAGTCACCATGTTCAACAGGTAAATCTGATGAGAATCAAAGGATGAAAATTTGTTTGGTATCTTTCACACTATACCGTCGCGCGTAACATTTATATTCGCTGAGAAAATGATGTAACAAAAATAATAATTTACGAAGGAGCATAAAAATAGAGAATACAACAAGTTTTAAATCGTCAATGGAATACGTTTAATTATTGTATGCTGACGATATGTGTCGCGAAAGTGCTAACAAACTGTAACTGTACAAAAATATTCAGCAGTATTGCCACAAGTTTCATTAACAATAAATTATTGTTTGTCCAAATGTACTGTCGATCAATCATGAATAACTTAATGTCCCCCTTTAAGTTAAGTCTATAGAAAAAGGTGAAATATGAAGACAAATTACTTAACATTAAAATGTTAGTTTTTCTTTATTATGCACATCCGTTTTTCATGTTAAATATTATCAAGAAGTTCGTTGAGTATAAGGCTGATCCTCTCAGTAGAACAGTTTATTAGAGAATATAAAAAATTGCAAAAAATTAATTGTACAAGTCGTGAGCGATTCTAGTAAATCTGCCATTTTTCCGGCCTTTTCATACTTAAGCGGTAAAAAATGTAAGGAACAATGAAGTAACGCGGTTTTATCAGTAACTGAGGTATCAGAATCATGCATACGCAAATAATATAATTGATCTGTGTAAGGAATCTGAAGTAATTGGTATTTCACGATATGGCGAATAGGCTCGCGTAGTAAACCAGTATCAATAAATATTTGAATATCGCGTATCGGCCTATGAATCGATTCCACACATAGAATAAGTAATGCCGATCATCGGTCAAAACATATGGGTGAACGAGGGTTTAAAACGAATCACCGCGATTATTAATACAATGACGCAACTGGCGAAAATCCAATATCGGCGAAGAAAATGCAAACATGTTCGCCAATGAGGCATCACGTACGGTTACGAGAATAGAGAGACGAAGAATAGAAAAATAGAATATCTGACAAACGTGAATCGTTGCGACGTGAGCGGACAATCGCCGATTATTATGCCTTTATTCCATACGACGAAGACGACAAACATCAAGCACACCATTATATAAAGAAATAGACTATAACATTCTCCTATAATAAACTTGATAAAGGATAACGGGCTCTTGCGTAACTCGTGCATTATCTGCTTCCATAATAACTAAAAGTGATTTAGAAAGAAGTTTGCGAGATTAATTCTTCCAATACTTATGATATGCGCATTAAAACTTTTCGATTTTACTTACACGAAAGTGTAATGGAGTATCGAGCACTCACAGTGAGATTGGCTGTTCCGTCCTATTATCAAATATATCTAACGCATGTTTTACAGTAAGGAAGCCAAGCCAAATAATGTTTGTTTGACGAACAAGTACAGCTATTAAACCTGTATAATATTACTTTAATTCGTTTCAACTTTAATTTTATTTTCTCTTTCTTATGATTTACATAAATATAATGTAATTACCTGCAAATACTGTTGGTGTAGAAACAACATTACGAGTACTATATTTACAGATATAACATCTGTATAATAAAAAAAGCATCAAAACTACAATGCTGGAAAAAAGCTAATATTGTAGGCCAGCATAAGTATCAACCAATTATTCCACTGCTCTGTTTCATTAGATTTGCAATTTTCTTTTATAGTATTATAAATAAGATAAAGATTTAGGCACGTTCCAAATAAATTTATACATCTTATGTATGTAATATTGCACGTATTAAAAAGTGATAATATCACAGTTGTAATAAGATACATCCTGGCAATGTAGTGATTTTTGGATCCCACTGAAAATAATTTAATTTGATTTATTTTTGAGAATTGCGTGCAATACTTAGGAGCAAATTATTTTTGTGCCATGTATTACCTGCGTAAAATTCCACGCACAGTATTGTATTGTCTGTGGTACATGAAAAGCTTCATCGATGAAATAATATGGTTGAATATGATTGAGAAAGTAATATAGTACTTGTAATGAATAACGTTAATACATAATACATGAAATACATAAATATTTTGTATTTTAGTTTCATATAATTGAGATGAGATATGACACTCATGATTACTTTAAAAATGTATCCACAAATATCATTTAACTTCAATAGCTGCACATTCGTCAAATTAATACTGTTACATTAAATGCATCATCACAGCTTGTTTTAAATAATCTAACCTAACTAATTATATTATATGCTCTTCATTAAAATGTATAAAACTGTACCACTGTCACGTCGTACATTTAATACAATTAATATACTATGTAATAAAATGTATTACACAATGATTAAATATTATTTTTAAAAACATGGTAAAATTCAGCATATGCTCATGTTTACATTCGACATCTACAGACATTGAGAGGTTAGGTTAGGTTAGATCCCACAAATTATCGTTTGACAGTTGGCATCCCTACAAGATAGGCTGCGCAAGCCCTGCGCGCGCGTATACAAAGTAAACTTCAAATCGCTTCTAGCCTAACCATCTTCACGCGATTGACTTTACTCGAATAGCATCGCGTCGCATCGAATTATGATGCGGCGCCAATTTGCCCGGACGTAATTCGGGACGTCTCGATGCTGTATAAAAGTCGAATGACCACGAATTGTCACGCAAATATGATAAATCAAATCGACTCACCGTTCACCGGCTGTTCCACAGGCCGCTCCAGTCACTCGCCTCGGGACGTCCCATTCCGATCTTGATACACGCAAACTCACACAATATCATCAACGCGAACGCGCGACACTTTATTCGGCACTCCCGATACTCGCTCGCATCCAATAATCATCATCGAGGGCGCGAATAACGCGACGCGACTTCGCTCTACCTTCGCGATGACGCCATCACTGAGTACCTCTGAATATCGCTGTCGCGCGCTTCCATCGACACACTATGAAAGTCGCGCGATTATCCTTGGACACTCTCAACGCTCGTTCACTCGCGATATTCGTTTATTTTAAGGTTATTTTAGGTTAAAAGACGCGAAAAATGCGGATGTACAACGACTGCGTATGGCTCCGACTCACGTATAAGAGAGAAGACTGAGAGGTGTCATGGCCTGTTTTTAGGTGATCCCTGAAAGCGATACTCCCTCTATGGACATTGAAAACGTGGACATGAACTACAAAGCCAATGTCCATGAATGTTCTCAGAGGGTAATACATAATGTGCACAATTTCTGGTTTTGTTCCGTGCTATGTGCACGAAATGCCGGGAGCACCAGAGTATAACAATCATTATTTTGAAAATAATATATAAATATGATAAATAATAATTTTGATAAAAATAATTTTTATAAATTACTAATTAAAAAATTAAATTACTAATTTTTAAAAATTACTTACCTATATGTGTATGTATGTGTGCCCATACGTTGTCCAAATGATTTTAAATATAAGAATAGACTATATGAATATCGGCGTATGTTACCGCCGGCATAGCTCTCAGGTTCATGAGAGTACTGAAACCTCCTCACCTGGCAAATGCCTTCGAGGCAATTGAGGAGGAAAAATTTTTTTATTTTTTTTTATTTTTTTTAATAGAGTTTTTAAACAGAGAATATATAATACATATAAAAAATATATATTACATAATTATAATATATACAACGTAAATTATAATTAATTTGCAATTACATAAAAAACACATTACAAATTATTAAATTATGTAATATAGAAATAATTACATTACAAATATATGTATTACAAAATTTAATGCAGAATATATAAAATACAATGCATTAGAAATATGTATTACAAAATATAATACAAATTTAATATAAACTATAATTTTAAACTTAATACAAAATAAAATTTATTACACGAAAGTGTCCAAAGTATACTTATAATATAAAATTTACTAAAAATTTTTACATAGACCAGACAAGACTGATTAGTGATGATTAATTACGCGATATTTATTATTAATAATCAACATAGAATAATAGAATTTAATTAGTTTTATATAAATAACGTATAAACGTAAATAATCATGATCAAAAGAGTCATTAATAAAATTGTTGATCATTTCTTCGATTGTAGAACAAAGTATTTGCATTATTGACGCATTTCGTGCAGACCATGAAAAGAAATATTTAAAACGTGTAAAGATAGAACAAGCTTTGATGTAAATCAAAGATTAAATTACAAAATAAATTCCGATTTAAAATTCGCGAGAAAACGCGACGAATAAATAAATCGACAATAATCGAATATTTAATTGCGAGATACGCATAATTTTTATAATATAATAATCGAATCAATAAACACGCGTGCGATATAATTATTATTATCACACAAATGTTGACAGACGAAGATATTTTAGCAAACATTTGTGATCCGTATTGTTTATGAACATAAAATTCACTGTCCGATTTATTTGCGATTAATATATACGCGACTTTATACGAATTTCACGATTGAGAATAAAATACATATCCTATTTCGCGCATGATTAGCTGAATAAGAAGAAATTAGCTCTATAAGCTTTAATATATAATTAAAAATCGCGTTGTGGCCACGTTTAATAGAAAATAACGGAACGAATGATTTTCATTAATATAGTTATCGATCGTCTTTTAAATTATAGAAGAAAATATTTGCACTACCAGCATTTTGCACGAACTATTAAAACAATATTCAAAGACGTGGAAAGATAAACAAAGCTTCAATGTATAAGTCAACGATTAAATTATAGATAAATCGCGATTTAAAATTTACGAGAAAACGCGACGAATAAATAAGTCGATAATATGCCGAATATTTGATCGCGATACGTATAATTTTTATAATATAATAATCGAAGCTCTCAATAGACACGTGCGCGATATAATTATTATCACGTAAATATAGAAAAGCGAAAATAGTTCAACAATCGTTTGAGGTCTGTAATGTTTGTGAATATACAATTCACCGACCGATTTACTTGCGAATTTTTATAAGATAAATCGCGATTTAAAATTCGCGATAAACCGCGACGAATAAATAAATCGATAATATTTAAAATATTCAATTGCAGATACGCGAGTGACATACCGGTAATATCCGATAAAAAGAGGAGTGACCTTAAAAATGGAGAACGATTAACATCTTGTTTCTACATCAGATTTCGCAAGATCAATCTGCGAAGAAAAATTAAGTGATCCATTGAACGTCGGGAATTCCACTGTAGGAGGGAACGAATCCTGGATCTTCCGGACTATTCCCGATAGCAATGATTTCAGTATTAAATCAAAGACAATTATCCCTCGTCATTATTTTCAATTCGCGAAATTGATATTCACGTCAGAAAGCATGTTCTTCCATTACTAAGAAATATATTTCTTTATTGAAAATTAAATGGATATAACCTTTGTTATTGAAATGTGATTAAAAACGATTATATTTATAAATAATAAAATACATGCATTATTGGAGTTTGTGTTAAATGTGCGAACACATATAATTTGGGGTACTGTTCGCGCGCGCGAGACGAATCGAACCCGATAACAGCAAGATTTAAAAAATTTCAATTCGAGTAGTGTTCAAAATAAAATTAATGAAATAATTTTAAATATATAATTAATTCTAGATTAATTCTCTAGATTCTTATTCTTGTAACGTTTAAATTAATAATTTCTTTTTCTTTTAATCAATATCTTACTGATATAGGGATACCCATTCGATTCGTCTCGAAATTTTTAAGTATTCGCACATTTTATGTAACATTCATGTATAATTTCGCGTATATATAATATATCATATTAACAAAAATTATAAAAATATTTTGGATATGTTAATTTGTGCATGTATTTTATTATACATATGTATAAAATGGTATATATCTAAAAACTAATATTCTAAAATGGCGATGGATGTCCAATACCTGCAAATAGTTTCTTAAAAGAAACTAAAAATTAATATCCCCAGTACCTAGAAATAATTTTTCAAATGAGATAATTAATTAATAATTAATAAAATATATTCGTTCGTAATCATTTTTATCAAAAAATTAAAAAAATTAATTACAATATAAAATTTCTTGAAAAATTAAAATTTATACACAACGCTATCCATATTTAATCTACTATATCCATATTTAATCTACTATTAAATCTTTCTGGCATTATATATATAGACAATAATAATACCTATCCTAATAATGATAGAACATTTTTAATGAAGAAAAAAAAATATACATTTCTCTTATCTAAATATATATTATTAAAAAATTAATTTGACGTTAAAGAAGCGTATCGTCGTTGAATTACTACCGAAATCATTGCTTTCGGAAATTGCCAGGAAAACCTGGGATTAGTTCCAATCTTACAATAAAAATTCCCAATTTTCAACAGGACACCAAACTAGACGTCACAAATGGATCTCCCAAGAACCGGTGAGAAATAATTTTGCATGATCAAAATCGTTTCGACTCCTCGGCGGTACGAGCCACGCAATTTTCATTAACGTTTATTTAACCGAAGGAACAACGATAACTCTTTCATTAAAACGACAATCTCGTCTAAGAACGCGAAAAGAACGCGGGAAAAACGGTGATTTCGCAACCGTAATTTATAAATTTATTTAGTATTTTCCGATACGAAATTCGTAAATACAAATATAACAGAAAAAACAAATTATTAAATTCATAATAATTAACTCGCGATTCTATATAATATCGAAGGTGATCGTCAAATTTTTTGAAGCTAATATTTAATAGTTGACTTATCACATCGAATCTTCACTCTTATTCGATATTTCTTTATATTTAATTAACAATATTTAGCAATATTATCTGATGAGAGGGACAGCGATAAAATTCTTTTGTTAAAATGACAACCTTGTATAAGAACGCGAAAAGAACGAGCACAATATTTTTGCAATCATAATTTATTAATTTATTTTACGAATATTGAGTTTCGCGCGATATAGAATTCATAAATATAATAGATAAGTTTAACGGAAAGCATATCATTAAATTTATAATAGACTCGCGATTATGTAACGAAGGCGTTCGTCAAATTTTGTAAAGCTTATATTTAATCATTAATTTAGCATCGAATTTTTATATTTTATATAAAAATTTTCCGATTTTATTAATGACTCTTTGATATGAAAATACGAACAATTACTCTTTTATGAATATTTCAAAAATATATACTATAGAAACAAATACTTCAATTTAATGAATTACTATTATGTTAATTACTACTATTATGTAATCATTATACGTATACTTTCGATAATTTTTCGTGTAATTTACATAAGAATTTACAATCGTAAATACAATTTCATATAATATAATTATAGTCATAATTGTATTATATTTTACAATTAAAATATCAATATTAGATTATTATTAAAATACAATTATAACTATTTACAATTTACAAATTTATGATGCTATCAATGTCAAATAATAATATTCAATTTATTCAAATATTTAATAACATCAATAATTTGATATTGATAGCATTAAGATTTGAATTTAATATTTAACTTGATACACATATATTTTTAAGTTTTAAAATAAAATATAACATGTTAAGATATTTCTTAAACGTTAATAATAATGCAATTTCTTTAATATTCCTGAAGATAATTTTGATAATTTAAATTTCATTTTTAAAACATTTTTACTTTAAAACATGTTATATTTATTTTTACAATATTTTTAAAAATAAATTCAATTTAATTAAAATAAATTTAATTTACCCCTAAGATTATTGGAATATTAAAAGAAAGAATGAATCTTACCTAATAGCGCTAACAACCCTAGTATTATAGAAGTCTAATGATCTTAATAGCCCTAACAACCCTAATATTAAAAGAAGAATTCTAATGATCTTACTTAATATAGCCCTAACAACCCTACTTCCTGATTAACTAAAATTATTCGAGATTTGTGGAACCTATTTCTAATCATCACCTAATCTAATCATGTATATATTTTAATCACGTGCCCTAATTACATGCCCTAATCGCGTGCCCTAACCGCGTGTCCTAACCGCGTACCCTAACCGCGTACCCTAACTGCGTCCTCTTCAGGCCAGTTGAACCTACCTTTCGTTGATCCTGGCCATTTTCTTTCTCGATCTCTAATCAAAGATAGAAAAAGGAGATAAACACTCCTTCTTTTGCCGGATAATTACCAGCAAATGAGCGTGAAATATTTACGCTCATTTAGTAACGATCGTTCCATTTTACGATCGTTCGTTAAATATTTGAATATAACTTTATTTTAACTGAAATAAAGCCAAATTACTACAAATTTCTATATATTTTATATTTTGTAATAAAATATAAAATTAATTCTGTGTATAATTTTTATTATATTACAAATTATTTAATTAATTAATCATTTGACTTTATATTAAGTTAAAGTAAAGTTTAAAAACAATATCTTCAAACAAATTCTACGATGGATGAGCTATAAGGAATTAGAAGATAAGTGCGCGTTATAAGAATAAATTAGCATGAGAAATTGATAAAATTGATAAAATTGTTAATGCATGTTCTTTATTTAATAAATTAGACAAAATCTTTACAAAAAAAATATTTTCTTGATTTCTTCTTTTTTTAATTAATATTTCAATATATTTTCGTAATAGATGCAAAGCATTTCGAAAGAACTTATTAAAATTTATTTAATTTAATCCATCCTAGCTCATTCATTTTAAGACAACGGATTTATTTACAATCTACAATCTACAATCTACATCTACATCTACATCTGCAATCTCTACGAATCCGTTACCTTAAAGTTAAATACAAGTTTTTCTCACTCACCGACACTGATGCGCAACAGCGGAGTTGTTGTTATCGAAGCTAGTTGTCTGCAACGTACAAATATAAAATTCATTTATAATAATGCTCACAAAATGCAATCAATATTTAAAAAAATTTTTATCGCGCGGAATTTTATATCCGATGTGTAAAATAATAAGCAGATAAACACGTATAGAAAAATTTTATAAATTTTTAAAACTGTTTTTTAAATAGAAAATTTTATATGACTTTTATATAGATCTTTCTCTTTAATTCATTTAAATAATAAGATCAAATTATTGTTCGTTTATAACAAGTTAACGATTTATAACAATTAATATATAAATAATAATATTCACCATCAGGTTGTTCCGCCGGTGCAGGATGCCTCTTCTAGGCCTGCTCCTCCTCTCAGATCATCAGGGTTGTTACATCGATCTATAACATACAAAAGAAGATTCCAATGTAGCAGCGTTCAAAATAATTAATATTTCAAAAATTATTGTATACATTGAATTTTATATTCGATGCATATAATAATAGCAGATTAATAAAATAATTCTATAAATTTTAAAAACATTACTAATAATTCTCTTATAACTTTATAAAAGCTTACACCTTTACAAGATTATAGCTTTAATTTAAAAATCTTTTTCTTTAATTCTCTCTTATTTAAATATAAATAAAAAAATATAAATAAAAACATCAAATTAATTGTTGCGATTAATTGTTTAATTTAAATTATAATAAATATATTTAATATTTAATATATAATTACAAATAAATAAATTGCTTACCAGAAGGTTGCCCTGCCGGAGCCCGATGCCTCTCCTAGGCCTCCTCCTCCTCTCAGTCTTAGACGCGCGATATTTAACGGCACTCCCGCACTCACGAGCGATATTTTTATATCGCTATTTTCGTTACTTTACGCGCGATACTGAACGGCACTCCCGCACTATTTCGTTACAATTAAAAATTTGGTCGCGCGATGTATATATTTAATATATGTATACTTTCAACGACACTCCCGATTTCGGTACGAGCGAAAATCCCATTTCATTTACGAGAATCAACTTCGAGCCAATAGGTCGGGAATGCAACGATACAACGAGCAAAGATTAGGCCCGAACCGGAAAGAAGACGAAACGATTGACGGAATAGAGGAAAATAAAGTTCACCAGCTCTTTTTCGCGCATAATTATCCTATCTCGTATCGAACCTGGACCCGCTAAGCACGATTTCAGGTGCTTCGCCCGGAACACGAAGTTTCCCGCGATTGCAGGACATGGCTACACCAGGCTGGTAGACGGCAAAAGAAGAGGATACCCACATTTTTTAAATGCTTACATTCAGCAATTTAGAAAATGGGGAGGCAACCCCTTTTACCGAGCGAAAATCGTGCCTAGGGGAATCCACTCGACTCCTCGACAGGGTTAACACACGCAGTGCGTGTGGCTGTAGACGAGCAAAGAGAAGGGATCCATTGACGACCATTCCGAGCAATCGATCGAGTTCTAACTAATTCGGGCCGAATCACTTGACGAAGCACGAAGCACGAAGCAAGAAGCGCGAGTGTACGTTGCATAGCAACGTGTGCAAACTCGAAACATCCCAGTTAGTTGGCATCGGAAGTAAAGACTCGTGACAATAAATGAAATTGGGATTTTATATGAAAAAGTCCAAAAGTTTCGCGAAAACGCGACGACGCGAGAATACTACAACGCGAAAACGCGGTAACGAAGCGCTTGCCGTCCGCGGCACGTTGACGGCACCGACGACGCGAAAGGGTACTTAGCTTCCCATTCAGGCACCTTAAGATTTATCATAAATAGAAAAATTTAAGATAAACCTCAAGGCACCATCCAAGTACTAAGCCCTCCCACCGCGACAAGGTGTACCCCATGGGAGGGTTATATTATATATAATTTTATATATAATATAATACATAATTTGAAATTTATTTTGTAATATAGTACATAAATTTAAATTCGCAAATATAAACAATAAATATAAAGGGTAAGAGAACATCTATTATATAAAGCAATGTTCAAAATAATTGATTTTAAATCTAATTATTGCGCGCAATTAATTTTTACACTTTTACTTTTAAATAGATATATTTTAATATTATAAATCGCGTAATTACAAAATAATTTATATTTCTTAGATATAAACTTTTCAAAAAATTTCTATTTTTTTATACATGAAATATTTAAATTAATATATTAATGTGAAATGTTTTGTAGAATATAAGAAGTATCTGAAAATATTAATTAATAAAAAATTTTATAAATGTTTTAATTATTTTAAAATAAAAAGTGGAATAAAATAAAAAGTGGAATATTTTTTATAAGTATATGTATTATATATGTTACAATTTAAAATCACTACTAAATCACAATGAAAGAAATAAAACGAAATGAGAAATATGTATATTTTGAATATATATACTATTGATAAATAATTTATATATTGTTGTAATATATTGTTGCGTCCGTGGAACGATATATATCGAATGCGCGCGACACAACCGATCGGCACACGCTCGCGCGTAAATAATAACGCGGTTTAAGGTACACAAGAATTTTAATAAATCACGAGTAACATACAAGAATTCAGAATAAATGTAAAACGAATCACAGGTAGACGCGCGTCCGCACAGCTTGACAGCTGGGCTCAGAATCTCTGACAGTCGTTGTTAACATCTTGACAACGCGCGCGGAAACGATCTTTTTTCGTCGACGTACTTCCTGCCAAAAGAATTCAACGGGTGGCGAATACATCCAGGAGGACGGGACGCGGGAACGCGGGAACGCAACAATATAATAAATAATGAATGTGATAAATAATTTAAATTAATGACTTACATCTTATTGATCCATCCATTTCCAAAACCTCCTTTTTTCTTTTGCTTTCTTCGATTTTTCCTCGTGGCACTTCAATCCTCGTTGCACTCATTTGAATTCCTCGTTGCACTTGCACTCATTCACGAAAAGTTCCTCGTTACACTTGCAATTGTGTTTAGAGAAAGAATTTGGTAATATATGAAACGTCTCACATCACTACTTCACTGCTCAAGAGCCACTGAGCGAATGATCGTAAGTCAGAAACATTACCGCGATACTGTTTATATCGCCAAAGTTGACTATGAAAGGAAAGAATTTGATAATATATGAAACGTCTCACATCCCTACTTTAGTGCTCAAGCTCACTGTGCGAATGATCGTAAGTCAGAAACATTAACGCGGTACTGTTTATATCGCCAAGGTTGACTATGAAAGGAAAGAATTTGATAATATATGAAACGTCTCACATCCCTACTTTAGTGCTCAAGCTCACTGTGCGAATGATCGTAAGTCAAAAACATTACATATCGCCAAGGTCGCCTTATATTATGTTATTGTTAAAATTTACTGTTGAAATATTTTATGAGTGATAATTATATATAATTCTCATTTATAAAATATCTGAACAATTATATTATTATGAAATATTTTAACGTATTAATATATTAATATATCTCATATATTTAACACATTAATGTATCGTAAGATTAAAAGATTAAAGTAATGATATGTCGTAATATATAACTATTGTTTAATTAACAAGGATTGCCGATTAAGAAAATTTAAAGCATTGGTCGAAATTTATTTAATTCCAATAAGTATCGTTAGGGAAATTATTATAATAAGCATCAATAATCGAAAGATCATAACAAAATTAATTCTCTTATCTCCTTTTATGTATCTCCTGTTACAATTTTTAATCGCGGTAATAAAGCATTACGATTCGATAAAGATTTATCGTTTCGATACAGTTTCATGCCGTTAATTAATTTTTAATTAATTGATTTTTATTAATATTTAAAGCAAATTATGTTTCGATATTAATCGTAGTTGTGTTTAGTAAAACAATTACAATATACGAAGCGTTTCTCATCACTACTTTATTATTCGAGAGTCACCGTACGAATGATGACAAAGCGGTAACGTATAGCGCGCTACTGTTTATATTTTATATTGCCAAAGTCGAACACCGTGTTATTGATAATTTGTTGCCGAAATATCTTATATATTATAAAATATACACTATCGCGTAATATTAAATTATAGAAGTATTTTAATTTATTAATTAAAATTGATTATTTCTTAAATAATTTGCCCGATCTCACCACTCCTTCCCCACTCTCCGCCGCGCGCCTAGTATAAGGTTACAATCGGACGACTCTCGTTGCCTCACCCAAATTGGCCGATTTTCTTTAATTAATTTTTCGTTAATTATTGCTAATATTGCAAAACAGAGCACCTTCCTTCTTAATTTGAGCCAATCTACCTTCACACTTCGGGACTACAAAAAGTTATCAGACATCCTGTATACATATCTTATAGTACGTAAAATACATATTTCGGCAATGAATTTTCAACATATAGATAGTGATACGAATAAAATTACTACATGTTCTATACGAATAAAATTACTTCTTTAATAATACATATAGTCAAATATATTTCGTGATAAAGTATAATTTATTATTTTAGATTCGTTGAAACCGTTCAAAACGTAACGATATATCCATCAGGTAATCATAATTTTACTAATCAGGTAATAATATTTTTAATAATATTTTACGACAGTATATATAAAAAATTTATAAATCACTTACCACGCAATTTCATTACTCCGTATGTTGCCTGTCCTATATGCCTTTCCTAATATCCTTTTCCTCCCTTGTTCGTCCTTTGTTATTTTTTCGTGGCACTCACTCTCGAAAATACGATTAATTATATTTATGGAACGATTGTGAGATACCATGCCTCATCGCGGAATAATTATACAAGAAATGCACTTTATTATATTGTAAGAGATAGAGAACACACGAGGGACGTATTCGCTCGACATTTATATCGGGCCAAATTCAATACTACTTGTTAAATGCTATTTTCATTGTTGATATGTATAATATATGTATATTAACACGAATTATAAGATCAAAAGATTAATGTAATTGAAGTCATGATATGTAATAATCATTTAATTATTAATTTTCGATAATATACAAAGTATTTTGTATCACTATCTTTGCTCGAGAGTCACTGTGCGAATAATACTAAAGTCGTGGCATGTAAATATTAGCGCGCTGTTGTTTACGCCACCAAGGCCAAGATGTTATTGTCCGTTCATCATCGAAATATTTTACATTCTTTAACAAATATATGCGCAAAATATTAAAGTATAGAGAAATATTTTAGATTATATAGATTAATTACATAATTATTTACTAAAAGATTAATGTATCTTTTATGGAGCTTTTCGTTATATGTTAATTATTTAGACGATTCTACCATTCGACGTTTTAAAGTGCGTGTTTTTAATCCGAATTATATTTAAATGATTGAAAAATAGATGAAACGTCGGAAACGAATTATATTTGACTCTATATAAATATCAATAAAAAATAATTTAAAAAAATAATTTTCGCTCGTAAAAATTGATTTCATATTAATTAAATCAAAATTGCACATAAATGCCACAGCGCGGTAGTTGGAGCGCAGGAAAAAACAATACTTCCTTCTTATTAATTGTTGTTTATTTCGAATTAAAAAATTACAAAAATAACGAATATTTCGGATCGTCTTTGATCCTTTCTCAACACGATTAACAATATAAAATATTATATATATAATATTATAATATTGTAACATAACATTTTATTATAATCTTCATTGCTGCAATATTTTTTATATTTAAAATGCTCTATATTATATAATACAATGTACTTAATAATAAAGTATAACATAATTACAAAATATATTATTATTATATTATTAGTAAATTTTATAACTCTTTGCAAGCTGTCTTTTTATATGTCTAATCATTATGCGTCTCTGTCCAATGCATCTTTTTCTTAGAGTCTTCGGATTGTTATGAACTGTCGCACTGCCTCGTCCTAAAAACTATAGAAACGCTTCTTCTTCTTGTGATGTCCATCGGAATACTTTCTGTGGCCATTTGTTGTCTTCAGGCATTTTTAACAAATATTCAAATTGCTGAAGTCTATTTTTCTTTATTTTTTCGATTATTGTCTCTTTTGCTTCATTTTACTCAAAAATATTAATAATTCAATTTATTCAAAAATATTAATATAATAATATAATAAATATTATTATATATTAATTAATAAGTATTAATTAATATATTAATATAATAAATAATATAATAATTTTGGTATCTCTCTTATTGTTAGTCTGACTCTTCCCCTTCGACTTGTCCGGCATGGGTGTTCCTGCCGGTAACGATGGCCAGTATTCATAATTCACTCTTATATTTAAGATCGTCTTAAGTAAATTGGAAAATATTATATAATTATTTATTATATAACTTATTATATAACTTATTTTACTAACTAAACGGAATTTTAAGAAGCAATCTAAGACTTAAGATTATTTTACTTAAGATTATTTTAAATATAAGAATAGTCTATATGAATATTGGCGTGTGTTACCGCCGGCATAGCTCTTAGGTTCATTAGAGTACTCAAATCTCCTCACCAGGCAAATGCTTTCGTTAAGGTAGAGATGTATCGAGGAAAAATTTTTTTTATTTTTTATTTTTTTTCAATACAGGGTTAGGTTTAATAAAAAAGTTAATGTAAAATATAATTTGAAATTTAATACAAAATAATTTATTACATGGAATAATTTATTACACGAAATAAAATTTAATACAAAATAATTTATTACATGGAATAATTTATTACACGAAAATGTCCAAAATGTACGTATAATATAAAATTTACTAAAAGTTTTTACATAGTCCAGACGAGAATGATTAGCGACAATTAATTACGCGACATTTATTATTAATAATAGATATGCAATAATAGAATTTAATGTAACGTAATTATATGTAACGTAAATAACCGTGATCAAAAGAGTCATTAATAAAATTATTGATCATTTCTACGATTGTAGAAGAAAATATTTGCATTACTGGCGCATTTTGCACGGACTTATTAAAGACAATATTCAAAGACATGGAAAGAGAGACAAAGCTTCGATGTATAAGTCAACGATTAAATTATAAGATAACGTTAAATTATAAGATCGCGAATTAAAATTCCCGAGAAAACGCGACGATTAAATAAATCGATAATATTCGGAATATCTGATTGCGATATGTATAATTTTTATAATATAATAATCGAAGCTTCAATAGACATTATAATCGCGCGCGATATAATTATTATCACAATTTGATGTCTGTAATATTTACGAATATAGTACTCACTGTCATTTACGAATCTTTACAAGATAAATCGCGATTCGAATTCACGAGAAAACGCGACGAATAAATAAATCGATAATATGCGGAATATTTGATCGCGATACGTATACATTTTATGATATAATAATCGAAGCTCTCAATATACACGAGCGTGATATAATTATTGTCACGTAAATATAGAAAATCGAAGATATTTCGACAAACATTTGAGGTCTGTAATGTTTGTGAATATACAATTCACCGACCGATATATTTGCGAATTTTTATAAAATAAATCGCGATTTAAAATTTGCGATAAAACACGACAAATAAATAAATCGATAATATTCAAAATATTCAAATGCAGATACGCGAGTGACATACCGGTAATATCCGATAAAAAGATGAGCGACCTTAAAAATGGAGAACGATTAACATCTTGTTTCTACATCAGATTTCGCAAGATTAATTTGCGAAGAAAAGTTAAGTGATCCATTGAACGTCGGGAACTTCACTGTAGGAGGGAACGAATCCCGGATCTTCCGGACTATTCCCAATAGCAATGATTTCAGTAATAAATCAACGACAATTATCCCTCGTCATTATTTTCAATTCACGAAATTGATATTCACGTCAGAAAACATGTTCTTCCATTACTAAGAAATATATTTCTTCATTGAAAATTAAATGGATATAGCAATTTTTTTATAGAAATGTGATTACGAACGATTATATTTATAAATAATAAAATCCATGCATCATTGAAGTTTGTAGTGAATGTGCGAATACAAATAGTTTTGGGGTACCGTTTGCGCGCGCGAGACGAATCGAACCCGATAACAGCAAGATTTAAAAAATTTCAATTCAAATAGTTTGTAAAATAAAATAAATCAAATAATTTTAAATATATAATTAATTCTAGATTAATTCTCTAGATTCTTATTCTTATAATGTTTAAATTAATAATATTTTTTCTTTTAATCAATATCTTGCTGATATAGGGGTACCCATTCGATTCGTCTCAAAATTTTTAAGTATTCGCACATTTTATGTAACATTCATGTATAATTTCGCGTATATATGATATATAATATTAATAAAAATTATAAAAATATTTTGGATACGTTAATTTGTGCATGTATTTTATTATACATATATATAAAATGGTATATATCTAAAAACTAATATCCTAAAATAGCGATGGATGTCCAATACCTGCAAATAGTTTCTTAAAAGAAACTATAAACTAATATTATTATCCCCAGTATCTAGAAATAATTAATTAATATTTAATAAAATATATTCGTTCGTAATCATTTTTTTCAAACAGTTAATGAAAACTATTTCAATATGAAATTACTTGAAAAATAGATATTTAGACACAACGCTATATCCATATTTAATCTACTATTAAATCTTTCTGGCATTAGACAATAATAATACCAATCCTAATAATGACAGAACATTTTTAACGAGAAGAAAAAAATAGATGCATTTCTCTCACATCTAAATATATATTATTTAAATTAATTCGACTTTAAAGAAGCGTATGGCGTTCGTCGTTGAATGACTACCGAAATCATTGCTGTCGGAAATTGCCAGGAAAATCTGGGATTAGTTCCATTCTTACAATAAAAATTCCCAATTTTTAACGGGGCACCGAACTAGACGTCGCGAATGGATCTTAAAAAAACCGATAAGAAATAATTCTCCATGATGAAAATCGTTTCGACTCCTCGGCGGTACGAGCCACGCAACTTTCATTAACGTTTACCTAACGAAAAAAACAACGATAATACTCTTTTATTACAACGACTATCTCGTCTAAGAGCGCGAAGAGAACGAGGGAAAAACACGATATTTTCGCAGTTTATTAATTTATTTATAAATATTTTCCGATACGAAATTCGTAAATACAAATATAACCGAAGAAACAAATTATTAAATTGATAATAATTAACTCGCGATTTTATAATATCGAAGGTGATCGTTAAATTCTGTGAAGCTAATATTTAATCGTTGACTTATAACATCGAATCTTCACTTATTCGATATTTCTTTATATTTAATTAGCAATATTTAGGAATATTATCTAACGAGAGGGATGAAATTCTTTTGTTAAAACAATAATTTTGTATAAGAACGTGAAAACAACGCGAAAAGAACGCGGAAAAAGCACGGTATTTTCGTAATCATAATTTATTCATTTATTTTACGAATACGAGTATTCAGTTCCGCACGATATGGAATTCATAAATAGATAAATCTAACGAAAAGTATATCATTAAATTTATAATAATTGACTCGCGATTCTATAACGAAGACGTTCGTCATATTTTATAAAGCTTATATTTAATCATTAATTTAGCATCGAATTTTTACATTTCATATAAAAATTTTCCGAATTTATTAATGATTCTTTGATATGAATATATAAATAGTTACTCTTTTATGAATATTTCAAAAATATGTACTATAGAAACAAATATGTTAATTTAACAAATTACTATTATATAATCATTATACGTATACTTTCGACCATTTTTCCTGTAATTTACATAAGAATGCATTGATATAATTGACAATCCTAAATACAATTTCATATAATATAATTATAGTTATAATTGTATTTTATACACAATTATATCAGTAATTAAAAATATCAATATTAAATTATAATTAATATACAATTATAACTATTTACAATTTACAAAACACAATTTACTACTTACAAATTACAATTTACAAAATAGAAGTTATGATGTTATCAATATCAAATAAATGGATTCGTTTTATTCAAATGTTTAATAACATAAATAATTTGATATTGATAGCATTAACATTTGGACTTAATATTATATATCACATATATGTGTAAATTATATATTTAATTTTTAATTTTTAAAATAAAATATAACATGTTCTTGAACATTTACAATTATGCAATTTGTTTAATCTTCTTGAAAAAGACTTTGATAATTTAAATTTCATTTTTAAAATATTTTTAAAAATAAATTCAATTAATTTTTTAAAAACAATTTTAATTTATTACAAAGAATTACACGAAAGTATTTAAAATATACGTATACTATAAAATTTATTAAAAAGTTCTACAAACAAGACTGATTAGCGATGATGAATTACGCGATATTTATTATTATTAATCGACATAATAGAATTTTATTCAAAACGCGAAAAGATAGATCAAGCTTCGATGTAAGTCAAAATACATTAAAATACAAGATCAATAACGATTTAAAATTCTCAAGAAAACGGATAAATACGATAACGAATAAATAAATCGATAATATTAGGAATATTCGATTACAATATGCATAATTTTTGTAATATGATAATCGAAACCGTCAACAGACAGCGCGCGACATAATTATTATCAAACAAATGCGAAGATATTTCGAGACATTTGAGATCTATAATATTTGCGGATATAGAATTTATTGTCTGATATATTTGCGAATTTTTAGAAGATATATCGCGATTTACAATTTCCGAGAAGACGCGACAAATAAATAAATCGACAATATTCGGAATATTTGATTGCGGTATGTATAATTTTTATAACATAATCGGAGCCCTAATAGACACGCGCGATATAATTACTATCACACACAAGTGCGAAGACATTTCAACAGACATTTAAGGTCTGTAATATTTGCGAATTTATTTGCGATTAATATAAATGTCTATTTTATATAAATGTCGCGATTGAAAAAATACATGTTGAAAATAAATATTGCATTTCGTGCATGATTAGTTAAATAAAATAAAATGAATCTTAAGACTTTACAATTTTAAATGTAATTAACATATAATTAAAAAATCGTGTTGTTCGCCACGTTTAATACAGAATAATAGAACGAATGATATTATCAAAGTCCCTTTCTAATAATTTAACTATCTAACTATATCTCTAACTGTCGATGTATTAGTAGAGTTTAATAAGATTTAAATAATGATTTAAACAATCGCGATTAATCATTAATAAAATTATCGTCTTTTTAAATAGTAGAAAAAATATTTGCACTATTAGCGCAGACTATAAAAGACAATACTCAAACACGTGGAAAGATAGACAAAGCTTCGACGTACAAGTCAACGATTAAATTAAGATAATATTAAGTTATAAGATAAATCGCGATTTAAAATTCCAGAGAAAATGCGACGAATAAATAAATCGATAATATTCGGAATATCCGATTGTGATATGTATACCTTTTATAATATAATAATCGAAGCTCTCAATAGATACGTGCGCGATATAATTATTATCACGTAAATATAGAAAATCGGAAATATTTCGACAAACATTTGATGTCTGTAATGTTTACAAATATACAATTCACCGACCGATTTACTTGCGAATTTTTATAAGATAAATCGCGATTTAAAATTCGCGATAAAACACGACAAATAAATAAATCGATAATATTCAATTGCAGATACGCGAGTGACATACCGGTAATATCCGATAAAAAGTGGAGTGATCTTAAAAATGGAGAACGACATCTTGTTAACATCTTGTTAACATCTTGTTTCTACATCAGATTTCGCAAGATCAATCTGCAAAGAAAAGTTAAGTGATCCATTGAACGCCGGGAATTTCACTGTAGGAGGGAACGAATCCTGGATCTTCCAGACTATTCCCGATAGCAATGATTTCAGTAATAAATCAACGACAATTATCCTTCGTCATTATCTTCAATTTACGAAATTGATATTCACGTCAGAAAACATGTTCTTTCATTACTAAGAAATATATTTCTTTATTAAAAATTAAATGGATATAACGACCTTTTTTATTGAAATGTGATTACGAACGAATTATATTTATAAATAATAAAATACATGCATTATTGGAGTTTGTGTTAAATGTGCGAACACATATAATTTGGAGTACTGTTCGCGCGCGCGAGACGAATCGAACCCGATAACAGCAAGATTTAAAAAATTTCAATTCGAGTAGTGTTCAAAATAAAATTAATGAAATAATTTTAAATATATAATTAATTCTAGATTAATTCTCTAGATTCTTATTCTTGTAACGTTTAAATTAATAATTTTTTTTTCTTTTAATCAATATCTTACTGACATAGGGGTACCCATTCGATTCGTCTCGAAATTTTTAAGTATTCGCACATTTTATGTAACATTCATGTATAATTTCGCGTATATATAATATATCATATTAACAAAAATTATAAAAATATTTTGGATATGTTAATTTGTGCATGTATTTTATTATACATATGTATAAAATGGTATATATCTAAAAACTAATATTCTAAAATGGCGATGGATGTCCAATACCTGCAAATAGTTTCTTAAAAGAAACTAAAAATTAATATCCCCAGTACCTAGAAATAATTTTTCAAATGAGATAATTAATTAATAATTAATAAAATATATTCGTTCGTAATCATTTTTATCAAAAAATTAATAAAAATTAATTACAATATAAAATTTCTTGAAAAATTAAAATTTATACACAACGCTATATCCATATTTAATCTACTATTAAATCTTTCTGGCATTATATATATAGACAATAATAATACCTATCCTAATAATGATAGAACATTTTTAATGAAGAAAAAAAAATATACATTTCTCTTATCTAAATATATATTATTAAAAAATTAATTTGACGTTAAAGAAGCGTATCGTCGTTGAATTACTACCGAAATCATTGCTTCCGGAAATTGCCAGGAAAACCTGGGATTAGTTCCAATCTTACAATAAAAATTCCCAATTTTCAACAGGGCACCAAACTAGACGTCACAAATGGATCTCCCAAGAACCGGTGAGAAATAATTTTGCATGATCAAAATCGTTTCGACTCCTCGGCGGTACGAGCCACGCAATTTTCATTAACGTTTATTTAACCGAAGGAACAACGATAACTCTTTCATTAAAACGACAATTTCGTCTAAGAATGCGAAAAGAACGCGGGAAAAACGGTGATTTCGAAACCGTAATTTATAAATTTATTTAGTATGTTCCGATACGAAATTCGTAAATACAAATATAACAGAAAAAACAAATTATTAAATTCATAATAATTAACTCGCGATTCTATATAATATCGAAGGTGATCGTTAAATTTTTTGAAGCTAATATTTAATCGTTGACTTATCACATCGAATCTTCACTCTTATTCGATATTTCTTTATATTTAATTAACAATATTTAGCAATATTATCTGATGAGAGGGACAGCGATAAAATTCTTTTGTTAAAATGACAACCTTGTATAAGAACGCAAAAAGAACGAGCACGATATTTTTGCAATCATAATTTATTAATTTATTTTACGAATATTGAGTTTCGCGCGATATAGAATTCATAAATATAATAGATAAGTTTAACGGAAGGCATATCATTAAATTTATAATAGACTCGCGATTATGTAACGAAGGCGTTCGTCAAATTTTGTAAAGCTTATATTTAATAATTAATTTAGCATCGAATTTTTATATTTTATATAAAAATTTTCCGATTTTATTAATGACTCTTTGATATGAAAATACGAACAATTACTCTTTTATGAATATTTCAAAAATATATACTATAGAAACAAATACTTCAATTTAATGAATTACTATTATGTTAATTACTATTATGTAATCATTATACGTATACTTTCGATAATTTTTCGTGTAATTTACATAAGAATTTACAATCGTAAATACAATTTCATATAATATAATTATAGTCATAATTGTATTATATTTTACAATTAAAATATCATTATTAGATTATTATTAAAATACAATTATAACTATTTACAATTTACAAATTTATGATGCTATCAATGTCAAATAATAATATTCAAATATTTAATAACATCAATAATTTGATATTGATACCATTAACATTTGAATTTAATATTTAACTTGATACACATATATTTTTAAGTTTTAAAATAAAATATAACATGTTAAGATATTTCTTAAACGTTAATAATAATGCAATTTCTTTAATATTCCTGAAGATAATTTTGATAATTTAAATTTCATTTTTAAAACATTTTTACTTTAAAACATGTTATATTTATATTTACAATATTTTTAAAAATAAATTCAATTTAATTAAAATAAATTTAATTTACCCCTAAGATTATTGGAATATTAAAAGAAAGAATGAATCTTACCTAATAGCGCTAACAACCCTAGTATTATAGAAGTCTAATGATCTTAATAGCCCTAACAACCCTAATATTAAAAGAAGAATTCTAATGATCTTACTTAATATAGCCCTAACAACCCTACTTCCTGATTAACTAAAATTATTCGAGATTTGTGGAACCTATTTCTAATCATCACCTAATCTAATCATGTATATATTTTAATCACGTGCCCTAATTACATGCCCTAATCGCGTGCCCTAACCGCGTGCCCTAACCGCGTACCCTAACCGCGTACCCTAACTGCGTCCTCTTCAGGCCAGTTGAACCTACCTTTCGTTGATCCTGGCCATTTTCTTTCTCGATCTCTAATCAAAGATAGAAAAAGGAGATAAACACTCCTTCTTTTGCCGGATAATTACCAGCAAATGAGCGTGAAATATTTACGCTCATTTAGTAACGATCGTTCCATTTTACGATCGTTCGTTAAATATTTGAATATAACTTTATTTTAACTGAAATAAAGCCAAATTACTACAAATTTCTATATATTTTATATTTTGTAATAAAATATAAAATTAATTTGTGTATAATTTTTATTATATTACAAATTATTTAATTAATTAATCATTTGACTTTATATTAAGTTAAAGTAAAGTTTAAAAACAATATCTACAAACAAATTCTACGATGGATGAGCTATAAGGAATTAGAAGATAAGTGCGCGTTATAAGAATAAATTAGCATGAGAAATTGATAAAATTGATAAAATTGTTAATGCATGTTCTTTATTTAATAAATTAGACAAAATCTTTACAAAAAAAATATTTTCTTGATTTCTTCTTTTTTTAATTAATATTTCAATATATTTTCGTAATAGATGCAAAGCATTTCGAAAGAACTTATTAAAATTTATTTAATTTAATCCATCCTAGCTCATTCATTTTAAGACAACGGATTTATTTACAATCTACAATCTACAATCTACATCTACATCTACATCTGCAATCTCTACGAATCCGTTACCTTAAAGTTAAATAAAAGTTTTTCTCACTCACCGACACTGATGCGCAACAGCGGAGTTGTTGTTATCGAAGCTAGTTGTCTGCAACGTACAAATATAAAATTCATTTATAATAATGCTCACAAAATGCAATCAATATTTAAAAAAATTTTTATCGCGCGGAATTTTATATCCGATGTGTAAAATAATAAGCAGATAAACACGTATAGAAAAATTTTATAAATTTTTAAAACTGTCTTTTAAATAGAAAATTTTATATGACTTTTATATAGATCTTTCTCTTTAATTCATTTAAATAATAAGATCAAATTATTGTTCGTTTATAACAAGTTAACGATTTATAACAATTAATATATAAATAATAATATTCACCATCAGGTTGTTCCGCCGGTGCAGGATGCCTCTTCTAGGCCTGCTCCTCCTCTCAGATCATCAGGGTTGTTACATCGATCTATAACATACAAAAGAAGATTCCAATGTAGCAGCGTTCAAAATAATTAATATTTCAAAAATTATTGTATACATTGAATTTTATATTCGATGCATATAATAATAGCAGATTAATAAAATAATTCTATAAATTTTAAAAACATTACTAATAATTCTCTTATAACTTTATAAAAGCTTACACCTTTACAAGATTATAGCTTTAATTTAAAAATCTTTTTCTTTAATTCTCTCTTATTTAAATATAAATAAAAAAATATAAATAAAAACATCAAATTAATTGTTGCGATTAATTGTTTAATTTAAATTATAATAAATATATTTAATATTTAATATATAATTACAAATAAATAAATTGCTTACCAGAAGGTTGCCCTGCCGGAGCCCGATGCCTCTCCTAGGCCTCCTCCTCCTCTCAGTCTTAGACGCGCGATATTTAACGGCACTTCCGCACTCACGAGCGATATTTTTATATCGCTATTTTCGTTACTTTACGCGCGATACTGAACGGCACTCCCGCACTATTTCGGTACAATTAAAAATTTGGTCGCGCGATGTATATATTTAATATATGTATACTTTCAACGACACTCCCGATTTCGGTACGAGCGAAAATCCCATTTCATTTACGAGAATCAACTTCGAGCCAACAGGTCGGGAATGCAACGATACAACGAGCAAAGATTAGGCCCGAACCGGAAAGAAGACGAAACGATTGACGGAATAGAGGAAAATAAAGTTCACCAGCTCTTTTTCGCGCATAATTATCCTATCTCGTATCGAACCTGGACCCGCTAAGCACGATTTCAGGTGCTTCGCCCGGAACACGAAGTTTCCCGCGATTGCAGGACATGGCTACACCAGGCTGGTAGACGGCAAAAGAAGAGGATACCCACATTTTTTAAATGCTTACATTCAGCAATTTAGAAAATGGGGAGGCAACCCCTTTTACCGAGCGAAAATCGTGCCTAGGGGAATCCACTCGACTCCTCGACAGGGTTAACACACGCAGTGCGTGTGGCTGTAGACGAGCAAAGAGAAGGGACCCATTGACGACCATTCCGAGCAATCGATCGAGTTCTAACTAATTCGGGCCGAATCACTTGACGAAGCACGAAGCAAGAAGCGCGAGTGTACGTTGCATAGCAACGTGTGCAAACTCGAAACATCCCAGTTAGTTGGCATCGGAAGTAGAGACTCGTGACAATAAATGAAATTGGGATTTTATATGAAAAAGTCCAAAAGTTCCGCGAAAACGCGACGACGCGAGAATACTACAACGCGAAAACGCGGTAACGAAGCGCTTGCCGTCCGCGGCACGTTGACGGCACCGACGACGCGAAAGGGTACTTAGCTTCCCATTCAGGCACCTTAAGATTTATCATAAATAGAAAAATTTAAGATAAACCTCAAGGCACCATCCAAGTACTAAGCCCTCCCACCGCGACAAGGTGTACCCCATGGGAGGGTTATATTATATATAATTTTATATATAATATAATACATAATTTGAAATTTATTTTGTAATATAGTACATAAATTTAAATTCGCAAATATAAACGATAAATATAAAGGATAAGAGAACATCTATTATATAAAGCAATGTTCAAAATAATTGATTTTAAATCTAATTATTGCTCGCAATTAATTTTTACATTTTTACTTTTAAATAGATATATTTTAATATTATAAATCGCGTAATTACAAAATAATTTATATTTCTTAGATATAAACTTTTAAAAAAATTTCTATTTTTTTATATATAAAATATTTAAATAAATATATTAATTTGAAATGTTTTATAAAATATAAGAAGTATCTGAAAATATTAATTAATAAAAAATTTTATAAATGTTTTAATTATTTTAAAATAAAATGTAATATTTTTTATAAGTATATGTTTTTATAAGTATATATATGTTACAATTTAAAATCACTACTAAATCACAATGAAAGAAATAAAACGAAATGAGAAATATGTATATTTTGAATATATATACTATTGATAAATAATTTATATATTGTTGCGTCCGTGGAACGATATATATCGAATGCGCGCGACACAACCGATCGGCACACGCTCGCGCGTAAATAATAACGCGGTTTAAGGTACACAAGAATTTTAATAAATCACGAGTAACATACAAGAATTCAGAATAAATGTAAAACGGATCACAGGTAGACGCGCGTCCGCACAGCTTGACAGCTGGGATCAGAATCTCTGACAGTCGTTGTTAACATCTTGACAACGCGCGCGGAAACGATCTTTTTTCGTCGACGTACTTCCTGCCAAAAGAATTCAACGGGTGGCGAATACATCCAGGAGGACGGGACGCGGGAACGCGGGAACGCAACAATATAATAAATAATGAATGTGATAAATAATTTAAATTAATGACTTACATCTTATTGATCCATCCATTTCCAAAACCTCCTTTTTTCTTTTGCTTTCTTCGATTTTTCCTCATGGCACTTCAATCCTCGTTGCACTCATTTGAATTCCTCGTTGCACTTGCACTCATTCACGAAAAGTTCCTCGTTACACTTGCAATTGTGTTTAGAGAAAGAATTTGGTAATATATGAAACGTCTCACATCACTACTTCACTGCTCAAGAGCCACTGAGCGAATGATCGTAAGTCAGAAACATTACCGCGATACTGTTTATATCGCCAAAGTTGACTATGAAAGGAAAGAATTTGATAATATATGAAACGTCTCACATCCCTACTTTAGTGCTCAAGCTCACTGTGCGAATGATCGTAAGTCAGAAACATTAACGCGGTACTGTTTATATCGCCAAGGTTGACTATGAAAGGAAAGAATTTGATAATATATGAAACGTCTCACATCCCTACTTTAGTGCTCAAGCTCACTGTGCGAATGATCGTAAGTCAAAAACATTACATATCGCCAAGGTCGCCTTATATTATGTTATTGTTAAAATTTACTGTTGAAATATTTTATGAGTGATAATTATATATAATTCTCATTTATAAAATATCTGAACAATTATATTATTATGAAATATTTTAACGTATTAATATATTAATATATCTCATATATTTAACACATTAATGTATCGTAAGATTAAAAGATTAAAGTAATGATATGTCGTAATATATAACTATTGTTTAATTAACAAGGATTGCCGATTAAGAAAATTTAAAGCATTGGTCGAAATTTATTTAATTCCAATAAGTATCGTTAGGGAAATTATTATAATAAGCATCAATAATCGAAAGATCATAACAAAATTAATTCTCTTATCTCCTTTTATGTATCCCCTGTTACAATTTTTAATCGCGGTAATAAAGCATTACGATTCGATAAAGATTTATCGTTTCGATACAGTTTCATGTCGTTAATTAATTTTTAATTAATTGATTTTTATTAATATTTAAAGCAAATTATGTTTCGATATTAATCGTAGTTGTGTTTAATAAAACAATTACAATATACGAAGCGTTTCTCATCACTACTTTATTATTCGAGAGTCACCGTGCGAATGATGACAAAGCGGTAACGTATAGCGCGCTACTGTTTATATTTTATATTGCCAAAGTCGAACACCGTGTTATTGATTTGTTGCTGAAATATCTTATATATTATAAAATATACACTATCGCGTAATATTAAATTATAGAAGTATTTTAATTTATTAATTAAAATTGATTATTTATTAAACAATTTGCCCGAACTCACCACTCCTTCCCCACTCTCCGCCGCGCGCCTAGTATAAGGTTACAATCGGACGACTCTCGTTGCCTCACCCAAATTGGCCGATTTTCATTAATTAATTTTTCGTTAATTATTGCTAATTTTGCAAAACAGAGCACCTTCCTTCTTAATTTGGGCCAATCTACCTTCACACTTCGGGACTACAAAAGTTATCAGACATCCTGTATACATATCTTATAGTACGTAAAATACATATTTCGGCAATGAATTTTCAACATATAGATAGTGATACGAATAAAATTATTACATGTTCTATACGAATAAAATTACTACATGTTCTATACGAATAAAATTACTTCTTTAATAATACATATAGTCAAATATATTTCGTGATAAAGTATAATTTATTATTTTAGATTCGTTGAAACCGTTCAAAACGTAACGATATATCCATCAGGTAATCATAATTTTACTAATCAGGTAATAATATTTTTAATAATATTTTACGACAGTATATATAAAAAATTTATAAATCACTTACCACGCAATTTCATTACTCCGTATGTTGCCTGTCCTATATGCCTTTCCTAATATCCTTTTCCTCCCTTGTTCGTCCTTTGTTATTTTTTCGTGGCACTCACTCTCGAAAATACGATTAATTATATTTATGGAACGATTGTGAGATACCATGCCTCATCGCGGAATAATTATACAAGAAATGCACTTTATTATATTGTAAGAGATAGAGAACACACGAGGGACGTATTCGCTCGACATTTATATCGGGCCAAATTCAATACTACTTGTTAAATGCTATTTTCATTGTTGATATGTATAATATATGTATATTAACACGAATTATAAGATCAAAAGATTAATGTAATTGAAGTCATGATATGTAATAATCATTTAATTATTAATTTTCGATAATATACAAAGTATTTTGTATCACTATCTTTGCTCGAGAGTCACTGTGCGAATAATACTAAAGTCGTGGCATGTAAATATTAGCGCGCTGTTGTTTACGCCACCAAGGCCAAGATGTTATTGTCCGTTCATCATCGAAATATTTTACATTCTTTAACAAATATATGCGCAAAATATTAAAGTATAGAGAAATATTTTAGATTATATAGATTAATTACATAATTATTTACTAAAAGATTAATGTATCTTTTATGGAGCTTTTCGTTATATGTTAATTATTTAGACGATTCTACCATTCGACGTTTTAAAGTGCGTGTTTTTAATCCGAATTATATTTAAATGATTGAAAAATAGATGAAACGTCGGAAACGAATTATATTTGACTCTATATAAATATCAATAAAAAATAATTTAAAAAAATAATTTTCGCTCGTAAAAATTGATTTCATATTAATTAAATCAAAATTGCACATAAATGCCACAGCGCGGTAGTTGGAGCGCAGGAAAAAACAATACTTCCTTCTTATTAATTGTTGTTTATTTCGAATTAAAAAATTACAAAAATAACGAATATTTCGGATCGTCTTTGATCCTTTCTCAACACGATTAACAATATAAAATATTATATATATAATATTATAATATTGTAACATAACATTTTATTATAATCTTCATTGCTGCAATATTTTTTATATTTAAAATGCTCTATATTATATAATACAATGTACTTAATAATAAAGTATAACATAATTACAAAATATATTATTATTATATTATTAGTAAATTTTATAACTCTTTGCAAGCTGTCTTTTTATATGTCTAATCATTATGCGTCTCTGTCCAATGCATCTTTTTCTTAGAGTCTTCGGATTGTTATGAACTGTCGCACTGCCTCGTCCTAAAAACTATAGAAACGCTTCTTCTTCTTGTGATGTCCATCGGAATACTTTCTGTGGCCATTTGTTGTCTTCAGGCATTTTTAACAAATATTCAAATTGCTGAAGTCTATTTTTCTTTATTTTTTCGATTATTGTCTCTTTTGCTTCATTTTACTCAAAAATATTAATAATTCAATTTATTCAAAAATATTAATATAATAATATAATAAATATTATTATATATTAATTAATAAGTATTAATTAATATATTAATATAATAAATAATATAATAATTTTGGTATCTCTCTTATTGTTAGTCTGACTCTTCCCCTTCGACTTGTCCGGCATGGGTGTTCCTGCCGGTAACGATGGCCAGTATTCATAATTCACTCTTATATTTAAGATCGTCTTAAGTAAATTGTAAAATATTATATAACTATTTATTATATAATTTATTATATAACTTATTTTACTAACTAAACGGAATCTTAAGAAGCAATCTAAGACTTAAGATTATTTTACTTAAGATTATTTTAAATATAAGAATAGTCTATAGGAATATCGGCGTGTGTTACCGCCGGCATAGCTCTTAGGTTCATTGGAGTACTCAAATCTCCTCACCAGGCAAATGCTTTCGTTAAGGTAGAGATGTATCGAGGAAAAATTTTTTTTATTTTTTATTTTTTTTTCAATACAGGGTTAGGTTTAATAAAAAAGTTAATGTAAAATATAATTTGAAATTTAATACAAAATAATTTATTACATGGAATAATTTATTACACGAAATAAAATTTAATACAAAATAATTTATTACATGGAATAATTTATTACACGAAAATGTCCAAAATATACGTATAATATAAAATTTACTAAAAGTTTTTACATAGTCCAGACGAGAATGATTAGCGATGATTAATTACGCGACATTTATTATTAATAATAGATATGCAATAATAGAATTTAATGTAACGTAATTATATGTAACGTAAATAACCGTGATCAAAAGAGTCATTAATAAAATTATTGATCATTTCTACGATTGTAGAAGAAAATATTTGCATTACTGGCGCATTTTGCGCGGACTTATTAAAGACAATATTCAAAGACATGGAAAGAGAGACAAAGCTTCGATGTATAAGTCAACGATTAAATTATAAGATAACGTTAAATTATAAGATCGCGAATTAAAATTCCCGAGAAAACGCGACGATTAAATAAATCGATAATGTTCGGAATATCCGATTGCGATATGTATAATTTTTATAATATAATAATCGAAGCTTCAATAGACATTATAATCGCGCGCGATATAATTATTATCACAATTTGATGTCTGTAATATTTACGAATATAGTACTCACTGTCATTTACGAATCTTCACAAGATAAATCGCGATTCGAATTCACGAGAAAACGCGACGAATAAATAAATCGATAATATGCGGAATATTTGATCGCGATACGTATAAATTTTATGATATAATAATCGAAGCTCTCAATATACACGAGCGTGATATAATTATTGTCACGTAAATATAGAAAATCGAAGATATTTCGACAAACATTTGAGGTCTGTAATGTTTGTGAATATACAATTCACCGACCGATATATTTGCGAATTTTTATAAAATAAATCGCGATTTAAAATTCGCGATAAAACACGACAAATAAATAAATCGATAATATTCAAAATATTCAAATGCAGATACGCGAGTGACATACCGGTAATATCCGATAAAAAGAGGAGCGACCTTAAAAATGGAGAACGATTAACATCTTGTTTCTACATCAGATTTCGCAAGATTAATTTGCGAAGAAAAGTTAAGTGATCCATTGAACGTCGGGAACTTCACTGTAGGAGGGAACGAATCCCGGATCTTCCGGACTATTCCCAATAGCAATGATTTCAGTAATAAATCAACGACAATTATTCCTCGTCATTATTTTCAATTCACGAAATTGATATTCACGTCAGAAAACATGTTCTTCCATTACTAAGAAATATATTTCTTCATTGAAAATTAAATGGATATAGCAATTTTTTTATAGAAATGTGATTACGAACGATTATATTTATAAATAATAAAATCCATGCATCATTGAAGTTTGTAGTGAATGTGCGAATACAAATAGTTTTGGGGTACCGTTTGCGCGCGCGAGACGATTCGAACCCGATAACAGCAAGATTTATAAAATTTCAATTCGTATAGTTTGTAAAATAAAATAAATCAAATAATTTTAAATATATAATTAATTCTAGATTAATTCTCTAGATTCTTATTCTTATAATGTTTAAATTAATAATGTTTTTTCTTTTAATCAATATCTTGCTGATATAGGGGTACCCATTCGATTCGTCTCAAAATTTTTAAGTATTCGCACATTTTATGTAACATTCATGTATAATTTCGCGTATATATGATATATAATATTAATAAAAATTATAAAAATATTTTGGATACGTTAATTTGTGCATGTATTTTATTATACATATATATAAAATGGTATATATCTGAAAACTAATATCCTAAAATGGCGATGGATGTCCAATACCTGCAAATAGTTTCTTAAAAGAAACTAAAAACTAATATTAATATCCCCAGTACCTAGAAATAATTTATTAATATTTAATAAAATATATTCGTTCGTAATCATTTTTTTCAAACAGTTAATGAAAACTATTACAATATGAAATTACTTGAAAAATAGATATTTATACACAACGCTATATCCATATTTAATCTACTATTAAATCTCTCTGGCATTAGACAATAATAATACCAATCCTAATAATGACAGAACATTTTTAACGAGAAGAAAAAAATAGATGCATTTCTCTCACATCTAAATATATATTATTTAAATTAATTCGACTTTAAAGAAGCGTATGGCGTTCGTCGTTGAATGACTACCGAAATCATTGCTGTCGGAAATTGCCAGGAAAACCTGGGATTAGTTCCATTCTTATAATAAAAATTCCCAATTTTTAACGGGGCACCGAACTAGACGTCGCGAATGGATCTTAAAAAAACCGATAAGAAATAATTCTCCATGATGAAAATCGTTTCGACTCCTCGGCGGTACGAGCCACGCAACTTTCATTATCGTTTACCTAACGAAAAAAACAACGATAATACTCTTTTATTACAACGACAATCTCGTCTAAGAGCGCGAAGAGAACGAGGGAAAAACACGGTATTTTCGCAACCGTAATTTATTAATTTATTTATAAATATTTTCCGATACGAAATTCGTAAATACAAATATAACCGAAGAAACGAATTATTAAATTGATAATAATTAACTCGCGATTTTATAATATCGAAGGTGATCGTTAAATTCTGCGAAGCTAATATTTAATCGTTGACTTATAACATCGAATCTTCACTAATTCGATATTTCTTTATATTTAATTAGTAATATTTAGGAATATTATCTAACGAGAGGGATAAAATACTTTTGTTAAAACAATAATTTTGTATAAGAACGTGAAAACAACGCGAAAAGAACGCGGAAAAAGCACGGTATTTTCGTAATCATAATTTATTCATTTATTTTACGAATACGAGTATTCAGTTCCGCACGATATGGAATTCATAAATAGATCAATCTAACGAAAAATATATCATTAAATTTATAATAATTGACTCGCGATTCTATAACGAATGACGTTCGTCATATTTTATAAAGCTTATATTTAATCATTAATTTAGCATCGAATTTTTACATTTCATATAAGAATTTTCCGAATTTATTAATGATTCTTTGATATGAATATATAAATAGTTACTCTTTTATGAAAATTTCAAAAATATGTACTATAGAAACAAATATGTTAATTTAACAAATTACTATTATATAATCATTATACGTATACTTTCGACCATTTTTCCTGTAATTTACATAAGAATGCATTGATATAATTGACAATCCTAAATACAATTTCATATAATATAATTATAGTTATAATTGTATTTTATACACAATTATATCAATAATTAAAAATATCAATATTAAATTAATTAATATACAATTATAACTATTTACAATTTACAAAACACAATTTACTACTTACAAATTACAATTTACAAAATAGAATTTATGATATTATCAATATCAAATAAATGGATTCGTTTTATTCAAATGTTTAATAACATAAATAATTTGATATTGATAGCATTAACATTTGGACTTAATATTATATATCACATATATGTGTAAATTATATATTTAATTTTTAATTTTTAAAATAAAATATAACATGTTCTTGAACATTTACAATTATGCAATTTGTTTAATCTTCTTGAAAATGACTTTGATAATTTAAATTTCATTTTTAAAATATTTTTAAAAATAAATTCAATTAATTTTTTAAAAACAATTTTAATTTATTACAAAGAATTACACGAAAGTATTTAAAATATACGTATACTATAAAATTTATTAAAAAGTTCTACAAACAAGACTGATTAGCGATGATGAATTACGCGATATTTATTATTATTAATCGACATAATAGAATTTTATTCAAAACGCGAAAAGATAGATCAAGCTTCGATGTAAGTCAAAATACATTAAAATACAAGATCAATAACGATTTAAAATTCTCAAGAAAACGGATAAATACGATAACGAATAAATAAATCGATAATATTAGGAATATTCGATTACGATATGCATAATTTTTGTAATATGATAATCGAAACCGTCAACAGACAGCGCGCGGCATAATTATTATCAAACAAATGCGAAGATATTTCGAGACATTTGAGATCTATAATATTTGCGGATATAGAATTTATTGTCTGATATATTTGCGAATTTTTAGAAGATATATCGCGATTTACAATTTCCGAGAAGACGCGACAAATAAATAAATCGACAATATTCGGAATATTTGATTGCGGTATGTATAATTTTTATAACATAATCGGAGCCCTAATAGACACGCGCGATATAATTACTATCACACACAAGTGCGAAGACATTTTAACAGACATTTAAGGTCTGTAATATTTGCGAATTTATTTGTGATTAATATAAATGTCTATTTTATATAAATGTCGCGATTGAAAAAATACATGTTGAAAATAAATATTGCATTTCGCGCATGATTAGTTAAATAAAATAAAATGAATCTTAAGACTTTACAATTTTAAATGTAATTAACATATAATTAAAAAATCGCGTTGTTCGCCACGTTTAATACAGAATAATGGAACGAATGATTTTATCAAAGTCCCTTTCTAATAATTTAACTATCTAACTATATCTCTAACTGTCGATGTATTAGTAGAGTTTAATAAGATTTAAATAATGATTTAAACAATCGCGATTAATCATTAATAAAATTATCGTCTTTTTAAATAGTAGAAAAAAATATTTGCACTATTAGCGCAGACTATAAAAGACAATACTCAAACACGTGGAAAGATAGACAAAGCTTCGACGTGCAAGTCAACGATTAAATTAAGATAATATTAAGTTATAAGATAAATCGCGATTTAAAATTCCCGAGAAAACGCAACGACTAAATAAATCGATAATATTCGGAATATCCGATTGCGATATGTATATCTTTTATAATATAATAATCAAAGCGCCCTCAATAGACATTATTATCGCGCGCGATATAATTATCACATAAATGCGAAGATATTTCGACAGACAATTTAATGTCTGTAATGTTTACGAATATAGTACTCACTGTCCGAGTCATTTGCGAATCTTAAAAAGATAAATCACGATTTGAATTCACGAGAAAACACGACGAATAAATAAGTCGATAATATGCGGAATATTTGATCATGATACATATAATTTTTATATTTGATCGCGCGATGTATATACTTAATATGTATGTACTTTGGACAGCACTCCCGGTTTCGGTACGAGCGAAAATCCTATTTCTCTTAAGAGAATCAGCTTCGAGCCAACCGGTCGGAAATGCAACGATACAATGAGCAAGGATTAGGCCCGAACCGAAAAGAAGACGAAACGATTGACGGAAATAGAGGAAAATGAAGTTCACCAACTCTTTTTCGCGCATAATTATCCTATCTCGTATCGAACCTGGACCCGCTAAGCACGATTTCAGGTGCTCCGCCCGGACATATTATGCCTCCCGCGGTTGCTATATGCTACACCAGGCTAGTAGACGGCAAAAGAAGAGGATACCCACATTTTTTAAATGCTAACATTCAGCAATTTAGAAAATGGGGAGGCAACCCCTTTTACCGAGCGAAAATCGTGCCTAGGGGAATCCACTCGACTCCTCGACAGGGTTAACACACGCAGTGCGTGTGGCTGTAGACGAGCAAAGAGAAGGGACCCATTGACGACCATTCCGAGCAATCGATCGAGTTCTAATCTATTCGGACCGAATCACTTGACGAAGCACGAAGCGCGAGTACGTTGCATAACAACGTGTGCAAACTCGAACATCCCAGTTAGTTGGCATCGGAAGTAGAGACTCGTAACAATAATGAGATTGGGATTTTTATACGAAAAGTAAACGCGGATGCACGAAAACGCGACGACGCGAGAATACTACAACGCAAAAACGCGGTAACAAAACGCCACCGTCCGCGACACGTTGATGGCACCGACGATGGAAAGTCGACGACGCAATGTGCGTTAACGCGCGTGTCACATTATGGGATCTTACGATAAAAATTCCCAATTTTCAACAGAGCACCGAACTAGACGTCACGGATGGACGAATGGATCTCACAAGAACCCATGAGAAATAATTCTCTATGATGAAAATCATTTCGACTCCTCGGTGGTATGAGCCACGCAACTTTCATTAACGTTTATTTAACGAAAGGAACAACGACAATCTCGTCTAAGAATGCGAAAAGAACGCGGGGTAAAACACCGTATTTTCGCAACCGTAATTTATTAATTTATTTATGAATATTTTATGATACGAAATTCGTAAATACAAATATAACTGAAGAAACAAATGATTAAATTCATAATAATTAACTCGCGATTCTTTAATAGCGAAGGTGATCGCGATAAATTTTGTAAAGCTAATATTTAATCGTTGACTTATCACATCGAATCTTCACACTCTTATTCGATATTTTTTTATATTTAATTAGCAATATTTATGAATATTATCTAACGAGAGGGATAGCGATAAAATTCTTTTGTTAAAACAATAATTTTGTATAAGAACGCGAAAACAACGTGAAAAGAACACGGAAAAAGCACGGCATTTTCGCAATCATAATTTGTTCATTTATTTTATGAATACGAGTATTCAGTTCCGCGCGATATGAAATTTATAAATAAATAAATCTAACGGAAAGCATATCATTAAATTTATAATAATTGACTCGCGATTCTATAACGAAAGCGTTCGTCAAATTTTGTAAAGTTTATATTCGATCATTAATTTAGCATCGAATTTTTACATTAATATTATATAATCGTTATACGTATACTTTCGGTAAATTTTCGTGTAATTTACATAAGAATGTATTCACGTAATTTACAATCGTAAATACAATTTCATGTAATATAATTATAGTTATAATTGTATTTTTTCAAAACTATGTCAATAATTAAAAATATCATTATTAAATTATAATTAATATACAATTATAACTATTTACAATTTACAAAATACAATTTATGATGTTATCAATATCAAATATATTAACTCGATTTATTCAAATGTTTAATAACATAAATAATTTGATATTAATAGCATTAATATTTGGACTTAATATTATAGCTATATATTAATTTACACATATATATGATATATTTTTAATTTTTAAAATATATCTTAAACATTTATAATTATACAATTTGCTTAATCTTCTTGAAAATAATTTTGATAATTTAAATTTCATTTTAAAACTTTTTTAAAACTAAATTCAATTTAATTTTTTAAAAATAATTTTAATTTATTACAAAGAATTACACGAAAGTATCCAAAATATATAAATAATATAAAATTTATTAAAAATTTCTACAAACGAGACTGATTAGCGATGATGAATTACGCGATATTTATTATTAATAATTGACATACAATAATAGAATTTAAGAATAGAAATTAGTTTTATATAAATAACGTTTAAACGTAAATAATCGTGATCAAAAGAGTCATTAATAAAATTATTGATCGTTTCTTTCGATTGTAGAGAAAAGTATTTGCATTACTGGCGCATTTTATGTAGGTTATCAATATTCAAAACGCGAAAAGATAGAGCAAGATTCGATTGTAAATCAATGATTTAAATACAAGATAAATGACGACTTAAAATTCGCGAGAAAAAATAATGAATAAATAAATCGATAATAGTAGTAATATTCGATTACGATATGCATAATTTTTGTAATACGATAATCGAAACCGCCAATAGAGCGCGACATAATTATTATCAAACAAATACGAAGATATTTCGATAGACATTTGAGATTTATAATATTTGCGAATTTTTAGAAGATAAATCACGATTTACAATTCGCGAGAAGACGCGACAAATAAATGAATCGACAATATTCGAAATATTTGATTGCGATATGTATAATTTTTATAATATAATCGGAGCCCCTAATAGACAGGCGCGATATAATTACTATCACACACAAGTGCGAAGATATTTCGATAGACATTTAAGATCTGTAATATTTGCGAATTTATTTGCGATTTATTTGCGATTAATACGCTATTTTATATAAATGTCGCGATTGAAGAAACGCATATTGAAAATACATATTACATCTTGCGCATGATTAATTCAATGAAATAAAATAAATCTTAAAACTTTACAATTTTAATATATAATTATTATATAATTAAAAAATCGTGTTATCACCACGTTTAATAGAGAATAACGGAACGAATGATTTTATCAACGTCCCTCTAATACTCTAACTACATATTTAATTCTAATTACTTTAATTACTCTAACTACTATATCTGTAACTATCAATGTAACAGTAGTTTAATAAGATTTAAATAATGTAAACAATCGCGATTAAAACAGTCATTAATAAAATTATCAATCGTCTTTTAAATAGTAGAAAAAAATATTTGCTCTACTCGCGCAGACTATTAACGACAACATTCAAAGACGGGGAAAGATAAACAAAGCTTCGATATAAGTCAGCGATTAAGTTAGGTAAATCGCGATTTAAAATTCGCGGGAAAACGCGACGAATAAATAAATTGATAATACACGGAATATTCGATATGTATAATTTTTATAATATAATAATCGCGAAGTTCTCAATAGATACGCGCGCAATGTAATTATGCTGTCACATATAAATGCGAAGATATATTTCGACAGACATTCGAGATCCGTAATATTTGCGAATATAAAATTCACTGTCCGATTTATTTGCGATTAATATGCAATTTTATATGAACGCCGCGATTGAAAATAACATACATATCTCGCGCATGACTAACTAAATAAGATAAAATGGAAAATTTTTATAATATGATAATCGAAATCATCAATAGACGCGCGCGCGACATAATTATTATCACTCAAATTATCACACAATTTGTAAATAATCGCGATTAAAACAGTCATTAAAAAAATTATCGATTGTTTTTTAAATAGTTGAAAAATATATTTGCACTATTATTAACGCATTTTGCGCGGACTATTAGAAACAATATTCAAAGACGTGAAAAGATAGACAAAGCTTCGATGTATAAGTCAACGATTAAATTATAAGATAATATTAAAATATAAGACACATCGCGATTTAAAATTCCCGAGAAAACGCGACAAATAAACAAATTGATAATATTCGGAATAACCGATTCCGCAATATTTATAATTTTTATAATATAATAATTGAAGCGCCCTCAATAGACACGCGCGCGATATAATTATTATCACACAAAGGCGAAGATATTTCGATAGACAATTTGAGGTCTGTAATGTCTGCGAATATATAATTCATCGACAGATTTACGTGCGAATTTTTATAAGATAAATCGCGATTTAAAATTTGCGATGAAACGCAACGAATAAATAAATCTATAATATTCAAAATAATCGATTGCGTATGAATTTTATAATATAATTCAACGCTATTTGATATGCGGATGACATACCGGTAATATTCGATAAAAAGAGGAGCAACCTTAAAAATGGAGAACGATTAACATCTTGTTTCTACATCAGATTTCGCAAGATCAATTTGCGAAGAAAAGTTAAGTATTCCATTGAACGTCGGGAACTTCACTGTAGGAGGGAACGAATCCCGGATCTTCCGGACTATTCCCAATAGCAATGATTTCAGTAATAAATCAACGACAATTATCCCTCGTCATTATTTTCAATTCACGAAATTGATATTCACGTCAGAAAACATGTTCTTCCATTACTAAGAAATATATTTCTTCATTGAAAATTAAATGGATATAGCAATTTTTTTATAGAAATGTGATTACGAACGATTATATTTATAAATAATAAAATCCATGCATCATTGAAGTTTGTAGTGAATGTGCGAATACAAATAGTTTTGGGGTACCGTTTGCGCGCGCGAGACGAATCGAACCCGATAACAGCAAGATTTAAAAAATTTCAATTCGAATAGTTTGCAAAATAAAATAAATCAAATAATTTTAAACAATTAATTCTAGATTAATTCTCTAGATTCTTATTCCTATAACGTTTAAATTAATAATTTTTTTTCTTTTAATCACCATCTTACTGATATAGGGGTACCCATTCGATTCGTCTCAAAATTTTTAAGTATTCGCACATTTTATGTAACATTCATGTATAATTTCGCGTATATATGATATATAATATTAATAAAAATTATAAAAATATTTTGGATACGTTAATTTGTGCATGTATTTTATTATACATATATATATAAAATGGTATATATCTAAAAACTAATATCCTAAAATGGCGATGGATGTCCAGTACCTGCAAATAGTTTCTTAAAAGAAACTAAAAACTAATATTAATATCCCCAGTACCTAGAAATAATTAATTAATAATTAATAAAATATATTCGTTCGTAATCATTTTTATCAAACAGTTAACAAAAACTATTACAATATGAAATTACTTGAAAAATAGATATTTATACACAACGCTATATCCATATTTAATCTACTATTAAATCTTTCTGGCATTAGACAATAATAATACCAATCCTAATAATGACAGAACATTTTTAACGAAGAAAAGAATAGATGCATTTCTCTCACATCTAAATATATATTATTTAAATTAATTCGACTTTAAAGAAGCGTATGGCGTTCGTCGTTGAATGACTACCGAAATCATTGCTGTCGGAAATTGCCAGGAAAACCTGGGATTAGTTCCATTCCTACAATAAAAATTTCCAATTTTTAACAGAGCACCGAACTAGACGTCGCGAATGGATCTTACAAGAACCGATGAGAAATAATTCTCCATAATGAAAATCGTTTCGACTCCTCGGCGGTACGAGTCACGCAACTTTCATTAAACGTTTATCTAACGAAAGGAACAACGATAACTCTTTTATTAATCTCGTATAAGAACACGAAAAGAACGCGGAAAAAACACGGTGTTTTCGCAACCGTAATTTATTAATTTATTTATGAATATTTTCCGATACGAAATTCGTAAATACACAAATATAACCGAAGAAACAAATTATTAAATTGATAATATTTAACTCGCGATTCTATAATATTGAAGGTGATCGTTTAATTTTATAAAGCTAATATTTAATCGTTGACTTAACACATCGAATCTTCACACTCTTATTCCATATTTCTTTATATTTAATTAGCGCAATATTCAGGAATATTATTTCACGAGAGGGACAGCGGTTAGATCTTTTATTAAAATGGCAATTTCGTCTAAGAATAGGGAAAGAATGCGGAAATAAATATGATATGTTTCCGTAATTTATTAATTTTACGAATATTTATTTCGGATACGAAATTCGTAAATACATAAATCGAATTGAAAGTAAATCGTTAAATCCGTATAATAATTGACTCGCAACTTCATAACATCGAAGACGATCGTTAAATTTTGTGAAGCTAAATACTTAATCGCTAACTTAACATCGACTCTTTATACTCTTATTCGATATTTTTTTACTTTTAATTAGCAATATTTGAGAATATTATTTGAGAGGGACGGCAATAAGATCCTTTATTAAAATGGCAATCTCGTCTAAAAACGCGAAAAGAACGCGGAAAAAGCACGGTATTTTCATAATCATAATTTATTTCATGAACATTCAGTTCCGCGCGATATGGAATTTATAAATAGATTTCGAATTTGTTAATGACTCTTTGATATGAAAATACAAACAGTTATTCTTTTATGAATATTTCAAAAATATATACTATAGAATCAAATATGTTAATTTAATGAATTACTATTATATAATCATTACATATACTTTGGATAATTTTTCGTGTAATTTGCATAAGAATGTATCCATGATATTTCTTAAACATTAATAATTATATGTACAGTTTTCTTAATATTCCTGAAAAAAATAATTTTAATAATTTAGATTTTATTTTTAAAGCATTTTTAAAAATAAATTCAATTTCATTTTTTAAACTGAAATAAAGCCAAATTACAAATTTCTATATATTGTATTAGAGTGCTAACACAGCCATATTTCATATGGTAAAATATAAAACAAGAGCAACCGTTTATAATTGGGTAGAATTTATGCCGGGTATCACAGAATTTAACATAACACTGTCACTCTCGAAAGATGCAATTGTAATTTATATAATTATTGCTTGTATATTTATTTTAATACTATATTTTAATATTTTATAACTGCTTATATTTATTTTTATCTCGTTGCAGTTTATATTTATTTTAATAAATGCCGGCAAAATGAAATGACACAATATGTATATATTAATCTAATCTGTATATGTATCCTGCCCAATTGTAAATGGTTATCCTGACTTTAGTTGTTAGCAGACTAGTATAATATATAAAATTTTTATAATATAAAAATTTTCTGTGCAGATTATCAATAAAAATTGATTGATATTATAATAATATATATAATTAATAAATTTTTATAGTAATGCATAATTTATAATAAAATATAAAATTAATATGTGTATAACACTTATCATATTACAAGTTATTTTATTAATTAATCATTTGGCTTTACATTAAGTTTAAAAACAATATCTACAACAAATTCTATAATGAATGAGCTATAAGAAATTAGAATAAGATAAGTGAATAAGATATATACGCGTTATAAGAATAAATTAGCATCAGATGTAATTGATAAAATTTTTAATGTTCTTTTAATAAATTAGATAAAATTTATACAAAAATGATCTTTTCTCGATCTTCTTTCTTTATAATTAAAATACTGCAATATATTTTCGCGATGGATGCAATACATTTCGAACGAATTTATTAAAAGTTATTTAATCTATCCTAGCTCATCCATTTTAAGGCAACGGATTTATCTACAATCTCTACCGTTACCTTAAAATTAAATAAAAGTTTTTGTCACTCACCGTGGCATTGATGTGCAGCAGCGGAGTTGTCGTTATCGAAACTACGTTGTCGTTAAAACTACGTCTGTAACATACAAATATAAAATTCATTTATAACAAAGCTCAAAATACAATCAATATTTAAAAAAATTATTATTGTGCGGAATTTTATATCCGATGTGTAAAATAATAAGCAGATATAAACACGTATGGGAAGAATTTATAAATTTTGAAATTATTTTTTAAATAGAAATTTTTATATTTATAAAAATCTTTCTCTCTAATTTTCTCTTTAATTCCTTTAAATTATAAGAACGAATTATTACGATTTATAATAATTGATATACAAATAATAAATATTCACCATCAGGTTGCTTCGCCGATGCAAGATGCCTCTCTCAGGCCTCCTCCTCCTCTCACAATAGTTTGTTGGTCTGTAACATACAAAGAAGATTCAAATTTTAGTCACGGTCAAAAAATTATTATTATATGCATTTAATTTTATATCCGACGCACATAAATAATAAGCAGATAAACAATTTTATAAATTTTGAAAAAAATTCTAATAATAAGTAATAATTTAATAATTCTATTAAAAGCTATTCGAACGTAGAAACTTTTAAATTATAGTTTTTATGTAAAAATTTCTCTCTTTTTCTCTTGTTTAAGTCAGGTACATAAAAAATCAAATTACGCGATTAATTACTTAATTTAAATCGCGCGTACGCAATTAATAAATAATTATATATAAGCGATAATTTATTTACCATAGAGTTGCTTCACAGGTGCCTGATGCCTCTCCCAGGCCTCCTTCTTCTCTCATGTTGTTGACGCGCGATACTTTCAACGGCACTCCCACACTCACGAGCGATATTTTTATATCGCTATTTTATGCGCGATACTTAACGATTTCCGCACTATTTCGATGCGATTAAAAATTTTATATTTGATCGCGCGATGTATATACTTAATATGTCTATACTTTGAACGGCACTCCCGGTTTCGGTACGAGCGAAAATCCCATTTCACTTACGAGAATCAACTTCAAGCCAACCGGTCGGGATTGCAACGATACAACGAGCAAGGACTAAGCCCAAACCGGAAAGAAGACGAAACGATTGACGGAAATAGAGGAAAATGAAGTTCACCAGCTCTTTTTCGCGCATAATTATCCTATCTCATATCGAACCTGGACCCGCTAAGCACGATTTCAGGTGCTCCGCCCGGACATATTATGCCTCTCGCGGTTGCTATATGCTACACCAGGCTAGTAGACGGCAAAAGAAGAGGATACCCACATTTTTTAAATGCTAACATTCAGCAATTTAGAAAATGGGGAGGCAACCCCTTTTACCGAGCGAAAATCGTGCCTAGAGGAATCCACTCGACTCCTCGACAGGGTTAACACACGCAGTGCGTGTGGCTGTAGACGAGCAAAGAGAAGGGACCCATTGACGACCATTCCGAGCAATCGATCGAGTTCTAACTAATTCGGGCCGAATCACTTGACAAAGCACGAAGCAAGAGTGTACGTTGCATAGCAACGTGTGCAAACTCGAAACATCCCAGTTAGTTGGCATCAGAAGTAGAGACTCGTGACAATAAATGAAATTGGGATTTTATATGAAAAGTCCAAAAGTTCCGCAAAAACGCGACGACGCGAGAATACTACAACGCGAAAATGCGGTAACGAAGCGCTTGCCGTCCGCGGCACGTTGACGGCACCGACGACGCGAAAGGGTACTTAGCTTCCCATTCAGGCACCTTAAGATTTATCATAAATAGAAAAATTTAAGATAAACCTCAAGGCACCATCCAAGTACTAAGCCCTCCCACCGCGACAAGGTGTACCCCATGGGAGGGTTATATTATATATAATTTTATATATAATATAATATATAATTTGAAATTTATTTTGTAATATAGTACATAAATTTAAATTTGTAAATATAAACGATAAATAAAAATATAAAGGATAAGAGAACATCTATTATACAAAGCAATGTTCAAAATAATTGATTTTAAACCTAATTATTGCGCGCAATTAATTTTTACATTTTTACTTTTAAATAGATATATTTTAATATTATAAACTGCGTAATTACAAAATAATTTATATTTCTTAGATATAAACTTTTAAAAATATGATAAATAAAAAAATTTCTATTTTTTTATATATGAAATATTTAAATAAATATATTAATTTGAAATGTTTTATAAAACATAAAAGTATCTGAAAATATTAATTCATAAAAAATTTTATAAATGTTTTAATTATTTTAAAATAAAATGGAATATTTTTTATAAGTTTATGTATTATATGTTATACAATTTTATAAGTTTATGTAGTATATGTTATACAATTTAAAATCACTATTAAATCACAATCAAAGAAATAAAACGAAACGAGAAATATGTATATTTTGAATATATATATTATTGATAAATAATTTATATATTGTTGCGTCCGCGGAACGCGGTATATATCGAACGCGATATATATCGAACGCGCGCGACACAATCGGCATACGCTGACGCTCGTGCACTCGTAAATAATAACGCGATTTAAGGTACACAAGAATTTTAATAAATTGCGAGTAACATACAAGAATTCAGAATAATCGTAAAACGGAAAGAATTTGATAATATATGAAACGTCTCACATCACTACTTCACTGCTCAAGAGCCACTGAGCGAATGATCGTAAGTCAAGAACATTACCGCGGTACTGTTTATATCGCCGGGGTCGACTATGTAAAGAAAGAATTTGATAATATATGAAACGTCACTACTTTATTGCTCAAGGTACTGTGCGAATGATAATAAAGCTGTGTAACGTATTAACAATAGCGCGATACTGTTTATCACAAATAGATGCGCGTCCGCACAACTTGACAGCTGGACTCTCTGACAGTCGTTGTTTATAACAATATCTTGACAACGCGCGCGAAAACGATCTTCTTCGAAAGAATTCAACCGGTGACGAATACATTCAGCGGGACGGGACGCGGGGACGCAACAATATAATAAATAATGAATGTGATAAATAATTTATATTAATGACTTACATCATATCTTATTGATCCATCCACTTCCAAAACCTCCTTTTTTCTTTTGCTTCCTTCGCTCTTTTCTCGTGGCACTTTAATCCTCGTTGCACTTACACTTATTCACGAAAAGTTCCTCGTTGCACTTGCAATTGTGTTTAGAGAAAGAATTTGATAATATATGAAACGTCTCACATCACTACTTCACTGCTCAAGAGCCACTGAGCGAATGATCGTAAGTCAAGAACATTACCGCGGTACTGTTTATATCGCCAGGGTCGACTATGTAAAGAAAGAATTTGATAATATATGAAACGTCACTACTTTATTGCTCAAGGTACTGTGCGAATGATAATAAAGCTGTGTAACGTATTAACAATAGCGCGATACTGTTTATCAAAGTCGAACACGGTGTTATTGATAATTCTCTCGTGCCGAAATATTCTCTGTAATATAAAATATTCGCGCGCGGAATATTAAATTATAGAAGTATTTTAATTTATTGATTTAAATTGATTATTTTTTAACAATTTATCATGGAGCCTTTCGTTATGCTATTTATTTGCATCTATAATTCGATTGTTTTACTTTGTATTCTCTCATAATCCAAATTATTTTTAGATTTTCAAGTAGAACGATAAAGTAACACGGAAATATATTTGTGACTCTAGGTATTGAAATAATAATTATTGTCCGTAAAGATCGCAACGATCGAAGCAATTATTTAACATTTTGGATTCCTATTATTTAATCGATTCTCGATTAAATTGTACATTGTTTAATTAACAAGGATTGTTAAAATTTAAGGTCGAAATATAATTAATTCTAATATTGTTAATGAAATATAATAAGCATCAATGATCGAAAGTTCATAACATAATTAAGTCTCTTATCCCCTTTTATGCATATTTTGTTTCAATTTTTAATCACGGTAATGAATGATTGCAATTCGATAAAGATTTATAATTGCGATACAGTTTCATGTCGTGAATTAATTTTTAATTAATTAATTTATATTAATATTTAAAGCAAATTATGTTTCGATACTAATCGTAATCGTGTTTAGTAAAAAAATTACAATACAATACGAAACGTTTCGCACCACTATCTTATTACTCGAGAGTCACCGTGCGAATGATGACAAAGCCGAAACATAGCGCGCTAGTGTTTATATTTTATATTGCCAAAGTCGAACACCGTGTTATCAATAATTCGTTGCCAAAATATTTTATATATTATAAAATGTACATTAACGCGGAATATTAAATTAATGAAGTATTTTAATTTATTGATTAAAATTGATTATTTATTAAACAATTTATCCTTTCATTATGCTAATTATTTGCATCTATAATTCGATTGATTTACTTCGTGTTCTCTCACAATCCAAATTACATTTAGATTATCAAGTAGAACGATAAAGTAACACGGATGAAATATATTTGTGACTCTAAATGTTATAATAATAATTATTTTTTTTGTCCGTAAAAATCGCAACGATCGAAGTAATTATTTAATATTTTGGATTTCTATCATTTAATCGATTTTCGATTAAATTGTATATTGTTTAATAACAAGGATTGAGAAAATTAAAACATTGGTCGAAATATAGTTAATTCTAATATTAAAGCTTTAACATAGCGCGCTACTGTTTATTTTTTGTATTGCCAAAGTCGAACACCGTGTATTTTCATTTCAGAAGTATTTTCATTAATTAATTAAAATTGATTACTTATTAAATAACTTATCACGGAACCTTTCGTTATGCTAATTATTTAAATTTATTCGATTATTTTAATTTCAAAGTCAAATTCTATAATATTTAGTTTTGCATTTTAGAAGACTGACTTAGAACGAGCTAAATAAATAAATAAATAAATAAATAAAAAATAAATAAATGATGTTGAGAAGAAAAAGAACACACATAAATAAATAATAGCGTGGAAAGAGAGAACATACTAATATTTTTATAATATAATAAATAACATACTAATATTTTGATAATATAATAAATTATTATTAATTCAATTATTTATATTTATTTTTATTTATATTATTTATATTATCAGAGAGACATATATGTTACCCTCTGAGAACATTCGTGGACATTGACTTTGTAGTTCATGTTCACGTTTTTAATGTCCACAGAGAGAGTATCGCTTCCAGGGATCACCTAAAAGCGGGCCATGACATCTCTCAGTCTTCTCTCTGCACGTATGACATGTACAATGGCGCGAGACTAACATGGCTGCCAAACCGGTGCGCATTCGTTTCTGCGCATGGCCATTACCGCGCTCGACGTTCGCGCGACTTTGATTTTTGAATATTGTCTACGGCTTTGATTAATAGTACATAATAATAAATATATAAAGATAGAATCAATTAATCATATTGGTCATGTAGATTTATTAGGTATATGTAGATTTGCCCGAAGAAAAAATTGAGAGATATTTTTGGTTTTCTTTAGTAAAGGATGCAAATATCTATTCATAGTCCTGTTTTTCTTTTTCTCTTTCGTGCGATTTCGATTCAATATATAATGTAGAAAATGCACAGTATATTGGATTTATTTTTATATATTCACAACTATAATATTAATTTTTGACACTTACAATACTCGTGTACTACATACATTAGCGGGCCATGACACCTCTCTCAGTTTTCTCTCTCTGATAATATAAATAATATAAATAGGTTATAGTACGTAAAATATTGCAACAACGAATTTTTAATAACATAGAATTGGCGAAACTCTTTCAATATACTGATTATTTTTCTTAAAGGATGTATAGCCTTGACAGTGTAACAAGCGCTAGAAAAGAGCGCGCTATTGTTTATGTAGTACAACCTTGTTATCATTCGCATGGTAACACTCGAACAATGAAATAGTAGTGCGAAACATTTCGTATAATTATTAGATTCTTTTTCTAAACGCGATCGCAACTAATATCTAAACATAATTAACTATGATTATTAATTAATAAGTAATTAATTTTTGATAAACGACATGAAATTGTATCGCGATAAATCTTTATAGAAGAGCAATCATTCATTATTACAAGTAAAAATTGAAACAAAAAGAACAATAGAAACAACTTTCATTATGGTTCTTCGATTATTGATTCTTATGAATAATAATTATTTATTTAACACTCCTCGATGTATCTCCACCTTAACGAAGGCATTTGCCGGGTGAGGAGGTTTGCGTACTCTCATGAACCTAAGAGCTATGCCGGCGGTAACATACACCGATATTCATATAGACTATTCTTATATTTAAGATAATCTTAAGTATGATCTTAGATTGCGTCGTAAGATTCCGTTCAGTTAGTAAAATAGTTGTATAACATTTTCCAACTTACTTAAGACGATCTTAAATATAAGAGTGAATTATGAATACCGGCCGTAGTTACTGGTAGGGTTATCCATGCCGGACAGATCGAAGGGGAAGAGTCAGACTAAGAGAGATACCAAAATTATATATATACTATTATATATATATATGGACATTTGTTCGACATTTGGTATAGATATTCAAATCTGTAGTTGCCTTTTTTCTATTTTCTCGATTACTGTCTCTTTTTCTATCATTTTATTCAAAAATATTAATATAATTAATGTAACATATATATATATATATATATATATATATATGTTACATTAATTATATTAATATTTTTGAATAAAATGATAGAAAAAGAGACAGTAATCGAGAAAATAGAAAAAAGGCAACTACAGATTTGAATATCTATACCCGAGAACAAATGTCCATAGAAAGTATTCCGATGGACTCCATAGGAAGGAATAAGCATGACAAATGATGGTAATTCTCATGATGTTAACACAAAGGAATACAATAAATCATAATAATCCAAAAACTCGAGGAAGAGAATATGTTGGATAGAAATACATAAGGATTGGAAATGATTAGAAACTAAAAGACAGTGTGCATACAACCTATTTATTTATAATTAATATTATTTTGTAATTATATTAAATTGTATAATTTAATACATTGTTACCCGAATATTAATATCACATATTTAATACATTGTATTATACAAAATAAAGTATCAAGCATAAAAATATTATGCTGGTATGAAAATTATAATAAAAATATATAAATAATTTTGATTATGTTACAATGGAACATATGAATTCTTTATATTTTATATAAAGGAAGAGACATTTAAAACATTTTGCAACATCTATATTTTTCGAATCTTAATTATAAAAACTTCAGAAGAATCAGTGATTAATTTAACAAATTCTATACATGTATTAATAATTGAATTTTTAAATAATTAAAAAAATGATTGATAAATATCAAAGATCAGTTTACTGCTAATTAAGAAGATTTATAGAAATACGGTTAAAAATGTCTTTATCCTATAACAGGCATTTTGTGTTTTGTAAATAAAAATATATAAATATGACAATGAATATATAGAAAAATATTTATTTCATCTTTGAACATTACATTGGAAGATTACAATATCTTTCGCGATTGAATAATTTATTTACTACTAATTTATATACATAAACGTCTTGCTATACAGCACTAGTGCTACCGGCATTTCATGCACATAGCACGGAACAAAACCGGAAATTGTGCACATTATATGTTACCTTCTGAGAACATTCGTGGACATTGGCTTTGTAGTTTATGTCAACGTTTTTAATGTCCACAGAGGGAATATCCGCTTTCAGGGATCACTAAAAGCGAGCCATGACCTCTCAGTCTTCCCTCTGAATAAACATAACCGATAGATGATTAACAAAATACTCAAAACTAATTTTTGAGTTTTCAAGTATATTAAAAAAATTTAAAAAACGCCTCTCTTTTTACATGTACCTGTTTTGAATTTTAAAGAGCGTGACTCAACCTTTCAAATATGCGAATTTTCGGACAAAATTGTCTTAAAAATAACGAGTATTTCATTAATTAATTACTTTACATGTACATATGAAATATTATTATATGAAATATATATAAGATTTAAGTATATTATTTAAAATTTATTACTTTTATTATTATTACACATTTTAATGGATATTGTATAAATAAGCGTGTAAAATAAGCTGAGTTTGTCTAAAGGAATATGAAAAATCAAAATGTGATAATAGCTGTTTTATATAATTAAAATATTTGCGCTACATTCAACTCACTTGCTAACACTAGAATTTATATTATATTATAATATATGAAAATACCAGCAAAACATATCAGTTATTCTTTCTTTTATAAATTTCTGATTTAGGAGAATGGATGGTTTCGAAGCAGAAATTTGTAATAATCAATGAAATACTTAATATAAAAAACTAAGAATTATTTAATATAAAAAAGAATCATGTGCTTCAGTGAGGATTGAAACTTTATTTCTAAAAGTATAAGATAAATGCTTTTTTTAGTCTTAGCCTAGTTATACAAATAGTTCTTCAATTTAATTATCGCAGGTATGTAATTATTAAATAAGTATGAAACTTATTTATTAATAGGTATATATATTGTAAATGATATATACTTATAACTAATATTCGCTTTTCCAGGATTTGCAAAAATTTTGATTAAAAATATAGAGATGTTTTTTTACGAAGATATAAAAACTGTATACTAATTATTACATGTACATAATTTGAAACAATTAAGTATATTATACAAGTATGCAACTAATAAATCAATTATACACCCAAGCTCTTTTTATTATTATTAATTAAATAGAATATTTTAAGTATGTTTAATTATCTCAAATTGTTTTGTTGTTAATAATCTTAGACACTCAATATACAGAAAATATTAAAATTAATTAATTATGTAGTCAATTATCTGATTTTGCATACTTTATTTTTTGATAATAATCAATAGTCGAATTTTAGTGATTTCTTATCTTACACTGTTCCAAATAATGCTGTATAATCTGTATATATGTAATCGAACAATGATACAATGATAATTTATCCCACAATATTCTATAATAATGCCGGCCAATCAATATCAAATATTGAAATTGATTACCTATCTGTAAGTAAATCATGTATTTCGCGAACATTCAAATTACATAATCTTTGTTTTTTTTTTGAAAGACTGCTTTTTAAATATTTAACGTTGTTGAGTGCCTCGATAAAATTAAGTAATTATTGTAATATCTTATTAAATCTTTTAAATTTTTCAAACGCAATAATTATTATCTCTTTTCTTGTAATTATTATATATCTCAATATTTACTATGTGTATTTAATATCATTCTAATATTATATACTTTAGGATTGTTCTTTTATTTATCATGATTATTTGATAATGTTGGAAAAACCATCGGCAATCACGTGATTTCTTGATAAAGTTAGAATTAACTTCTCCATTTTATATAAACAAAATATCATGTATTCAGCGTATCAATTGTCGCTTTGGAGTTCGCTGGATCCTGTTGCATCTGGGGCTTTCTGTAACTGCGCGCTCTGAAATCTGTCGTAGCCGCCGTTCGATTCGCCAAAGATCTTCCGACCAGGAATCCTCTCGTCATCCTTAATACTGACTTCTGTGCCGATCTGCACGGGCCAAGGTAGCTTGCCATCGTTGTCCCTGATAGCGATGAGATTGCTCACCTTATGCTCGCTGCTCAAATTCTCCTTGGTCGGCACCCTGACCCGCCGCGAATCGCTATCGGGATATTCGTAGGGACGATCGTAATAGCTCGATCTCTTTGCATAAGGATCATAGCCACCATATGACTGTCTGTATCGATATCTGCCGGGATCGACATTACCGGGTACGCGTTTAGAGACGCTGTCACGCGTGACCGGTGCCTTGTCGTATCGTGGGTAATTCCTCAAATCTACCGGCTTCCTCACGACCTCCGGCAGGGTGGCATAGTAGATGATCCGTCTGGGCTTGGGCGTGGGTCGATTTCTGCCGTAGAGATCTAAATCGTCGTCTCTGTAACGATCGTAGTAATACTGATCGTTCGGCAGACGCGCGTAATAATCTCTCTCCATTCGGTAGCGATCAGGATAGTGATAGCTGTATCCTCGACGATATGACGGATATTCATAATCCCTCTCGCGTATTGCGTTCCTATACCAGGACATCTGATCGTAATCGTCGTAGCTCTTAGTGAACGGCATATCCCTGGATTCGCGATATTCCGGGTAGCTTCGTCGATGGTACTGACCCGTCACAAAGTCCGCACGGGGTGGTTGATGCCGGCGGTAGCTGTTGGACAGAGCTGCGGCCTCTTCCTCCTCCTGTTGTTGCCGGATCACCTGGTCCAACGGGATACGATGACGAAATTCAACCGAGATCGGTTGCACCGAAGTCGACCATGCTTCGGGTGAGTTCAGGCGAGTCTCGCGCACGCTCTTCGTTGTCGAGATCTTTTCCATGCTCGTCTCGTTCTCCGCTTGTCTACGAACACGTAGGATTCCTTTTGTCTCGTTCATAGATGATTCATCGTCATCGTCATCGTCTTCTTCGTCCGCGTGTAAAATTCTCGTCATAAGTCTTTTCCGGATGGTTATGGCATCTTCAGCATCTTCTTCAGCTTCGTCATCGTTATAAGATGAATCCTCTAAAAGTTTCCGGAAACGCTCGAGGTTTTTGTTCTCAACATGAGAGACTTTCTCAACATCCGGAAGATCATTCTGTTGTACGGAACTCGGTGTAGTCAATTCTGAATGTTTTCGAGCGTCTCGTGATTCATCGAACGAAGCCAGACGACCTACTCCGCTCACGCTGCGGACTTCGAATGCTGAAGAGTCCAATCGTGGCCAAAACGGATGATCCGGATAAACGGATCTCAAGTACGGTGTAATCTGCCAAGCTTCACCGATGCCGGCCGCGTTGACTCCAACCAGCAGAAAGATTAATGGGCACATGGCTGACAAGCACATCATCATAATCTGAAAATTCAAAAATTATTAATACGTATGTACATTTATATTTTGTTTATTACTAAATATTACTAAATATTGTCTGAAAAATTTAACTGTATATACTTTAATTTTTAATGAACATTTGTAATTAGAAGAAAAAGAGTATATTTAATTTACAATTAATTTATATTATTTTAATTTATTTCGAAATACTATATCACACACAGATAAAACTATCGTGTATTCACTTATCTAGTAAAAAATGCTAAAAATATATAAATTACAAGTAAAATAAAAAATTAATAATACTGATTAACATTAATTAAGAAAGAATTCAATAGATAGGTACATCAAAGCGATCAAATTAAACTTTCCCGCATTTCTTTTCTACGTGCGAAGCCAGCATCGGTCTGATTGCTCGCTCCCACTTTGAACGTAACCGTGAATATCACCGGCACTTTCCATCGAAACGCGTGGCTTTAAAAAAAACCGGCGATACACATTCAATGACCGTTCCGTCCGGTCGCTGCGTGGTCAGAGATCGCATCGAATCGTCCTCCAATGTAGACACGGCCGATTCTCCATGACAAATATAATTTCCCGGGCCGTTTCCGCGGTATTATGTCCGAGTTCCGGTCGACTCGCACCGAGATCCATCCGGATGATTGTTCGCCCGAGCATGTTTACCATAGCCCGAAATCACGTCTGATTCCCGTCGACAAAAGTTCAATGCTTCACGCGAATTTGAAATTATAAAAATGTTCACATATGAAGAATTAGATATAATCATCCTTTTAAAATATTTCACATTTATATCATATTTTGCTTGACAACTTTTGCTTTCTTTTTAAGGAATTTTTATTTGTTTTTTCCTTTCTTTGTGAATTCTTCGTATTTACAATATTAAAGGAGAAATTCTACTTCTTCCCAATAAATAATCTTAAAGACATTTATGCAAAGATAGGAAAAAATAACATGCTTCGTTATCAATGCAAGATTGTTGTGAATAAAGAATACTGTTTTGCAGGAACAGGATCTTATTAGCGAACGTTGGGAGCTTCCGGTTACGCGTTGAGTCATTCTATCACAGTTATAAGTACGTTCTCGGTTATTGTGAGCATCGCTAACAAACGACCGTCGAGCAAAAGGTCGGTATCTCTGGCGATGTAGCGGAACAAATCTGCAGCAGGACGACGATCTTACGCTCCGTTATCAAGGCGTCGCACAGTTATCCGCGCTTTACAGTTAGACGCCAACGAGACCGTTTCGCTCTTAATTAAGAATCTTTTTAATTAGCCACGCGACCGAACTTCGTCGCGACGAAACTGGAAGTGCCGGTAATGTTTAGGTACCGCGTCGAAAATTGGAACATGGAGACGAGTAGCGGCAACATCACTGTTTTTTTAAAAATACGAAACAATTAATGTATTCGAGATAGAAAAGACGAAGGGGAGATTTTAAATATCCTAGCAAAAAATAAATTTGGAATTCTCTATATTTTGATACACATAACGCACACATCAACGCATACATATATTATATGCATGTATATTTTAGTTTCAAAATTTAATTATGTATATTATAGTATTTTTTAAAATTTAATACAATTTTAAAAAGCTATGCAAATAAAAAATTATATATTAAGATATTAATAATTTAAATTTAAACGTTTATATCATAAAAATTATACAATTAATGGCTCCGAAATTGTAAATTTATCTATGATTTAAATTCACTTTACAGTCTGTAATTTCGATAATTAAATGTTCATTACTACATTATTGCATTACTGATAAATATCAAAAGAAAAGTAGACACTAGCAATTAGTTACTAAATTATGAAAATATTTGAATAAAGAAACGTGGTATTATTCAATTTAAATGTATTATAAAAAAATTTACTTCTATTAACAATTCTGTATAATTATATATTTTCTTATAAATCTATTTATATAAATTGGTTAATTAATGGTTTGGTTAATTAATCTCAATTTGTATAGTTAAATTAAAGCAACGATAATTTGACTAAATTATGAGCCATCGAATTGTACCCATATCCATTCATACGCGAGAAGAGTGTGTGTAAAATGTGGTTTAATATAATTATAAATTCCTGTTAAAATTCAAAACCTATATTTGCTCACATTAAATGCAAATTTTATCTTTTGTAATTATTTTACTAACGTAAATATAATAGTTATTTTATCTACATCAGTACGTGATTAAATATTTCGTCGTTCTTTAATATATCATTTTCAATATATTGATTTAATTAGCTTAATTGTTTTCAATTATTTTAATTGTTTCTTTGTCTCTTTCTTATTCAATATATTATTCGATAGAAATCTTAAAATATGTGTTTATAAATTCATTATATTAAAATTATATCGTAATACTAATACGATATTTGCAAAAATAGTACTTGGAAAGTTTATAAATTTATATTATAGATGTGCATAATATATGTGTGTAGATAGAAGGTATACAATTTTTTTAAAATTTTCAAAACTTGTAAGAACTTACTACTTAAGAAGGAGATTGCATTTAAAAAAAAAAATGCAATCTCCTTCTTAATAAACAATAATGCGTTTTTTAAAGAATGCAATCTCCTTCTTAATAAATAATAATGCATATTAATAAACAATATGATATCATTCTTTGAAATAAATTGAAACAGATAAAAAAAATTATATATTAACAAAAAATTGGAACAAAATATCGATGCTACGTTTTTTTATGTCTTGCAAGAAAAGAAAATGCATTAAAATTATCGAAAGGAAATTAATATAAAGTACTTCGATAAGAGTTACCTGTTGTCTGACGAATGTCGTTCACTGTTCGGAGTGACTCTGATTACTACCGCACAGTAGTCCAAGAGTTGCCGGTTTACCCCGGCTTCATATCTGCATACCGTTTGATTGTCGCAGGAAACACACGCTTACCCCTCTACCAGAGAGTTAACTACCGTTCACAATTGCTCATCAGTTTTAACTGTAAGGCTTGTACCGAATGATAGTTAAACAGTCACGTCAGCCAACAAAGACAATAACTGTGAGTAAAATAAAGGCAGTACGTTACTAAATTTTTATTGCTAATTTGCAGAAAAATGCAGATATCTAGACATCCAGAATGATAATAAATTAAATTCCATCATGTAAGATTAATCAGTTTTGCAAATTTTGTTAAGAATCGCTCTCTCTTTCTCTTTGATAAAGTATCCACGCATTAATTTCTATAAATCGTTAGTAATCAAAATAATTCTCGCAAATTAAGCCTTAGAGACTAAAGTATATAAGTAACTTTTTTTCTTTATTTATCTTTTCGTATTGTTTTCTTCAACATTTTAACTTATAACTTATTGTTAATTAACTATGTAGATTAATTTAAGTTCCTTTATATGAGTACTAAAATTTTGTAAAATTCATTCGCAGTAAAGCAAATCTTTATAAATTTAAGTTGGCCATAAACTGTAAAATAGTTTCTCTTTCTCTTGTTTTGTCTCTTTCTCTCCTTTACTATTGCATATATTTTATATATTCAAAAAATGTCATCTTCTCTGTACATATTGTCATCTAATGGAAAGCAGAAAAGAAAAATCAATAAGAAAGAAGGGCGAAAAGAGGCCGATAAGAAAAAAAACAGAACATTTCCATCGACATAATAGATTTCTGACAAAGCTATGTCCATGCATATACATCGGACATTGAATGCAGTGTGAATTCTACGTTATCCACTAGATGCACATCTGCAAAAGATGACTCTGCTAGTTCGATAGATGTAAAAGTTCGCTAATTCACAAGAAAAGATATAAGAACGATATATATTCAATCATATAGAAAATGATTTTTATGAATTATTTTCTTAACAAAGTCTTTTTTTATTTAATTATAAAAAGAATTCTAATTTTCTTTTTTCAAAACAATATTGATCCGTGTACATGTAAAATATAAAATATTAAATAGAAAAAGCTTGGTCACGTACAGAGCAGAATCGCATTCGAAATTCAAGATTTTAGTGTTTTAAACATTTGTCAGGAAATTTCTCTGTCGCATGTACAGCAACGGTTTCGCTTCAATGTAGTCACGTAAAATGTAGCATTAGATATTCTTGGACACAAAGAAAACATAATATGGATTATACAGTGACACGGATATTATTTCTTAATTCAAAATAATTATAATACACGATATCGATTACATATTTCTTTTAAATAACATTTACGCGTTATTAGCATGATCTTTTTGATAAAAAACATACCGATATGAAAGCTTAACACAATGGTATCACATTTTAGAGAAAAAGAAATATGTTTCTTCTTTATTTTACAAAATATTACAAGTCAATCGAATTTTTTTAGATAACGCATCATAATTTTCTATTCTATTTATAAAATGATAATTCGAGTAATAATAGAATTTGATGAACGAAAGACTGTAAAAAAATTTTTACAGAATAAACGCATTAAATAATCGTGAATTGATTAAATATATAATCGCTAATTCTCTAGCAATATAACAACAAGCATCTTGTGGCATAAATATATGAATACGAAAGAGTATCCCTGGGAAACATCATTTTACTCGTATACAGCTGATTCACAAAACAAATAAGATCACAATACGGGGGGGCACATCATTATACGGCTACTAGACTGTAACTTTTAATTGGAGGAACAAACGGACTTATTAAACGTAACGTTGAGGGGTTAACAGGGTGGTGAAATCTTTGTGTAACGAGCCTCTTGTTGAAGACGAATAACCGCGGAAAGCGTCGTAATGTCTCGCGATATCTCGCAGTAATTAGGTGCCGCATGAAGGGATGAACGTGCTCGCGAAGAAGCGAACGTGCCGAGAACTATGAAATTCCTTTCCCTTTGGCATGTCGTTAAAAACTAGTTTTAATTAGAAATTGTACGCGTGTTTATTAGTTATATTAAAAATTAAACAGTATTATTTTTCATTTCTATCTTCATTAATAAAATGTTATAATACTGGAACGCTGAAATAAAAAAGACACATTTGTGTATTTCAAATTCCTTAAAGATTACGTAACTTTGGGAAATATTATCATGGATAAGATTGTGGAGTGCCAAGTTGTTACATTATGTAAAATGGATAGAAGAAGAAAGAGATTCTTAGACGCTTTAAAAGACGTAATATATTTTATTTAGACATTAATGATCCATAAAACATTGCTTATATATGGGGCTATAAACAAATAACTCTCGCCGCTACAATCTAGTCGTGATATAATAAATATTATCTTGTTCGTTTGCACAGAGAAAAAAACGCAGAAAGAGAAGCGTGTCAGGCTTCGAAAAAGCTCGACCAATTTTTTCCGGCTGTCGATAATGTCCGTTTTTTCGCAATCGCATTTACATTTATGTGAATTGTACAGGATGTTAAAAAAATGAGATGACTAGATCTCTGATATGCATAAACTACAGGGGTTGTCGATGGCAAGTCACTAATAAAGGAAGAGAATAAATTAATTAATAGTAAAATTATTCTTCTAAATACTATTATTTTATTATTCCTCTAAAACAACATAACAATTTCTACTCGTATGTATATAACTATTTTGATTTTCATAGTCGTTTTTTAACTAAGAATTAAATAAGAACTATAAATAAAATCCGGATTAAAAGTAATATATGATGAAAATTTTTTAATTCTCTCTCTCTCTCTACTAAAGGTTCAAAAATATAGATTCATAAAAATATATAGTTACATTTATAAATTAATACATGTTTATAGAACTCATTTTATAGAACATCAGAAATTAAATCTATTAAAATTTAGATTCGGAATTGATAGATTCGAAATTGATAAAGTAAATTTAAAAGAAAAGAAAAATGAATTGCTTGAGTTTCAAATATAAATTTATACTATATGTTTTCTAAATATTTTTAATAATATAATAAAAATATATAATAATAATAAAAAGTTGTGAAATTAATATAACAACCGCTAAAATAAGATCTCCTTTCGTTTTCTGTGTACTATATTTCCTTTTTAAAATAAGCAAATGTTTAAATTACGTACATAATTGGTAGAAAAAATTTTAAAATAAAATTTTAAAACAAATAATAGCGAAGAAGTGGAATTATTCCTTTAATAATAATTTTAATTTAAATTTATATTACGTAATTTTTTTCAGTTATTAGTTCGCCATCGACACCATTGTTTTCGAAAGATATGTCCTTTCAGGAATAATTAAAGTGATAATCTATTTAATCTACATACACATGTATGTGCGACTGTGCTACGAAAGGAAGTAATGAAACGTTCTTCGTTCTCTTAAGAAACAAATTTGCCAGTAATAAATTATTTATTTACTAGTTATTAATAATGTGATAATTATATCAAAGACATTTATTAGTCTTCATTAAGATCAAGATAATTACTAGTAAATAAATAAATGTATGTTTGCGTGACTAAGATTTATGGCAAGTTAAACCCATTGATTCTGTTTAGCTAATATTTTGTCCACAAATATCTTTATCTTCAACATTTTTGCCATCAAAATGACAAAAAGCACTCGATTTCATATTATTGAGAATAATAATAAACTTATATATTATATATAGAGAATTTTTAAAATATATAAAAAATTATTTCATACACAAGAAAACATTTTTGTAATTTACAATTCCGTTAGATTTAAGATCTTACTTGTTAATAAATTCCAAATGTTAAAAGCTAGACAAATAGAATTAAAAATTCATAAATCTCAAAATTGAAAATTTAAATAATTTAATTTTAAAATGAACAAATGCACTTATAAAGTTTTAGGGGATTTTAAATCATATAAGTCTCAAAATTTAATGAGATTTAAAATTTTAAGAGATTTAAATATATAAAATATTTGAAAAATTTCATATTCTTAAAAAAGTTAATATAATTTTAATCAGTACAACAGTTTAAAAAATTATATTGATTCATTAAATGATGTAAAAAATTTATCTATACAAACCAATTAAATTTTATACTAATCAACATTGTTATATAAATAATCTTGAAGTAATTTAAGCCAATCTGAACTTATATTTTGCTTTTTAATCTATCCTTAGTGAAATTTTGAAACAAAATTACAAATAATGCGAAAAAAGTCCAGAATAAAACTGATATTTTTTTTCTTGAGAAAATGATCGATATTCGATCAGCCGGCATAGACCACGGGATCTAGCGATCCTGAATAATTTATTAGGCAATTAAGCTATATACAAACAGGTGCGTAATCCTTAAAGGAGATCGATATGTCTCGTTGGTTGGCCGGGGAAGACCGTTCCGAATATTCTTTGAATCTTCTCTTTTAATTATTGTTATTTCTCGTTTATTCTTTTGCCGATAATGAACCATTGGTCAAGGCCATTACCGTTCCAGAAGTTGTTCTCGAGCTCGTATCAGAATTCAGTTCCAAAGAAGAGTCCTGTAACAACAGGGAAAATAATTTTAATAATTATCATTATCATGAGAATTATAAGAAAGAGATTAGTAAAAGTCCTAGTATTTCTGAATTAGAGGATTTTATCAAAACCGATATTCTTCTATTATCTAAACTTCAAAAATGTGTTAAAGTTTACATATTGAAAAATTCAAAACTGACAGTCACTATTCATCAGCGATCCTTAGTAAAAATTGACGGTATGATTCATCGCGCGGAAAAAGAAAGTATCGCAACGACATTTCTGTCACCGTCGTTGTCCTGGTTGTCGTTGGCGCCAACAATTTACGACTTGTTAATATGCACCCGAGAAGAACGATTTTCTATTGTGGATGACTGCTTTTAACTGCTGTATGACGAAAACGACGTCTGTCATTAGAGCTGTCATACTGAATCCATTACGATCTTTATGCTCTTTACGATTCTCATGGCAAGACACATGCTCTCAGAGACCATGTAACATCATGTTATTTCCGATTGTGCATCATGCTGAGAGTGTTTCCCCCAATAGGAAAAAAATTGTGTCTGTTTCTCATATATATTTCTCATTGTTTTAATTATAAATATTTCACTCCTTACTTTTATTGTAATACAATAAAATATTTTAAGACAATAAAATAAACAAGTGTTATTTAGAAATAATAGCACGAAATTTTTAAAGCTCATAGTTATAGTTTATAGTTTAATCAAGTTTTAAGTAATTTCCGCGAAAAAAGACAATCATCCTTTTTATTTAATTTTTAGTGCTTATACTTGAAGATATGTCTGCTGATTCTCGTGAAATTGTTACATATAAAATATTATAAATGTCGAATAAAAAAATAAAATTAATAACTTACAATGCTTAAAGTATGCATGATGCATGCCTGCGTGGTATTCTCGACCTGGATCAATTCGTCGCAGTCCTCATGATCCAACCCGTTTACGTCAGATCGAATCTTGATTGGCGACAGAGCCGCTTCGTTGTCCGTTGACTTGCCACTGTCTGGGGACGGTATTAACTCGTGTCCATCAAGTTCCTCCTCCTCCGCGCGTTCTTCGCAATCCGTAGTCTTGATTTCCTGTTATAGATTCCGTAGATCAATACCGTTACACGAGATTATCATAGACGAGAGACGAACTGATGATTAACGAACGTATCTTTGTCTTTCGATCATTCATCCTTGTGAAAGAATGTGTGTGGTCATGACAAAAAATTATAATGTGTGCTGCTAAGGAGTTGTTAATTAATACGTGCCATACTATATAATACTAGGAATTTTATCCTTCAAAAGTTTCCCATGTTTCATTCAAAATTAGTTTGATTAAATTTACTATCTTATTATGTATATTTTAAATAATGATGTTTGTTTGAGAGACATGACTAGCAACAAATATATTTAAATTAGAGATGTCAATTAATGAGATCATTCTGTTATAATTTTTCTTTCTATTTTTTTTCTACATAATGCACATTTTTTATTTTAATATAGCACATTTTTTGATAACATAATATTAATATTGTTGTATATATAAGAAAAATTGCTAGATAAAGTCTTTTGTTCCATTGTTTTATGTATATAAGAATACAATAAATCGTAGAAACGAATAATTTCTGCGATACTTAACATGAAAAGTACAATTTCAGATTTTGTTGTCTGTCGATGGGAAAAACTGTTAAGGGGCGATGGTGACGAGTGGCGGGAAAATGCCATCACCCGAGGGGGCGCGGAAAAATATTACTTCGTCATATGTTTCTCTGTCGATACGTCAACCCCAGAGTTAGCCTCGATGGAATCGACGTGTTTCGCGTCGGTCACTGGGGTTGCTTTTGCCGAGTGCAAGCGCACCTCCCTTACTTCGCTTCTGTACAACTTCGTGGAAATCGTGCACGTCACGCGTTGTCGGGAAGATTGTCTGCGCCGTCGTCCATGGATATATCTCGTGTCTCAGCCGTCGCGAAGCATCGCGATGCCTCTTTGTTGCCTCCTCGGATCTTGTCGTGATGACACACCGATAAATGTGAACGGAAGACTACGTGTCGTTTTGCAGAAAGAAGAGGAAACGAGACAGAGGATGAGGAAGAGAAAGATGATATTGATGTGAAAAATAAGTCAGATGGTAAAATCGTTGTTTCTGTAGCTGAGCTTTAACTCGCATTTGTATTCGTTATTCGTTATGTACGTGCAGACTCGCATTAGTCCAGATAAATTAAATTATGATTAAGAAAATAGCAGGAATAATATCGAGATATTATAAAATTTAAACATTCTCTCTCTCTCTCTCTCTCTCTCTCTCTCGCGAATGTAAATGAAGCATATATACTGAAAGTCTTGAAGTACTATCGGTGTAAACTCTATCGATTATAGTTGAGAGAGATACATAATTCACAAAATATATGCGTTGCATCTCTTTCTTAAGATATATAAGAATGCAAACATTTCGTACATAAAAAAAAAATAAATTTTGGAACATGATTCACTCGCGAAAGTTACATAATCGATAACAATAGCAGTCATCGATATCAATACTAAATCGTAAATAATGTACTCATTAGTTGATAATGAAACACATATTATAATTAATGAAAGTGAGAGAATGTTACTTATTTAAACAAATCGCGTCGAGCTGAATAATGTATCCACGAGAATGCAAATATTTCCGTTAATTCCACGTTTTAATTACTCGAAAAATGCGCGCGCAGCAGTAAAACAATTTCAAATATTCGTTAATTAGTTACTAACCAATAGATTAAATATAATCTGCGGACAAGAAACCTTTTGAGAGTTGATATATTGTAATATATAATCCCGTTGATGTTGTGTATATATATTGCAATATTGCATTAAATCAATACAATTATATTGTCGAAGTTGTCATTAAAATTATCAAATACAATAGTCTATATAATCACGCATAAACAATAGAAATAAAATAAACATACATTTTTAGTCGTATACAAAATTTCTTTTGTTACGGACATCGTTTTAAGGGTGAACTCTCCTACTTGTTCGTTCCACCCTTCGCAATGCCCGAGAGACGGAAACTATTAATTCTTCAGTTCAGGTTGCGCGATTTTGTAAAATATTGCTGCATGACGTCGGCGTAAATAATAAATCATAGATAGGGAGTATAAGAGAGAGATAAGAGAACTAACCTGGAAATCCTGGGGGGAAGGCGACGACTCCTTCGGTTGGTCAAGACTAGGACTCCGCGACGGGCTCGGTGCTCTTGTGCCCAGCTCGTAAATGTTGATCATGTGGGCTGCCTGGGCATGAACCATCAATTCCCAAGCACTTGGAAAAGATAACTTGCAGAGGACGCAGAGCAACGCCGTTGTTGAATCTCCTGTTTGTGTGTAAGTGAAACGTTAATAAATAAGTTAGAAAAATACGGTTGATATTTCTCGCACAGTGAACTAGAACGAGATCAAAATGAGACAAAATTCAAAAAGTGAGTTCCATGTCATGCACAACGAATAAATTTTAAATTACTTGGTAGATTTTTAGACAGATTCTGGAATGAGTTATATAAAATTAGTATCCCTGCGTCAATTTAAGCTATTGTTGTTTGAAAGATTGCGGCAAATTTCTCGAAATTCACTTTCGAGAATCACATTCATGATTCATTTTTAACTAAATTTGTCCCATTTTTAGTCCATTTTTAGTTCTTTATGCAATAACGTGATTCGAGCCGCCATAAGGAAAGGTAAGTTTGCACAATGTAACACAATTACTTTAATATAATTTAATATAATTAAAGTATTTGAAATTGTTTGCAATAATGATAATAATATAAATAAAACATAACATTTAAGTCACGTATTGAACATCACGTATGATGAATACACTAAACAATACGCGATATAAAAGATTATAAGGTAAATTTAATTGAATATGAAAAAAGAAATTTAATTGATTACATCGGTTAAATCGAGATTTAATAGATAAATAATCTATATGATCTACTTCTATCTTGATTCAAATGAAATATGAGTTTTCAATCGTACTAGTTCAGCAATCTTTCACAAAAATCTTTATAAAAAAGTTGCCGAATTGTTAATTATGATAGACGAAAATATAAGTGGCCGATTAAAATCGACGATAGATAATTATACTAATTCTGGATCTTCCGGTGGGATTCGGAGCGCGTTTACGTACCGGAAGGAGGCGCCTCGAAGTTTATTTCGAGTACATACTTGGGGCGGCTCCGTTGAAGGTGTGACATTTACATGTGAACCGCAGCTTGCAGTAGTTCCGCTTGTGCTCCAACAGCTCCCCGAGTTCCGTGAACATCTCCCTGCAGTTGCCGCAGATCAGTATATCTGGATTGCCTACGACATACCTTCAATTAAACTCAACCTTCATTGCTCGACGAGGCTTTGGGATTCCGCGTTACGAGAAGATAAATTATAAACTACTCAAACAATCGTTATTATATCTCCTTTAATTACATACATTAATTGCATTCACCAACAAAGCAAGAAACAAATAAAAAAATTGCATTATATTGTTAATTTTATATTTAATCTTTTATCAGATCAAAGAAAGCTATTAAATTGTTCCGTGAGAAAATTACAGATTCTTCTCATTGTCAAAACTAATAATCATAATGCGCGATTATTTAAACACGATACGTTCGACTTTAAAACACTTAATACGGAAGTGAAAAACTTTATTGGCACTGTACGTCGTAGACAATAAAGCCGCTTATTGCTTTGAATGCTGCACTTACTATACACTTTCAATTGATTCAAGTCGGGTATTGTGCCAGTGTTTGCCGTCAATTGTTGTTTCTGTAGCTTCGGATGCTGTGCTCGTGTCGGTGGCATCAAACGTGGCCGTTTCAACGGTGGTGCCAAACGCGGCGGAAACGCGGTAGACGCATAATAACTGCAAATAGAAGAATGTTTTGAAAAGTATACTATTATATATATACTATTATATATAATATATATAATCAGATTAGTATGTACACAAAATACACACCCACATACATATATATACACATTCATTGTGTAGTATCAGGATTTTATAATTTTTTGTTGCTATTCAAGGAGTTTAATATTTTTCTATTATGAAATGTGTATGCTTTAAATATTAAATTTATTTATTTATTTCTTTTTATTCTTTTATTTAACATTTTACACTTAAATAAATATCTGTAATTCTATATCAATAACTTAAGAAAATATATAACTATAAAATATTAAATTATTTTATAAATGAAAGCGTTTCTTGAATATATTTGAAATAAATGTATATTAAACAAGCGTTTTACAAATCACAAAATTTTGTGACAAGAATTTTTTTCAAAGACTTTTCTTTCACAGTATAAAACACACCGCAATAGTATTGTATGCAATTTTATTATTTTAATTTAAAAAAACATTTTTTGTAACATGTTTGTTCGTGTTTCATTTAATAAAAAAAGATATTTTTCAATATAATACTTAATAAGTAAAATATATTTTTTTGAAGATTTATATAATTTAATTTTGTCAAAAAATTTGTATTAATAAAATTTCAATTTATCAGTATCATTATTCATACTTTATATTATTAAAATTGCGATAAAGGAAAAACGTGAAAATAAAAATTTGATGATATTTTATTGATTGTTGTGTATATTATACAGTGTTGCGCTTAGATAATTTAAAATAATCTAGATACAGATTAGATAAATCATATACTCATGTATCTCAGATAAAATAAAGATAATTCGGTTTGAGTGTATCTAGATAAAAGATGTATTAGTTAAATATTTTATCTAGATACTTTTAAGATAATATTTAAGACAATTTAGGATATATAAAAATAATACACTTGAGACAAAAAATTACAGAAAATAAGCATGTATTCATTTGACAATAATAACGAGTATAGGCCGTGTCCACAATGTCAATGTCAATCGACCAATGTGATTATGACTACGTTCCACTTAACAATCGCAACGCTCACAAAATCATCTTATCCTTGTTGTTCGCTAAAAGTTAAACAAAGACACATTATGTTTACGAGTGCCGCTCATTAAGTGGAACGCTTTTAAATCCGTATTACACTATAGGTCGCGGGCTCGATTATGATTGAAATGTTGAAATTGACCGATTAGAGTAGCCGGCCGGTAAATTGCTATGGTTTGTAAAAATTGTACTCAGTGCACACTGATTACATTATCTTATGTGTTTTAATAAAAGATATCACTTTTCTTATATCTGAGATACAGATAAAGATACCACAAACTTGAATTATATAGATAAAAGATAAAATAAACAATAATTGCATCTAGATGAAAATCTAGATAATTTTATCCAGATAACGGAAAACACTGATATTATAATATTAATTCTTTCAAATAATGAAAGTTAAGGATAAACCATAACTATAGATAGAAATATAAAAATATTAGAGTATAATCAAAAGTATAATATTTAAATATTATCTTAATAACAAATTATACAATCATTTGTTTGTCATCTGTTATTTTCAATATTTCAATTAGCACCATTTATCATTGTCGTTGTCAAGTTTTGCAAGAAAATCGTCAGAATCGAAAATGTTGGCTTTAAGAAAGCCAAAGCGATTGTTCCTTTAAAACTTCGAAAGTGAAGGCGTACGGTAAAATAAATTAGGTTTGAATAATTCAAGATGTATCTAGAGAAAGAGAGAAAGAGTAATGCGGTTCAAACAAATTAAAATCAAATTAGCTCTTAAGATTTCTCGTTTGAAGGTATCACTTTGTCAAGCTAATAAATGTCTATTGTATATTTGGATAAAAATATCGAGAAAAATTAATATCTTATCATAATCAAAATGTATTATATTATTTAATATCCATTGAAAATTGTTTATAGAAAATTTTGATAAGGACCGATTTTTTTTCGAAGAATAAGATAATAATTATTTCATTATTACAATATTAATTCATAATCCATTATTATTAATTACTGAACATATTAACGAATGCATATTATACATCTAACATCTAAAATATGAATACGATGGATCATAATACGCAATTAAATTTTGCTCGAGCGGATTTCATTTTATGACCTCACAACGTGAAACGCACGCGTGTGATTTTACGCGATGTCAGAACTGCCGCTTGCCATAAATACCGGCAATTTGCAAGCTTGCAAATTGCCTCTGCTCCTTTTTATTACGAAGCGAACGGCATTTCTGCGCAATTTTGATTGGATTCACAACGCTCGGAATATTTTGCGTTTTGAAATTTCAAAAACCCGCTATGCTGTAAAGTTCCTTTTTGGTGAGCAAATTATATTTGTATAAAACAGGAACTTTTTAGGGCAGTTTAAATTCTTTATAGCTGCGAATTAAAAAAAACTCATCATATCTTTTTGTTTTTAGATTATATATTCTTTTTTTATTTGTCTATATATCCATCGCGTTTACTTTCTTCGTTTAGTTTACTTTCTCTTCGTTCTTTTTAGATCGATCATTTCTTTGCTGTATATATTTAATCTTTAAATATTAAATATATGTTGTGTCAATATAAAATACATCGCTCACTCAATCTGACATATACAATTCATACAATACTTGCCAGATATATCTTATACTTTCAAAAATATATAATACTTATATTAAGAAATGATCCATATATAAAGATGATTTAATTTTAATATTAAAATATTGAGACCGTTTGATATATATGAGTAAAAAATTTACAAACTTTGAAGACCATAAATAAATATAAATATAAATATAAATATAAATACAAATATAAATAAAATATATATTTTAAATTTTAATTTTGTTCATTTATAATGCATTTGTTATGCAAGAGATGCAATAGCGTTTCAGTATTAAATACGCAATACAAGTACGAATAAAAGTTGAAAGTTGTCTATGTGTTTACACGGTTTATTCACTAAAATCAAATTTATACCATATATGCATAGCAATTCAGTCATGTCGCAACAATGCGCAGAAAAGTAATCAATATCTAGTCCTCCATTATTGTATCGGCTACGCAGCATCACAACGCCTCGCACACAAACAACAGTAAAGTCTGAATCCTGACAATAAAAGTATCATGTTACTGACACATGCCAATGTTCATGTCGTTGTTGTCGAATACTGCCGATTTGTATTTACTGGAAAATTTTAACATTTGATTTTCTGGTGGAAATATTGAAAAATTACAAAAATGATATCTTACAAATTAAATCCTAAAAGTAAAAATCTTTACGATACACTAATCTGATACACTGTTAGTAATGTCAATAATTTATATTATTTCGAGATATATTTTTCTATGCATATATATTGTTATATGTTATATTATGCATTTTTTATTCTAAATTTTACGTTTCTATATCAGATTCATATATCTTTTAGATTTTAATGGGTACTTTGTTGGATTATACTTTGTTATTTATATTTTATAAAATTTATTCGCTTTTTTTTTAAGAAAAATAAATAATTGACAAATATTATAGTTTGTTTTTACTTGTATCAGAAAAAAACGAGAGTGTTACTTAAGGATTAGACTGACGAATGTGCGTGAATTCGTGCTTCTTTGGCGTTGTTAAAAGTTATTTTAAGACGAGTTTCGTTCTATTTCACTTTCGAAGTCGCGAATAGCCGACGGTCGCGACAAACGAAAAGGGATGATCGGAAAGAAGCAGAAAAAGACCGAAAGAGCATCATCTTCGACGTTGTTCGATCCAACGTTCTTCGCTAGTGTTTCAACAGTTCTAACTCTCCTCCTGAAGTACCATCCAATTATCAACCAAGTCGGCTTTTTCACTCGATTCTTATAATTTTTTTTTTGATCTTCTTTAAATTATATTTTCAAATATTAATAACAATATTTGTGAACATATTTTTTCAGAAAAAGAGCGAAGGAGAGAGAGAGAGAGAGAGAGAGAGAGAGAGAGAGAGAGGGGGGGGGGGGGAGAGAGAGAATCAATTATTACATACAACAAATATAATTTGCACGAAATTAATGAATTTATAATAAGAAAAGTGACTTTTTTTGCTCACACACACACACACACACACACACACACACACACACACAAGAATCTCTTTTAGAATCGCTTACATATAAATAAATTGAATATTTAATTTCACTTTTTTTATAGTTTGAGAATAGATTTTAAAGTCTTGAATAATTTTCTTGCAACCTTTAAATCAGATAAATATCTAATGAATAATATTATTGACAAGCGAATCTGGGTCATTCGCGTATTAAAGTCTAGTTGCATTAATATTACAGTCGGATATCTGTCCGTTTTCTATAAATAGGGCTTCTAATTGTCATAATAGACGTGAATAGGTTAAATACGTTATAGATCTAACTTATATAATTTCTGTTATATATCTTTTAATAAAATGAAAAAATTTAATTTTATCTAACTGAATTATAATATCTCATGAATTTAAATATACAAAAATTTCTAAAAAAGAGATATCCAAAAAAGGTACATATATACACAAACGTTCAATCTCTTTATACAGGGTAGCTCGAGTTTAAACTTCAGGAGTGTGTGAAGAATCAATAAACTAAGAAAAAAGTCTTTTAGAAGTTTGCTCGTTTTTATTTTCTTTTGAAAAAATTGAAAAAAAAGTTTTTATTTTTTCCAGTTATTTATTACTCTATTTTTTACTTATTTATATTTATTTATTCATGTTGTCATTTCCTTGAGATCGTTCAAAATATATAAATGTATAAAAATAAATAAATAAATAAAAAAATAAATAAATATTAAAAATAAATTAATTAAATAAACAGAATGCAATAATCTCGTGTTGTTGCATATTTATTTACAAATCTCTAATTTTACTTAAAAAATATTTTAACTCACTTTCTTTTCTTAATCTTATGCTCTACTATTTTTATCTCATGGTATTTTTCGATAAATCTAATTTTAGTGTTTTAGTTTTACATTTTGGTAAAAACTTCTTTATTTTTTGGGGAGGATTTTCTCCAAAACAAAATAAATTTCTAAAGGGTTTTTTTTTAGTTTATCGATATCCCACATGCTCGCAAAGCTTCGACATTTAAATTCGGGACACCCTATATAACATTTTATATTTTAGATTCTTCGCACTGTTTAATCGAGCGCGCTCAATCTCGAGCGGGACGATGTGGCCGTCGAAAAACGCCGATGCCAGTCGTCCACGTCGTCGCGTCTCTACTTTATACGCGGCTCTCGGATATGCATGTATTCAGATTAGACAACGCGGAGGGAGAATTTGTCGGATAAATTCAGCCGGGGGTAGCGGCCGGGAGCTGGCTCGCTCCCTCTAACACACTGGATTTCATTAAAATTCATTCGGCGCGGCAAGCTGTCACACGCGCCACGCGGATGTACAGACGAACGAGTAAGCTAATAGGCTTACCGTGTTACTACAAAAGGCTCCGACTCCCTTCTCTCGTACGAGCGGATTGTACTGTGACCATACAAATTAAATATAAATAATGTATATGCGATGTGTGTAAAATGAATTAGATGACGCATGTCTGTTTGTTTGTCATAAACACTTACATATGCATTACGTATAGTGAAAATGCAAACGTGATCGTTAAAATGAATATACTACTATTAAAATCTGATAAATTACAGGTGGAAAACAACAATGATAAGAGAATCGTCCCACTGACCCAACTGACAAATCTGATAACTCGACATCCTAAAAATCGATAATGATAACGATTCGCAATACATGTGTTCCGTGACATATGAAATTCCGATCATGTCGCGAGAAGTATTATTATCAAGTCGCTTTTCACTTCTTATTTTGAATCGTTTTAAAGTCAATAAATGCATTTTTCATCAGAAAGCAACAAAATATCATCACAATGTATACTCAGCGAGCAAAACCAGTCGGCTATATTTTACTATCGCAAGTATCACGATTTGCGCTCATCCCCCCGAAGCCATAAATAATATTTCTGTCGGTGGCCAGGTCGGCGTTTTCCCGCAATTATTACGTCTCTCATAACCGACGTCATAATTCTATACCGTAACGAGCCCATTCGTAACCCTCCAATCTCTTTTCCCCGCCATCCACTTTTCCACTTCATTCTGACATTTTTTTACGCGCGTGTGACCTTTTAGGAGTGACAGCAACTAATGGCAGTGTTGCAACAAATGCGTAGCAAAGCAATAAATAAATATAACAGCGAAATGATAAGAGCGCGTTGACAGACATGTTGCGTATTTTTTTATTCTTGTTTATGTGATTATATTACACAAATATGTTATACTTTTAAATATAATATTCTGGCTAAATTGCCGATAGGTATCGAGATAAGTGTATTCAACGATAAGTGATTTTATGAAATAAAATAATTGAAATAGCGTTTCATAGCAATCTATTTTAATGTGCGTTTGTCGCTAAATTTCATTTAAAAGAATGAAGGTTCCAATCTAAATTTAAACTCAGTTGGGAATCCAAAAAACATACGAGGAATTCCAGAATTGTGGAACATGGTGACGTTCGAAGGCGAGCCTAAGGACGAAGGTTGGCCAATAAATCGGTGGATTTTCATCAAGAACTAACCCTCGGACGGACGTCGGCCAACGAGCGCTGTGATTGGCAGCTCTGACAATTATTTGTTTTCCACAAATCACACAGTGGCGGCGACGTCGTTCTTCTACCTTTTCTTCTTCGCCCTCGTCTTTGCTTTTTACTTCAAATTTTCTCGTGATTTTCATCTTATAGATTCTCAATTTGTCATTCTGCTTTGTTTTTCCTTTTATAAACAATTTCTTTTTTCATTAAAAATACACAAAGTTTATATTGGTAATTATAATGTAATTATTTCAATTCAATTTAATTAATTAGCATATTTACACATTTCACTTTAATTAAATTATATTCTAAACGTTATCGTAATATTTGAGCAATCTTGCTTGTCTCCATTTCGAGATGGAATATTTTAAGTTTGAATAGGGAATACGCGCTATTTATATACACTTAACATCCACACACAAATGTAGAGAACAAATCAAATATTAAATGTGTTCTTAAAAATAAATGTATCAATAAATTAACTATTTAATTTAAAAATTTCTTTTTCTCCATGATTTAAAAATTTTATACTTTGAAAATTGAAGTTATATAGTTACTAAAATAACGACTTTACTTTTTAATATAATTGAACGACATAATAATTTCAATTTTTTTTAATTTTCATTTCTTGTTTTCTCTTCTTTTCTTCTTGGTCTAAATAATATGTATGTATCTACAATTCATTTTGTACAGTAATGGAAAAAAACTGATATGTTACAAAAATAGTGAAAAAATTCATTCATAGTGTTTGTTTAGATTATTTCGTCGACGATATTATAGACAAACATAGATAAACGCAAAATATCATTTCTATGTATATATGTGTGAATTATAAATAAAACATTTTTATAAAATTTTATAAAACTATTTTTTAAACAAAATTAGAAAGATATCTATTTGTTACTTATTCCATTTTTCGAAACAAAATTTATAAAATCCAAAAAAGTCACCACATATATATATATATATATTCACGTGAAAAATAAAAAAATATTAATATAAATTAGAATTAATACAGATAATTTAAGAAAAATGTATGTAATTTCGATACGTTTCTGCACGCACAGAAATCGTGTTATTATAATCGATTTTGCATTACATTCTCCTCTTTCACCGCCCACCACATTTCGTCGTGCGAATATTAATGCCGCAATTAATTTCGCTTAAATCGCGATGGAATATTTCGGATTTTTCATGAAAGCCAAATTATGCGTACTGACCAACAATAGCGTACTGGTATTGAATCCCCTTTCTCCTCTTTTTGGGTAGACGCCATTAATTCAGCACGATGTTTCGATTAAATTGCAGTCTAAGCGCGAAGATGTGAAAAGCATTTTGTGCGTTTGACGCGCCGCCAATTACGCGAGACGTCAAAATAATGAAGGCGGATCGCGTTTTCCACGATTGCCAGCTGCCAATTATAGCTTTTCGCGGTCGTGTTTGTCACCCTTTTCCGCGGTGATATTAATAAATCATTATTGCTGAAATTGTTGTTACATTATCGCACGATAAGCGAGGCCAACGCGGATTTTGACGTTGAAATTTTCACTAAATTACCAATTGTACGCGTGATGCGTACGATTCAATTACATAATAGAATTATCGAATGTCAAATTTACAAGAATATTTATTAAATTAATTAAATTAATGTATTTGTAAGAAAAATATTAATATATTTACGATATAAGTTTCTTTTTGTTTTATATCAAAGATAAGTTAATATATCCCTGTAGAATAAAATTTATCATCACATTAATATTAATATTAAACGCATACGATTACACTAATACACATTTATATTTAGTATTTGTATGAAAGATATATAAAATGTTTAATTGTGTGGGTGCTTTATTTAATGAATAGAAATTGAAACTAAAAAATATTGAATATTTATATAACACAGTGGTTTTCTAAACTTTTATCGCCTATGGGATGTTTCCAAACATAACGAACGGTGTATTTGTGCGATTGATCGTCTGGGCGAACAAAGGGATGAGAGAAAAGTTCAGGAAGCGTGATGCAGCCATTTCCTTTCACGAGGGAAAACTTTCAGCGTTTAAATTCAGCTGTTTCTAAAGAAACGATTAAAGACATTGATCGTAAATTATCTTGGAGATCATTAACACTCGAAGATATTTCGTATAGATTGTAAAATTTAGAATAATTAAAAATTAATAACGATAAAATTATTGCAAATTATACAAGAATATTACAAAATATTTATAGAAAGTGAAATTTCTTAAGGGATTTGAGTTATAACATTTTACCAAAATATGTAGCAAATGAAAAACATTATTATATGACTGTATTAATTTAAAAATCATTTCTTTTTGAATATTAATTATTCTTGTTATCAACGGATGTAACATATACGTTATCAAAGATACATTTGTAAACATGTATCTCTAATAATATTTGCACGGTAAAGCTATTTTAAAAAATACGATACTAATTGCAAAACTTCATTTTTATGATTAGTTTAATAATATATCGGAAATTACGCTGTACGGCGCAGATAAAGATCAAAGTGCATTGCCTATGACTTTTATTGCACATATAGCTGTAGATACATATTTGCATAAATCGGCACAGCTTGGAAAAACAAATTAAATATAGCAGCGCATCGCCGGTTTTTAGCTTTCGCAGAATCGAATATCGGATGCGTTTTGCATTTTTCAAAGAGATGATGCCATGTAACATCACTGGTGTAACCTGATTGGTCGCAGCGTCGATTTCAAAGTTTTGATAATTGACTCGCTCGCAAAAGCTCAACTGACCAACCCGGTATTTAGTCGGATTCGATGTTTTTTTAAAAATATTTTTCGATATCGACGGCACCGAATGTAATAACATTAAACAAATGTAAAATATTAAGAAAAATAATACAATTCAACAATATAGTAAAAAAAGATAATGCAAAAATAAAATGAGTTATTCATTTCTCTTATATCTCTATCAGAATCATTTTATTTTTTCGAAAAATAATTATTTATACTATTTTTAATTCTTGACGTGACGTCTAGTGAAGTTTATCTTTAATTTTCGTATATATTCATTCGCGCATGCTTAGTCCTATTCATTGTAAAACCTTATAAAAGCCATTACATAATAAGCGAATCTCTGATTGTTTTGTGATAATTCATTTTCGAATTGCATATGATGAAATTTATGTGGCAATAACGCTTAATTTGACGCAGATAGGACGTTCGAATTAAGGGGTGCACGATCCATGCACTTAATGTAGGTATATCAATGGGGATCAAGCGTTTAGGCCGACGCCACGGTCCCGACATCGTGGGTCAAGGGACGTATCGATGGCGTGCGATTAAGCCCTCCAAGTCGCGACGGTGTCTTGAGAGACATTCGTCCTTAATTAATGTCCCTCATCCGATGTACAGCATCAAGCGTTCTGATCAAATGCCTAATTAGATATGACGTGACATGGTTTGTTGAGATAAATAATAACTGGGACAAATAAACACTGAAAAAATGAGGATGGTGAAGTATTGAATTACATTACAAGAAAAATAAAATGGCTATTATTTTTTACGAAACATTAAAATATAATATTTGATAATAGCATCAAGTTTACTATGGCTTCGTTTATGCATTGTGCATTATTGTTCATCATTTATATTCATATAACAATAATACGCGCATACGCCATACATTATCAAATTATAAATGAGCTCGATGTCTGGAACTATTACGTATTTAAAGGTATTTTGATTAAATTTATAATCTCTCGAAAAACTATACATTTTTTATTCATGAGAGTTGAATGCATACAGCTTTCCACTTATTTCAGAGAAGGAAAAATAATATTTAATTAACAACAAATTTTACAGAAATAGCACACTAATCATTTTGCGATATACAATATAGAGGAATTCCCTTTCCTAAAAAAAAACTTTAAAAACTAAATTCCCAATATTTTAAGGGTTTGAAATTTTTTAATTAAATTTTTTATAATTTTCATTGCAATTGAAAACTGTTTAATATTTATAATGCATGACATAAATGTGAATTGTTAGACGTAAGCATACTTTGTGAGAGCATACAATAACCATTTGGTAATTTTCATTTGAGTTATAAAAGTTTTTACAACGTAAAATTAAATAACTCATATAATAACATTGTATATACACACACACATATCTGTACAATATAAAAGAATATTATCATATAAGAAATTTTATGTACACTTTTTACACATAACATGATAACAATCAAAAAAAAGATTATCGAAAATCCAGCAATAAAGGAATTGTGTGCATTTGTCACTTATAATCCCCTCAATAAGACTGTTGTTAAACACAAATAATTGCGTCTGCATCTTACCACCGAAATCTATCACGGGATGCATTTGTACGTGCAATTATTGTTCAGTGCAAAACCGCGTATAACGGCTTTCTTGTACAGCTCGCGCAGTCGCGCATCTACCGGGTGACAACTAATTCCCCGCGAACCCGGTTAAGCCTTTCTCGCTAGTTCCTCCGCGTAATTAGAAGGGACAAACTCTGAGGTACGCTAGTCTTCCGCTAATTTGCATTGGTTTAACAGCCAGTTTCAGACTGCTTGGCATCGCGTTACGTGGCCATCCTCTAATTTGGGAGGGCGACAAGGAAGGGAGCCGGAACACATTAACACATCTCTTTTTTTTACATGGATATTTCACGAAAGTTATTTTTTTACTTCTCACTATCCATTATATTTTTCACACTTGTATCATTTTTATACATGTATAATATATATATATAATTTTATTATACAAAAAGAATTATAAAAAATTATAAAAAAAATAATTATATAAAACATAATAAAGTATCTACTAATAAAGTAAGTTATCACATTTTTTTATCCAAATAAAATAATTGTAAAATATAATCCGCTTAAGATTTAAATATTTTTATATTCATTGAAGATAACAGTATATTTTATTAATACGATATAATCAAGAAACAATTTCAAAATATAAAACATAAATTTTAATGAACTTAGAAGGATAATTGTAAAGGCCATAGAGATAGATTTTCCAAAATGTTCATTTCAGTCATATTGAATATATTGTGTGTATGTGAATATCATTGTATATGTGATTAACGTATGTGCACTAATATTATAACGGCGTACCGTCTATTGTTGTTTGTTAATAAAGCCAATTACATAGCTCCTATTATGATTACATACGATTAATAATGTCAGCTAGTACTTGCTAATAGTGCCAATATCTCGATTCAAACTACTTTATTCAATGATTGTTATCATGACGCTGCTTGATATATTTCATATTATATGATTCAGATATTGTCATTTGAGAAATATCAAGTGGATTAAAAATTACTGAAAAATATATTATTATTCGTATGAGTATATATATTATTATTGGAAACGCGATTATTCTATATCTCCTAATTTCTACATTAACAGATCGGAATAAGAAATGTTTATTGTATAAATTAGACAAAATTTCCGTCATTATGCGATGATAAAGATAATTAAAAAGCCAATTAAAATTGTACACATGTATATACTGTTAATAGTGTCAATAATTAAAAAGATTTAATTTTAGAACTTCACCATCTCCGGCTTTAGAATTGATTTCCTCTTCTTGCTAATTGAATGTTCTCTCTACCACATAAACTTCATATTCCGCTTTTGCAAATTTTATGTAATAACGAACTGTTATTGATAAAATTAAAAATAAAATTATTAATTAACGGGAATTATACGATAAAACGAATATGCCTACATTCTCTCTCAAAATAGTTATATTTCTTAAAAATCGTCTCAATTTAAAAAAAAAAAGTATATTTGGATAACATCTCGCCCTAAGATAAGAAATGTAAAATGATCAAAATATTATTTAGATTAGAATTAAAATAAGTTGAAGATAAGATAATTAACACATGCAATCTTAAATAAAGATAAAGTGAATAAAATTTTAATTACATTTGACAATACGTAAAATGCGATTTTAATGCAAATATAAAAAGAGAATTACGTACAGTATGGTATAATCGAAATAATTATTTAATTCAATCATGTAATTTAATTTTTGATGTTGATGAAGAGAAAATATAATTTAAGGATCTAATCAGTAAAATAGCTTATTTAGAAAAGCAGCAGTTCGCCCATGAATGTTACGTGGTTGCTCGGTGATTTCAATTTAGATCTTCAGTCTAATTTATTCTATGCCATACACTTAAGAAGTTTCTTATACATCATACATTTCATTTCATTTTCCACAAAATATCAGGGCTTATCTTTGTATGCGTGATGTTTGATATTTGATATTTTATATTGATGAAACCAACAAGATTTTATGTAAAATATTTTTATCTACATATATAATAGCCACTTTGTGCTTGACACGATCTTATCCTCTTATCAATATATTATATCTTTTTAAAATATTAATAAAATTTTCTTATATTACTCGTTGTTATTTGTTTTAATCGAAGTTTTACATTTATTAGTATCCTATTAATATATCTGCACCTCTGTTACTTTTTACTAGCCTTTTTCTTCCTCTTAGGCATTTTCCGATCTAAATAAATGATTTTATCTAAAACCAATCTAAATGATTATATTTATTATTGAGTAAATATTATAATTATATTTAATTAATTAAATTAAATTATTAAATTATATTAAATTATATTGATTAAATTATATTATATTAAATAAATTATATTATGTATAAATATATCTGTCTAAAATAATTTCTCTGCTGTTAACTGATATTAATAGTATATCCTCATCTAAAATAAAAGTAATACCATTTCACTGTCGTATAAGGTTAATGTAATCATATTCTTACTTTCTGCAAAGATGTAGAAGTATAAATAAATGTTAATATATTCCACCGCAATGAAATTAACTTCATTTGTGTGCAATGAGTCGCAAATTATTATTCTCACTCGATAATCTATAATTATTCATTACGCTCATGCAACTGTAAATAGTAATTATTAATTTAGCCCAGCGGCAGCTTTTTGTGCACATTCGACCGAATGACACTTTGCATTTGTTGAAATTATTGGCCAATCCAGGGAGCAGAGCATGCTTTCAACAATAATAATTATTCGCAACAAACGAAATATTTATGTTATATGAAATCAGCAAAAGCTAAGATTTTATAATTATTTTCTGTTTATTTAATTTATTGCGAATATTTTCATAAAAATTAATAATTTTTTAATTAGTAATTAACAATATAATGACGTATAAATATTAATGATAATATAAAATAAAAGAAGAGCTTTGATAAGCAAAATCAATTTGATATAAATGTAATAATATATAGATACGTGGGTTATAATGAACGCTATGAGAAGCGTATTTAATTGCGCGTACTAAATTGCATACAATTAAAAATATCCGAGTGAATTTATAAAGGACGATAGCGTTTCTAGCTAATATATTATTTGTTATAAAAGAATTGTATAGAATATATATATGTATATGTATATATAAAGTATTAGAAATTGAAAAATCTTACGTAAGATTTTCATAAAAAATTTAAATAAAACACGCGGTGCATTTATATAAAGATATTTGATAGCTGTAATAATTTTGACATAGATAGTACGAGGTTTACAATTTCTGCAGGATTAAAAAAAATCGGTAGTAAATTATTCATGAAAAGAATTTATGATTGGGATGAGAGTAAAGCGCGTGGATCTTGATTCTATTAGTTCATTGCATATGACATCGCCTGACGATGGATCACGAGGGACAGGCGTCTCTAATTAACCCAGCATCCACTACAGGTACAGGTATTATAGCTGCGCCTGTATCCACGTGTTAATCGGATTGTCCCATGCGTGCGGTGCGTTACTCGCGAGTCTCGTGATAGATTTCGAGATTTCGAGTTATGAATTCTCTTCTCATCCGCGCGTCAATCCTCCCCTATTATCGCAACCCTGCGCTTTACGTTTCAAATTTCTCTTAGAAATTAATACGTCGACTGTGTTCGTTAACGGCATACTGAAACAAGCAATGTATAGTAAAAGCACGATCGATGTCCGCGCGTTCCAAAGAGGTGTCATAGCGAATCTGACACGATCTGTCTGGCAATTCATGCTATCGGAAAAAAAAAGAAAAAAACGTGTCTCTTGATACAAAACGACGCGTGTATGAAAAACTGTTGCATCCGTTTCAATGTGGTCTCCGTTCAGGATTAAAAATGATGAACAATTAAATATGAAAAGGGCTTCGGGAGCGTCAACGCGCGACGCGTCGCATCGCGTCGCATCGTGTCGCAGCGCCTTCGTTTTCGTTTTAATTATGACTATTCAGAGGCGCTCTGTGACCGGCATGGAAAACGTGCGTCACGCCGAGCGGAGCGCATTGCGTGAGGGGACACTACAATAAAAGTCCGCGCCGTTCCGCGTCTGAAGCGCACGCTCACGATTAAAAAGTGCAAAAATATGAATGCGCCATGGCGCATTCCGCCGACGACTCTTTTTCTTTTTTTATTTTTTCACGCAACCAACGGCCGCCCGGTCTCCGAGGTAGCGTAGCATCGCGTCGTCGCGTTGTTTCTCTCCCCTTATTTTGTTCGCATGCGGTTTACATTCGTGCGACGCTCAACGGCCGGCTTTAAATATGCAACTCGCGCGGCGGAAGCGTCGCGCGAAACGCGCCCGCACGTCTGGCGGATGCTGCTGTTGTTGATTCGCGAATTAGGCGGGCACGTATTGAAACTGAAGAGATCAGAGACGAACAGATATAAATACGATTTGCCGACGAGAGAAAGCGCAGCTTTCTTGTAATGCAGAATCTCGTTTAACGAAAACTCAAGCGACAGCTGGAAAAAAAGGTCGAGCAGAAAAAATACACAAGTTTCAGTATAAGCTAAAAAGCAAACATAATTTGTGTGTTAACTGTCAAGTATTACTTCAAATCATTTTCAACCCCAATACTTGATACATTGAATTAACATAAATTAATATTATGATACAAATTGTACCTGTATATTGTAAAGTTCGAGATATTCACCTGTCATAGTAGTAGTCCCTGAAACATATAATAAAAGCAATTTGTATTAGATAAATAATCAACAATAAACACATTATTATAATTATTGTCAACGCAGTATATAAATTTTTCTTTAATCAGAGTTCACTAAAAATGCAGCAATTATTTAACGAAATAATCAACGCTATATATAGAATGTGAAGCATTTCACTCTACGTTCCAGGTTTTGTATTATTTTGAGCGCACATGACAATTAAATTGATATAATATTGTTTAACAACAATCACGCAATAAACGACGAAATATAGGCGTGAAAAACATTCACAAATTCATATTGGTCAAAATATTCGAATGTTATTCCACAGCTATATCGCGGCTTGAATGGCGAATCGATTGATGATTACCAGAGCGTGTAATTTGAACTACAGGATTCTCTAAAAGAGAAATAATATTTAATATTAGTTAATATGAGTATTAGTTAATATGAGGTATGCATTTCTCTTTCTCTTTCTCTCTCTGTTTTATGATTTAACTTATTATCTCTATTAAATCATATTGAAAAATAAAGAAGCAGTGCTTCGGAATTCCACAATTTATAAAAGTAAGAATATTTTATTAAAGTACAAATAAAAGATAAATTTGTTTAATGTAATAATCGTTTTTCTGTATTTGGTCTTTTATATGTATACACACACACACACACACACACACACACACACACACACACACACACACACACACACACACACACACACACACACACACACACACACACACACACGCACACGCACGCACGCACACGCACACGCACACGCACGCACGCACACACACACACACACACACACACACATTTATATATAGATATATATAGATATATATATATATATATATATATATGTCGCAGATTTTTATATATACATGTCACAGGTCTTTTGTAAAAACTCAACTCTTTTATAAACAACCTGACTCTTTTTATGAAATGTTACCTTTTGTAAAAAAATTGAAATCCAAATAAAAAAGAATAGAAAATATTAGCCATTTTGTACATCTCTGTCACTCTCTTTAGTTTTGTTGTAGAAAATTTTATTGTTTTACAAGTAGAACTGGAACAATCTTCGTTTTTGTAATAATCGATTTTACATACGCCACAGGCGTCATAAATTAAATTTCTACGATCACATGAATATATATCCGCTTGACTTTGCGAGATTTTCCGACAGACGTTTCAAAGATTTTCAGACATAGTGCCCGCGGAGAGCCGACAAAACGAATCTCCTGGTAATCGAATCGCGTCGAACTTTAATCGAATTCGTCCTACGAGGAGCGTTTCGGTCAATAAATGCTCCATTAGCTGCAGTTTAAACGTGCGATTTCTCGTGGCAAAAAGGATGAAGCGGCGAACTTTCCACTGCGAAACACTGATAAAATGGATGCGTTTTAACGGGAAATTGCCAATTACTTCGATCGCAATGTCAATATGGCGATACGCAGATTTGCTATTTCTCCTAAAACAGAAATCTTTCAATTCTAATAATTCCAATATTAATTAATTTAAGAAAACAATTATAATAATTTCTCCTTTTAATTTGATTAAAATATTTAAACGTTAATTGATAATTTTAAATGATGAAAGAAAAGATGTAAAAATAAAATAAAATTTCATAAAATTTCAAGTTCCATTCTGTATTTTTAGTGATCTTATTTGCTGCATTTTATTATGGTTTTTCATTCCATCCACGGTATTTTGCCGATTTACCTGTATCTTCCTTTAACTGCTCAAATATATTACAAGGTAATCCTTCCGCCTGATAACGTAATGTTAAGTAGAGAGAGGAAAGCTTTCAGGCAAACGAATAAAAAGTTTTTAGATAACAAGCGCTGTATTGCCATTTTCATTTTGTCAGAATTTGTCTATATATATATATATATATATATATATATATATATATATTGAAAGTTGTAATAAATTAATATCTATTGAAAGTTATAATAAATGATAACCATAGAAATTAAAATTTTATATCAATTAATCAAATACAAGGATATTTAATGTATATCTAAAATAATGCAACATTTTCATCAATATTCATCAAATGTATAACATTTCGTTACTAATATTTTATAAAATCTGTATACATTTTTATATTTATGTATCTATTAAAATATATAAAAATATATTTTAATATATATATATATATATATATATATATATATATATATATATATATATATATATTTATTTATTTTTGCACGAGAAATACTAGTTTGACTTGCACATAGATTCATTTTGTGCTCTTCCATATAATCTAATAAAGCAAAAAAAAAAGATATCAAAAAATATGGAAGAATAATTACGGCCTTTTACGAACCACGATTCTAGTAAAATGCGTGGAGGACGTTCGTCACTAAACGCTTTCACAGAGCGTCACATCGGAAAAATAGTTGGCGGAATGGTCGAAAATCGATCACGCACGAAAATCGAAAAACGGAGACACGTCCGAAACACGCGTGCTGCAGAATGAAAAGAACATCGTCCTAAACGGTCGCATGTATCGAAAAATGGCGCCGCAATTAGGATGTCGGACACCCTTTGTTATTTAAAAATGTCTCTAGTTTGACATTCTCTCCGTTTTTTTTTATTTATTCAGTTATTCGTTGTCGGCCGACAACTTTTCGTCGATCACGTACCGACATTTACTCTTGTTCTATTTTTATTAAACCGTTTAACGTTTGACGAATTTAGCAAATATTACGTGTCAGCGACAATAGTAGTTTGAAATTTGTTTAAACATACATGAAATATCACGAAATAAATTGCCGATAATGCTAAATAAAAATATAAAAATAACTAGAAAAATCATTGAATAAATTAAATTTCATTATAATAATAGAATAAAAGAAGAGACTAACAATAAGACAACGAAAGCATAAACTGTGACAATAGTTAGAGTAATTATATAAAGTATAAAAAATTAAAAAGTGCTTTTATTTTCTTACACCTCTCTCTTTTCAATATTCTGCTTTTTCTTTTCCTTTTTTAAATTAATCCGTTAATTATATTTGCTAATTTGCAATATATTTTTTCATTTCAACAGTACTTTAAAATATAAATACTGCTTTTTATATACTTAATTTCTCGACATTTATATATTCTATTATTTTATTTAAATAATTTATTTAATATTTTCACGTTACTACTTTTTTTAATATTTATTTGTTGATATTTGCATTTCAGTGTATCTCATTTAGCCGCATATTTCAAAGTTATATCTACTACTATTTTTTAAAAATTAATTGTTTAACAGCCGTACACAGCTGCAAAAGCTCTACGCTCGGAGATTGCTATTGTTATTGTCATTATTATAATTATTAATTTAATGCGTCTTCTCGTAACAATTATCAATGGTGCGTATTCACACAAATTACATTTATTACAGGTATTATTTATTTACGCGTAATCCGTATATCGCATCGAGAAGAGGTCAGGAACAGGGAAAAGGAAATATGTGCCGATAAAGTATGCAATATTTTTCCGAATAACCATCAGTACGTTTTTATGGTAGCCATTTGCGCGAACTTTACTTTTCACTCTCTGCTTCTCCCCTGTTCGTTAATTTCTCCCACCGAAATTATCACCGTTATTTACACTATTCATGTTACTTCGTTAGCTGACAACAGAAAGCGTATTTGCGGCGAACTGAATATTCCCGAGAGATTATGAATGCAGAAAACGCAGACGCATACTCTCATATGTGTACCAGTACACTTTTGTATGCGAATTTGATTAAATAAATATTTTTCTTTTGCAAAAAAATCTTACACATGCATTTTGTATTTGAATAGGATTCCAGTCTATAGGATTAATTCTAAATTTGCTTCGGAATTCCGAAATTAAACCAAGATGACACCAGAAAGGAATAACGTGTAAAAATAATATAAAATACGATCCAGTAGTATAAGATAGTACAAAAGGGTTTTCTCCCATTAATGTAAATATAATTTGCTCAGTTGTATAAAATTAATTCCTTTCTTAAATATTAAAATATTAAATATTAAAATAAATTTAAGTATTAAATATTAAATATTCCTTTTTTAAATATTAAAAATATAAATTAGCAACAACTGTCGCATCAAATTTTCAATATTATTTTATTATAATGTGTAATTTTTAAATCTCGAGAGAGCAAACTTGATCTGTAATTAATCACATGAAATAGCGCGAATTGTTTACAATACGTATAAGAGAAGAAAAGGGGGGAAAGCAGTTTACCTATCGATTCCTCGATTCTCGACGATGCAATTCCCGTTGAAGCAGTCGAGGCTGACACCTTTCGATTCTCCATGATACGATTGACTCGTTATCGTAGCGTTATTGGCGAGTGAACAAAAGAGCGTCGATGAAAGGCGCCGCGACGCCAGCCACGAAGAACAATGGCAGAAGTCGGAGAGAAAGTCAGGAGAGGAAAAAAGATTGGAAAGCTCAATGGCGAGAGATCGAGACCGTGCGCGTCAATTTTCTTTATTCCGAATTGAAGGAATTGACGAAATTATTACATATAATACTGTTACATAATGTTGACTCTTTGTATATTGAACTTACATGAGTCTCATATATAGTATAATATCACAATCAAGTCTCATATATAGTATAATATCACAATAAAGACTATTCAGTCTTTTAAAAAAATAAATAGAAAAAATCTGTTTTTTCTATATGAGCTCATATAATAATAATGCTGAGAGAGAATAATTTTAATTTTAGTAATGTGAGGTTATGTGAGAATTTAATGGCGCAATTCGATAGTGTCAAAGTGATATAACTTGTGGAAAGCCGAGTGAGTATCGCTCAAGAGAGATCGCAATTACCGCAGCTTAATTAACTTCCGACGCAACATTAGTGAATCATGAGGGCGATTAATCGATATTCAATTTCGCATAACGTGCATCGTTTGGCCATGACATCGTGACCCTCGATCCATTCATAGATTGATATTGTAAGGATGATAATAACAACAATAACGATAATGATGATAATTATGGAGTAAAATCATAGTCTGGATATATATTAGTTTTAGAGAATTTATCAAGGATATTATATATATATATTATATGAATAAGAAAATCTTATAGAGTTTTATGATTATTAAAACTAAAATTGTGTAATAATATAATGCAAATTTTATTATAGTATTAATATAGCGTAATGTATTATATAAAAATGTGTATGCAAGATGAGACACAGTAATATGACATGCATGATGTAAAATGCATTTCATACCATAATGTACTTTTTTCAATTTAATTTATATTAAAATTCAATTTTCTAAATTAAATTTATAGAATTCCAGTGTGTTTCATACAATTGAAATGTTTTTGTTGCAACTTAATTCTTTTAATCTCATATCATGCAAATGACAATTTGACCATTAATTCTAAATTCAATTCATAATTGCGCATTCTCCCTTGATCCTCGCATTTTGAGAATAGTATTGTTTCGTTATCGTAACATTATCGGAGGACTGACAAAAGAACAGCCGAGAAAAATCTTGACAAGGGACGACAGACACAAGAGAGATCAAAACGACATAGAACCGGAAATAGGAATCCGAACTGATCATATCGCAAGGACTGGCTCCCTAATTGAATTTTTTAGTTATCCTTTAGCTATTCTACTTCCGTATTCAATATTCATTTGCTGCAGTATTAAATTATATTGTATTTTTCTATCTTGAAAACACAGAATACATTTACTTAACGTTAATTTAATAATATCAGGCTTTCATTGGACAAATTAAATATTAAATATTAAATTAAATATTAAATTTTACAATATTTGTAATCGTAAATATATAGACATAAAAATTTTATTAATGCACTGACCTACTTTAAATTTAAATTAAGCTGAATAAATGATTGATTATAAAAAATTATCATTTTTACAAATTTGGCGCGCGTGTACATACATAATTATAATTTCTATCTGTGCATTTTGATTATAAAAATTTATTTGTTACAAATTAATTACAATTTCTCTCGCGGAATTCTTGAATAAGTTTTATTTATATCCGCATCTTTGCCGATTGCGAAATTCCGCTTATTTTCATAGTCTACTAAATTACGCAGCACCGAACACACCGTTTTGAGCTCATTCCGAAGGTGTGACGTTCCGGATGGCTCGGTCCGAAAGGGGAAGGAATTCTTTTCAGAGTTCTCCCTTCAAGAATTTCAATAAAAGCTCCGGCAGTCCGTTGACCGGTACTACATTTTGATATTACTCTTGCAATAACTATGGCGTGTAATGATATAAGAGGCGGCATTTATTTTCGATCAAACATCTAATGAAATAATATAATTTGAAAAAAAACGAGATTTTGTTTTAAATAACCGCAGGCAATCAGTCAAGTTTATTCGAAAGACAATGTATTCTCATATTTTCTCTCATAAAAGATCCAAACCATCTCAATCTAATAAAAACTAAATATTTAAATATTTAAATATAAAATAATCTCGTTTGCTCATATAACAATGTAGATGTATGATCATCATAATAAGTTATTTAAAACTAAAATTTTATTATATGAAATATATTGCTATTTGCCATAAAACAACGAAACTAAGATTATTCGAAGATCAACTCATTTTTCTTTATTTACTATTGATCATTTCTTTGTCGAGTCGTACGAAGAAACGTACAGTTTGTCGCTCGAGCAAAAGGGATTGTTTTTTAACAATCAGTCACAACCAACATTAGAAAGTGATGTTATCCATTCCCGCTCTCCCCCTTATCCTCCCTCAAGAAAGGGGGATGCACGATCCTGCGTGGCCAAGGCTCTCAATAATTGTGTAATTGAATGCTAACGATGTTGAAATGTTGATAGAACTCGCTCGACTGCTTCACAAATATGCTCTTCGATGTTTCGACAGGGAGGCGGACAGCCTCTCTTGTTTGTGCGATCTCTCTGTGTGTACCATGCCGCTAGACGAAGGTTACCGAGAGCGCGCGTACACAATGAAGGAGAGCCATGAATGGACCGCGCCAAGCCGCGCCGCTTCGAACAAACTCGATCGGACGAGCTTGGCCACGGAAATTTTCCCAACGCTGATTTAGTATTCGCGCTTGATTAAGTACGGCTCTTGTACGACGAACGTGCGGGCGGCTCTCGCCGCGAGCGTTTCTCGTGCATTTGGATATTTAACACTTCAACTATTTCACAAACGCGTTCCTTTATTTAGGAGGTCTAATATATACGCCCCAGCAGGGAAAATGCTCCACTCATTGCTCAAATAATGAGCCTACCAATAAGTGTTATTGAAGTCGGGAGTCGATATATGGCGATACACAATCGAACGGGAAACTGCACGAAACTGCTTTGAATGCGACTTTACACAAAATTACAGATCAACAAAATTAAAGATCAATAATTTTTAAGGAAAAAAGTTATAAGATATATATATTTCTTGATAAGTATTTTTAATCATTTTTTATTTCATAATTGTCATTATGTTTATATATGTTCTCATTGTATTTCCGAATAAGTAAAATAGCTAGTAACAGAGAATCGTACAAATGTTTACTCGATTCGATCGAATTCGATTTTTGAAGATATACTTTTCTTTAAAAATGCAAAAATATTCCACATAAAGATAATATGTTCTAGCTCTATTATAACAATTTTTTATCATTTTTTTCTGACAGACCACGAGCAAAACGTATAAAGAAAAATGATAAGGGTGGAATAAAGTGAAGAATCATCGCTAAAAATAATTACAAAAATCAAGATATTACAAATGAGTATCAATATTTGATTTTAGAAGAAATAGAAAAAGATATAATTTTTATAAATATCTAATCAATATTTTTATTGAATTAAAAATGAATTTTTATATTCCGTCAAAAATTTTATAATTTAAAATGAAATTATTTTTATCGTGATTATGATTGTTGAAGATGTTTTTCACTGAAGTTCAGGGGAAAATGCCTCTTCAATATTTTCAAAGTTAATCCCATAATTAGATTATTTTAATTAATCAAAAGTTGAAATAATTATTAATTATAATATTAGCTAATTTTTGTAAATTTCAATTATTAAAAAATATGTTTATAAGTGTATCTTATATTGATTTAAGCAAATGCGGGACGTATAAATTCTAGAAAAAGAGCATATAATTGATTTTAATGTCAATTACAGTGATAATTTAATATTGACCAGAGATTGTGACTTTGGATTAATATAAAATCGATCTTTTTTATTAGTGATTATTCAACATTTATTACACTTTTTTGAATTTCAACATTAAATATATCTTTGATGACTAAATCCCCAAAATTAAAAACTAATATTAAGATACTCTCAAAATAAAATCCGCGTGAAATTAAGCAAACCAAATAAGATATTATTATACTTATTTTCATTTCATTACTCATAGTGTTATTAATATTAAATTGAGGAAACTCACTCCTCGGAGAAAATTTCACTCTCCAAAAATACAATAATCTTGAACATTCTATAGCTTGCTCGCAATTCTTTCCAAAAGGACCAATTGCGATATATGTGACTGTATCTAGCTCGAAGCGCTCTACAAGATGAGAACGTTAATATTGTGTCAAAAATTTCAGCAATATTGCGGAAATTGCAGCAAGAGATAGGAGATACAAACCAGAATTAGTTGGAGGAGAGGGTAAAACACTTGGCGAAATAAAAAGAACGCGATTTCCCCGGCTAAACCACCGGAACCGTCGGAACGTACAGCGAAATGGAGTCAGCCGGGAATGACGATGGCGGATTAGCCCGCAGGCACGTGCTGCGGACACCATTCTCCACTTCGCTTGAGTGCTTGAAAATCACGTTCGCGCTGAACTCAGCTCGAAAACAGACTACGGCGATATTCGCGTGAATCGCGCCCGCGTCTCGATTCCTGTTGCCTCTTCCAGCGTGGACGAGTCCGTCCTTCCTCGTCCTTTCGCACCCTTTCGACATTCCCGCGCGGGGAGATCGATCCGGCCTTTTAGAGATCGCGCCGTCTCTTTCGGGGGATGACTCTTTCGCTCGGTCGTTACACTTTTGCGCGGTATCTGCTCTCGCGACCCAATGGCTCTTTAGGGATTTGCGGAAACATATTGGGTGATACTGACGGATCGCGTTATATATGTGTATGCGGTATAATGAAAATTCCTCCGCTAAAATAGTAGAAAGTATAAACTACGCGGATTATATATTATAAACGCTACCTATTGTGAATATTCTCTTTTTATACGAGCATACGGGTGTATTATACGGTCTGTGGATTCATTATGACGAATAGAACAAAGGGTTGAGAAAGGTCTAACAGGAGGATTTATTAACAAGGATTATAAAGGACCTTAGCGTAAGACAATAGCATTTCCTGGGAGATCTCATTTCCAACTCTGTGACTATCATTTTTCGTAACGAGACAAGTGCCGCCGACTATGTTACCATCGGTATAACATAAATATTTTCCATATTTCCTTATACGCAGAGAATAACGTGAGAAATCGATTTACGTAAAAAAGAAATAATATCTGACTCTATTTAAAAATGGAGAGAGAAAGAGATTATCTTTGTACCTCGAAAATGATGTATCTGAAACAAAGTTACGCTATGTGAGCGCAAGACGAAATATTCTCTTTGAAATAGCCGCACACACACAATTTTGATGCAGACCATGTTTTTCAATAACCCTCAGTTTTGAAGATAATTACGTGGTGGGATTAAATTGGGTCATCGTGTATAACTGTTTGTTTCATATTCACGAGGAAGTATAACGGCTTCGAACATTCATGTGAATTACATTGGTATATTAACTATACGCATGTCAGTAATCAATGTTTAACACGTGGGCGAGAGAGAGGATGGGGGTTTACCGAGTTACGTCGCGGTTTGCGGTATACCAAGGACTATCGTGCACCACATTCAGATGCGCGCATACACTCGCAATATATTGCCTGCTGTAACATAATATTATCGAATTCCCGCTCACCGATACTAATACCACGAGGCTAACATCAATCGTAGTAAATTAGAAAGAACTCTTTTCAAAAGTGTAATTTAAATCTAAGAAACAAATAAAAATAAAAATAAAGTAATCTAAGAAATTAATGTGCACTAAAAAAATTTATTATTATACGTATAATTTCTTTTTATAGATGTAATATTATAAATTTGTGAAATTTTTGGATTGGCCTGAATTAATTTTACTTTTCCTTTATCTCTCGATATAAAATGCAATTTATAACTCTCGCCAATTAATATTATCAGTTATCTAAAATAATTATTTGTTTTGTTTACGTCATGAATAAAATTAAAATTCGCGAGCAGATATACTACATTTTATAAATTCAAACGATTGTATAGCGTTATAACGATAAAAGAATTATAATACAAAATTGATATTTATTTAATTGCGATTCGATTAATTTTCATTTAAATGAGTGCAATTGATTTTAATGATTCAAAATATGCACATGAGGAAATGGTATATAAAGAAAGCTTTATTAGTTTATTTATTTAAAAGTGACTAAATGTCAAAGTGAAAAGAATAGTCATCCGACTGTTTAAAAAAAATATCATCCTGTGCTTAATAAACTAAACGACAATTTTTAAAACGCGCAATAATACTAGCAGGATACTCGGATACCTCGGCAGGATAATGGTGCGTGCCAGCGACGTTAATTACGCTCCTACGGCGTTTGCAAGTATAATTTTCGAGTGTCGACACGCACACGCATGCGAGAGCGTGTTCCTATGCAGATTTATATTCCGCGGACGTAGAATAATAAGAACTCTTCCTCGCGTCCCCAATCGATTCGACTCGACCTCAACATCAATTCTTTCCACACTAAAGGTAGCGTATAAAAAAAATTGCTTTTAAATTGCTTCTAAAAAAATGTAACTTTTAAAAATCTATTAAATGTATTTAAATTTTTTATAAGACATTAGAGATTTTTAGAACATGTAATGAATGAAGAAAAAGAGAGAGAGAAAAGATTTTAGTAATTACATTTGTATGTTTTAATTATTCTATTAAAGTATATTTATTGAGAAAGTTTTTAAGTCTACATAGAGAATAATTAGAGAAACTTTTTAGATTGTTACAGAATGTAAAGCTGAACTTTTCTTTGATAATAACAAAAGAAAAACGTAACATTAAAACCGATATAAAAATAAGTCACATGCGAACTTTTTCATATTTTAACAACGATGTATTAGATATTGTACTATAATAGATATTATACTAGGTTTATGAATGCATTTTATGTTATTATATTAACGTTTTCTCTTTGAGGAATTTATGTCATAAAAACTCTGCATAATACGTAGATAAGAATTCTTGCATAACACTAACATTTAAATATGACAGCCCATTCTTCCGAGAACAAGAATTCCGAGGATAACATTCCAAAGAAATAAAAACCAGGTTTTAAAATTCGCGTCTAAAAAAAAAGAAGTATTGAAAATTTCAGTATTTGATAATTTAAAATAACTTGTAAAAAATTATATATGTATAAACGCGTTCATATGTTTAGAAATCTAAGAATATAAAGCAAGGAGATACTAATATTAATCGATTTCAAATGGAGTAGAAGTTGTATGACTGCAAAAAGCTACGAATCACTAGAAACGCGGGTCACACGTTGTAAGGGAATATTACTAGAATCAAATTTTTTGAATTACATTTAATCTTGGCAATAACCGGTGTTGTTTGGCCGATTGCATCGGCTGTAAACGAGCGCGGGGCGAGTATAATGCGCCTGGCCCCGGAACGACCCGAACTAGGGAAGCACATTAATATACCTAATGGTACTCCGGAACTTGGCTCTGGCCACCCCCCGAGACAAAACTCCCTTAATTGTGCCACTTCCGTTAGAACGAAAATTCAACCGCGTTCGCCTACCGAGATTATCAGCTTGTACTTGATGGAGCGTCTATTGATAGATAATGTTAGGAAACGGACTATTTTGAATAAACGCTGTGATTATATATACATGCATAAATGTACAAAAAAATCATTTTATAAATTATTAACAGAATAATTTAATATATTTAATATATTTAATATATTTAATATATTCCACATAACCAAAATTTTTTGAATTATAATTTGTCAATAATTTCTTTTAAAAAGATTTTCTTTTAAATTCTTAAACCATTTTATTCTTAAAGTTTTAGTCTTTCAGTTCTTGGTATTACATGTGTTTATGAAACTATATGTGTTACCTTATACCTACGAATTTCTATCTGCTTTGAAATTCAGAAAGTTAATCATATTTTAAAAATTTAAAAATCAAATAATTCTTTTTTATACAACATGCAATGTTTCAAAATCAAAAATCAAAAATAGAAAAGTATGAATTTTAAAGCATTCCATTTCTAAAAATTCAATCATTCAAAAATTCAAATACGTTGGGCTTTAGGGAGCAACAGCTTTCGAGTTCGTAAGCTCGTAAAGTTTAAAAAATCTAAAGATTTCAGGATCGAAGGATTTGGTATGTTATAAATCTGATCTCTATGAAATCAAAGAATTAAAATTTAATGTAAAGATCCCCAAAGACACAAAATTCCAGAAATTAAAAAATACAAGAAACTAATGATAACTATGTAAAGATAACTATATCTTTACGGTAAAATCAGCGCTAAAGACGCTAACATTGTTTGTAAAAATCATATTGGTTTGCGAAAATATTGCCCACTGCCAACCACCATGTCACTCCCACAGCACCATTTAGTATAACCCCCAACTCCTCGTCTGTCTTCATCATTTATTCTCCGAGGGTGGCGTAATAAAGCTCGGCAGATATCAAGCCCGATAGAAGTCGGCGTAGCTGCAAAACGATCCCCGTGACTCGCTTATCCGGCCTTGTATGTAAATGTTGACATGTTTTCTGAAGCTAGAAACACATACATGCATACACGCATACACCTACACGATGACACACCTGCGCGCATGCCGCAAAAGGAAAGTCGTGTTATCTCATGTAAATCTTCACGGTAGCGCGATAAGCGTGAATTTCACCGCTCGCTTATTAATATTTATGTCCGGCGTTAAAGGGGTTGGCGAGGGCAAGTCGACGTCTACAGGCCACTTCAAAAGTCGTCCACTTACCTTTTCTATTAGTTCATTCTATTAATCAAACAATCAAGTATTCAATATTTTTCGCTGAAATTTTGGACCCTCATATATCTTTCAGATTTTAAATTTTTAAATTGTCAGCATAAACTATTATACATTCTTAAATTTAAAAATCGAGTAATTTAATTCAGATATTTAAGTACGTAATAATACAGAATAGAAATTAAAAAAGATCTACTTCTAAGATTTTTTAAAATTTGTTATTTTTAACAGCCTTGTTTTTTAAACATTTAAGTATAATATTATAAAAATGAAAAGACAACAATATTTAATCTTTTAATTAAGCTATTTTATAAAATATAATCTATGAAAAATTCTAAAATATAATCTTTGAGCACTTACAATTTAAAAAGATTAAATGTTAAAAAATTCAAAACTGTTATAATGAATTTCGCTAAGCGTCAATATTTTTGAAATTATAAAACGAAGACAATAAAAAATTTTATTAATATTAAATAAAGTGTAATAAAACGAAATACTTTAAATAACATAAATTGCACGCACGTTTAATTTGTAAATAATTATTCCAGTTATTCGTCTGAGAAACACACGAAACTATTTCGAGCCGCAAGAGGAAGTCTCGCTCTACAAAATGGACTACGTTACTATGCACCCTGCTGCAACGAGCAAACCTAATTTACACAAACTGCAGGAAATGAACGTACGAAGGAGATGAAAGAGAGAGGAAAAGGACATGTTAAGGCTGTATTTTCATCTGCAAAAATAATGTTACTTCTTTATCTGAATTTTTCGGCATAGCACTTGATGTGTTACATAATTATTTATATAATTTGATTAATAGTGTTTATTATGACCGAAAGTATTTGTTAATGTTATCATTAATATTAATGTTATAACATATAGATCAAAATTAAAATTGAATTAGGAAGCATTAAAAAACTTTTGAATTACACGCAGCTAAAAATTACAAAATAGATGAAACAAATTTAATAACAAACAACAATAAAGAGCAAACAAGAAAAATTTATTTTTCTATTTCACATATTTTCTTTAACAAATATTTAAAAAAATGTGTGGCTCAATTATTTAAATATCAATTATTTAATTTTTCAAAGTTATTAAATAAACAATAGTTTATTTTTAAACATCTGCTAAATAGAGAAAAATCAGTTTTAAAATATTAAAAAGTTTATAATTTCAGGTAAAAATTTAATAAAGAAGTAAACAAAAACAAAAAGTTTGGGAAAAAAATGCTTTATGCATATCACGCATATAGGATAAGCAGAAATAACCAACTAAATTAGTAAAAATGAAAAAAAAATATGGATTGTTAAAACTTTAACGCCTGCCGCATGATTCGCTAAAAATCTGCAATCACGTGATCTCGATGGGGGCGGGAAGAGGATTAACGGACGGACAATGAACGGACGATCCTGCTTGAATGGCGTGCTGAAGCGCACTCGAAACCGAGCCGTACAATTCACGCGTAATTCTCGTAACTGCGATATTCGCGTTTTGCTGCGATTTCCGTCTCGACGAGGTCGGATTTGGCTTTTCTGCCCGTTTCAAAGATCTCGCTTAAGGCTCTCAGCGAATGTTTCGAATCATAAAATACAAAATTCGTGCATTTTACAAAATAATATATTCCTATTCCATTTAATTTGTTGAATTTTTATTTGATTTTTCATTTCCTTCTTAACATATATGTATATATTTGATTTTTGTAGAATTTTAAATTATTATTATATCTTACTAAATCATTTATCCAAATTACATCTTTTCTCCTCTACGAGAGAATTTAATAATATAAATTTATAGAGATAATCTATAATTTATTCTAATTTTAATATATATAATGTATGTATACACACAGAGTATATGGAAAAAAAAACAATATTTACTTCTTAATATATATTCTTATACGCGCATCTTATATTAAAATATAATTGAAAAAATTAATTTATGCAGTGCGCAATATTAAATTATTAGTCCCATAATTAATTATTATAATAATGATAGTAAAGGATAAAGGAAAAGAGGGATTACAACTCACGTTTATAATACCGCCCCAACCGTGAGACACCCGGTATACGTCGCATTAAGCGCTGTGCGACACTGTCCCGCGACTAATTGGGAGCGGTTAATGAGGTGACGCATTTTTATTGTTCTTCCGGCTTGTTAAGCGACCTGTTTGCTTCCGTAACACGTACGCCGGGAGCCCCGGGAAGGTGCAGGGATAGCCGGGAATCCCGCGGATATCCTGAAATTGTCCCGAATACCTCGCGCGAATCCCGGAAACGCCGGTGGAATATTTTTCGCGGCTTTGCCGACCCGGCGGATTATCGACATCGGCGTTATACACACGTGCGTTTATTCACACACACGTCTTCGTTTAAATAAACGCGTCCAAGCGAATTCATAATTAAATTAACTTAATAAACAGAAATAAATGAATATAAAGATGCTGGGGCATTATCAATGAGCCGCGCTAAGCGAAACTGACTTAGCTCGTCGAATATTATCTTACTCAGGAAATGAATTAACTTACCGAGTAATATTTTTGCATAAATTGAAGTGAAAAGTTAAATTATTAAACATACATAGCAGTCATATGTATGTTTTTAAAATATGAAAGGTATACAATGTCTATGATCGATTATTCTAAAATATTATTTTCTTGTGAAAATTATCGTAAATATTATTTTAAAATAATTCTATTTTGAATAATTTTTTTACAATCATATAGAAAATGTAGATGCAAGAATTTAAAATATGAATATTTATCAAGAGTTAAAATAGTGAAAATTCGTAATAATATTCTAAAATTAAATGATCAATGAATATGAAAATTGTGATTGCATAGAATTAAATGACTTGTTTGTTAGAAGTAAATTGATATTTTCGTTCTTGGATAGCATGCAATTTTGAATGTTATTTCAATCGTCTCTTTAATTCAGTGCTTTTAACATGTCGATTCACATATACGTAATTGATATACGTATATAATACGTATTTTCTGGTTTTGCGAGTCACTTTACTTCTGTATAGCGTGGTTCATTTAGGATTCATTCTATTTCGCTTTAACATTACTATAAAAATCAATCATAAATATTTCACTGCTTTTATACATACAGAATATGCTAAAATTTTTATATATATTTATCAGAAAAAAATTTATTTTTCTACTTGTACCATTTTGGGAGAGAAAAGAAACGAATTGTCTTGTACAACAAAAATAATTAAAAGAAGTAATTAAAATGAAGTTTAAAACTCAATGCAATCTTTTTTCTTCATTAAAAGTGATTTTTGACGCATAATATTTTTAGGTGAAGCCGAATCTTGCGCACAGGTTGAATTTCCGGTCAGGACGAGAGGCGCAGGATTGACAGCTACATTAAAAGGATGACAAACGAAGGATCCAGAAAACCCACGTGCAGATATTACACGTTCTCACGTAATGTAATGATGTTTTCTGTCGCATTCTGTGCGCATGAGACTTTACGTTCTAAAATTTGATTCGATCGTGAATGGCAGTTCATCTTCGAATGCATGAATGTACTCTCTAAATTTCTTAGAGTGAAGCTTGTACTCGAAAAATTGAGTGACTGGTCAAATCACTCTAAGTAGAGTGATTTGACCAGTCACTCAATTTTTCGAGTGCAAGCTTCACTCTAAGAAATTTAGTGAGTATATGTAGACAATTTCACGTGTTTTACCCCATTAAAATTTTCGTAAAACTTTTACTACAAGAAATATTTCTGATAAGAAATATATTTCCGATAAGAACTTATATCTATAATATACATATATATCTGTTTAATATTTACTAGTATTTCTCGCTTAAATATAAATAGCAATTGATTAATTTTTTGTATTTTAGACGGTTAATCTAAGCTGATAACAAAATCACATAATCACAAAATCTTTCAGGTTGTATATTTCTTTAAAAGAAGCCATCTTGATGTTAGACCATGTCCTAGTAGTTGTCGCTATGTTTCATTCATGAAAGTATTCCACTCAATTTCTTGAACTTTGATGGGTCAATTCTTTTTACGAGTACGTATAGCCTCAATTTTAGTTTATGTATAATATTCTTCTATTTATTGTAATAAAATTCTTAGATAATTTAAATTCTTTCTTTAAAAATAATATAAAATGTTAGTAATATATATATGTACGTACATATGCATATATTGTGTATATATTCTCTATTTGAAAATATATTTTTCTACTAACTATGTAATCTAAAACAAAATCTAAAAATTAAATCTAAAAACAGAATTATTATTGTGTATTATACCTCGATTAATTTTAATTGAAACTATATGTACAATTAAAATCAAGCTATTCACCTTTGTTCTACGTAAGTATATGCTTACGTACCGTTTACTGTGTAAAACAAAGTTAGCTAATCTGTGAAATTGTTTCAGGTTAGTTATATCCAAAGTTTGCTCGAAAATTAATTTCAAGATAATTGAATATTTTGATTGTTTATGTGCTAATTCCATTGTTTTAGTTTATCATATCTGTTGTTAATTATCTTTTCGTTTTTAATACATTCTTTAAAAATTAGAGTAAATTTTTTTAATTATAAATTTTATTGAATACTATTTTTTTAGAGAATTAATGTGCCTTTAGATTAATTTGTAATTAATAAGAAATAGAGACAACTTTATTTCATTATGAATTAAAATTTTAATTTTGTTCGTATTATTTTTTTGTCAAAATGTCCTGTTATCATTATCTTTAAAATTCAACATTAAAAGTGCACGAATTGAGGACGATCAAAAATTGGCATTGATTAAAGTGACATACTCGGAAAATCGTCAAATCCTCTTTGTTTCTTTCTCGTTAAAAAGAAGCGACAAAGAGAAACAAGAGAACGAAGAGCTGGCAAAAGGAGAAAAGGGAAGAGACACGATTTAGTTCGTGAAAGACGTTTCGTATCGACGTTTGTGCCACGATGCTATCTGTCGTGGATAATGCATCAACTGTTGCAAAATGTCTCTGACATTTCTTTTTTCTCGCAACGAATAACTTCCTGTTTCGAGCACTGAATCAGATTACTGCAAACATAACTGCAATTAAATTTTTAATCAAAACTGAAAAATGCTTTTATCGTGATTCTAAAATATTTTAACGATCAGTTAAACACATGAAGAAAAATTCTAATATGCGAAAGATGACATTTTCTCAAATTATAAAATGCATGATCCTTTATAATGTATAGTATATATAAAAACCTATTTTAAAAACCTATGGTCAATAATAGTATCTTTATTTTGCTGATATTAAGATATTTTCTAAATTATTTATTTGTCTGTATGACGGTTCAAGTATTTTCTGAATTATTATGTAAGTAATTAGCTTAACAATTTGACACTTCCCTCAATTCATATAGATTATTACTTCGTCGTTCCAGATCGTCAGGTTTTTTCATCAAGACACAAGCGTCCTTTATGCGTGCAATCCAACGCAATTAAGGTTTTTTATTCCGCGCGTGTGTCTCGTGCAAGTTAGCCTTCGCAAATATTGCGACCGCTCGTGAATTCGCGGTCACGTTTCGCGCGTAAAATACGTTCTCGGCGCTTTCGGGTTTATACATCGAGTTTAGGGTTCGTCGGCACCTTAAAGCTAGGATAAAGCGGTTCTTTGAATGAGACTCCACTCACTCGAAGATTTATACGCGCCGCGCTAGGAAAAATCGAGCAGATAAGATGAGATGATGCAACTACGTGCCAAAGAACACCAGGATCTACTTAGAGTAGATTGTTGATAAATTTGTACAAATAGGTGAAAAAGCTTCGTAGAACGCCAGGTATTACATATATATAATGCCATACACACATAATAAATTTACTGGGTCAACGCTGGATCAAAACTTCTTGCAGAGAAATATAATCTTACACGATGAAGAATCAAGTAATGAATGAAGAAAGACAGGCTGGATTAGTCGCATCATTACTTTATTAAAGATGCATTTGCATCATCTCATCAGATATGAAATTTCATTCGAAAGACATTTGTATGAAACACATAAAATCTAAAAATTTATAAATTACCAGTCATTGCCAGTTTTGGAGACATTCTGTCGCTTGCGTCCAGTTTGGTGAGGCTTTGGCTCGGCCACCATGTTTACATCTGTAAACAACATATGTATTAAATATATTAGAAATAATAAAGAAGACATGAAAATATAAAATACAAAATATATCAAATGTTTAATTAATTATATTATATTAGCAATTAATATATTTGAAAAATATCAGTTTTTTCATTAAGACATTTTATTAAGTAAGAAATTAAAGTAATAAAATATATACATATGCAATCTATATTCCTTCTATAGCTTTTCTTGACTTAATTCCTAATAATAAATGTTAGAAACTGTATATACATTATATTAAACAGATATATTCATTTTTTATATTAAACAAATATATTAATCTTTAAATATTGAGACAATAATTATTGGAATTTATTATTTCATAATCAAGAAGATACAGGAATCTATTTTAAATTTACATTTTGAAAAACGTTAACAAGAAATGATAAAAAATTTTGCAAATTTCATCAGAATGGATATGTACATCGTATTCGTTTCTATCTCATTAAAATTTATCGTTTTCGCGAATATATCGACGCTTATATCATTTGCAAAATAAACGAATCGTATAAGGAATAATTGAGCGCCAAATGACGCGGATGGTGAAAATCGATTCGCAAACACGCCCGGTATATAATACAAGCGCAAAATGCGCTTTCATCGTTGCGCTGCACCGCCTCGCAGTCTCCTGACGGCTTACGCGGATTAATAAAACGAAGACGGCGACGAAGCGCGAAGTTTCCGCTCAGCGTTTCCGCAAACAGTTATTAATTTCACTGCCTTTGAGCCGGCCCGTAGCGAGATTGATAATGAATGCGCCGCGTCGTCGGCGGGCGATCAAGCGACAAGGATTTCTCATTCTTCTCGGTTTCGTCGGTAACTGAGATGGGGGACCGCCGTATTCATCATACAGAGCGATTCAAAAGTCATGCAACAGGTGTGCAGCGATATTGATCCGTACGCTATTCTATGGCGACTCACGCCATTACGTATGTATATTTCTTCGAATGTTGGCGACGTGATAAAATACGTAGATTATAACCCGCGAACTGTACGGAGTTATAATAATTATATAGTATGACAAACGCAATGAGAGGAATTGTCTCACACGCGAGAGAGAATTAAAATAATAATTAAAATAAATTATGATTGATTATACAATCGCACGATAAATCGTCAAGGAAATCGCATGCATCCGCGATATCCTTTCAGAACGGCGATATGCTATACGTTTGCGAAATCAAGGATATCGAAACAAAAATTGAAGGAAAAAATAACATGTCGGGGAGCGGAGATAATGGTACTTGCTGGAGGCAGGAAGATGGAACGGCAGAACCGATAAGGAAGGAAGTGTCAAGAGGGGTGATAGAGAAAATGTAAAAAAATAAAAAAATAAAAAGAAAAAAAGAATAGAGAAAGCAGGAAAAGCGATAAAGCAAAGAAAAACTAATATAAAGGAGGAGGAACAGGTCCAATTTGATGGAACTGTTCTTCTATCTTTACGGTGGAATGGAAGAAGCAGAAAAAGTGCAGATTGAATAGACAACAAGAAAAGAGACGAGATTGTTCGGAAAAATTAATACTGTATCAAGGATTTTGCTAAAAAGAGGAAAAAAGTTATAAGTGTATTTTATTATTAATTTCATTTAATTAAAAAAATAGGTATTAAGATATTAATATTAATACAGAAAAAGAGAAAGAGAGGTGAATAATAAATTAAATTTCTGCAAAGAGAAAAAACGTATACGGCCCACCTCTCGGAATATTTTCAATTTTATTAAAGTTAAAACGTGCAATTTGAATAAAGTTAAAATAATCATGAGATTTCACGGAAACGCATTGCTACCTTTTCCGCTACAAATCACTTTATATCAAAAGCATTTTCCATCGTGCTCCTGCAAGACGTTTGTTCGTATCCGTGTCGCTAACTTCCGGGCGTTCTGCAAACCTGAGGTTGAGGTCCTGTAGCAACCCGTACCACCACTCCTTCGCCATTCCAATCCCCCTCACGAGGGGTGGTTTGTGGATGTTCCTTGTTAGAGTAGCGGGCTGATTCCGTTGTGTGCGCAGCGGTGCGCTTCGTCCTTTGTGTGAGCTAACCAAACACCCCCTCCCTTGTTCCTGTACCTTATCCTCATTCCCCCTTCATCCTTCTGCTCCTCCATTATCGCGGCTACTTGCGCAAATTGTTTACACGTCGGTCCCTGAGCATTTCATGAGACCGTTCAAAAATTGATGATTCGATAGATGTTTGTTATATTTTGAGGGGATGCTTTACTCAAAAAAAAAAAAGGAAATGAGAGTATCTCTCGGAGGCACCATATAAGATAATATTTGATTGTTCAAAGCAAAGTTAAAGCGTATCGATATTTGATTTCGTGAATAACATAATAAAGCTATTTGCATTGATTATTTTTGAAATAATTGACTCTGCTTTTTTAACTCTTTAGAAATAAGAATAATTATCTTATATCTAAGAGCCATGCTTGTGAATTAAAAAAAAACTCAAGCATTTCCTCATATAAAGGAGCAAAGTGTCGATTTGACTGTCTGTTTATAACGCAACGAGAGGCTGCTCGTTATCGAACACCGCAGACATCAAACAGGCAGCAATTGCACTCGCGATTGTTTTTCTCGATCTGATTTTCCTGTATCGAAACGCGAAAATTGATTTATTGGTAATTTACTTCTCCGCGTGGCGGAAGGGAAAATCCGAGCGTCAAGGGGTTAAATGCAGCGCGGCGGAACGAAACTCCCGACATTCGCCACCGCGACGCAGCTAATCGTTGCGGGCGTCGGCGTCGCCGCGAAGTTTAGTCGATACGCGGGTATACGCGGATGCAGTAGCGCGTGTAAGAGGGAAAGAGAGAGAAAGTGTACAGTGACACATAGAGAAAGCGAGAGAGAGAGAAAGAGAGAGAGAAATATAGAAACAGGAGAGAGAGGAAGTCGAGTATCGATGTCATCTCCAGCACGCGGTTGAAGGGTGATTCCTATATCGCGTTGTGAATTGTTCCTCGAACTAACCGCTCGGCGATGAACGAGCGGGAATGTCGCGAGCGCGCGAGCGAGAGCGAGGGCGAGAGCGAGCGAAGCCGGAGCGGAGTCTGTAACAGGCAGCGACGCTAATGGAATATGACAACGCGAGGCGAATAATAATCGGCCGTTTCTCCGTCGCCGAACTTCGTAATAAAACGAGCATTGTCCATGACGTTTCGTCGCCGACAGCGTCGCGACGTCACGACGGACGTCGTCCCGTCGCACGCGGATTTTTCAAGTATTTTCACAAGCGCGCGTTTGTATTAACAATCTTACTCAGCGATAATTTATATATTACACGGTATGTTGGAGAAGATTCTTTATTAATTTGAGGGAGATTTTTCCTTGATAAAAATTTAATTGGACTTTGTTTTACTCTTTATGATCCTTAATTGAGCATATATAATCAGATTTAATAATTATTCTCGATGTGTAATGCTAGAATAGAAATCTTGTAGTATTTATAATATTTATTTAAAATTGGCTATAAGATAGAGCTGTAGATAGTAAAAAGATTAATTTATATATTGGATTCTGTGTCTATCGCTACATATAATTTTCAGTATTACATAGTTTCAATCATTTTCTGTAAAATTTTCTCATTTTATGGCGAAATTGAACATTCAGATTTTTCTCAGCGAAAATGCCTGAATGCTAACAGTTTTCGTACGTTAAACGATTTAGAAGAAACGGTTGAATTAAATTTCATAAATTATGCATAAATCATGAAATCCCTATCTTTATTTCCAACATATCTTGATAGATGTACAATTTCAGAATTAATGTTACACAAACGAGGCGATGTTAAAAAAATTTAAAACTATTAAAAATTATGATTATTTTCAATATTTCGTTATGGAAAAGTAAAGTGAAAAAATTCCGAATATTGAAAGAATTATGATAATGTCAGAAAAAAATTGAAATATTTTATGTATAAATAACTTAATAATTCATTTCCAAATTACTTTTATTTTTTATATTGCAGTTTTTACATATATTATAATCCCGTTCGTTAATTATAGATATATCAAAATCCGATATGTTAATCGTGAACATATGCGATAATTTATTATGAATGCATCGCTATTATGTAACTCATACAATTTGGTCCATCTCACAAAATATATAATAAATTATATCATAATGATAATTTATATTATCGTTGTACTTTTAACAGAATTTATATTGAATATGAGGAAAATAATCCTTTATTTAATTTAAAAGTGAGATAATTAACCGCTTAAGTACATGAATGTAATAAATTAAAATATTCTACTTATTATCTACAAGTGACGAAAAATACTACAAATTTACGTATGCGTGGAAATTTGTTATAATTATGGTATTTATAAAAAGAAACCTCGCATTTTATATTAAATTTTAAGCAAAATTTAATTTATTAAACTTTATTATTATGTGACACGTAACAAATTATTTTATATTATTAAATAGTAATAAAATAATAATTGTATTCAATGTCAGGAATAATTGATAGGCTATGAAAATTGCTGACAATATGACCTATTAATTTTATAACCGCAAACCGTTAATCACAAGAGACGCCAAATTGTTAATTCATCAATTTATTTATGATCTTGCAGATCGAGTAATTAATGTTGCACGTGGGCTTGACCGGGCATATTTCGATATTCAATTGTATTGGAGAGCGATAATTTCATGATGGAATTTACATTAGTCCGATAAATCTCGCAAAATACCACATAGTAATACTTAATCCGCGTGCTTCTTAATATATCTGACAATTATGTTTCTTATTTTCTTAATCAATATATATATAGCGATCAAAATATACCTGATAGTTGATAAATTAGATCTATCACGTTTAATTCGAATAATCGTATATTATCAATATAATTTCCTTGAAACATTAGAATACATAATTCTCTTAAAATTATACCAAAGATAACTTGTCCATTCATTCGCAAACTTATCGAAATTAATTCGTAAAAAATCGTTTATTTTTAATCGCCTAATAAAAAAGGAAAAGCTTTCTTCAAAATTCGTGTTTACGAAAAGCCCTTCTCATTTCGGAGTCACGAATGAGAAAAAAGCAAGTAGTTAATGAACGCGGCTTTTCTCTCGCTGCATATGCTGCCGCGAAGATCAATTAATTAAAATAAAAAACGAACGTCGATCGATAGGTGAAGCGGGTCGGCGCGGCTGATCCTCGAATACTGCACTCGCGGAGAACGCAGGATGGCGGAAGTTATCACCGTGTACACGCGCGGTTACAAGTTCGGCCGTTAAAAGCGCGCCCGGTGAGTTTCGTACCAGCCAGTGCGACTCAGCTCGGCTCGACTCGACATGCACGCATTACGCTATTAGCCCACGACACGACATCATTTCCATCGTTTCGCTACACTCTTTGCCGGGGTCGGCCCTTTAATTGCGCCCGTTATTTATAGCCGCAGTTAAAACTTGCTTGGCGGTAGAGCGGAGCAACGATACCGGGTGTCTTCTCGCCTCTCTAACGCGGATAGGTCATTTGTCTCGTGATATGGTAGAGATTTTGAGAGAGACCGTCGCACAAATTATGCGACGAATATTTTACGCCCTCATTTTGTTTAACTCTTCTATTACCTGTAAAAAAGGATAATTATATTCTGCCGACTAAAACTTTTCCAACGTATTTTATTTGTTTATTTTTTTTAAATATTATTCATCGTCCGGTGCCATTTTTATATATTATACATATTTCGAGATAAAAGTGCAATATAGAAATTATTATTTTTAATTCTACCTCACATGTATTTAACGAAGCACTCCGACGCATTTCTCATTTAAGAGAATAGCCATTTATTTCATTTTGTATTGTTTATGTCTTTCATATCTACTTTTCACGATTCTTTATGATTATGCTTGTCACATTTTTAATATTTTATTATCTCTCCTAAAGATTCTCACGATGTCTCTGTGTGTGCTGCACAATACATATATTCATTACATAATGTACACTATCATTTTAAATCACTTTAAATAATATCCTTGACATAATATCATTTTTATGTATTCTTGAGTATGTTTCATTACATCGTTGATCAATCTTTATTTCCGAGTAATCTCAAGTTAAAAAAAAAATAAAATAAAAAAATAAAAAAAATACTATACTTTTTCCACTTCACTTATTCGAATGTTAGTAAAACTTTTCAATATATTAATACATAGATTTATAGCACAAATATATAATTAAAGCAATAAACAGATAGTTTATTTAATACATTTACTTAGACATTAATATCTGTAATGGTACTCGTGTAACGATTTTTTTTGCATTCTAGCAAAACTGATGACTAAGAGTAGCGCCGACATGTTGGTTGACTCTCTCTTTTTTAATCCCGCTAATCCCGCGGTCGAAAAAGAGGAATTCGCAAATTCGCACTGGTTGCCGCGAAAGGGCCCGCGGGGGCTAATCTTGGCGGGCCCTTTGTCGACGAAGGTTCTTTTGTTTACCGCGTACGAAAGCGGGGGAGGCCGAGCTCTGAACGCGAAAAAGAGGTAGGCACTTATTAAGCAAGCCCGGCTTTGTGCGAGCCTTCAACCGTGCTTCCCTTCCTCTTTTCGGGACGTCGTGACGTCCGTAGACGGATTGACCGGACGGCGAGCTCGGACGAGCGCGATGCAACGTAAAAGGACTCTACATTTCTGTTGAAATACCGGCTCGAAATGTGGTCGCCATCCAATACGGCGAGCTTGAATGCGCCAGCCGCTTTCAATGGCGGCGCGTAAGGGATGGCGCGTTAATTATGGTGCTTGTAGCGTGCGATTGCAATGTATCGTACAGTTTTTTGCATATGATTATGGGTTTCATATAATTCAGATTTAGACACGTTATAATTTATACGTCACTAACTTATACGTATATATTGATCGATTCATGTGAAAATTCATATGTTAAGATATTTAAACTGTCAAGAGAGAGAAGACTATTTTTTTAATTAAAATATTTTACATATGATATTTATATAATGTATAATTATACTTTTCAATAATAAATTGATGTTATTATCATATTAATATAAAATATATAGATATGATTAGGATTGCATGAGATACCAAAATGAGTCGATCTTGTCTTGTCTCGAAATTCAAGGCAAGATCGAAGTAAGATTTTTAAATTAGTCAAGACAATGTAATTAGTTACCAAGATTAAGATTGTCAAAGAGATGGTTCGTTTTGGTTTTTAAAAAAAGCTAATATATATATTTGTAACTTAGATAAGAACAAAATCATTATATTACTATTACGAACTTAAAAAATTTTATTTAAAAAATAAATTTATATTAACAAATTTAGAAACATTAATATTAATATTAATATTAATTAGTAAACAAAATAAACAATATTTTATATAATTATTTAACTACACAAAACTTTGCATACAGCGTAGTTCTCTGATTGTGTATGAGCCGCGTCTCATCTATATTTTAACATCACTGTATATAATTGCCTTTTCGAAAAGACAACGATATATGTATATTGTGTTTTATTGGGAAATAAATAGATGACACATAAATAGTTTAGGATAAATAATTATCTTAAATTATATTATAAAAATTATGTTAAAAGTATTATTTTAAATAATTGTTCAATACTAGATAAAAATTATTAAAATCGAGACAAGACTATATAAAAAAAAATTTTTGCTAGGAAAATTCTCTCAAGACCAAGACAAGAATTAAATTTTTGAAAATTATCAATACAATATTTTTTACAAATATATATATATATATATTTCTTCGTTACAAAAGCAGTTATTTAATGAAAAGAAATCAACTAATCAACTTCCATACTTTCTAAGCGATAACTGTTCTACGTATAAGGTGTAAAAAGTCATCGAGCGTCACGCAGTCAGTTCCGAAAAGTTTAGAAAAGATCAGAAATCAGCAAATTCAGAAAGTAGAGAGCAGTCAGGAAAATGTTTGTGAGTTCTACTTTTAGTTTTTGAAAAGTTTAGTGTGGTCCGAAAATATCTTATTTCTCTTCAAATTCCGTCAAATCACTACTTCAAATTGCTAAGAAAAGATAAATTTTAAAAAAATTGAATAAAAATTTAATTATTTTCTTCTAGTTGTGAAGTTTAAAATTTGTTTGAGGCATTTATATCATTCTAATTTATAATGCAGCTCTATTATTTTACTTATTGTTAGGCATTGACTTTACTTTGGTTGCTTTCTTTGGATTTAATAACTTTTTGAGCTGAATTTTTGCACAAAACCTTTACTGATGTATATGTTATCTAGATTACATTAATCAGATAAAAATAAAAAATAACATATATATATTTTTAAATATTATCCATTTTTCGTCTATTAAAATTTATTTGATGTTGACTTAGAATACAAAATCGATCTCTATTTTCAACGTGATGCGAGAAATGACAGATTCCGTTTATCGCAAATGCAATCGTGAATTGTACGACATAGGAAGAGATTGAAAGTATCATATTTCTTTAACCATCGTGGCATGAAAAATACTGCATAAGGAAAGTAAAAAATTCGCCGTCACAACTTCACTAGGAGAGCGTTGAGAATCGCGTACGGCATTTTCCATTGTACGAGCAGATGCTTCTTTATCTAATTCTGCTTTGGCGAGAGAATAACACGAAAGCGAGAACGTGGTCATAAATTCAAACAGTTTCTCGACGACAGCGTCGCAACCGTCTGCGAAAGAGACGCAGCTTCCGACATCGACGACGCGCGCGCGGACCAGCATCGCGACATAATCGCCCGGCGTCCTCGCGCGCCTCCCGCCTTTTGTAACTGCCAACGGGCCAATCTAAGTGACGTACGGCTTTGCGCGACCCCGCGACCTCATACCGCACCCACCATAATCATTTCATACACAATAGTCGGACGCCGTTCGCAACGAGATGCGCGCAATGCCGGTGCGGCGAGCGGGGGAGACTCGGAACAGTGCGCGGCTGCAAGAGTAATGGATGCAATTTGTAGCCACCCTCTCCATCCCTCCCTCCCGCATTCCAGGGCAGCCGGTGCTGCACACGTGATCCGCGAATTTACACGTGTGCTCGTCGGCCCTCTCTCCCCCCATCCCCATGGATGATCCCGAAGGTGTCTCTTTCGCAGGGTGCGGCGTATCGCGCCGAGTTTTTCCCACGTCGTTAACTCCGATAAAATTGACAGCATAGATGTAAGAATAAAAATCAACACGGCACGCAAAATATTGCGAGAGAGAGAGAGAGAGAGAGAGAGAGAGAGAGAGAAAAGAAAGAAAATATTTAAAAATATTCTACATTAAACGATTTAGATATTCTGCATTAAGATATAAGAAAAAGATACCCCATATTTATTAAGTTTTCTCTTCTCCGTTTTCGGTAAATTTACGAATACGCTTTCGTTAACGCGAATTTCATATAATGGAAGAGTCGATATATTTTATTTCCTAAGTAGATGGAATCCATGGAAAGTTTTAAATGTGGAGAAAATGTGCAGTCAATTGCCAATCCCATTAGCCTCATTCTTTGCATTTGAAATTTCTAGCGATCAATCGTTTAGAAAATAAAATCTTAATCATTCGTTTTATTTAAAATAAATTCTCGGATAGCAGTTAACATCCGTCCATCAAAGTGATCTATTAGTTAATTCAACATGTTTAATAGTTTCTTATTTAGATAATGCAATTCCATCTCTTATACACCCACGTTTATTTTAAGGAAGCAAACGACACACGTATTCTCATTCGAAACTCGTTTCAAATTCAGCGTTAACGAAATTCTTGTTCAAGAAAAAAGAGGAAAAGACAATACGCTTATATTTCAACTTATAGTAGATTTTGCGATACAATGTAAAGAATATTTAGGATCGTCGAGGGTCAAATCGATAGAGTTAGAATTTAGTTGGGAAGTCCGCGGGGGCGAGCGAGCGTACGTAATTACATGGAAAAAATTCCAGTCAGGAGGCGAGCGTTCTCGTTGTTGAGTTAGAGTCGCGTTGCGTGGCGTGCCCAGACTTAGAAATCGGCCAGCCAATCAGCCAATCACGTACCCGTACCGTGGTTACCTTCTGATCGCTCTCGGAACCCTACCAAAATCTCGGTGGGCCAATCGAGCCGGGCCGGCACGCTTCTGCCAAATTGCGCACTATTTTTAAATATTAAGTCCGCTCCCGTCGGAGAATGCCCGTTCGACCGAAACTTGCCGACATTCAGCTCGAGTCACGACGGTTAATTCTTATCGGACATCGCTAAACGACGTGTTCCCGAATTCAGCTCGAAGCAGACTAGAAGATGCCATAAGAACGTAAGATTATGGCGACTATTTTCGTTCGAAAAGAAACGTGTATTTAAAAAAAGCACGCTAAATATATATTTTATTATTACACTCATTACATAATATAAGGATTATGGAACATAAAGTATCATTTAATTCGAATTGCAACAGTTTATTCTTATCGGACACTCTTAAATGACATATTCTCGAATTCAGCTCGAAATAGATTAGAAGATGCCATAAAAACGTAAGATTATGTCGACTATTTTCGCTCGAAAAGAAACGTGTATTTTAAAAAAGCACGCTAAATATATATTTTATTATTACACTCATTACATAATATAAGGATTATGGAACATAAAGTATCATTTAATTCGAATTGCAACAGTTTATTCTTATCGGACACTCTTAAATGACGTATTCTCGAATTCAGCTCGAAACAGACTAGAAGATGCCATAAGAACGTAAGATTATGTCGACTATTTTCGCTCGAAAAGAAACGTGTATTTAAAAAAAAATATGATAAATATTTTATTATTACATTCATTACATATTACAAGGATTGGAACGTAGAGTACCATAATGCATCTCTTTCTCTTCGTAATAAATTTAACTGCGCTTTGCGTTCACCGGAGCTTATACCTTCTGTTTATCACAAAACTTGCTCCGAAGGCAATCGTGCCATCAACGGCGTGAATTTTCACGACGACGGCCATTCACGGCTTAAATCGAAGCGGTTATCGTATCGGCGCGAATTCAAGTCGGGAACCTCTCTCGCGAGAAGCGAAAGGATAAGAAGTTTAAAATGTGTGTGTGTGTGTGTGTCGCGCTATATAAAGTTTATCATTTAATTTTCCATCACTTTGTATTATCCGACGCTGTTTCGCAGGCGGGCCGCATTAGTAAGCAAGGAATAATATCGATGTGCCCCGGCAGCAAAGTTCTGAATTCGGATCGACTTGGTGCGCGATGTATCGAGCTACTTTCGCGTTATGCAATATTAATGCCTGCGCGTCGCTTTAAAATACAAACACTTTGGGCGGCGCGTGAATAATGCATATCCACGTGGCTTCATTACCCATTCGTGTCATTTCTCGATTTATCCCACGAGAATCGCCACGAATCGCCACTACTCTTTGATTTCCATCCTCACTTCCATCTCCCTCCTACCACCTTCTATTACCACGTCCTACACACCAGCTCGAAAAATTATCGTTGGATGGGGCAACGGCCCTCCCGCACATATTTCTAACGTGACACTCGAACTTCGTCGACCTCATTCGTAGATCTTTCGTAGATTCTCCCACCTTGGACTATCCGCAACTTGGACTATCCAAGCGTCCGGGACGTGCCAGACATTCCACGAGATGAAAATGCGTTGCGGCATACATCAAGAAGTGTTCGGACTTTCGCGTAGCGATGCAAAGTAATTTTAATGAATATGAATACAGCGCGGTCTTACAGTGCATCGGTGGTATACGATCGAGAAAATGGTAATTATATGAAAAATAAATAAAAAAACGTGATTAAACAAGAAAATAAGATATTACCTTGAGTTTTGAAGAAAATTAATTTTAGCCACAAGATTAATATCTTATGTCAAGTTCGCATAACTACTTTGCAGGGCAAATCATTTAATATATTTCAACATCGGCTATTGTGAATAAAAAATTCAATATTTTACACTTAAAACAAAATTCAATATAAAAATTATAATTAAAATTTTCATTAATTTTACGAGTTTAATTTTTACAATTACAGCAAAATGATGAGAGTAAATTGTTTCGCCACGTTGAACTCGAATGGATATATTTTCCTTTCAAAAATATAAAATTAATATAGTTATATACAATAGTTGAAAAAAATGATATCGAGATTGTTAAAAACCAGGACACCCCTGATATACGCTTCATGTGAGCTTTCTGTATTATCCTAGCGAGCGATGCGCAAATTGCCAAACTTTTCACGCCCTGCTGTTATTGTTATTGTTGTCGTCGAGATAATTACGCGGCGGCACAATTAAATCACACGACAATATCGAGTTTCGGTATCGATCGCACGTTGATCAATGGCGCATTCGCCAACTAACGCTTGCGTCGCATCCGCGCACATGTGTATGCGTATTAACGCTTTAACGACAAATATAACATTTTGCCTGAATTGCACGCCCATGCACGCATGCAATTTACGCAGTCGAGCGTCATTGTCGCCGGAAATTATCGAGGAGCATAAACAATGTCGGACCCTCATTTTTGGTGCTGTTTTTTAATCAGATGGTATTAAATATTTATGGAATGTTGATGATTACAATGGTGAAAATTGTGAAAATTGACAGCGGAAATCAAAGATTTGATTTATATAGAAAAGGAAAATAGCCTTGTGAAAAAATTGTATTTTCGATATCTTTTTCAGTTAATTTATTTAGATATTTCTGAAATTTGTAGCCATGAAGAGAGAAAAATAAAAAGGTGATATTAAATGATTGCTCTTGAGAACAATATCGGTTAAATAAAATATGTATGCGCACAATTTTGTAGAAATAAAAAACTTTTAAAATTATAAACGTAACTCTCTCTTTCTTTCTCTCTCTTTTATCTCTTTTCTCTGATAATTTCACGAGATTAATAATTTCGATAATCGTTTAATACACATGTTTGCGCTACATGTTTATCAATTAAAACGATAATAATAACGAAGAAAAGCAACATAAATAAAAGAAGAAAAGTTAATATAAGAGGTAAGCTTCTTGTAAGGAATGAAACTAAATATAATGTACTTGAAAAATTCTATCTTTTTCAGAGAGTCTATTTAAGAAATATCTTTGGTCAAACTTAGAAATACAGAATTTTTCGATAACGCTTATTTTCAAGGAGGATTTTTAATTCTGCGATGTATTAAAGATAAACTTATAACTCCTGTCATTATCGTACACATTATTATAGTTATTTCATGATGAAAACATGGCAGAGGAGCAACCGCGTTTGAAAATTGCATAAGAAAACTGGTAGGAGGGAAAGAAGGTGGATTCTCTCACAAATGTCATTATGGGCGTGCATTTCGTCGCTAATTACAGCGAAATACCCGCGAGGCTTGTCCTTTCCTCGGTTAATTAGTTAAACTCCCCTCTTCCCGACGGTGATAAGCCGGGGAATTTTGTCCTTAACGAGCTGCGCACGCGGCTCCTTTAAGGGACAATGACGAACCGCCGCGACGTTATCCGCCGAGAGGGCGAGAACGATGTTTGTACGCGCGCCCGTAAAGGCTATTTTACGCGTCGCCAGCGGGAAGGATAAGTCAAGTGAGCGGGTTACACGGTTGGATTCTCCATAAGTGCCATGTTTTATGTGGAGAGAAAAAGAGAAGAGTACTCATACGAGTTACTTATCACACAAGATAGTGTTTTGCGTAAATATCAATACTCGTTCAAAATCAACGTCGAACTAAGCGACAAAATGCACCTGTTCAACTAGCTAGATAGCAACAAATATCTCGGCAAAGAATGCTGTTTATTTCGAAAGCAATCACAGCAAACAAATTGTTTGCTCTATTTGCAATGTATACTCTAATCTGCTATCTATGAATGAATTAATCATTAATAATCTTATAAATAATCCTATATATTAACTTGATATTTATCTATATATGTTGTTTCGTAATGTTAATATTTTTGACAAAATTCTGTATGTATAATCATTATGTTGCATTAATAGTTATAAATAGTATAATTGCACATATTATATTTATAATGAACATGTATTTCTAGTATACTAAATGTATACTATTTTTGATATTCCTGATATTTTCTTACATTTTCAAATAATAAAATCATTTTTTTAGATATAATGGCTACAATCATATTGAAAGATTTCAATTAGTCATCAATTAATCGTCAATTTAATAATATCTAGTGTTAAATGTAGAGTTGAAATCTACATTTAACACTAGATATTATTAAATTACTTTTATTCTATTAAAATATGATTTGACAGGTGAATGACGTTTAAAGTTAAATTATTTAATACTAAATGATTCAACTGTAGAAAAATAATTTTAAAACACAAGATTTGACAATTATATTAAAAGATAGTGTGTAGGTATGTAACATTTAGCACTGTAACATTTTAAACTGGCTTATGTGATTTTTATTTCATATCGGTAGTTTCTAAAATCACACATTTGTGTGATAAACAGCATCTAAAATTAAAAATATAATAAAATATAAGACTGAACATATTCTTTGTAGCGTGTCTGTATATTTTAATAAGATTCCAAATATTTATATCAAATAATTTCTTAAAATAAATTTATTCCCATCGAATTTGTCTTTTTTCACATCATTTTGTTAAAAAAATCGAAGCATATAATATGAATTTTCCATTTTTCTAATATATCTGAATCTAATAAAAATCAATTTTTGCAATTATTTTCTGTTAAAGTTAATTTTTTTCGATGTAAGTATCGCAATATATAATACCTAATATATAAACAGCATAAAATAATGAAATATAAGTATTTATAAAATAATTTTGAAAATACCGATAAAGAAATCGATAAAATAACACTCATATTTGACTCGCTGCTCTGGTAAACCAGACATAAGGGCTGCACTTGCACCACCGGGATGCATTTATAATGTGCACCTCATTGTCTAGGATGGTAAATCGTGGGTGCGGGAACGGGCGTTACTTTCGAGCGGAACGTGTAGCCGAAGCGAGTGCCCTGTTGGGAACGTGTTTCGGCAGTTACAAACATTGCAAACTGCACAGCGAGTTGCACTTCGGGGATTTTGACGACCGCTGGGATTTATTCGATTATTACATATGTTATGATATTTCTCATTACTAACAAATTCTAATGGAAAGAATATATCTTTAATTTACTATAACAAAGATCAGGATTTTTTAATAAAATCTTCAATCATATGATATAAATTAATCAACTTGTTGTCAATCGTGATTTAAACCGAAATCATTGTATTGTCAATTATAATATTCGAGATAATATAATAACTGCATTTCTCAAAATATGTATATAAATAATTAATTTCTTACACTTGCATATATTATTCCATATTTATTGCAATTCATTATTATTACAACATAATTCCATTATATATAATGAATATTTGTAAAATAGAACGCATTAATGAAGTCTCATTGTGTTGCTATTGCGGCTAACGCCAATTTATGTATAATTCGATGAATTATAAAATTTTATCATAATATATATATATATATATATATATCATAATATATATATATATATATATATATATATATATATATATATATATATATATACACATATATACGTGAAAATGTTGCAAATGTTACAATGATCAATTAAGTTTACTTTGATTCTGTTATAGATTTTTTCAGTACTATGAAAAGTATAGACTTTCGTATCTTTTGAATTACGAGAAATATAAACATTTGGTATATTTAATTATTTTCTATTTATGGAAAAGCATTTGCATGTTAGATGTCTAACTTACAATAAGCCACGTATATATTTGTGCGTATTCTAATTATAATTCTACATATAATACAACAGTAGAAGCTCTCCATTATCCAGACTAATAGGGAGATACAAGTGCTTAGATAAGCGAATTTCTAAAGAGTAAAACTATTACTTCTCTGAAATTTTCGATTTGTTTAAAAAAAAATATGATAGAAATCAAAACAACAATACATTTACACAAGTTCAGGAATCCTTTATCTACTAAAGTATAATTTTTTTAACGAATTTAACTGCATGAAATTAAATTATTCTCTACTTCTCAAGTTTTTTAACTTAAATGCCTTCGAGATGAAAAAATACATCTTTATCTTTAGAAAGTAAACAATGTGCGGAATAATAAAAAAATGTTTTGTTAGGACGTTCGAACAGCATTGAACAATTCAGATAATAAAATATTCGAAGTTCGATTAATATACAGAAAATTCTCTATTCTACTATGTAATTGAATATAGAAGTCGTATATGTACATCGGTAGCATATATAATCATATTACAATACCTTCAAAAAACAGAACGCATCTCAATTTTAAAATCGGCTTTCTCACGTCTTTGCGAAGTAAAAATGTAAATTAAATAGCGATTTAAATAAGAAATCGAGCTTAACGAGGAAAGACAATTTTGTGATCACTAGGAAAAGTTGACGATAATAGTAACGGTGACTGCATCCTGACATGGACACATTTTAAGTTTTCCGACGTGTCGGTATCAATAAGATTACGCGGTAGACTTCGTAAATCTCGCCGCACTACGTAATCTGGCAATCGAAGTTTTCTAATCACGCGAGGCATCGTCGAATGGACTATCAATATGCACTGTCTGGGCGAGTTGCATGAAATATGATTTCTCCGGAAATCACTGAAAATATTATGTTATTTCGTCGCATCGTAAGATTTACCGATAATTTGTGAATCGAAAATTATCATATTATTTTCATTGTAGCTCTTGTATAACACATTTCTTTTCTTTTCGATAGTAAAATTATTCAAAGTGAAAGAAGTATATGAACAAAACTCTATAATAAAATTTACTTGTGTGTGTGTGTTAACATGTTCCAGAAGATATCATTAATTTACATCAAGTTGAACATTTATAATTATAATTAAGTACACAATATAATTATAATTAAGTATTTATAAAATTAAGTAGACAATTTAAAACACACACAAAATAAATTTTCTTTTTTTAAATTTTCTAAATAGAATTAACGTTGTTTGTTAGTTTTATTGATATATTATGCATCATGTATATAAGACAAGAAGATTATTTTTGTGCATTATGCATGCCACGTATATTTTTATCGAGGCACTTCCAAGCAAATATTATTTAATTTTTTAATGTCGACCAGAATGTTAATACATTCATTATCATCGCACATTTCATATGTAAAATAAATTAATTTTCGTGAAATAAAATAATTAATACTTGATATAAATATAATAATATTTATACTAAATTTGTATAATTATACTAGTAATAAAACGACTTAGCTCGACGATATAGAATAAATAAATAACATGAATAAATTATATATAATTTTCAAAATAAATTTCAATAAGAATACATGTAGGTGTACACCGTAATGCGTGCAATTTTACGTTTATTTCGATATAATTTTCAAAAATTATTTTGCATTAATTATTTTCAAAATAAATAAATCAATTAAAATTATTTTATGGTTTCATCAAAATTTATAATAAAATCGGAATGCGTATACAAATGTATAATCTCTATATTTTATAAAACAAATTCATTAAACACTCTCTTGCGAAGCTTCACGAATTTACATTTAATTTCATTACGCCACCATTACGAGGTGATTAAGTTAAATTAAATTGAATTACAGTCAGCACACGATAATTATTCTCGAAGTTTTAAAAGAGAGATTATAATTAAAATTTTTCACGCAGTTACATTAATTTAAATTACCATTCATACTTGCTATTAAATAAACATCACAGAGTAGTCAAAGAAATCCTCGTGGGTTTAAAAGTGCGCGCGTTCTACTTAAAAGCGCGGCTTTTATCTCGCTAATTAATTAATTAATTAATCCAAGGGCCAACTTGAATCGGTCTGCGCGGAATCTCACGAAACGTTCGCGAGAGGAACGTCTGCACTTTTGTAATCTCGCGAACTCTCGATCCGCCTCACCCCATTTTCTTCGATGCAAGTTGCAAGATACTGTCATCGCGTATCTCCTTGGCCGGCATTTTTGCAGTTCTTCGACCAATTTAATCGGTAGGTGAAAATGTCGAATAAAGATTAACTATCTCGTTTAAATGCATGCGTTGTCGTGGCGTATTCAAAGCGGAAGCAACGGAATTTGCCACCTCAAAGAAAATTATAAACGCAAACTCTCTCGCGTAACGCGCGCGTCTGCCACTCTCACGTTGCGCATAATTGCATTCGTCTCGTGCGCGCTCGCTCGCTTCCGTTTTAGCGCGTTTCGGCCGCGTCAGCTTGAAAGCCGAGATTTTCCGAGCAATCGAGCGCTCGGAACAATCCTTTGCAATAAAGGTGCATTCTTTATAGTGGCGTTTATACGCGAACTTTTTCGCAATCATGATAAACGCAATATATGCAACAACTACTTGTCCGGTGCATATCAAAGTCGCACGAGTATTACTCTCTTATCCCACTGATTTTATTTCACATGTTTACTCTATCTACGTATGAACATTCAGACGCTTTTTGTTAACGGTTCTATTTAACTTGTGGTGGTAACTGTCCCGCGACAACTTTGTTGTCTTCCATTGTCGCATTCTTTTTTCTCTTGTTTACATTTCGTGCAGTCACAGCTTCTCTTTGTCGATAATCCACGTCTGACATCTCTATTGTTTTTCAATGTCTTTGAAATTTGCCGCAGCTTGTAAAATATCGTTTACAGTGGCTTGTGTTGTCAAAAAATACATTTCAGAATTTTTTACACGTAATACGAGATAATTTAATTCGTAGACAAAAAAGTTTGCTTAAACGTAAATACGCAATTTGTTTAAATTAATGTAGATAAATATGCAATGTAATTGTGCGAAGGAGAAAGTAAGAAATTAAATATCAGACAAAAATAACTAATCAATCTTCATTTCTCTATGTAAAGTTCGGAACATCTTGCGAGATACCCTAGTGTATAGTAGAGCAGGAAAGCTAGTCTATAATTTGTAGATATATATAAGTGAGAGAAATTTTGGATACGGGGATGGGACTGGATCGGGAATAGAACTTGGAGGAAACCTTTGCTTGCCAGAGGAATATTCTTACCATTGAGCTCTCTACCCAGGTCCTACGCATTAATACTCTTCCATTCGCCTACATATATTTAATGGATAAAGAGAACTGCGCATTGAATAAATCATACAGCACACAAACAAATATGCTATATCTTCTTTATCCCTACTATAGATTGAGTGAAGTCTGAGAAAGAAGCTAATTCCACAAAAACAAAATTTGAAAAGATCCAGGCAGGACATGCTCATAAAAGATGTTTAAAAAATGACTTATCGCCCTTAAGATATCTTGAAGATGTCTTTTAGTCTTTTTCTGTATGGGGAATTATATTATTCTTGTACTTACAACGAAATGATTCGGAGAAAAGCCCAACTATTGTAAAAAAACCTTTTTCACAAATTATGATAAATGTGCGTTTCATATTTCATGCTCGTATTGAACTTTAAAACAACTCTAACGATGCATAAAATGTATATTTCCAATGTGTTCTTTCGATTACAAAGTCAATGAATTTCTTCTTCAAGCAATCATGTATCGGAAAGATAGTTATCGTTTTGCACAAGTTCTTTACGCAAGTGATGTGTTTCTTGTCCCGTGATCTTGTGAATGGACTTTGCAGCGAATCCATTTCAAAACTTCACGACAAATCCAACAATCTATATAGAAATGTACGCTTGAATAAAAGTATATTTCTGATATATTATAAGAATATTTTGCACAGCTACTCTTTTTCAAATATACGCATGAAAAAAATTATTATTTTATATTATGTGTAAATAATATTATGTAAAAAATTATTATCATTTTATATTATGTGTAAATAATATTAAATGTAAATAATATTATGTAAAAAATTATTATCATTTTATATTCTGTGTAAATAATATTAAATGTAAATAATATTATGTTGTATTTTATTTAGCAAGATTTTAATTTAATAATACAGTATGTATTGTAAAATATTTTGATTTAATCAAATAATTTTTTAGTAAATTAATATAATATTAGTGAATTAAATAATATTATATTAGTAAATTAATATAATTCAAATAAAAAACATAGTTTATTACATTTATCTAAAAAAATAAATATTCTTGATTAGAGAGGTAAGAAAGTAAATATTCTTGATTAAAAGTACAAAAACTGTAAAATATATAAATATTACAATTTTTAAATACTTTCATAATTACTAGTAGTCATTTTGTTTTGGATTTTATCAACGTATAGATTAAAAAGTTTAATAATAAATTTAATAAGATCAATATTTGTAAATAATTTTATATATAAATTTGACAAAATATTCGCTATTTACTTTTTTAGTCAGATGTTAATTTCCCGATCTTCTTTTCGTACGATGGGAATTTCGATCCTAGGATTTTTAAAGCGGAGCGAGGCGGAAGATACGAGCATTTCCACCTTTCCCTACCCTCTAGAATTCTCCAGGAAAATGCACGAATAGTAAATCGAGATGCGCGAATGCTGGAGCGGATTCGACGAGATTCAAGCGTCGATTAGTTCCACGCTATTCCGTTTTGCCTGCCGTCATCTTTTTTGTTCGGGAAATTTGTTTTTTAAGATTAGATTCTCGGAGGAAAGTTTAATTTTCTAACAGAAAAGTCCGATTTTCGATACCCATTTGCAGTAAAAATTAAAAGCTGAAAGTTATTTTCAGAGATAGAGCGTTACATAAGAATAACATTTGCATTTTAATATCGGCAAAATAATATTTCTATAAGAAATATAAACTGTAAAATATCTATAGATTTAAGTAATAAATATTTAAGTTTATAAATCAATCAATTAATCAATAGATTCCTGCAAGTATAAACTAAATTTAGAGTAAAAGAATTATATTAAAATTAATTATATTATATTAAAAGATCAATTATATTAAAAGAAGATAAATTTCTAGAATCTTTTTAAACTAGTGAAAGCGATTGTATTGAATCAACTTATGCAATGCACGGCAAGTAACACCGAAAAAAATAGCGTACATGACATGGCGTGCAAAACGAGCGAATAGCGAAATCACCTGGGATCCGTTTACAGTGGCGGAAGTCTTCGCTTCCTCTTTCTTATACCGTCCCCTGCCATCTCCACAAAAAGAAGCGAAAGTAGCTTATTCTCCTAACTTGACCTGACCTGACCTAACGTAACCTGTTCGATGTTCGAGGCGGAAACTAATTTAAGTTGGAGAATCACTTTGGCTGTTTCGATTTATTCAGATACTCGACGTATTTCCCGTGAGAGGGAAAGAGAGAGAGAAAGAGAAAGAAGGGAGAGACAGGGAGGGAAGCCTTCCTCTCTCGTCCGCCCTTTCTACTACCGTCCTGTCACCTTTGCACGCACCCCAATCGCACTATTCACCTTCGACACGTGACTGCGAACGAGCCCGCCACGTTGACGCATTTAAAGCGACTGTAGCACGGGAACTTGGATTTCTTGGCGGAAATGGAAGGAGAAAACGGTATTGGGAAACTTGAGTTTTTGTAGAGGGATGAGAATTTAATAGAACTTTGTAAGTAAAAATGTTAGGTAAAAATAAATATTTTGAATAAAAACATTTATAAATAATTATGTAGAAGAAGAAATCTTGTGTAAAACTAAAAGCAAAATTGAGAGACAGAGTTGTCTTAAAATTTATTCCCTAATCACAGATATCTCATTAAATTTGAAAATGTAATTCTTTGATGAAAATATCACAGTAAATTTTTTTTTTAAAAACGGCTGCACGAATATAAGAATATTAAAGTATAGGATATTTTACATCACATATAAATATCTTTTTGCATCATCAAAAATAAAAAACCCTCGCAATAAATTATATAAAAAATATTATTCTATTTAACAATGATTGATCAACACAACTGATTAAGAAACTGAATTGAATAGTTTAATGCGCGAGATTGTGTCGTAAAGCGGCGCCGAATTAAAAGTCTATTTATTTATAAACGATGATCAGATTCTTTCTTTTATACGAGTTTAATTAATATTTTCTAATTAGTAATGTCGTTGCCACGAACGGCCAGCAGTATTGTGCGCGTGCTAATTGGATGTCACTGTGTTCTTTGTGTGCGTCGTCAAATGTTCGACTTCAATTAAGAAGAAGCGCGAAGGCAAGTGAACGCGACTAATCGAAACCGATCATGATTGATGGAAAGATTTTTATTTCTCTCATTCAATGTACGAATATTTCTGTGCTTCTTTTTTTCTTTCCTTCTTTAGTTGCATTTATACAAGATGCATAGATACAATAATAAAAGATAAATTTCACGACGGAAATTTCAAATTTGCTCGCGCATTGATTTATTTCAATTACACTATCTTAGTCACCACAAAGTATAATTACTTTTATATCCAATCGCCGTACCTTCTCTGAGAAGCGACTTTCAAACTTTAATCTGATTCGTCTTCCTTATTATCGACAACCTGTTACCACACTTTCATATTAATCGCAGCCATTAATCATTTGGATCATATATCAATAATTTGTAATCAGATTTATGCAAGAAGCAAATGATATACTTGCAAAGATTATTTCATCTATTTTTAATTTAGCTTAAGATGATTTATTTCTCTCTCTTTCTCTCCCCTCTCTCTCTCTCTCTCTCTTTTTGCTGTGATTTAATCTAGATAACTTTCCTTTTAATTCCATTTTGAGAAACTGAGATAAATAAATTAATTTAAGAGCATAAAAGACCCTCCCCCCGAATCTGAGCAAGAGAAGATTCAACAGAAATCGTCTGAAAACGCAAGCACATTAAAATCCTGGCGAAGAGAGGCCTAAGGACGGTGCATAATGCAACGAAAGGAAAGCGGGATGAGACGAAGGGTGGATAGCATTTTCATATAAATTCATGCGAGCAGCTCTCCAGGCTGCAGCGGGAAAATCGGGAAAGCCGGGATTATATCCTCAAGAGTTTGCCAGCTTTCAGCGCTCATTTGAGGAGAGGCTAAGGAGGAGAGGAAGAGAACACGTGAAGGGAGTCGTAAAGCGATGCGGAGTGTCCAGGGGTGGATCTGCGGCACGCAGCACTTATCAAGAAACGCAGTGATTTATGCATTAAGCTGTTTGCTTAATTACAAATGGACTAATGGTCACTTAATGCTAAAAGTAATCTAGCATTTCAATATATTCGAAGTTTTTAATTCTTTTAAGAGAGTTTTGACTATATATATATTATTAATGTTTTTTCATATCCGTTAATGTTTCATAAAAAATTAATTAAATTTTAATTAAATAAAGCATTAAAAATTCAATCACTCTTCCTTTAAAAATTTCTATCATACGTACATACACACACACACACAAAGAAATATCAAGGATTCAAACACACACACAAGATAGAGATTTTATATAATATAATATAATATATAACAATATATATAATAAAAAAGTAATAATTTATAAAATAAATTAATATACTTTTTACTTTTCTTTCTAGGTGTGTGTAGTCTTTCATTATATTACATAAATAGTTCAACCTTTTGTAACAATCTTTTGTAAGGATACATGTATATGTGTGTACATTAATTAATTTGCTCCTTTTGCCAACATCAAACATTATAATAAATGTAAATATAATTAAAATAATTATTACGATTTATGTATTCCATTTTTGAATTAAGAAAAATAAAATTTCAAGTTTCACAAAGATAGGGATTCCAAAATATCTTATCCATCCCTGATGCTATCCTCTAGATCAACTCTTCATTTACCCTTCCCACTTTTGCGATATGCCCTTCCAGGCAGATTAAATGCACTCGTCCTGATCCTGTGCGCACATGAAAAAAAGGATGATCATAAAGTAAAATAACTATTTCAAAAAATCATTCGCATAACGCTGCGTGCACATGTCGGATTTTCCATTTCCGTCGCAACCGAATACCTTGCATCGCCTGTGCGCGTTAGCGCAGTACGATAGTTCGTGAGTGCGCAACACTTTACGATAACTGGGATGAACTAGACGCGATTTTCCTCGATCGCTCGTTCGAACGCGGAAACACGTGTGTCACGTGGAACTCGATGTTTTTCTTGAAAAACGTGTACCTTCAAAAATTGGCGCGCTCAATATGTCCCTTAGCAAAAAAATTTTTATATCAATTGCTTAATAAATCTTATCTCACAAAAAGACAGGATTACTAATATTTCGAATGCGATGCGAAGTACGATTTGCGCATTGTAACTTATTATTCAGGAAAAAAAAATATTTTTTATTGCGCAAAAAGATCTCATACAAAAATATACTGCTGTGGCGTGTTTTATTTTTTATATATTATTATGTATTATGTATATTTTGTATAAAATTATCATCTAAGCATAATTAATAAGTTCATATCGGTAAAAACTAAAGTTAGGAATATTGTCTTTAAAAAAATAAGGTAAGAAGTTTACGCATCATGCGATTTTCTTTACACCATAATTTTTCATATTTTATTTAAATTTATTTATTTATTTATTTATTATGAATATAATACATTTAAATTTATTACTCATATTTCTATTAAAATTAGTAATATAAATGGAAATTTTCAATGCGATAGTGATTTCACTTTTTTTCGAGAAAACTTGATTTTGAAATTTGGGTAATTAAATCTTTTGTTTGAAATTTTTTCCAATTCTCTTCAAGAAGATGAGTTTAGTAGTTATTTTATTAATTCTAAAAAATATTAAGACCAACATATCTCTATAGCGAGAGATATTGCTTTCTAGAAACAAAAATGGACTAAATAAATGCGAACGGAATAGCAAAGTTAATAAGATTTCGAATGTCATTCTCGACATTTTGATCCTCGACATCATGCAAACGCGATGCTACGATCGGGACGTTATCGGACCTGGCAAAGCATCGCGAAGCCCGAATAAACTCTCTGGCGTCGCGGCGGTTCCACGTGTCACTGAGAGAGCGTCGCTTTGTGAGCCGGTTATCGTTTATGTAACCAGTAACGAGCGTGGAGTTCGTTAGTGTAAGCGCATTTCACGCAAAAGGTTACTTTGAGCTCGCTCAACGACGGTGAGTGAAGAAGGATGAAGAAGAGACGGGGAAGAAGGGATAGGAGAAATGGTGAGGGGATGAGGTAGATCCCGAGCGCAATTACATTATGCGCCCTCCCTAATTAGCGGAATTTCCGACTTGCAACACGACGTTGTTGTGTTCGCAGCGGATAAACGAGTCTGAAGTCTAAAATAATGTTGCATAATAAAATTAAACAATACGAGCATTGCTGTTAATTAGCGGCGGATTTGGAACGGGATAGAGATTGAAATGCGTGCTGCATGGTCGGGGATTTTCAACGATTGGACTGTTGCGTCACGGCACGCACGTGCGCGACACATTACAAAATCCATCTCTGCTCTCGTTAGAATTAATGACTACATCGGGCTTTATTCTTTTAATGGAGAAGCAACGACCTAAGTGCAAATTTTATTTTCTCTCGTTGTTCTCGCGATTCAAATCGGCATTATCTGCATATTCAACACTTGTTATCGTGTAAAAACACAATAGCATTCTCGCATAACGTCCATTTGAACATTAGATTATCGTTAATTTCAACGCACATTATATGCTCCTTCACGTTGAATGTAATATCTCAAATGAACTTTATGTAAGTTTATATTCACAAACAGTTCATTAAAAATATTCATCTTATTTATTTAAATAGAATTAAAGATTAAAAGCCGTTTCCTCGAGGTCCAGAAAATAGTTTTTCAGATTTACATCTCAGATTTCAGCACCGGTAGAGCGAAAATTACAACGTCCGGCATTGCCAGCCTTGTCGGACATCACGTTCTTATACTACTTTCATATCTCTGCTGTTTGTATTTTCTTTAAAAATCGTTCTACATCTTTTAGAATTATAATAAAATTCTGACATACAGAGCAAACCGCCATATCTAAGAAATATGTTAAAAGGAAAAATAAAATAAAAGAAGAATATCAATTTACATGTACAGGTTCGCAAATATGCAATACAATAAATGTATCAAAAAGTTGTTGCAAAATATTCGCTTGAAATTATCCTAAATATACTTTTATGTGAATATATATTTCTAAATATACTTTTTTTTAAAATAAATTTTTATGCACTATATTCTAATAAAATATATAATTATAGTAAAATTTTGCTATACAAGATGTTAGTATTAATAGAATAAAGGCATTAGTATTAATTATTATAAATTTAAATCTATGCTATGTAAATATATCTTTAAGCAAATTATGATCAATTGTTATAAAAAATAATGGAATCAATTCCTAATAAAAATTTAATTACATAAGATCCTGATTTATTTTGAACACTTGATTTATTTTGAAATGAAGTACCTCACAAATAGCTTAAAAACTTCACATAAAATTTAATAAGCACAATTTATCACAGTATTTAATTTTTAGCCGATTATAACTTAAAAGTTATTGATGCCCATACAAAAAATCGCTAAAAATATAGGAATTCCTGAAGTTTTTAATATACGAATGTGTTAGATTTACGGATATTTTGGGGGTGGAGCAAGAGAGGGGTAGTTGGCTTTGAAAAAATCCGTGCAACGGGATGACTTATGCCGCATTTTCATGCGGCGTCGAGACACCTTGCGAAGAGTGAAAAAGGATCGCGCCATCATAAATCAGCACATTAATTCGTAACGAGATTAGTATAATAAATCATCGTCCACCTGGTATTTGCATATGCCGTGCATTACTCTCGTCATGTGACCCTCGTCTTCCGGATAGTCGACGTTAAACGTTGATGACGTTCGCGAAGTGAATATCACAATTAATATTAATCTGATCTTTTTTTTAGAATTTGTAGAGTATTAAACAAACTTAATGTGCGTTTAAATTTCATCGAGAATCCTACAATCTATAAATATACGAACATTTGCAAAAAGAATTAAATACGCATATTTTGAATAATATAAAACGCGAAAAATATTTTTTTTAAATTTGATAAAAATTCGAACCTAGTTGAATGACTGTTGAATTTCTAATAAAAGATAATTTTATCTTATTCACATGGTTTATCGTCTCAATAGTAAATACAGTAATAAATTACTCGAAGTTGAACTCGCTTGAATTCTCTCGAGAATCTAAAAGACGGTGGTGTTTTTCCTTTTTCCTTTTTTCAGAACACTTGAGGATACCATTCAGCGTTTTCTTCTTTTTCGCGCCACCCGATAGAAAAGATCGATTCGCTTTTCGGGAGATACAAGCAGCGTCAAAGGGTTAAAGCTTATCGCGTGGGAACTCTTTTACTCCGTTCGTTCGCAAACCCGATGGAATTAGCCATCGCTAACCACCCCCTGCCGCCATCCTTCGTCCTGAACCGCGCCAATAAGAACGACAAGCGCGCGTGCGCGTCCTTTCTTTCTTCGTTTCTCTCTCTGTTTCTCTTTACCCGTTCTCTCTCGGGATGGCAGTTTCTACGCCACGATTACCCCAGAAATCTTTCTTCGGCTAATGCAAGAACTGTGTTTCCGGCGGTTCGCCCGATGCTTCGCCTACCTTCGGGGCGGACAAGCACATATACACGCGAACGGTGCGCGCGCGCGAACGGTGACGTGCATTTACAAGTGCAACTTGCCACAGGGGAGGGGAAAGCGGGTTAGAAATAGGAGGGTGGACAGCTTTGCGCTATAATGCAGAAACGGTGAGAAATATTTGGATAAAAGTACGGATGGCTTTGAGTTGCGTACGAATCTAAAATATAGCCGATAGGAATTTTTAAATTTTGTAGAAATTTCAAGAAGTCCAAGTTCCCAAACATATCAAACTGAAATGCAAACATATCTTAACTGAAATAATTATATTTTATAGCGAATTTGTGTGCAGCGAAAACTTTTGAAGGGAAAACATTCTTCTTTGTGAGAGCGCTGCAACGTATAATTTATTCCTTTCATTTTATATTTACATATTGCATGAGTAACAAATTTCAAACTATGACAAACTCGGTTCGCTAAATTAAGAATGAGCTATAAAGAAGAAGGAATAAGGAGAGGGTATATTTGCTCAATGTAATGCGAGAAATACTTGGATAAAAGAACAGAGCTAGTGAAGGATGCCGAAAAAGTTGTATCGGTACGAGAGAGGGTAGGAAGAGAGTGTCCGGAAAAATTCGATGCTGATACGCGCATTCGATACTCGAGAGATAGCATACGGGGAACATGTAGGACATGAAGGACATGGATTACGGGAGAACGTATAGGATACGCCTCAACAATCTCACGTCCCTCGGGCGTGTTCAACAATCTCATGAGCGCTTCTCATATATGACAAATAAATGGCATGGCTATTTCGAATTTGTGCAAGAATCATAATTCTTTTTTTAAATCCATAACATAAAAACGCACACATTAATGTTTAATTAATAATAAAAAATAAAATTTTGCGTTCTTTTTCATAATTTATATTCTCTTTATTAAGTAAAAATTATTATTATTTATATATTTTTATTATTTTTTATTTAGTAAACAGAATATAAAAAATGAAAGAGAGAGAAAGAGAAAGAGAGAGAAAATGCGGTTTTATTTTTTATATTTTATTATTACTACTAAAGAATATAAATAAGAATAATTTGATATTTTTATATATATTTTATCTAATTGCATATTTAATAATACAACAAGCATCGAAAATATCAGCTTAAATCAAAATATCAATTACTCAAAAAAATTTGGGTCATTGTACAATTGTGCCATTAAAATTAATTATATTTCGTTATTAAAATCACGTTAATTATAAAGTTTTATTTATGTTTAGTAGGGAAATATGATAGGATCTTCTCTATTGAACGAAATGTAGCGTCGCTTTATAATAACCGCGTGTGTACACCGAATGTGAGAGCATTAACTCCCAGATTTTAATCCTATCGTCGACATTTGCTTATTTCACGCGTGCGATATTCAACCCTCCCTTTGTAAAACGGTCTATGCTGCATGTCGTCATAAACCAAACGATCGGCGGGATATATTCCCATAGCCTTCTAAAACCGGGTTTCCGCAATTTCTACGCGCGCGTCCTAATGCGAATGCGGTGTTTCTAATTTAATATCTTAAGAACCGGCATTTACCCACGTCAGCTATGTTGGATTAGGATGCCAGATGCGAGGGAAATACACGCGATTCTCATAATTTACATCCGCATGAATGACTTTTCATTTTAAGCAAATCTTTTTTCATTCGATAAAGCAATTTTATTTTATATCTCGTTTTACAAGCTTTGCTCTTAATATGACAATATGGAAGATTTTCAAAACCATAACTACAGTTTTCCTAATTTTAGACTTGATAAAGAATTGATAGCTTTTTAAACTTGATTTATTTAATCAAGAGATTTAGCAAATTTCATTTTATATAAAATAAATAAAAGATTGATTAAAAATCTAGACCAAATATACTTCGACTAATGGTATTGTTTTCGATATAACAATGCAATATATGCATAATAGGTAATAATAATGATATTTTAATAATATTTTTATTTTATTCTCCTCTCGCGCAAGTAGAGGAAGATAATTTGGATAAAAAAAATTGATACAATGATATATCTAAAAAAATTTATGTTAGCCGACTCACTCTTCAATATTACATTTTCAATATCTATTACGGACCTGAAGCATGCTTTTTATATTTTTGCACAAGTCATAAATATGTCTTATAGAGGATGCTTGGTGTCGTTTCGTGAACGCTAAGAGTGATACACTTTCTCCCACAAGTGTTGAATAAATGATCACGTCAAAGTGATCCTTCATATTGCCAGCATGTTACGCTTCGTTGCATATTAATGCAAATCGCTTTTTCATTCCTTGTGTTTCATTATCGCTTTACAAAGTGTCGATATATGTCAATATATCGGAAAAAAATAATACTTGTAGTCAAATAAACAATCTTTTTCGCGTATAAAAATGTATAAAAATATCATTAGACGTAAAAATCCTTTTCAAATGTGTCTCATCTTCTATAAATATTATAGAATACAATAAAATTATAAAATATATAATGATATTTATATGCAGTTTTTTACAATGTTGCAAGTTACATAAAATCTCTTTTAGCAAAGTATTTTTTAGAAATATGGTACGTGCGATCTTCTTTGTGTCTCTTAAAATAACTCTTCAAACAATATGATAAAAGAATAGAAGGTTACTCACCGAGAATCTGGCTGAGGACGGTGCGACCATCCTCACCGAGGCACGCACTGCGTGCATCAAACGGATTTGTAAACTGCACAAATGCGTAACCCTTGTGCATAGAAATACCTGAAAAATGCAAAAAGATCAATTAAACTTTATAAAATGCGTAAAATAAATAAATTCGTGTAAAAAGATATTTTATTAGTATCTTTAGATGGAATAAACATATTTTTAATATACATATAAAATACATATAAACTTTTGATTTATTTTCATTATTCAATATATACATCATGTTTTATCTATTAACTTAATATTTTAAAATTTAATATATTCGTTTGTAACCAGTACGTTTATTTAAATTATAAATAAAACAACTTAAAAACAAAAACATAAAAAAAGCACAAAATAAATTTTATAATATATACGTTCGTATAAAAAATACGACTTTATTAAAACATTTATATTTTTTATTTTAAAATAATTTAAAGCTAAAAAATATAAAGCTTATATATCTACGGTCTTTTCATAGCAGAATAAATTTTATCTAAAAAGTGTTCTATAAAACTTTCAGTAATGGAGATAATCAAATGAATCCTTTCAAATAAATAATCCTATATATGTTTTATAAAAAAGAGAGAACTGTCAAATAAAATAATTGCAATTTATAAAATGTTAAACAAATGAAAGAGAGAGAGAGAGAGAGAGAAAGACGAAAAGAAAGAGAGAGAAAAAGAAGAGAAGGAAAATTATGATTTCAGAAACATTTAAAATATTTATAAATATATTTGGAAAGAGTATCACGCATAATTGTACAACTAAAACCTTTCTCACAAGTAACTCTTTTTAACTAGAAAACTTCGCATAAACATATAAAACAAAATTTCATTAGACAAGCTTCAATTGGAAGCAAACATCTCTAAATTAAATAACGAAATTTCCAAATGATTAAATACAAGTCCAAAGAATATTAAACATTTTTGCAAACCAAATTAATAAAAACAAGAGCGCGTTGTTGCCGGTCGATTTTGTCCGCACGGCAAGTCGCATAGACGCGACCTGTAATCTGTGTATCCGTAATAACTTTTGCGTGGTTAGCAGCTGACCATGCATGGAATTCATTATGCCGAAACAAATATGTAAATCTAACCTACATGCATACGCGCACTCTCACACAGATGTGTACGCGTGTTATGCTCTGGAATGCAAATACTGTCCATGCGAATCCGCTTCGCTGCAAAGCTTGGCGCAAGGGATGTTCATAGTTTTCATCGTTGCTATTGTTATCAGCTCATTCTTCAATAGACACATCAAAAAATTGTTGAATAAAGATATTTTAAAATAAAGACATTTTCAAAATAATCGAATTTTGATTTCATACGGATCTTGGAAAAATTAACCAATGATAAATGCTAAAAATTAATAATAATAAAAATTATTAATAATAATAAAAATTAGATTATCCTTTTATTTATGTAATCTGTATCTTTCTTTTTTTCTTTTTATACATCATGACAATATTAAAAGATTGTAACAATGTTTCAAATATCTATTAACTACTTTAAATATAACAGCAATTACTACTTATTGAAAATTATTGGTCTCCCAAATATATTTTTCGAGATTTTCAGAAGAAAATCAATTTTAAGTTAATCAAAACGTCAGTTAAAACGATATGCAGTTTAATCAGATTTGTAATTTTTAAAAATTATTTTATATGAGCTTAATTATTTGGTTATTGATCTGTTTATTACCTAACTCTATTTTACATTATTCCGCATTAATATAATTCGGCTTTAAATTCTCGATTATTTCTTGAATGTATGGAAAAGATTAATTAAATTTTCATTGTCAGTTACTTCAAATATTAGTCAGAACATTATCAGAATATATTATAATCATAAATTTAATATAAATAGTCCACTAACATTTATTGATCTTTCTTATTTTATAGTTTCGTGCAAGACATATAAAGATTGAAATATAAACATAGAAGATATAAAAAAGTGTTTACAATATTCAAAAAATTAATTACCCGAAATATAATTATTTGACTTAAAAATGCTTGTACATTCTTCAATTTTCTTTTATTTCTTATGTATAATTTATTAACTATATTTGTTAATAATTATAATTCGACTTTCGATTTTATAAGTTCGGTATATAAGTTTCAACTGAGCATAACAAAATATATAATTGAAATTCTTGAAATTCTGTTTTGAACCTTTTTTATAAAAATTTATTATCCCGTTATATCATTCAAGAAAAAAAGAAATTTAATACATGCCTACATATTACTGCAAAAAAAATTTATTATAAAAATAATTTACTAAAATTATGATTTACAATTTTATCAATTTTTTATGTTTGCAAAAACATGTTACTTTTGTTTGGTTCCGAATTTGTTTCAATGTTTTCCTACTGACGTTGAAATCCTCGAATTTATCTATTCTTCGTTTTTGACAAAAGTAAATTTATCATGTATTACATAGCGATCCTGTCGATGTCTCTCGAAACATTTAGCGCTTCGGAACTCGACTCTCCGATAAAGTACTATATCATCCTCATATCTCAAAGCTTAAGCCCACCCCTCACATTTTTCGAACGGCGTATCAGTCGAAAGGAGATCGTCGTGTCGATCATATCGATCTTCGATTCTCGTAACTCGTCATCGTCGTAACGTTTATTCCAGAATTTAAATCGTTGTCTGCGCGCATGTCATACGTAAGGGGACGGCGGAGGTGTTATGTGTGCATTTGTGCACGGCGGGTGCACGAGTTCGATATCGACGCTCAAGAGATCGTTCCGCGACGAAATTTATTCTGGCCATAAAAACCGCGATAGCGAAATGCGCGACCGTAAGTGCAAGTATATGTGCGAGTACAGGATGGTTGATATGATGCCCTTCGGTCGTCATTATTTTATTTTCGAGATTGTAAATGTTATTTTTCAGACAAATTTTTTGGCATATGACAATAAATAGATTTCTTTTATACATCCCTTTTTCTTATTATATATTTGTTTTTTATACAAGAAATAATAATTTATGTTAAGCTTTTTATATTTAATTTTTATCTGTACATAGCATAAAGTTAGCTAAGCTTCAACTTTTTCAACATTTTCAAATTATATTTTGTTGTTTTCGTACATGCTATTTTCATTGTAGTGGTTAACGAATTCTATTTAGTTTTTATTAATGGAAATAAAAAATGTCTTCATGTACGAAGAAAAATTAATTTACTAAACAAAAATATTTATTTAATTTTATTTTATTAAACTACATTCACACAAATATAAGAATGTATCAGGAAATCGTTATAAAATTGTTGCAGATATCAATCGTTTTTTATGATTCTAACGGTTCTGACACTAATGGTAATATAATCAGTCGTGAGATTTTGTACAGATGCTTGAAGGGTTTCGAAAACGTTCAACTGCAAACAGAATCGATACAGAACCAACATTCGCGATGAGATCTTGAGAATGTTACAAAATCTGATATAAAGTTACAGAGAGAACTCCATTATAAAACATTGTACCAAAAGAATTCTAAGAACAGAACGCTCTTGAACAAAGAACGAGCTTTCATTTTATTTTGATTTTGTACAAGGTAAAGCCACAAGTCAAAACAAATGAGAATCATTATTGTTATTTTACCAAATTTAATATTTGTTATTTTTAAACAATAAAAAGATGGAAATACATTTTTTTAAATTTTAGAAGTGTATAATTTAAAAGAAAGAGAGAAAGAAAAAAAAGAAAGAAACAGAAAAAGAAAAAAGAGAAAAAAGCCGTTTTTTGAATATCAATAAATAATATTTTTTTAATTATTCGTATTCTAGCAATTATAAATTTCAAGGTTGAATATGTGTGAGTATATTATTGTGTTTAAGAAAAAAATAAAATATTATAAGAAACGTAATATATTCAATAAAGTGTTTCTAAAGAAAAATTCAACTCTGAATAAGTATGTATATGTATGAAAAGATTCACTCAAATGATTTTTAACTTGATATATATGTTGTGACCAAAGTTATAAACCTAAATAATTTCCAAAAAGTTTTAGCCATCATTCATTGTTTATTAAATAGTTATTAACAAATAAAAGTTCGTACAAATTACTTCGAATGTTGAATGACAATAAAAAATTCATTATTGAACATGATTGATATAGATATAATTATTCACAAACACTGGACAAAAATATTAACTTTTATACAGTGTTAAAAAAATATTAAAAAATGAAAAGTAGATGTATAAGCAAAAATTAATCCTAGAAATGATAAGATGTAGAACCTCATCTGCAACTTTTCACGCTAAGCTAGGATATCTTCTACCTTACATCGCTTGATGCTTTCAGTGTGACGAGCTCCACAATTATACGGTTCCACATGAGTTTGTTATTTTTCATGAGAAACAAGGTCTTACATTGCCTGGTGCTTTTTCTGTGAAATAGACATGTAATACATGCGAACAAAGTAAATCTCTAACATAAGTTGCAAACTCATTTTCATAAATCTTTATTTACTAATAACTTTTTAATAAATAACGAGTAACGGCTAAAAGCTTTTAAAAGTTACTCAGAATAATGACAACGTATGCCATGGTCAAGATCATTCGAGGTGAATCCTCTTATTTACATATTTATCCGATTCTGAGTTATCTAAATAAAAGTAACATCAAGACCGAACCAAGTAAAAAGTTTTAATAGAAACTACTCTCTCTCTTTCTTTCTGTTAACAGTTTTTAAAGTGAAAACTGTGAACAGTTTTATAATAAAAAAACGTACATGATTTATTTATTCTCACTTTTAGTTCCAAATAACCGAATAAATTCAATTGTGAAAAAGGCAAAGTGAAAGGCACATGTTGAAATATAAAAATGAAAATCAAAGTTTGATTTTATAAAAAGATCTGCACGAAAATAAACAAGTTCACTCTTTGTAACAATTATTTTGTATTTTTCGTAACTATGTTTTTGTAAAGGTCGTCACTCTCCAAAGTGACGACCGAGTACCTCGATAACAGCAATACTGTGTTGAGGGCCTGTTACAGTGAATTTTTCCAATGTTTTGGCATTTATATAGAACAAATATCGACTTTATATTGGAAAACTTGTCGATAGAGAGAGACACTCTAGTGTTGTTATCTGGGCATTCGACAGTACAGATTTAAATCATTCTAGCGACGATTTCTTCCAATATGCAGTTGTTATATATGATGTGCCAAAAATGCCGCTATCCTCTTCGTTTAGATTCTTTGGATAACTAACAATTGAGTTTTACTCAACAAAAAATTAGCTGATTGATTTCTTTTCATATTTGTTTTCAACATAAAACATTTCTATAATTAAAACTAAATTATGAAGTCCAAGTTTGTTAAAGTAAGATGTAATAAAATTAAATAAAGAATAAATATAAAATTTTTATTATAGAAATTAATTATAGAAGTTTTTCTACTTTTAATTTTCTCTCTTTCTCTTTCTCTCTCTCTCTCGATAAAATATTTTAATTTTTAATTTTATAAATTAATTATGTTCTGTCGAAACAACTATCGAATGATTTTTTTAAATGATCAGTTAGTATTTACATTTTCCTTGTTATAATAATTATTATAAACTATGTGTATTTTACACAAGAAATTACGAAACAAGATTATTGTAATGTGTATTTATCCCTTTCTGTTTTATTTTTTAAGATTTGTAAATCTCGTGCAAAGAAATTATGAAAATTGGAGCGATCTTTATCAGGAATCCCGTCTTTAAAGCGAATCTCAAACAGAAGTAATTTCCGAAAGCCGGTGGTCGTATACATTTTCGCGTTAAACTTTGTTTGTAAAAGAGATATTCGATTCGTAGAATTTGTAATTTATCTGCTATCGCGCGTTGCACGCGGCATCGCCTTCGTACAGGACGCGGCTTATCCTTCGTATCGGCGTCCCTCTAATCCAGCGAACGCCTTAATTCCTGCAAGGACGAAGTTGCCCTTATTGTCTTCGTCCTTTATTGAGAAAGTAAGCTGTTTATCGGCAGCTAGCAGCTCCTTGTAATTTCGACATCCGACATTTGAAATTGCGATTTTGCCGGACAGAGCGGCAGGATAACTTCCCGATGAAACCTGGCGACGCTCGACGTTGGAACGCCAATATCACCTGCGTCGACGCGAAACTAATTTCGCAGCATTCTTCATCTTTACTATATAATTTTATCTCGTTGTATCGCTGTTATGTTATTTATTGTATTATATTTGTTTTTTGCACGTTATTTATAACAATTAATTTTATTTATAACAATATTTGTAATATAATTGAATGAGAAAATCATATTCTATAATCACTTTCAGATAAATTTCATACTTTCAGATAAATTTTAAATCTTTTTACAATTTTTTTATTTAAAATTTAATTGCAAAGATATATAATGTTTTAAGAGAGAGAGGGAAAGAGAAAAATCTAGAGAATGTTTTGATAAAAAAATTCAACTCCAAAAATCTATCATTAAAATTAAAGGCATGAGATATGAAATATTCTCCCTCTATATGTCGAGTTATATATAAATGATTCACAATAAATTCAATAAAGCGATTTGTTATTATTTCGATCGTCAATCTATCATACGTGACCTCAGTCACATAGTCATTCTCGACTTATCATCGTCCATCTATCTATCATTCTAGATCACAATTGTAATTTCATTTCCCGAGTAGAGGAAAGCTCCCGCGCGGGAAAAATGATTTTCCGGGATAACAAATCCTGCGATTGCGGGGTAAACGAGGTTACGGCTTACAAAGGAAGAGAAGATAGCGGCACTCATCGTGCTCTTCCTGAAACTGGAGACCGACGGATATCCAATTCGAGCTATCGAAGGTCAAGTCGCCGTGGCACAAATTGCGTTACCGGGATCCCATTTTCCAGAAGTCCCGCTACCCCTTCTGCCATTCTTCCCGATGCAATTTTTCCGCTGGATAATAAGTTATTCGATCGCGAATTATCGAATGTTATCAGACCGCCGATTTCTCACGCGATTCGATTTATCGGGAATTTCAGAAAGAATAGAGAACAAATTCGGAAATGATCAAATGATTCTCTCGTTTCAACAATCACTTTTCATCTTTCTTATTACATCGCTATCTTATTCTTATTAATATTGCTGTCTTGCGCAAAGAAATCGATTTCATAACTTGCAGGATTAATATTCGTGTACGAAAGGATCGGAAAAAAAAAATTGCTGCCCGGTGAAATTGCCTGACCACGAAATATTTCTACGAGATTTTGTTTTAAAACGAATTAAGATGCGGATAAGATAAATGAAATCAGAAAACCTGTTTATCTAGATTCAGATTTGTTATTTATCTCGAGATATTTAATTCTAAAAATGAAATAAAAATATAAATTTTAATAACTTAATTAAAGTTTTTGCACAACAATTGAATCTTCCTTTCGTTATAGTATTTATAATATGAATTTTAGAATATATAATGATTTTCTATAACAAATTCTTCCAAACTAATACATCGTATAACATAAACTGCATTAAAAAATGTTTATAGAAAATAACTCTTGTAAAATATATTAAAGATATTTTACAAGAGTTATTTTCAACAAATATTTTTTAGCAATTCACACTTTTAGCTGCATTTTTGTGCAATCTACTTTCTAACTTTTTAGTTTTCAGCATATCTAATTAAAATATATTTTTCGGAAAGATTTTTAGGAAGCTAAAGCTTTTTAGTAGTTTAATTTTTAATCTTCTTTCAACAGGTTAAAACATTTTTACAAAAATTACAATTTTTAATAATAAACTCACCAGCCAAACGGCCGTAGCGCTGAAACATTCGCTCCACATCGGTCTTGCTGCACTGAAATGTATTCAGATTTCCGACGAAAACGCGTGAATTCACCGCCTGTGGGTCCTGCGAATTGGTTTGGTTGCCCACTTTGCTCATCTTCATCGCCTGAAATAAAGAGAAAAGAATTCAAATAGCTTTTTCTTGCTATTTTAAATAATAATAATATGTATATGTAAAAAATATAAAAGAAAGTGTCAAAATGAATGTTTTTTACAAATCCATGCAAAGGATTATTTTAAAAACCATCTTTATTTTTTAATTCAATGAAAGCGTATGTTTTAAAGAAAGTTTACTAAAACATATATATAACTATCCAGAAAATATTTGAATAGAAAGAATATTACATATCTGATAAAAGATCTCTCTCACGGGTATCTAAAATTATTAATTTAATACAGATTTATCCAATTTTTATATCAACATCATATTAATTTAAAAAAAAGAATAAATGTAGAATGGAAAGGGAAATGATAGAAAGAGGATTAATTCAATTAATCGGCGCAAGATCGATTAATTCCGCGAAAATGCCGGTTGCCGCTAACGATCTCGTTAGTTTTATGCGTTATTTCACGAAAGTAGAAAACGAACTGTTGCACAATGGAATTGCGAGGCGTTAATTAATCCACGACGCACCAATTAGCGATCACGAATATCCCTTTGACACTAGAAAACTATCTACATACTCGCATGTATCATTTGTATGATCATCGTTGTCATTACTATTTGTTATTTATTTGATTTATTTTATCAGTTATTTATTTTATCTTTTTTGCATTTTTTAGTTAGATGTACTATTTCATTAAATAACATTTAAAACAAATTCATTCATATCAAAAAATCGAGAAACAATCTCTTAAACTAAAATATTAATTGTAAGTATATATATATGTGTATATACATATGTATAAATCCATATAAATTTAATTTGTTAAATTAATAATACACATGTATGTTATATCAGTAATACACTATATCATTTTATCACACAGAACTTTAGAATAACCACGTTAAATTCGATTTATGCGAAACTGCATGAGACAGAAACAAAAGCATTATACGTTATTTAACGCGTTACTTAAAAGATTACATTACAGCATTAATATTATTGATAATAAATAATTAAAAATTTAATCAGACTTATCACGATTTGTAACATGATCTCACAAATTTTATTTAACAGTTTCTTTAATAATTCACATTATTTCCATATCACGCTTATTTTTATCGCTCGTCACACAAATCCAATTTGTAACTTTGATTACTTGAGAGAGAAAAGTTTATCAAGAGATCATCAAAAAGCTCGCATCACCGATAAACGAAGAATGGTTATCGATTTCACGGGTATATCGGAACAGCGATTGACACCGGTACGGCGCCGGTATTAAAGAGTTGTTCTCCATAAATATCGACAGTTATACGGTGGGATGGCCTAGAGTTTGGGGTAAATATTGACTTACACGTCAAAATTAGTAATCGGTGCGTCGATGGATTTAATCGACGAAAAATCGTCGTTTCGTCTCCAATTTTACGACGTAAAAAAAAGTGAGCCTAGTAATAATGATCACCAATCCAATCCATATAGGATGTTTTTAAAACATTTGGTTAAACTTAGCGATTTTCGATAACGATTTTAATGTGGAATAATTTTATAAGTTCCCAAAAAGATTCTTCTCGAATTATAGATAAATAAAAGTTATATATCGATTGTTCTGAAATTAAGTTGAAACTCTTGTTTGTTTAATTACTATAGGAAAAACGTTATTTGCATAATTAATGTGGAAAAATTAATTACTATAAGAAAAACATTACTTGTATAATTAGTATGGAAAGAATTGACAGTGCTTTGTACAAATATTGAATTTTGTTATCAAAGAAATTGGGGTTGTTTAAATTTGTAGCATGCTATAAAATTTCAATCAGCTTGGTAGTTGGCAATGATTCTCGCGGCGAATTTCTAATTACGTTCTAGTTGGGTCGGACTAGAATTTAGCTAGCATGTCGGCCGTTATTTATGGCGTGAGCCAACCTTAAGATATGCCCACTATTCGAAATATTAATTGTTCTTGCATATTTCTTACATAAATGATCAAGAAAGTATCTTCTCAAATTAACATTAAAAATTATACTCACAACTATAATATATAATAATGCATTATGTTTCTATATTTCTTCCTTTTCATTTGTAAATAATTTAAAAATAATTTATCATTCTTTTTTTATGTCACTTTACGTAGATATTTACCATGCTCTCTCTCTCTCTCTCTCTCTCTCTCTCTCTCTCTCTCTATATATATATATATATATATATATATATATATATATCTTTATTGCATATATTTAAATTATTTTAAATCATTATAAAATTGATATTATCATAGGCTAAGCTGATAATTATTATTAATATATTAAAATCAACTCATGCCTCCTGCGTTGTAAGTTTTGGGGAGGAAGAATTAAAGGGATTATCCATAATTTATGTAAGAAATGAAACAAAAGCTGCAGAAACTGTCACATAATTTCATCCTACGGACCGTCGAAGTTTGGACGTCTCGATAATTTTCTCTCTTGCGGATTTCCAAGTGGTTTCAACTTCTTCCGTTCTTTACATATCTAAAGACACCGTATTCTGCAGACATGAGATTGTAATATTAGAACTGACTATGTTTTTGAAATTCGACGATTAGAGATGAATAAAAAAAAACAAAGTTTTGAATTTTCACAGCATTACAAATTTATGTATAATCTAATGTATGTATAATCTAAATGTTATCATTCTGCCTCTTTTTTTTTAATCTGTTCGAATATTTCAATAATCGATGACACATTTGTATTTTAGATTTATTAGTTCAATTAAATCAAATGATTAAGGTCGATTGTATTCAATTCTCCATATGTTCAATGCTGTCTTGCGCTCTGTGGTTAGCGCAACGTCATTTCATATCAATAAACCATTGCTATAACAAGCTCAATAATCAAAGTTAACTCAAAAATAATAAATAATAGCTCTACATGACTCAATTATTAAAAATTAAATATCTCGAATAAATCATAAGTTAATCATACATTGAAAGTTAGTTTTACAATGTTTATAACATTGATAATCTTTTGTAGTCGTAAAATTTTACATCTTCGTCAATATTCCGTGAATTCTATATTCTCATGTATGCGAAATTGCTCGCGTCCACAACTTTCTGCATGCACGCTCTTGAATAATTAGCGCTAATTAGGAAAATTGACAAGCGGAAGATCCTACATTTCTGACGAAGGCGCAAGTAAACAATTACATACGTTTACTTTGAGCTACTCGTGGCAAGACACAAGTAAATGTGATGCGAGATGAAAGTTGTGCAAATATTTACCTTGGAAGTGAATCGAGTGAGAATGAAGAAGATACATTGAAGGAGAAAGAGAGAGAAAAACAGAGCGAGAAAAGATTGTGTATAAAAGAGATTCGAGAAATCATTTATAGAAAAGAATGCATATATACCAATTTTATCTTTCAAATAATAACAATAAATTCTAAGAAATTGCAGATAAAATATAATATTATCAATATCGCGAATAAAAATATAAATATAAATATAAGAATATAAAGAATATAAATATAAATTAAAAAAATACATATAAATGAAAAAAAAACAGAATCTTTGTAAAACGTTAGAACTCTAGTTTCAGAATTTTAATATAGTCGATAAAATTTTGATTTTATATTTCAATTTAAAAAATAAATATTTATATTTATACACAACAATAGTTTTTTCAAATTGTTTTATAAATCATTGCTTTTTCTCTGATAAAATTTATAATTAATATATATATATATATACATATAATTATTATACATATATTTACATATGCATAATCTGTAATTTATAATTAGAAAATTATACGTATTAATTATACGTATCAATCTAGTAATTAATCTATAATAGATTAATTATAAATTAATATATCAATTATTATAATAGGTCTAATCTCCAATAATAGAAACTCTTCTATAATAAAAAATATATTAGAGATTTGTTTTATGTGTTTATTGTTATGTGTTTACTTTCAACTTAACTTGGTTAATCCAGTATCACTGCACACTATACATATCCGTGTAACATCCAGTTAAAATACATATTTTATACGATATGTTGTTGCTTCCTCTTCCCTTTCTGTCTGTACTGCGCTGAATATGTAATACAGAGATGCGTTTATATTACACAATTTGATTTAATAGAATTTAACGCACTCTATCTATATTCATTTGAGATTTGAAGAGAACTTCATTCTAAAGTCAAACCATTTGTTGTAATTTACACCGAAGTGATGAGATCTCATGTGAGACTTAAAAAACTAAAATAATAGATATATAATTTTCTGTTCGCACGCACATGTGTAAACATTTCCTTTTGTGTAGTATGTAAAATAGATCGAATCCTCTATACATTATAGATCGCCTAAAATAGAAATAATTTAATACACACATTAATTAATAATAACGTCCTGATTATGCTACACAAAACGTACACATATATTGTGTTAAGTATGACACAATACTATGTAATCAATAATTGATTACATTGTTAGAGTCAGAAACAATAACAGTATAACTTATTCAACATTTGAACCATATAGTGATATATAATAATACAATAATAATAATGATGTCGACACTGTTATAGAAAAGTTATAAAAAGATTTATCGAAAAGTTTACAAGATTCTATTACAAAGAATAAAATAAATTATCATAACTATTCTAACAAATGCTAATATAATACTACGGATAATAAAATTGATGTAAAACGAAGGAAGAGCATTTTATATAAAAAAATCTTGCTTTTTTCTATTAAAAAAGTCTCATTTTCATTATAAATGTTTAATCAAAATTATCTCAATAACAATAAAAGAAATATTAATGAAAAAATTGAAAAACATTTGAGATAAAAATTGAAAAGTGTGTATATTTCGAACAATATCAAATATTTTAGAATTATTTCTATATTTTATAACTATTCTACATGTAACTATTCTATCACTATCTTTATCAGAAAGCAAGGGAGAAAACGTAAGAGAAATACATGAAGAGATTCTTGAGTGACACGATTGTAGTACGCAAAACTACGTCGTTACTCAAGATCACACAGCGAAATCTAATTATCCCCAAACGACCTTGGAGGATTGCCTTGAGTCTCGTTTCGACTTTCGATGTAATCTCGAACTCGCGACGCAATGTTAATTGCGAAGGAGGCAACGTAAATTCAATTCTCCCTCCCTTCGCGCGGCGACGACCGGCATCGTAAACTTTACGACGCGAATTAAGAAGCTTATAAAGAACCGCCGAAGTCCGCTTGGTAATTCTACTCGTATCCCGCAGCAATGGCGATCCAAAAACCGGAAAATCATCATTTCTTTTACTCTTCTTACCACTATTATTATAAAGAATTGGAAGTAAAAGTTTGTGTGAGTAGTAAAAGATTGAAAATAAAGGAACACTTTTCATAAACGTTAAATTATAAGACTGTCAACACAAATAATAAATTCTTATTTTTTTTGTTATATAATATCAATTTTTTTAACAATAAAATAATATTTAGATCAATGCTTAGTCAATGCTTGAGATAATTTATAAGGGTTATTAATTATATTTTATTTTTATTTATATTGTAGCACAAAAAATCTGATTGAAATTTATAATAAAACTGGACGGACTATCTTCCTGATAATATAATTTGTTCAGAAATAATATTTTTATTCCAAGTAATTCGATGATTTGCAACAACAATTTTTATGAAAACAGCAAATTCTAAAAAGAAATTGGAAATATCGAAAAGCTTAAATCGATGATTTTCGTATAACTTTTTCTTTACATTGCTCAATAGATATAACATTATTCCGACAAATGAAAAATATTTCACTCTATATAGAGAAAGAAATGCCAAAATTAACATTTTTCTGAATCTGTTCTATGCCCTTCTACTGCTTAGAACAATCCGCTCGAGGATTCCACTCACGCGTATGCCGCTTAAGATCTAATTTTTTTTCAAGCAGATGCAGCATTCACCATTTCCCCCTTCTTCTCTTTTCGCTGCTACGCTTGCATTCGGCTGCGAGTGAATTATTAAAAGTTCACTCAGGGATTCCCGAGAGCGGTACCAGTCTACGAAAGGAGGATGATTGCAATCACGTCGGCTCGTAAAGTGATCACTAACACGTTCCCAGCTGCATCTCGATGCGCCGAATTGCAGGCCGAATTGCGGACCGCTCTAAAATGCATTGTCTTGGAAGAGAGCGCGTTCACGCAAAAAGCAAGGTATATCTTGGTAACATCAAATCATCTCTGCTTGCGGCAAAACGATTTTTACGATTGTTTTACCTGTGTGTTATATATATAATATATATGATATTGCTATTTATTAATAATATATAATAATATATAATATATCATCACTATGAAAATGAAGAGTACAATTATATATAAAACATAATTATATAAAAAACATAAATTGTTAGAGTAATATTGTAAATTAGGTGTCTGATATATCACCCGATATAATATTTAGTGTAATATTATATCTAGATGTGTAATATTAATAAAAATTGAAATGAAATATATAAACTAACCAATTTTGAAAAACTAAACTTTTATTATCCTTTAAAACATTTGCAAAATATTTCGATTTCAAGTATCGTATCATTAAATCATTTAAAGATATTATTCTGCCTAATAATTTATTTTTTGTTCATTTTAAGCTTATTCTTGGATGTATCTTGCATAACACGAGATATCTAAAATTTAATTTCCATATTTATAAATTCCATTAAAAGGTTATATTTACAAATAATATATTACTGAAATATATTTCTTAAATATTTGGTTTTGCGTTGCAAATGTGCACTATTAATTCGCACGAGCGAACAAGCGCGCGGAATTCCGTGACGGGCGAATGCATTAGGATGGTTTTACCACGGTAATTCGATTTCTTCGCGTCGCAATATACAATCCAGCCCTTTCGTCCCTTTCATCCCTCTCGTCCCTTTCATCATCCACCTGATAGTGTCCGCGCCAACGTAATTGCACCAATTATCGCCTTCCCCCGAACCCTCTATTTCAAGTTTTCACATTTCTAAGTTTGAAACTCTAAAAGTAATAAATAACGGAACGTTAACATAGAGAAATACATACAATATTTAGATATTTTATTAAGTGTTTCGTTGATAAAATATAATCTATTTTAAAAATATATACATTATTTATATATATCTTTAATATTTTAAATCAAGTTAGTAAAATATATTGCGTATATATTAAAAATATATTGAAAACAAAAGTAAAAATTTCAGCACAATTTTGATTTAATTCTCGGAATAATTTTATAACTTATAAATATATTTGATGACTTAAAAATATATGTGTTGGAAAATTGATGTAAAATAATTAAAATATTAAAATAATAATATAATATTAAAGAATGTAAAATAAATTTTCTAGATAGATACCTAGAAAAACTCACAAAATATAATTAACAACATTTCTACAGTTTTTGTAATTATCTTTTAGTCTATTATCCGCGAGGAGGTAAAGGTATTAATAGAAAACTTGAAAACAAATATAAGTTTTGAAACTTTTATAACACTTTGTCTCACATAGTTTTGCATATGATTATGTCAAATATATTTCAATTTAGAAAAATAATACTAAAGTTCCAGTACATCTTAATTTATGCATTATTTCTAATAGTCTGTTATATATTCTTAAAAAATTGACGTTGCCCATCGAGAATCGTCGACTAAGCAAAACTTTTCGTCGCGTGCGAATTTAAGCGACTTAACGAAAAACAAAGACGAGAAATCCTGTCTCTCATCCCCTTCCCTGAAAAAAGGAAACTTCCTCGATTCGTTCCGCTTGCGAATCCTTTAATTTCCAAATTGAATTCTGCCAAGGAAACTTTCCTCTTCCGTTTCCGGCTCGCGTAACTCGATTAATCGATCCACTCGAATCTCTGCCGACCTCCAAAAGTCGATTCCTACAAGATTCCTGTGCGATCGGTGTATCGTCAGCTCATTTTCCGCCCCTCTCCTGTAAATCTTCCCATTAATTTTAATTTTACGTAAAAGTCATTAATCCAGCCACCTATAGATCTCAAAACTTTCATTAAAGATATATGTATACGCGAATTCAGGAATCTTCTGTAACGAATACGAAAAGACTAGAATAAATTAAAAACTCGTCAGATCGTTTAAGCAATGTAATTTTCGTGTCTGCAAAGGGTTAGGAAAGCGACACGTTCGCACATCCGACATTAGGAAAAGGCTTTAATACCAATCGGAATCCTCGCGTAATTGATTCCACGTTTTAAGAGCGATCTTCCCTTTTTCGACCCTCTCTCTGTTACCTCGCCATCCCTATGGCTACTCGGCACTTTGTTTCCGAGGCGACGGAGGGCTGGGGGATGAACGTGATTCGATTTGGCGCATTCCGATTTAAACTTTTTCTCGAATTCGTGAATGCGAGTATCCGGTGACAACTTCGCGCGGGTAATTTCCGTTTGATTAAGGAACCGGCGAAAAAAACGTGTTCGACGTGTTTGATGGTAAAGGGGAACGAGGAATCCAATATTCGCGGTGGATACTGGAACGATGGAGAGGTGGGAGAATTAGAAAATGGTCGGCTGGCCGGCTGGTCGGTGAAAGGATGCATTATTTATCGGCGCGTTTTTCTTTTCCGACGTGAAATTTATGGTTTTCGTTTAGGCATGAAAGTATCGCTAGAATTGTTTTCTATTAAACGGATAATAGATCTGTTTAGCTAATCAAATATTTTCTCGGAAAGATATAAATTGTTTTATTGGAAAATTTTATTGTTGTTTGAAAATAATAGAATATTTTAAACAGAATATTCTAATAAATAAATAGAACGAAATATTACGTGTTGCAGAATTTTTTATCACAAAGCAAAATTCGAATTTATTATATAATGTATAATTTCACCTAAAAATTTAGAAATTTACTAATAAAAATAATTTATGGATCAAGAAATATTTAATTTCTGATAATTAATTCGAAAGCAAAAGTGTAGAAAAATAGAGTCTAAAAATAGAGTTAGAAACTTGCAAATTTTGCGTACTAATATTTCTAAAAATATAAATAAAATTGTGTTAAACTTATAAATCGTTTTTTACATTCGTAATCAAACTTCCTTCACTTTCTCTTTTTGTATGCCAGTAAAATCAATATATGGTTTTATATGATTTTTTGGCATTCCTATACATATGTTCAATATAAATGAATAATTATCAAAATTTATATAGATACGTATATAAGTTCAATATTTTTCATGTATTATTAAATAATATTAAAAATAAAATATTTTCTATATTCGAGATTAAATACAAACAAAAGAAATCTTGTCAAAAGTTAAAAATAATACCTAAATAAATCCAGTGTGTTTTTAAATTTTTTTCTACATGATATTTATTGTATAAATACTAAAAATCTTCAAAACAATAAAAATGTATAAACAAATTTTTCATTCAAACAAATATTTAATAAAAATATGAATAAGCTTCTACCTTTGTCTGCTAAATTTCCATTTAAACATTGCTGCAATTCTATCTAATATGTAAAAATAGTATTTTGGCAATTTGTCTTATATATCTTATACATAATTATAAATGTTCATAAAATTTTAATTTCAACTTTAATATTTTAAATTTTTTTACTGTATACAATAAGAAACTTATGGTCATATAACATTTTTTTGTCATTAAAATTATTTCTTAACAAATTATTAAAATCTTTTTATTCTGTTATTATAAAATATTATATGTATTAATCTAAATACAATATACTAAAGCGAAAAATATCCTTTTAGTAAAACACTTATGATAGCCTGATTGATTACGATTTGTACTGTAAAAATAAATATAGACAATTATTCCAAATTCATTTTGTTATTGCAATGCAACTAATACTGTTTTTTGTCAGCGACAGCCCTCATCAAAATCCAAAATGATCTTCTTCGAAGGCATTTTTGCGGAACCACTGCCGCCACCGCGGCACAATTCGCACGGCTCGCGTCCGAATCGAGTTATCGTTGGTCCATTCGAGAGTCGGCCATTCGTCAGCCACCGGAATTGCTTCTCGAAATGGAGCGGCCTGGTTATAACGGAGTACAGCGGCTGCCATTTGAAAGTCAAATACTTGCGTGGCGGAGGACGGCAGGATAAGGGTGAGAGGAGACGAAAGGGGGTGAGAGGGAGCGAAAGGGGGGAGAGGGGGCGAGAGGGGGGTGAGAAGGACGAGAGGGAGCGGAGCCGGCCGAGATCTCGTGGGAGATCTCAAGACATTTCGTACCGTCCTGATATCCTTCGTAGAGAGACCGCAGACTTCATCCGATTAACGCGAGCTATAATGCGGCGCGAAGCATCTTGCCAAATTGGCTATGGCTAGCTCAATTAAATCGGAATCAGTTGGTGGAATGGACATCGAGGAGGCAACGAGGTTTGTGCGACTACGGAAACGATCAGATTTTTCAATAACGTGGAATGCTGGAATTTTGCACCACTTTTCACGCGGATGGTGTCAAGAAATTCTCAGATAACACAGTCGCCCGGTACGATGTCACTCGTAGATTTCCGCGACTAAATGGACTAACTGTATATATATATATATATATATCTCAAATAGTTCTTTTTTTATATAAAAACTCTAATTCTATTTATTATTCTATTTAATATTTTTAGTCTTTCTTGAAAACGTAATTTTTGAAATTTTATTACATTTCTGTTATATTTACTATCATATAGTAATCGCTTCGCTTTATTATATCACAACGCATGCAATTAATTTAATTAATAAGATATCTGCTCAGTCGCTTCAAGCTATTTCAATTCAATTTATAAGTAAATATTCCTTTAAGTTTACAGAATATGAAACTACCACATTTCATTATCAATTTTGTAACCAATTTTGTTAATAGTTTTATAAAAGCTCATTACTCCGTGTACAGCATTAAACAATGTATATATGTATATACAGGGTGATTTTGAACAAACGTTTGTCTTTAAAATATCAAATTCTTGAATGAATTCTAAGATGATTTTTCCTCTTGCAAAATTTTGCCCGGAGCTTAGTTTTTAAACTATAAAGGAAAATAGTTAACTACTTACGGAACGAGTACAAGAGGTAGGCAGGGACGGCGCGATATAGGCGATTACGTGGGGCGCTCGCCGCGATCAGCTGATTGCTATACGCGATGACTGTAACAATCAGTGTGTGTGTGAGAATGTGTACGCACACACACACACACACACACTGATTGTTACAGTCATCGCGAATAGCAATCAGCTGATCGCGGCGAGTGCTTCACGTAATCGCCTATATCGCGCCGTCCCTGCCTACCTCTTGTACTCGTTCCGTAAGTAGTTAACTATTTTCCTTTATAGTTTAAAAACTAAGCTCCGGGCAAAATTTTGCAAGAGGAAAAATCGTCTTAGAATTCATTCAAGAATTTGATATTTTAAAGACAAACGTTTGTTCAGAATCACCCTGTATATATATATATATATATATATATATATATGTGTGTGTGTGTGTGTGTGTGTGTGTGTGTGTGTGTGTGTGTGTGTGTGTGTACCTTTATAATTTTAAATATTAAGTATTTCGGTACTTATTACTTCAAAATTAAATTCCTATCAAGGAAAAATTTACCTGAAAGAGACAAGGATTTTTTTCTTATATAATCTTGCAGTTTAATTGAACAAAATCTTTTAACTTTCTATTACCTTCAACCGGAAAGATATTAATAGCACAACTTTGAAACAATAGCCATTCTTCTTACTTGGTACAGAGTTTACCATCAATGAGAAAACCAATAGCTTTGGAATATTTTTTACACATATACTATTAATAGTGTTGACATTATTCTATAATATACAGTATCATAAATACACTAAATCGAAAATTTACTTCACAATTAATCTAAATATTTATCTTTTATTATATTGCACACATGCATAACACATATATTTTTGATATGATAAAGAGGAAAAAAAAACTAATTTCGATCAACTTGCAAGATGCAATGCATATTTAACGTAATATTCATTCACGAATTGTCCTTTTCTAGACGATAGAAATTTAATTTTAAATTTCCAATATCTGTTTTCTTAGTATATTCAGACTCACAGATTAAGTTTTAATTTAAAATAAAAATATTAATCAATTTTAATAATATATATTATCAATTTTATATATTTTGTATAATATTTAATCTTTATAACTTGTAAAAATAAATCTTCGGAAAAGTTTTTCGTATACTTCGTATACTTTCTTCATCAATTACTATGCGTATAAAAAGATTTGTTCGATTATTATATTATTACACGTAATATGACTGTATAGCTTTTCCAACAAGCGAGGGGAAAATACCCCACTTGTTGATCGCTTTAATCAATTACTGTACATTGTATTATTATTTATCCCAGCAATAAGAGTTTACTTTCTTCTTGCAATTCCGAGACAAAGAAAATAATTATTAATAATAAAACAGTTTTTTTTTTTTAATAACGTCTCACAAAATCCATTAAATATTCATAATGGAATTTCTATCTGAAAGAAGTAATTTTTACATAATTAAAAAATATATATATATTTACATATTTTTAATTATACACTACCATGTATATGAGTAGCATTTCTAAGTGGTTTTACATGAATCTTCTAAAAATTGAAAAAAATTAAAATTTGATAGATAGAAAGTAATAATCATTGAAATACTTTGCAATGAAATGACACGTGAATTATTGTAATATCTTCCTTCACAATATAATACTTCGGAATTATGTCTAAAAAAATTCATTACTCTATAGTGATTTATTCTTATGTACAAAAATGATTCTAACTTTAAATTATATGATACATTCTCATTTTATATTTATAAAAAATACTTTAGTTTGTCTGCATTCATGAATTCAATCTGATATAATTAAATAAGCGATTGAAAATAAAAAATAACAAAGTTCGAACCTATTCGTAAAGTTAACGCTCTCCCTCCCTCCCTCTCTCACCCAAATGGATGCGGTGCGAGCGAACCGAAATCACGCTCTGATATATAGATTAAAGTTAGTTGTCGCGTATGCCACGCGTGACGGGACGAATCGCGTCGGGACGCCACACGTCGAAATTCGCCGCTGCCGTGACGGAGTTCCGCGTAGTTACAGTTTCGATTGCGGCCGTCGCAACCCCCAACGATTCCGTCTATGGCAACCATTCGTGTATCCGTGATCTTACTAAATAGATGAATTTTATTCGTAACATAAATCAAATTTCAATCAAACTATTATTACGTCATAGCTTAAATTTTGTCAACAAATTCCAACTATATATATATATATAAAAGTAATATACACTCTAAATATACATTAAAAATTACATAGAAAATAATTGGATATAAATTAAATTAGACATAAATTAACGTAAAATTTTGCAATTAATTTATCATACACATCGGAATTTATTTACATTGACATAGAATTTAATATTCAAATATCACCGTTTTCATTTCATATAAACACAATTTATTTTATAAATAAATGTCATTGCTCTATAAATTAAATCTGAATTGCAATATAAATACAAATTCATTTAATTTCATTAAATTTAATTATTTTATCACAGGAATTATATAAATATGTAAAATGATTTTGTAATAAATGAAATAACAAATAGTAGTTTTATATTTATTTACGAAAGTATATAAACTTTTTCTGAAAATAGTGAACATTTATTGTTGTTTTATAACGAGAAATAATCTAGAATAATATTCTCTTGCATTATTAAATATGTATTAAAATAACAACATCCCATGGGTTATGCGATTAGTACCTCATTAATCAGCTGTTTTCATTCGTACAATAATTTCACAATAATCCGCGTGTGAAATCAGTGTGCTGGAGAATCTGTCCTGTTTATTTAAACAAATACATATTCGCACGCTAGCCAATCAACAGACGCCAATGATTAGAGCGACTTTGTTAATTAATTACAACAAAGATGGAATGCCGATTAATGATTAAATGTTTGCCATCATACATAAAAGATTCCAGCATATTTCTCGAGCTTTCTCGTAATTTTGTTAATTACGAAAAGACATGAATTAATTAATTAAGGTAGAGATTCGCGAGTCAAGCATCTATTTTACTAATTATTGATAATTCAATATTTTCATGACGAGTTTAATTTAGCTTTAATATAATTTAATGTAACTTTCTGACTCGATCTATTATCAGAGAATGTATTAATATTTATTATTATTATGTTATTTATATTTTATATGTTAAAAAAATATTGAGCAATCGTTTATTTTTAGAAAAATTTTTCATCCAAAACACATGATATATTGAAGCTCTGGTCAACAAGAATTAAACGCACAAAATGAAATATTCCAATTCGCAAACTTTATTCGTATTTATATGAACATTGCATAAAAATATCATTTAAAAATGCAATTATTTGTAGCAATATTTAAAAAATAAATGTAATACTAATTTATCATATATTTATTTTATTTAAATATTCTTATATTCTTTAAAAGAAGCAAGTTTCTTTTCTTAATTCTTATTAACTTGGAGGATCATCAAATTACTCTCTCTTTTGCGAGAAACTTAAATATAAAGATGAACTGCTAATTAAACGCCATATTGACGCTTTTCGCTTCCTTAATGAGACGCACACAAACGCGTGTCTCCTCGAATTTTATTATAAATATATATTCACAGAAAGTGCTTGTCGTTCAATGTCTTCGTGTTCATTTACAGACATTATATCGTCAGCAATAATATAACATACAAAATGTAAAAATAATAAAGCCATAAAATATTTAAAAAATCTCTAGTTACATTAATTTCTCTAGTCATGATAAATTCAAGATATGTAGCAGTGTGACATTAAAGTTATTATAGAGAATTTATTTTTCAATTGTTAAGAATGTGAATTATGTGATATACGTATATTATCGTTACAAATCATTAGGGATCTGGATGTGATATAAAATAGCATCTGTAATAATATTATTATTTTCGCGTAATAATTTAAGCCCGATAAAAAATATGTTAAAAATCGCGTCGTTAATATATACATATAATCAATTTATTCTGCGAAATTTTGTATTGTACCTACGTTATTTTTGTCTTTCGCTTGTTATTTATGTGAGTTATTACTCATCGCTAAACACACACATTGCGTTCACATAAATAATTATTCTATATGCGGACAGGTTGGAATCATTTTAATCCAAATTGGATTGCATCCAATTCCGTGTTACAGTTGTTTCGTACATTCGAAATAGAATGACTCACGCAGACAAAGACCTTGTTCTAATTTGATTTGTAAAAATTTTGCTTGTTGAGTTGCTAGTTGGCCAGGTGCATCTTAATGCGAGTTGCATCTTAACTTGTACACATTTATTAGTTAATAATAGAAACATCGCTAGCATGACGTAATTTAATCACAAATTAATTTGAAAAAATTACTTGGAAACTTTTTATATTAAATGACAATCAATATATATCGTTAATTCTTTTATTTGTCAGTTTTACAATTATTTGACTTATATAGTACATTAAATATAAATAGTAAATTAATTATACACAATTGTATATATAATTACAATATATATAATTATTACAGAATAACCTGAGGATATGGATATTAAGATTCAACGAGCTGTCGAAACTGTCACATGGAACATGTGACGCACCACTGGTTTCTCTCACATATGATAACGATGTTTCTACTAATGCCAATCAATAAATTATATATTATTGTATCGAATAAGATACCAAAAAAGATAATAATGTACTAAAAAAATAATAATATTGACATTTTGTTCGAAAAATAACTCGTAACAATTTATTAAACGTTAATCGTTATTTAATTGCACATCTTCACTATATTATATATTCAATCATTTTTATATTGTTATACAAACACGAAATTATTTATCAATTTTATATTAATAATATTTTTAATAATATTTTAATAGTATTAATAATTAAATATTATTAATAATATTAATAATAATATTATTAATAATATTAATAAAGACATTCAGAATTTGTTATTAAACAGTTAATTAAAACATCATGTCATCCAAAATAGTTTATATTCATAAATCTAAAACCTTTTCAGTTCATAAATCACAAAACCTTTTACACATTTCTAATTCCTAATCCCTCTTAGCAAATGTTTGCATCATAGATAGGTGTGTAAATTCAATGATCCATAAATTAAAGCCATATTTCTAACATCCAGCAAAACCTTTCAACAAAACCCATCAATTTTATCAAATGGCCTGAGAATTATCATCATTAAATATTCGAGAGCAAAGAAAGTACGCATAAAACAAAAAAAAGATGTAACTATATGTGCAAAAAAATTCTATAAAAATGATGTATAGTTGCAATATGTTGCAAATAATATATACAACTATTACAGTAAAAACTTTTACATTAAAAATTCATAGTGTGATATAAACTAAGATTTTTAATGACAAGCGATTTGACTAAAACGTACAATTTAAATTTCTAATATTTAATTTTAGATTTATCGAATTTAATTGTATCCAAAAATAATCAATATTTTATATCAATATAAATCGATTAACATATGTGTAATTATACGTTATTATCAAATAGCATTGCCTACAAGATCGATTAAAGGATCGACAAAATTGCCTACAAGATAGTGAAGATATTTTACCGAATGACCTTCTTGATCAATAAAGCCGTATAACAATGTGGCTTTAGGATACGTTCAAATAGAATAGCCTAAAATTAAACCCTACCTGCATACACACACACAGTCTCTTTTCTTATATGTGGCGTGTTCCAGAATCGCCGAACATTCTTGCAATCAATGTTCAGTAGCACATATAATGAAAGGATACTTCAAGCATTTGTTTTATATGTATTAATTATACATATAACTTGCTACGCACACACATATGCACATACACGCAACCAATACAACACGTGCCAAATCAATAATTAAATTTTACATTCAATAAATATGCATCAATTATCATTTATGATTCATGGATAGGAAGACAAGTAAACATTATGTATGCGTATAAGTAAATAATCCATACATTTATGTGCATGTGCATGTCGTATGTTCGAATATACATATAAGATTTTTTCTTTTCTGAATATTACTTCTAACAATAAAGTAAATGCGTTTTCTATCGCGTTATAATTTAAATAGATATAGGGAGATAACATACAGTTACAGTAATCAATCAATCAGTAAATCAATCACAATCAATCAAGTAATCAGTTAATCAGTCGGCCAAATAATTAGTTGTTCGGTCACAATCAATTAAATAATAGATTGACATAAATAATTTATTCAAATACACATATATATATCCCAAAATTCAAAATTCATCATGTATATCATATATATGCTATTTATATATATATAAAATAATTATTCAATTAAACTATCCGTCAGTATCCATATCTATGTAAAAAACTTTTATCGAAAATAATAATTATCAATATTAGAAAATATTTTATTTTTGTTTCGTGTTTTTTAAAATAATTGCTTTATTGAAAATTTCTCATAAGATAACTGAATAAGAAAAGACGATAAAGAACTAAATAAATAAATACAAAATTCGTGTAAAGAATTCAAATTTATCATAAACAATCGATATCTATAACTTTGTTTATAATTTTCGAAGTTTTATTGCCTGTCAAAGTACCTTTTATATATATATATATATAAATTACATATGTGTGTGTGTGTGTGTGTGTGTGCACGTGCGTGCGTGTGCGTGTGTATAACTTGACCGCCAATTAAATATTAAGTAAAATGGTTAACTGTAATATTAAAAATTTTTTTTATTCACATAATATTAACACAAGAATTACTTCAAAAAATAATAAATGAAGAATAAAACAAAACTGCAATTTTTTTGGTTTTCCAAATGATTTACAAAATAGATATAATAAATTTAATATGTTATTCCGTGTATTAAATGAGCAAAAATACAATTACACCAATATGCAAATATGAATATATTCGCTACAGATTAACTATAATATAAAAATATATTCTCTCTTGTATATATATGCATCACACAGGAATATATTATTCTCTCTTTTCCTATAGTTTAAAATTAGAATAACGTCATACATAAAAGATATATTCCCAATATTTTAATAAACTGAACAAATAATAAAAATATTAACCATCAAAATTTAAATTGTATATAAAATCTGTGGTTATATACAAGAGTTCAGAAATTTTTATTTTTATTCTATCAATCTATTTTAAAATAAATTACCAAGATTTATGTACAAAATATATGAATCTATCTATTTTTTCTATATATTATACATAATAGAAATACACACAATTAATCATATTAAATTCTTAATCAATTTTATTAAACTTGATAAAACGTATTAAATTGTTTTATTCATATCGATGAAATCGGAGGATTCAGTGCAATAATTATATATAGTATGATCCAATTATATAAATATTTTTAAATACATGAATAATGAATCATCATAAAAAAATTTACTTTAGTTAAAATTTATCTTTTTAAAAATAAATTAAGTTATTGCAGCGCAAAATCATTAAATCATCAATTTATGTTTATGTAAATATTTTTTACGCTTTATCTGCGAATGGTATGATGTTCGAAACCTTGCTTGTTTGCTTAAAAAATAATTCGTCAAACAATGGATCGTTATAATAAGACCGAATCGACCATTCTGAGAAACTCGTGCGAAAGGGCAAAATAGCAGATTAATTTTGACTTCGGAGTTTCATATCGCTTTCAAACGCGAAACTGTTAAACAATTAATTGTTTAATAAAATAAAATAGATGCGCGTCGCCCGACCATTTCCACATTCCACATGGAACAAAAGGGCAACGCCATCATCATGTCGGCCCTTTTCGAGGAACTCGTGAGGTCGTTAGCGGTGCGAACTTGTTATTGCATATTGTCGAACGCTACATTGTCTGTCTGGCGATATTGCAGTTTGCATTAACTCACGAAATCGCGAGCAAGTCGTTCGCGCGGAATCGCTCGCGGATCCCATAATTCCAACGGTCGCTTTGTCGCAACTTCATCGCAATGTTGTCGCAACGAGACTTTGTTGCAGCTGTTAATTAGCAATTTCAAAATAAACGTCAAAAAATCGTGTACATACCGATGGAATACAGATTCACGACTCTATTGGAACCCAATTATTTCAACCAAGTTGCAGGCACTTTATCTGCAATTACTAAATAAACATGTTATTCGTACATTCGTCATACATGTACATATAACGAGAAATGAAATAAATCAATAGATAAGGTGTCTCACAACTCGTGACTATAATTTTAATTATATGTTAAATCCGGTCAATTTGGAGTGGACTTTTCCTTAAAGATAGAAATGTTGAAATATTTTGAAATTTATCTTTTATATTCTGAAATATATATTGCAGAATTTAATATAATCCGCATATAATAAGCTTTATTAAATCTTAATTTAATGTTCCGAATTAGGCAAAATCTGAATTACTATGCTCTACGTGTGTCTGCTAAATTTATATTAGTGACAATTGCTATTTTCAATTAAAACAAGAATTTTCAATTTAATAAATCTTTACAAATATAATGTAAAATATTAGAATAATAAATTTTGTAATTTTCAAATGCTGTCACAGAATAACAACATTTAAACGATAAATGTACTCTTAACATACAATGAAATTCTCTATATTTCCTTTGCAGCTAATATTTAACTAAACATTTGATTAGTGCACTGAATCTTATATCAATATTTAAGTGTATTATTTCAACTTATATCATTATTTTTATTTTTTCTTATTTCTTTTCAAAAATTCTTTTTCGAATTAGGTATTTCTGAAATGATTTATATGTTATAATTATTACGGATAATATATTAAGAGTCACATGTTTAAAAGAAGAAATGGAAGAAATAAGATCGTTAATAGAGGATTAAATTGTGTTAGGCAGTATGCCAAATAGTCTAATAGTGACACATTCTTATACCTTGCCGGACGATAAATCGCGATTGAGAAATTAGAATTATGCGAATTGTTATTCATACGATATTTAACACTTGGTATAAATTAATCAGCAATACTTTCATTCAGCGATTCCATATTGGATACCAAGAAAATAAAGCAAAAAATTATAATTATCGTTAAGATAGATTATTAATCGTGATTACATCGTAATTATATAATTTATAAATTTTCTTAGCATCATATATATTTTTTTAACATATATAATTTTTTAAATTTTTTAATAAATAATTTTTTTAATAAATAAATTAAAAGAGATATTTTTTAAATAAAAAGAAATATTTTTACATGTAAAAGGATCTTTTCAATCAAATAAAATTTATAATGTTTAAGAAAGAAACAGTGATTTCTCGAATAAACTTTACAATATATATTTTAATAATTAATGTAATTTTCCCATATTTATGAATTCAGTTTTAAAATCATATCGACATACTTGGCCTAATTCTCTTTTTAGAATAGCTTTTGACGACATTCGATACTGCAAAACCGAAAATAGCAGGCGGTATCCAATAAAGATGAAATTGCACGATCCAAACACATGGAATATACGCATTGATGTTTAATGCAAAATTCAAATTGCCTTCCGACGCCGTTCTCTTGCCGCGGAAACATATGACGCAATCTTGGCAGGTATTGTCAGGAAACCGGCGACATCTTTAATGTATGAGAGAGAAAACGGGTAGCGTAGCTGCGACGTAATTGTCAGTACGAAAGAGATGAAAGAAGAAAGAGGAAGAAGGGGAAGGGGAGAAAGATGGAGAAAGGGAAGAAGCGTGAACACGTAAATTTCTATCAGAGAAAATCGAGGTAAATCTACACGATTTCCTCTGAAGTCAAAAGTGTGAGGTCTGCGAGATTTCGAGAATAATTAAGATTGATATAGAAGGATAATCGATTGTATTCGAGCTGAATTGAAATCAAATATTTATAATTAAAGATAGATGTGTAAGAGAAATGATGAAAAATTGTTACTAATCTTTTAGAATGCCATTATAATGAATATATAATTATTTTATTTACACTAGTTTATATTTATACATAAATTTAGTCAAAATAATTGTAACTTTATGATAAATGAGATTTGAAATTGATGTTAAAATATTGAAATATTGTTCGATGTATAGCTAATGAATAATAGCCAATATTTATATTTTATAATAATTCCAGATATATTAATTTAGATATCCATAAGAGCCATTTGATGTCTATTAAATAAACCATATGTATTATTAATATTATTACCGTTAATAAAATTCATCGATAAAAAATATTTTATTGTCACATTTATTCTTTCTTACTTTCTCTCCCTCTCTTTCTATTTATATCTCTTTCTCTATCAATTATTATATAATAATATCAGCAATTGTTTATGTTTTTTTTATTTTTATTTGTTATGTTTATTGCATGTTCATTATTTAACCAATTCAAAGATTATGTCAAAAATATTTATAATTGGCTTTTACAATGACATGATATAAATTTAATTAATATAACATTTAGCTCTCTTAATAAATTGTTAATAATTTATATGCAATTACTTTATATTAAATGTTATCATTCTCGCTGAAAGGCAAGAATAAAAAAAGTATTAAGGAATACAATAATCCTTCCTATGTAAAGCGATTCACTTAACAGTTAAATGTATCTCATTCTGTTTATTTAACTCGCGGATAGGATTGAGATGGGCGGAATAACGAAGACCCGGAAGATGAGAAGACACTCGAAGTAATGCGAGTCGAGCCGGGCGGGTAACCGTTGGCGTTGATCCAAACCGTCTTACTCTATTCAAGGTACATTAAGACGCCTCGTTAGTCACGCATGGCTAATGCATAAATCAGAAAAATGTCCGGGCGCGATCCAATTAATAACTTTCCATCGCCATTGCAATGACAAATCTTCGCGACAGCGATTACGAACAATAATTATGGGCAAAAAATATATAATAATAATACAGAGTCTAGAAATATGAAACAATATAAGATAATATAAAATAATAAAATGATATATATATACATATAATATGTTAAAAAGATATGAAGAATTAGAATACTTATTCTCATATTTCCGCATACTTTTCCTATTACTCACACTTTCTTTCTAACATGCAAATAGATTTTATTATATTTGCTCTCAGAGCGCTGTCTTTCTTCCATGTCTATGTTTGTCTCTTTTATTACATGACACAATTCAGTGAAAACATCTTTTACATCATTTTATGTATATTTTCACGCATAGTCTCTTATATATATAAATATAATTTATTAAGTTAAAAGTAATATATAGTGACGCAACTTTATTGTCTTTCATTCTTAGAAACAAAAAACAAATATTTTACAAAACTATATAATTTTAAATTTACAATATGATTTATTATTACTGATTTATACTTCGACTATTCAATTGAATTGTTAAAACTAATGGTATTATATTAAATTAAAAAGGTTCCATTAAAAAAGTTAAATGAGTAAGAATGGAAAAATGTTATCAATGAATATAATAATCAATGAACTATAATATAATTAAACTTTTATAAATAGATGGAATTTTATGATCCGGATAATTGAAAATATTTCATAAATATTATTCTTTTTACATCTTTATTATTAAATATGTATTCTATTTGCCATAATTCTGTACCACAGTAAAAGAGAATTATTTATACACTTTTTTTGTACAAATAATTCAAGTTGCATCTTCATTATTTTACATCTTCATTATTAAATATATATTCTACGTGCTACAATTCTGTTTACATTTATCACAATAAGATAGAGTTGTTTGTACACTTTTTTGTGTAAAAACAACTCAAGATACGTAAACTAATTATAACTAATACATTCCTTACCATTTTGCTAATGTAAAAGGATTCACGTAATCGAGTTAACAAGTATATATGAATGTTTGTGAATGAATGTGAACACCATACTAAATTTACAGTAACGGCAGGTGAATGGGATTAGAGGATGAATTGGATTTTAAATTAGAAATTCGTTGGCTGACTCGCTTCATCTTACTTTACTAAGTGTCATGGTTGCTAGAAAGCAGTTACTCTTACATTCCATCGCTATATTGTCTCTGTCCTTTTACTTCTTATCCGCTTCACCTTCCAATTCTATTTCCTTTCGCCTCCTCTTTTGCTACACTATACTTACTAAACTAGTATTTTTTAAACTTTTCACAAGCCTTATATTGGGTTTAAACTATATTTTCTTTATAAGCATAATAACAAAACTTACAATACATCTAATAACTCAACAAAAATCTCTAAAAATATTAAATACAAAAAACATAAAGTTAACACTAAAATGTAAAAAAAAACATTACTCTATATTTTTTATTTTTTATATCCATCGTTGGTACGCTGAATATTCAACGCGATGTAATGATTCATACGATGAATCGGTGCTGCAATTTTATAAAATATTATGTAAAACGTGATATTAAAAATGCGACATTCTGCTTTCCAATTCTCGCAATTTGTTTATGTCAAACGATCCTTTCAAGATCGCACATTAATTATGCATCCGATCTATTAACTTTTATTAAACTTTCAACGGAACGAGCTTCGCGTCCATGCACCATGAATATTTATAAATAATTTGGCATGCATAGAGCATAAACAGATGTTAATTAGTAATATGCAATCGAGCGGCATCGCTACCGTTTTCAAGAGTTTATTACACATGGAAAAGAAACGCTTCAAATGGGATTTTTTATTATTGACTACAGAAACAAGTATACATGTTTTAGTGTTATTTACATATTGATATTTTTATCATTTTTTCCCTTCTATTTTTTCAATTAAACAACAGATTATTTTTATAAACATACGTTATTAAATATATTTTTAGATTTGTTATTTAAAAAATTTATTTCTTTGTTTTCGGCCACATTGAGATTTTAATAAATTGTAATATTTTATTATATATATCTTTGAGTGAAACAAATTATTTAATTATGCTTATATTTGTAACTTATGCTTATTATTGTAATAAATAGGAATTTGATGACACAATCTTCGAATCCTCAGCTATCGAATGTATCAATAGATTATTTCAAAAAGCATATCATATATTTTACAATATTTAAATTTATATTTTATCTCTCTTTTACAATGTATTAAATTTATCTCTCTCTCAAAATTTTTTTAATTTAAAAAATCTAAATCAATAATATTTGGGACGTTTTTTATATATTCTTTTTAAAAGGGAAATATTCTTCGGAAATGACTGTTTTATTTTTTAAAACTTAAATTATTTTCTTTTAAAAGAAAGCTCTCTGTAGAATTACTTTTTAATTTACTACATTCAAATGTTCTTTCTCAAAAAACTTTCTAAGATAAATTAAAAATTAAAATAAGAGATGAACTATTTGTCGAAATGTAAGCGCATTTTCCGAACAATCGTCTCTACCAGCGTCGATGACGCGCGTTGCGTTATACCGCTGCTAAAATTAGCGAGCAATTCGGTGAGTCAGTCGCGTGGCATACGCATCGCATTCCAACTTTACATAGAGACGCGTCCCACAAATATAAGACTCGCAACCACTTGATTCAATCATCACCATCAGTAATCCTGCGTTCTTTTTGGCATGATAACTCGAATGCAGGGGAAATGTTTTGAAATAGGAAAATGGAAATAAGAGGAAATATGCATGAATACATACACATACATACATACATACATACATACATACATACACACACACACACACACACACACACACACACACACACACACACACACACACACACACACACACACACATACATTCAAGTCTAATATTAACTATTTTTAATTATTCTTATGATTGATATTTAATTCCTAATACTACTTTTACTATAGCTACTTTTTTCAGATAAATGATATTTGATATGATCGGCATTTCAATATGCAAAATTATTTTTTTCGATTAATTTTAAAGTGATTTTATTCTTTTGACGAAAATTATTTAAAGTTATAAATTTTGTTAAATTTATAAATAATAAAGAAAATTTAAAAATCGAGATAATTGAGATTTCCGCAAACAATAAGTAAAAATATACATTGATTCTAAATGGAACAAAGTATCGATTATTGTAATATAATGTAGTAAAAGTGGTACATTCTGTATAAATGTAATTTGCGTTTAATTCTGGCTTAATATATATTTTAAATTGCTAGCAAGATCGTATTTGGAAAGCTCGAATCTCTCTTGCAGTATTTAATTTATTTACCGAGAATACATATATATATTTAATTAAAACAATGAAGAATAAAAAATGAAGATACTATAAAAGTATTTGATTTTCATTTTTTTCAGATTTTAAGCTCTAAATCAACTGTAGAAAAATATTGAAATCTTATACAGTTTTCTGTGAAAATTATAAAAATAGAAAATTCTAAAAGGCAGAATGTGTAAAAATAAATGGAAAAAGACACGATCTAATAGAAACTGAAAAAGCAGTATCTGGGTCACATTCAGTTGACATATATAAATTTTCCAGTTACAAGAAAGCCAGAATCTAGCAATCTCAGATTTTAGTACTACTCTAGGGTTTGCCTTTATTCCCAATTGAGAAGTCACGATAACGTCAAAGAAAACTTTGAAAGGTTACCAAGTTCTGTGCCACATTGTCACTTAGTGTGACATCGTTATTTTATATATCAAGTTACTTTACACAGCAGAAAGCATATCAAAAAGAATATACCACAATTTTGATTTATTCTTATCCTGACAATCTTTATTAAGCAAAAACTTCGCGATATAAGTATCAAATTCACTAAGTAATTTGTTATTAAAGTTAAAGCCACAAATTTTTCTAGCACAATTTTTTCTAAATGTAGAATATTTTTCACTACCATTTTACACTTATAAAAAGAGATATCTGCAACTTGGTAAATTACAAATATTCTTGAATTTTTGACCTTCATCATGTCCTCTCAATATCCATCTGAAAAATTAAAAAGAACGTTGCATGGCAGTACAAGCTCGCAATCCACTATGCGGCTCTTGCAATCCGCGTAATAAATAAAGCTTATAGGTAACGGAAGGGGAGGCTTGCACGGGCTAACGGTCTCACTTGTCTTACTTATTACTACGCGGAACGGGTTAATTGATCGATTGGCTACAGTACGACTCTACGCGACGCGAAGTTGGGCTGCTTTTACTATGGCAGGTGAAAATCTATTAGGAATTTAGTAGAGGTATCCCTTTTCTCTTCGCAACAATAGAGATTACCAATGAAGATTGACTTTATCTCAAATGGACGATTCCTGTACCTGCCGCAATTCTTTCTCTGTGACTTCAGAATATTTACCATAATCTCTCATTGTTAATGCTTACATTACGAAAAAAAATGATAGATATTTGTTAAAACTATTACATTAGATTGACACAAAAACTCATTTCATTATATCAAGTCAATATCTAGTTATATCATATCAAGTCTTTTTTTTTTATTATATGTGTGAAATTTATTTTAAATAAAAGTATTAAATCACAAGAAAAAGAAAATATTGTATTCGTTCCTATTATTATTTTAGGATTGATTATGCATCATCAAATGTTTTACGAATGCACTCTATTGTCCTTTGATTTCAGGACGTCTGCTTAATTGTACTTTGTGATATTAATGTCTGCTTTAGCATTTGAAATTCTATTTGAAAATGTATAACACTGGAATCCAGTTGTCTTGACTGTAATATTCCGTGAATACAAGTTGGATTTCGAAAATTATACATGAATTTTTCATTTGTCTAATAGAAAGAAATAAAATTTTTATGTTTCCCGTCTACAAATAGCTGACCTCGTCATCTTAAAAGGAGGCTGCGATACTTTGAGAATCTCTGATCTACAAGATGACCTTCGACCTCCATATCAAATGACATGTTATAGAATACTATATATTGATTTTTCGTAATAAAAATAATTATTTCACACAATAATTATTTCATTTTCATGTAAAAACAATCAATTATCTCTCTCTCTCTCTCATAAGTCTTATTGATATAATATATAAATCAAAGTATCAAATAAATATAAATATATAAATATATGAATTTAATATAAAAACTAAGTAAAATCACAGATAAATCTATATATAGATAATCTATATATTTCTAATATTTTCGAATAATTTGACTTAAAAATTAATTAATTATGAGATAGATAAGCAATTTTTAGCTTTGTTGATTTACAGCGTTTGCATTATAACAATTTTCTTCTGTGGCATCTCATTCTGGTTTTCTCTATTACGCGAATATACGAGTATGTATAATTAGCTTTATTAGCTTTATAACAGTGCTTTGCTTATTACATACGTGAAGATACACGAGTAAGCAATCACATATGTACATTTGTCTAGCTAAGGATTATTGAATTTCTACGTATTTCTACTTATTTAGAAATAGCCATGCTTTGCTTTCTAATATAAGCAGAAAAACGTAAGAAATACAAGCAATATAAACAACAATACTCAATAACAATCATTTTCATTATAATCAAATCTCAATACTCTTTACAATCTATGCCTAAAAATTTTCCTCTCTCCGAAATATTTTTTTTAAATGTATACAATTTTATATATATATATATATATATATATATATATATATATATATATAAAATTGTATACATTAAAAAAAAATATATAAATATATATAAATATATATATATATATATATATATATATATATATATACACACACACAACGCATAAAAGTTTTAAATGATAATCACTAATAAGAATTAAGTAACTGCAAATAGCATCATTGTATTTTAAGCGAACGAGAATATTTTAATGAATCTCTTGAAACGTTCACGTTGTCGCTAATAATTTTCGACGACCGCAACACGTAAATAAACGCGGGCAAGTAATTTTAGTCGCCTTGTACCAAGATCTGTTGAATATTTTGGCGAGAGAATAGAGAAGGCGTGTTAAAGAGAGAGAAAGAGCAAGAGAGAGAGAGAGAAACAGAGAGAGAAAGAGAGACTAAATGCCTGTCTTTCCTTCCGGAAGAAGGAGGAAGACCGCCTTTAGGAATATGAATAGAAATACAACAAGGCATTTCGAGGACCACGATGTATTCAGAATTGAATTTAATCTCTGCATATTCGTAGAAAATCCGATTTTTCGCAAGTGTTATAAATGGCTTCTCTGTTCATTCTCTTTACACCTTTGTCGTCTCAGCCTTAATTCGAAATGCAGTAATGCGAATTGCGATACATATAAAGGAGCTAGTTATCTTTAACTTTGACAAAAACGCACAATTGCTTGTTATGTAATTTTGTAAATGCTACCAAATGCTGCAAAAAGAACAGCAATTCAACTTCTTTCTGTTAATTTTTGTTGTTATAATATGTTGTCTTATGTAGAATGTTGTCAAGAATGTTAACAATTTATATTTTCAATGATTGTAATTTACATTTCTATTCTATACTAAAATACTATTTATTGTTATGGTAATGAAAAAGTAAAATATCAAACAGTATCACGCGATCAAGTTTTGCGACAGGTTTACCAAAAGTTGAAAAGCCCGTATGAAGATGAAGGTACGAGCCGAAGTTTTCAGGTAGTATGAAGCATTTTTAGAAGCATGAAGGGGACATGAAAGACGAACGTTGTGATGCTGGGCGGCATTCCCGTCACAAGGGTAAACTATGAACTAGCAGAAGTTCTCGAATGCCCACGAAAAAGAGTTCAACGTATACATCCCGAAGTTAGCGAAAACTGGATTTCACTGAGCGACCATGCACTGTGCCATTATGTAGTTTTAGTTATGGAGTTTTTAGAGTTAAAAGCATCCTAGCATCCTTTCTTAATCTTCATATTCGTGGAATTTCTCATTTTGCACACAATTTCTGTTTAATAGGAAAAATTGAAATAAAAAGAAGGTCTAATATAATCAAAAAACTACTAACATTCTCAAAGAAAATATTTTGAAAATAATTTCTACAATAAGACCATGTGAGACAAAAATAATCCAGATCTCTCCAATCCAATTTACTATATTAAAAACTCAAAAAGAATGCGCTACCGTATATACAGATAAAACAGGAAATTCTAAAAGGGACTTTTAATTTATTCTTCTTATACATACATAATTTAATTACACCGCACAATATCATTAATTATAAACAGCGGAAATTATAGTAATTTTTCATTTGTTATACTTAGCTATTATTATACTACCGATCTAATCGCTTTAAAAAATGTGCAGAATTTTATCATTAATAAATGATATCAATTTTAAAATCTCTAGATCACGAATAAAAATCTCTAGATCACGAATAAAAATATTTAGAAGGCTTTATCAAGCGAACAGGACGATCTCCACAGGGAATCCTGAGAAAAGCCACGGACATCCTCTTCCTCAAGAAACTTACGTTCCTATGAGTTTCCTTTTGCAAACTTTTACCTTGACCCGCGAAAACGAACGAACGAACGAATGAACGAAGCTGGTGAGAACGCGCGCAACTGGTTGGACCAGCGAGTTTCATGACGCTTTTAAACGTCGGCCGAACTTTTCCCGAAGCGAGCTTTCGAGCATCGCGACGTTAGGGGACGCCGCAATTCCACACGACTCTTCATCGAGAAAGAGAAGGAGAAAGAAAGAGAGAGAATTAAGGGAAATCGATGAGAAGTCTGAAACGAGTCTTTCTGTCACAATCTGCACATAAATCATTTCAAATGGTCGAAAATACATGCAGTATAATAATGGTTATAATTTTTAGACACACAGACACATACACTTTAATTATATAATTTTCACAAGTCTATATTTCTCGTGTGAATGTAATGATATAAAATTAATAAATTATTCACACTATAGGTTATTTATTATTATAAATTAGTGTACCTCCATTTTAATTTAATGTCCAAACAGGAAATTGTTATTGCATTATTTATAAGAACATATTTGTCTCAATTATTTTCTAAAATTCTTTACAAATGATTAATTTAAGAGTCGTAAAATCAGCATTCTGCGTTATTTTTTTGTATAAAATCTGAAATAATAAAAAATCCTGTTCTAGTTCTTTTACATGATTAAAAACAGTATGTTCTAGATTTTTAAATTATACATCCATGTGAGTTGTGTACGTGTTGTTTATATGTGCGGTGCTCGTATAACTGGATGCTTTCATATGTTAATTATGTATTATATACATGTGTGTAGAAAATCACACATATGTTATTTTTATTTTAATGTCATACTTCATATATGAAAAAATACATAATCAATTTATATAAACACTTTAAATAAAATGGGAGAAGCGTATATAAATATAAATAAGTATATAAATATAATACATAGCTCTTCATTGATTTCTATATAAATTTGAATCTGATAAAAAAAATCTTAATTTTATAAAATATTTAATATTAATTTAGTAAAAATTTTGAATTTTTTTATGTAAAAAGAACGCTTAATATACCATAATATAATGTCGTAAATTTAAGAAAATAAATTGATTCTAAATTGAATTTCTTTTGTTGAATGTAAAAATTTTATATACATAAAAGTACGAGAAAATAAAAAGAATGTATAATCACTAGAGGAAAAAAGAGAAAGAGATAGATGTTTTTTTTATTTACATTGTGCTTTTTTTATAGGCAATATTTCGTGTGGAATATGTAACGTTTCAAAAATAGCCAAGTTTGTAAATGTATTTTTTGATGTAATTTTTCTTTAACAAAAATATCGAAAAATAAAATATTGAAACAAGGAATTAAACTCCTTATAGAAATAAATAACAAAATCTTCGCTTAAATTTGAATTAATTTTGCTTTAAATATAAACTTTAGTATTTTAATGCAAAATATTTAATAATAAAATTATGAAAAAAGTGTTTCATGAGATGGGCGTAAATGTCTAATATATTACACGAAAATATATATTAAATTATCAGTAGAAAGATTAATCTTTAGTTATACATACAAAATAATGTTATAAATATTTGTAATGTCCAAAAACATAAAATATATCAAATATGCCAACTCTAATTATATAATTAATTAAATCATAATTAAGTAAAATTATAATTTGTTAAGTAAAGAGTGAATATTCAAGACATATACGCGTTATAGAATAAAGGAAGAATTTCAGGATTCAAATTAGGATATCATCTTATCGATTATATTTTTTTTATTTGCACTCGTGATATTGAGGTTATCTCTAAATATATCCACGCGACTCCGTTGACTCTATTAGGTATCTGTGAGATATTTATGGGATCAGATCAGTGATACTTTTATAAATTAATAATGATTTTTTAGAAACTTTGTCTTAAGCAATCCACTTAAGTTAACCGAGCACCAATCTGATGAATAAATAAAATAGTTTTAATTTTAAATTAAAATATTTCATGAAATAATTTGATTTTCAACTAAGCACAATTGGTAAAAATAGAAGATTAATCAGTAGTTATATCAGTAAAAAAGATATTTATAATATCAACATTAATTTTTATTATAAAGATGCAAATCGAGAAATAAAAACTTGAAAAAATTTAAAATTATTTGAATTCTTGTGCAATTTTACTAAATTATAAACGAGAAACGAGAAACCGTAACCTTTAAAAACGAGAAATCATATGCTTCTTGTGATATACATTGAAATAAATGAGTTTTCGCATACTACTCCTTTCATATATATTCTACGCAAAATAAACTTGTAAAACATGCCGCAAACTTATTTTTAGTTTTGCTTCATTAATAAATAACCGCATAATTTAAATGTATCTTATAAGAGTAAAAAGTTGAGGAAAATTTTAATTTTCATACTTCAAACATACATAAATGTTATATATAAATATCTAGGAATATTTCATCTAAACTCTCTTTTCAGAAAGCCTTTTTAATAAATTGCTTAGAATTACATTATAATCGAACATTTTTTTCCTTTTCCAGTATTTCTTTCTTTTTATTAAAATTTTAGTCAAAGTATTATATTTATTATTTATTAGGAGATTCTAAAAAATAGAATTCTTACAAAGAGAAATTTGAAAAATAAAGCATAATTAAACATTATTAAAAATTTAACTGTTCAAAAACATAAAATTAATATAGCTATGTCAACATTGTCTCGACTGTATGTTATAATATGTATTATTTGCTAAGTAATAAGAAGGTTTTATGCATGAAAAGATCAATACATATTATATTAAAATTAAAAGAAAGTGAAAATAGTCGCGAAAATGTGCAATGATAATCAATCATTATTAATTACTCAGTTTAATTAAATCTATCTAACAGTAAAATAGTAAATTAATGCATTCTTAAAAGAATTATTTATTTAGAATAAACTATAAATTGATAACACATAAATTAAATATTTAATTAACTGTACTAACCTGATATCATTGTTTTAGTTAAATTTTTAATAATGCTTAACAATTTGTTATTTTTAAAATTTTTATTTATTGTATTTACAAATATATAAGTATTTTTTAATATATTCAACATGTACTGCTCTTTTTTAAAAAAATTTTTTAAGAATTTTACTATTTTATTATATATCGATATCACAAACAGTATTAATATTTATTTCTTTCAATATCTTTATATAACATATCTTTATTTATATTGTTATTATATAATTTAATATATATTTATACATTTATCTGTTGATGTATTTTTTATAATAATGATATTTTGAAAATGTCTAATAATATATACTTCTTATATTTAATAATTTTAATTACAACTGTTTAACGATTGAAAATTAACTTATTATTATTGATTTTTTTAATTATCAATATTGTATAAAAGTGTTGTCAAATTTTCCATTATTGTATTAATTCTTAAGATATTCTAATCGAAATTGTAATTGACAGAAAAATATTGGAATAAAAATATAATGCTCGTGATAAATAATAAATATAAATACTAAACTTAATTATAGTCGTCTTTTATATACTTGTCGAGACATTACCATATTTCTTAATTTGTTTCAGCAATGCCTCTTTTCTCTTTCTTTTTCCTTCTCTCTCTGGGAAATCTTTACAAAATCTTTCCAAATTTAAAAGTTGCCATAAAATTTTAAAATATAACGATTTTTGATAATATTAAAAACTAATCTAACGTTATAATTTAATATTGTTGCGAAGCAACTAGTCAAGCTTTAACTTCTTTCTCTCAAATTTTCGTCGATTTGAGAACTATCGAAATCAACAAATACGATCTCGGCGATTTCGGCTTGATATATCGCAAGTCGTAACCGCCTGCTCAGCCGCGGTCAGTATCGCCCGAAGGAACGAGTTGTCCCTCTGGGCAGGGAGAGAAAGGCCCACCCCCGTCACTCGCTTCCCTGGCTTACAGGCGGAGAAAACCCGTGGGGGTTGCGAACGCTATTCAACCGTAACAAAAGGCAATCACCATAGAAGTGGTGGCACTGGAACTAGCAGCGGTCATAAGTTATCGAAATCACGTCGATATTTCGCGAAATAAACTTTACTAGTGTGCTGGAAAGTAAATAAAAGTGCACTACAAGTGTGATACAAATTGAATTAATTATCATATAATAATAGTAATTAAATTTAAAATATTTGGGCTAAATGAGTTGAAAACTTAATTATATATAATAATAATAACGATTAAATTTCAAAATTAAGTGTACTAATAGTAATAATTTTTTAAATTTGTTATAGTTAATTAATAAATCGATTACAATCAACAAATAAATGTGGTGTTAAAATTAATTAGAAAGATAATTGTGATAATTAGAAATATAATTGTGAATCTTCTGATGTTAAAAAATAAATGATAACAAAATTTAGTTTTATTTTACTATTTTTTTTATATAAAATACGTTTATTGTATTAAATATAATTAATAATTATTTTTCTTTAATTCGTGCGTTCTATTTATTAATCATTTCCAAAAGAAATTGCCAACAGAAATGCGTTTATTTGAGTTTATTCAAAATAAGAATTGCCCCATTTTTGCGTACATAGTGCTCGCTCAATTGTTTATCAAATATCGCACCAACTACGATAGCCCAACAATCAGTTGAGAATCTCTCGATATAATCCCGATTGTGCCAGAAAAAGCGATATGGGTTGTTTGAAATTTTTACGCAAATCCGTCAAATCCGCACCAATGTAAAATTTCGAACAAACGAAAGATTCGCTAACGTAGGTATTGATGATACATTTCCGCTACATATAGGCAGATACATACAAAAAACGGAAACGTCCGTCAATAAAATTATAAAAAAATACGCCAGCAATTGCTGTACCAGCAATTTTATACGAAAGGAAAGGGGTGTACACAATCATCGTCAATTTCTGCATATTCGTCCATGTTCAATTGAATGCTCGAGTATATCGAGTGTCATTGATATTCGTTCGAAAATGCACGAAACTACCCGAGAAACCTTCGAACTAATTGTCATTTGTTCCTATACAGGTTTTTAAGAGACGTTTTATAAAATTATATTGTATAATAATGATATAAATATAATGAGAACATTATTTCATATTTAATACAATGCAGTTTTATACAACGATTATATTATATCTGAAATAATAACTAATATATTTTATTGAATTTTCCAAGATTACATCAAATGCTTTTCTTCAACTTTAAATGAATAATATTTTAAATAAATAATTTGATCAATAATACTGTTGACTTTGTAAAAGTTGACGTGTAAAAGTAATTTAAAAATCTATTCACAATATATGTATATATAATTAATATAATTTAAATAATAATATTTTGTTGAATTGTTATCTAATAATTATAATCTCCTATATAGAATAAAAAGCATATTGAGATAAAAGTATTGCAATACTGTCGGATATAAATAAATAGGACATTATTGTTAGATAGACATCAATAATCATTCACTAAAAGTCCAAGAATTTCTGATCTTACTTTTTGAAACAACTTATATATCGATGTAATCTAAACGCTTGGTTAAAAATTTCACAAATCCGCGAACTTCCGCCCTTTCTGCACGAAATCCCCACACGAAGACGGCATGCCATCATTATCCGAACGCGAAACATTGCAACGCGCCGAGGGGAAACAGCGAGAGGGTGGCCCGCTGCATCGATCGAGGTTAATATCAGGGGGGGGAGAGAAGAGTAAGGTAGCTTACAAATTGCACTCTCAATTTTCGTGAGGAAGCGCCGGCTGGCCGGCGTTGCGAGCTGCAAAGCAGGTTTTATCGAGTTAAAGCGGAAACGAAGAAGGAAACCCGAAAGGAAGAGAAGAAGACTAGTAAGAGAGAGAGAGAGAGAGAAGCGCAGGGGGCAGGTTGAAGAGTGGACCATTAAATCGCAGCACCAGCAATTACATCGATCTAGCCGTGTCTGATGATGTTGATTTAAGTTCCAGAAGGGGCGCCGAGTGGATTTCGAGTCGTTTTCGGATTTCGCGAAGGGAAATTAAGCGCGGAGAATCACTGAGATACGAGAAATGAAACGGGCATGTCAGAAGAAACAAAATTTCCCGATTTTAACGTAACGTAATGGAAATATTGACAGCTTTCACGAGTTAATTTACATCTATGTTTTGTAAATCGTTTCAAAATAATAGCTTAAAAAATTTTTAGTTTTAATAGTTTAAAAAACGGTTGATAATAAATCATTTAAATATAACACGATTTATTTTTTTATATTATTTCTTTACATGGAAGAAATTTTATCTAGACAAGATTTAATGACACAGACATCGAACAGAATAAATTAAAATTAAAATTAATATATTTATATATTCCCGCGATAAAATAGGAGAGAAGGTAGGTCTTGTAGATAATTGTAGGAATGCATTTATGTAGATGTAGTTAGAAAAGGGCATGAGTAATTAGAATCAATGTCTTACTATATCGTGTTACACTAAGTTGCAGTATATAGCTAAGTATTAAATGAGTTTTCAATTACAATGTTACATATAGTATTTTGTCGCAATTGCTTGATGATTTTTCGTCGCGTTCGCATAATTAAACTTTCAATGCAACGCTATGGCGATTGCGTTTTTGCAATGGACATTTCGCGTCGGCAAAAAGATCGTTAGCAGATTCCGGAAGTGCTATATCGATAGTTTATCGATTCTAATTTACCGGAAAGTCGTTATCTGACAAAACCCGAATATCTCGGATTTATTTAATATTTATGAAAAAATTTATCAATTTCCGCTATTTATGCTAATAGCAATAACGGAATTAATATCTAAATTCGTAAAAATTGTAATTATTGTATAGTTTATATGAAATTTTTTAATTGTTGTTTATCATTAGTCTTAAAGTAAAAAATATTTAGGAGATACAAGGAAGAATATTATGTTATAAAATAAACAAATAGCCTAGCTTGGCACATGAAGAGTAAAAAAGAGATTGATATAAAAATGACTGCTTTAAGAAAGTATAAAATAAGATTCACAGAATAGTTTCTTAACGACATCGTGCGCTAAACTTCACGCCATCGCGGAACCTAAAGGATGGCATCGTATAATTAGACAAGTTAATTACAGTGAAGTATGTAATAAGCACTGACTTTAAATTAACTCATGACAATCTATGCTCGTAACTCGCGTTCAAAATACGTTCTTTCGTTTTGTGTACTGGTTATATTTTTTCCTTATAATATTATAACAACACACGATAATACTATATAATTCGTTAATTATTTTTTATGTAGATTAAAATATTAGATTAAAATATTTTATCAATTAAAACTTATTCTATGTATATATAAACACGCAATAAAATAAAAAATAAAGAAAGAAAAAATATATATGTGTGTGTATATAAAATTTGTATTGAATATTTACAGTAAAAGAAATAGAAGAAATGTTAAGAATAAAATACGCAAAATAATGATTAAAATACCGATAGTTAAATGTTTATAGTGAAAAGTAGAACATCGTATATTAATTAAAATTCTTCGCTAAATATTGATGATAAAATTAAAGCAAAAAAATGTACGATAATACAAGAAGATATTACAAGAAGAGTAATTAAATACGCGCGGCGTATCTGAGGGGTAAATAAAATTCTGGATCTCCCGTTCCATATCATGCACGCACTTTGACGCATTAAGAACTCGTAAAAGCGTCCATTACTCAGATATTAAACATATTCTTGGCACTTACCCGCTTCTTACTTATGCACAAGCTGAATTGAGAGCTAATTTTACCTTAGAGTCGCTCGTTCTCGCGAATGATTTCGATTAATTGTGTCACGCATCGCCAGTATTGCACACTTACCGTAATCTGAAACAAAAATGTTAAACCAAAAATATGTTAAATATGTAATAAATAAATATATATACACACACACACACACACACACACACACACACACACACACACACACACACACACATATATATATATATATATATATAATATAGATTAATATACAAAAGTAGTTATAACAAAAAATATTAATTTTTAATAATATTAATTACTTTCTAAAGTGATAGCTTTACATATATATTAGTATATTTTATATTTACTATAATTTTTTAATAAATTAAGTTTAAATATTATTTCAACTTGTCATAACATGATAAATTTGAACCAAAAAAAATTTATTTTTAATTTACTGAAAAAATGTATGATAAGAAATAATTTAATTGACAAAAAAAACGACACCGTACAAATTTTAAAAAATTTTACATAATTTAAAAATTTTACAAATTTTAATAAATGTTACATAAATGTTTAGAAATATAACTACCTTATTATAACTAAACAAATAGTCTTACGTAGTAATACAGCGTATCAATGGCCAAACTAATTGTAACGTTTCTTAATAAATCGTTATTTTCAAAATATATAAAAGTATTTAAAAAATAATAAAATTGATTGATATTTGTACAGATGAAAAAAAAAGAAGAAAAATGCGTTAGATGAGTTTGAGATGATAGGTTTTACAAGCGCGCGCAAACACACAATAAAACATTTATTTCAAAATTAAATAAGCGTAAAACAAATTTTTTTATCTCTTGTAATTTTTTTATAGATTATAATGCCATTCATGCGAATAATTCGATTATTCTGCTAACTTCTATTGATTACTCTACACATAGGATGTACTATGCATTATTAAAAAAATAAACGCGTTGCGCGGTAGGCACTTATATCACACGAGTGCACTTTCATCGCGATACACTTGGCGTATCGATGCCATTATGGAGTGAGTTTTTACGCGGCTTTACAGCGCGTTTTTAGTGAGAGATCGGAGGGTTGTCTTGCATTACATGTCCATAAGTCGGCAGTATATGGCGCCAGATAAAATAAAGTGCGGTGCACTTTAGTCGATGAAGACGAAACACGAAAAACTCATAGTGATGTAACATTGCAATATACATTGACGATCGACATCTTTCAATATTCGATTTAAATAATACTCGACTTACGTATATAACATTACATCATTCAGATAATTACAACTAGTGTTATATATAATTGTTTAATGCTATATAATTTTTGATGTATAGGTATTTTATTGATATTTTTTTTATCAAAAATATCATTTTCACAAATTAGATTTTAAGCAATAAAATCGTTTTTATTTTCTGTGAAAACATTTTATTTTTTGTTATATCTAAAGTTCTCTTGCAACGCATTGTTGTTTCACTACAAAGTTATTAAAACTGTCGTACAATGTGCATATATATATATATATATATATATATATATATATATATATATATATATATATATATATATATATGTGTGTGTGTGTGTGTGTGTGTGTGTGTGTGTGTGTGTAGCTATAATTAAAATTATAATAAAATAATATATGATAAATGCAATATTACACAATTACAAAAATCATGCTCAAATGTATAAAATACAATTTATCGTGAATAAACATGTGTGTACTTGTTTTACAATATAAAATATTTTGTGTAAGAGAAATAACTTCCATAAAACTAGAATTCGCATATAAAAAATTAAATTATTAAATAAACTAATGTGTATGTATAACTCGCATTATAATTTACTTGAAACACACACTATTATTTCTCGTTTTAAAATTATTCTTGGCGTTGAAATTAAAGGAAAAGATTAAAATATTATAAATTTTTTTTAATATCAATGTATTAATCAATGTTAATTAAATGAAATAATCTACAAACACATTTTGGCCAAATAATATTGCCCAATTTCATTTTGTACGTACTAAATATTGTGATTGCACAAAACGAGAGTTTAGTTTGAGTTACGTTAGTCAATTCTCGCCTCGACAAGCAGCTTCATATTTGTAAACGCGTTGATATTTTCGACCGTCATAAAGCAAGTGTAATACCGTGTGGAATTACAAAGTGAGAGGAAAAAGGAAAGAGAGAAAGAGATTCGCGATTTTGATAAAAAGATTACGCGTCCATTTTAATCGAACCGCGAGATTGCAATCGCGGGTGCAACGAGCTATCGAGTTTCCCGCGAAATATTAAATGCAATGCGTATGCAATCGCATCGACGATTCATGTTACAATTGTATTTATTTTTATGGCAACGCAGAAACATCTCAGATCGTAAACATTTTCGATTTATTCTGGTAAAATAAAAATTAGAAATATTATTAAATGGTACAAAAAATACTTTGACAGAATATCTTATTATTTATTTTACTCATTTTTATCCAAATTCTGTGCATATTCTTCCGTTTTTATTTTAACGTAATTTTGCTTCTTTTCTATTGCTGATGATAAAATGGATTTCTTCAATTTCAGGTATTTGCAATTCAGACACGGGCGTCTTAGATCGCGTTTGGATAAGACGCATGCAAAAAGCAGTATCTATTTGCGTCAGAAAGCTCTCGCCAGACCGGAGGGCAAGCCTCAAGCAATCCTTCCACCTATATTTGGGAGGTGGGATGGTTCTTCTTCACGCGCGTTTACAAGGCGGATCGTATGCAAATCTCTAGCGGCTTAATTACGCGACACGCCTACTATATGAGCTCTCGGATTGCACGTAACGCGAACCGGAAGCCAATATATTTAACTGACGATAAGAAGAAACCCTTACATCACTCCTCGCTCTTTCACGAATACTTAGATGTCGATTGAAAGATTGGGAAATAAAAAATTGAGTAATTGAGGAATCGAAACATCAAAAAATCCTATAAATCGTAACAATAAAACTATTATATTTATTTTAATAATTTAAGTTTATTGTTAGAATATATCGTATACTATTTCTGTTTATATACGTAGATATTTTTCTTGTTGCGTTTTATAATATTTTTTAATTATTAAATAAATAATTCGGAAATACGTATAATTATTTTGTTATAATGTATCAACAAAAGATTCATTAGAGACTAAATTTGCGCCTTATTAGTATCTTCTCTACGAGTCGACTAATATATCACGCTGTCACGTAATAAACGTTTCCAAACCATCACATGCGAATCTTACATTTATCTTCCTCCTTCCAGTCGACTAATTCTCGATGAGTGGTTCGTTCATTCAAAGAGAATAAAGTTTAGATTTCCACAACGCAATAATATTTGCATTTTCATGACATAACGTCAAAATGTAGGAGAAAAAGTAACAGTAAAACAGAATAACAAATCACGCCCGGATATTCGTTTTTAATCCTTCTGCACGCGGTAAACTGTCAGAAAAACATGACTAGGATACAGCGAAGTTTAAATGTAATCTACATATGTTTTCCAATTCAATCCTTACAGTACAATATAAATCATTGTAACAATCGCATGATTGCTATGCAAGGCGACATAAATTTAAATCGTAAAATAAATAAAAGAACTCTTTATCTTTACATATATTTTTATACATATTCATTTTAGACACATGTATAATTATATGTGGTTTATCTGCAATCAACATTCATCTTACATAAATCTTAATATACATTTATATGTATATGTGCACACGCATTTATTTAAATATATAATCTGAGAGAGATTCTTTCTTTTGCATAAAAACATTAATGCATTATTAATTTTAACTATATAATATAATGTAAAATAATAAAATAATTAAATTAAATTTCTTTTTTTATATGTATGTGTGAAAACGACCATGTACGAAAGATACTTCTGGCATATCGTGAATTTTGTCAGTAAGAAATCTTATTCGAAATAAGTTGGTTAATTTAACACTTTGTAGACGTTGAATTTATCACTACAACGTAGCATTACAATTTAATATTTCAAAATATAATAACAGTTATAAAGTCTCAAATAACTTCTTTTTGTCGAAAAACTTCGAAATTAAAGAGTTTTTTTGTCTATAATATATAATATAACATATAAAATATATGTTTTTTGTCTAAAATATATAATTTTTTTATGTGACGAGATAAGTACGGGCAGACAATATTTTAAGAATAACATTTTAAACAAATCTTTGAAATTGAAACAAATCAAATAGAATTAATCTTCTTTAATAAAAATATACGGAAGAAATGTCATCCTTTACTGATGTCATCCTTTCTCGTAACTTTTCAAGTTCTATTAAAGATTTCAAGAATGCTGTTAAACTTTATTTGAAATTAAACGATAAAAAGTATGTTCTATTATTTATTTGTAACTCTGAAACTTAATCATAAGAAAAAACTTATTCATAAGAAACTTTTCATCCTATGGTTCGTAGTTCAAAAAAATTATTAGTCTATATTTTTAATACCAAAAATCAATCTTCAATCACACAATAAATAGTGATATGCATCAATTTTTCACCAATTCTCTGGATAAATTTATAAAAAAATTACAGACTCATTCTCTACAAAATTACACTCTTTCTCTACACAGATCCTAAAGTATTGATTTTATTTTATAAACTACGTTGATTAGTGCATATATATCGATTAGAAATTTTTAAAGAGCAAATTCGAGCTCGTGCGAATAAAAATTTGCACGTAAGCGACAAAGTTTTAATCCACGACGGAAATAATGGAATTTCAAGGGAAAAGTGCGCTTTTCTTTCTAATTTTCTCGCTGGATGCCAAATCGTTGCGCGATAATTCCAACTTCTAGAACCACGAGCAAAAGCTGCAAGCTTATCGAGTACGATTATCTTCGTAGCTCGCTGAGAAATCTCTTTTAGGTCTAAGAAGATTTTCAAATAATTACGAACAATACGTACGTGAAAAATGAGAAAAATTGATTTTCATGCATCTCATTCAAAAAGCGTAATTATGCATTTTAAAATTATTCATATATCATTATATAAATGATAGTAATTAATTATTCATTATATCGTTACATGTTAATTATTAATTAATTATGACGAAAATGAATATATAATAATAATTATTCGATTTAATATGCAATAAAAAAGCATATTGCGTTACTAATAACAGTAATAATCAAAATAACAAAATAGAAGTTGTGTATTCATATATTTTTTTTCTCAAAATAAATTCATCAATAAAAATAGAATTTTTCATACGCATAATGAAATAATTTTTAAGTTATATAAAGACTACAGGCACATTACATAAAATAATTGCATTTTTATTTTTATTTGTGCTTTTTATTCCTAATAACAATGAAATTACGGACATTTGAGAAAATGCGCGCTGTAAAGTTATATACTGGGTGTTCCAAAACTATTCGTTTAATAATCGGTAGCTTGATCCCTACCATAATTTCTTGGGCGCGGCTGCAGAGAGGCCAGATCTTAATCTAATAAATGTACCATGAAGGCGCTACCCCATTATTCCTCGTAATTATCTGCCGCGCAATAATATTCCTATTGTTGAAAAGAGACTTATCGCGGCAAATATATGATGCCACGCAATGCAGTATTACTTATGACTTAAATACGTATTACTTATGATTTAAATTGCAATCGATAGAACAATAGAAATATTAACATGGCAATTAAAATCATAATGATATAATTATTTATATATAATGAAAACAAAACAATATGATAATTAAATAAAGCAGATTCCGACAAATAGTTTTAAATGTGTAATTACATCGTATGCATTTGTAACTTAAATTGGATTATTTATAACTCAAATTTCAATCAAAAAAGGTAATAACAAAAATGGCAAACAATAATAAGAGAAATGTATATTTAAAAAAAATAATAAAATATTAATATAAATACAATTCGAAATAAATTTTAATGTAAATATTGCATGGTTTGGTTAAATTTTATATTTCGATTATATAGTCGATGGAACGTTTACTACCATCTTGTTCGATCGCTTTTGCAAATATTGCAAATTACACTTGCAAACAGTTGTACGCAGTTACTTAAAATTAGTTAAACATGCTAAATAAAATTAATTAAAGTTAATTACAAGCAGCAGCTTTACTCATCTAGTAAATAACAAGGGAAAATTTATTACGCATTACCCGTTTGTTGTTAACAAATTAGCGGCGCGTCATATTAACTCGAAAGTTTCACTGTTACAACGTGCGTACTTTGTTGTTTGTTCAAACGCCGTTACCGTCGATCGCGCCAAAAGTTGCAAACAAATCAAGTTCACAAAAGCTTTGTGACGCATAATTTCAACATAAATTCAATATATATACTATAATCTCATTGGTTAAGTTACATTCATCTCTATGAAATCAATTCTTTTCAGATAACACTTATTTCAGTTATCCTTATTAATCTTAAACAGCTAATTTACACATTCATGTTTTCACATAGTAAACTCTATAAATGAATTGTCTCAATGTTATTATGTCTTTTTAAATACATAAAAAGAATTAATAAAATGTTTATTATATATCATAATTCCTATAAATCACAAAGAGCTTAGGTCGGAAGGTGGTAGCTTAAGTAAGAAAGTTGTTATTTTTTTATTATTTTTTGTTACTTTGATCGAATATTGAATTGATTTTATTGAATACTGAATTAATCAATTAGTATGATTTTGGAAATTATTTAAGATAATGAGCTTCATCAAAGGACATAAAATATATAAACAATGCGAATTTCGTTTCCTTATTTCCTGCGAAAATCCTGATATAGCAAAGGAACACAAAGCAGCGGATTTTACGTGTCCGACAACATGGCCGTCGAGGGAAGAACATAAAGTTTACATCGCGACCGCCGCAGCCGATACAGAATTATTTACTCACGAAGAAAGTATTCGCGAATTTTACGAATCATAAGTGTCTGAGATTTTTTACCTCGATAAGGCATTATTAAATATTTATGGCAGGATGCGAGCGGAATATTCTAACAAATTCAGACATGTGCTTATAACCTTTATAAATAAATCGCGATAGATAATATCGTGTATGGAATGAAAAATACAGTCGAGTTTTGTAAATTTTTTCATCTTCTCTTTCAACAGAAAAATAATAATAATAATAATGAAATTATTATAATATATTATTATATGTAATAAAAAACAATAAAATTTTATTTAATTTAATTAGATTAGATTCATTTATATTTATTCTAAGATTTAAAATATATTTGTTTTGTATGCAGCATATCCGCAAATAATATCTATCATATTTTACAACAAAAAGTAATCTTATATTGTATTTGACACACACACAATGTGATAAAGGGTCAATTTCTCGTTTATTTGTACCGATTGGATTCTCGAATCAAGACTTCAATCGATCCCTCGGCTAGCTCACTCGCATCCCAAGGGGAATTCTGCTCAACTAACGGCAACGGGTGAGACATACCCGAAGGAAGTAAGGTTTAAACAAGATTCACCTGAATTACGCGTTGGATTTTTCTTTTCTCCCTTTCTTCCACATCGCGTCATTTTATCTCATTAAAAATTTGCATTTTTTGTATCCCTGTTATCTTTTCAGCTCTATTCGTCCCTCCTTCCCTTTATAGCAGTACTTATACTTTTAGAATTTTTTTAACGTAACGACGTATTCGAACAGCTTGGAAAAAGCATAGTTTTAATATTTTAATATTTATATATAATGTAATTTTTTATATAATATAATTTAATATTTTAATGATATAAAATATAATAGTATAAGTCAAAGTAAATTAAATTAAATGTTAATTCTTAATCAAACGTATATCATTTAATAGTCTAATACAGAGAAAATCTAACATAATCAATACAAACAAACACTAAAAAAGCATAATTGTAATATTTAATAATAAATACGTGGCAAATATACAAAGTAAAATAAAGCTTATAACTTGTATTATATTAGAATATTCATAGTACTCATATTTTCTTACTAATATATTAAAAACAGAATTTTTTGACTGTTTCAATGTCATGGTATCAAAAGTTTCCAAACTATAAATCTATTGTTTTAGCGAATAAAGAGCTTTAAGAGAGAGGGAAAGAGAGAGAGAGAGAGAATATAAATAAAGAAAAAAATCTTACTTTTCACCTACTTTTAGAGAAAATTTTACTTTAATAAAATTTTTATTTGGAAGATAATTGCCAAGGTATAAAGTTGCAAATTAAAAAGTTCTCGTTTTAGTCCGCGCAGAGCGGAGGGTATATATTTTAACAAAAAAGGATACGTTTATGTGTCATACATATATGATACATAAATGAAGAACTGTATACACCATTGCGGCTGTTGGCAGCGTCAGGATTAATTACCGCATATTCAATTCTTCGTTACGTGAAGTACTTATGAGATTAGCAAATCGTTTCTGAAGGGGATGAGTCATGACGCGACGCTGAAAGTTGCAGGGCGCGACTCATACGCTTTTCATTAAAACGAAGATGAAGAAGGGCAGCGCGTTCCATCATTGCACGTTATATGAGCTGCGTCTCACGGGAGATGAATATAAATACGAACATTAATAAAACCATAACTCGCCAGCAATATCAGCTATAGTAGCTAAATATTTAAGATATAAAACTGTTATAATTTTTACTAAAATCATACCATTAAACTCTACACAATTATGTAGATATGTACAAACGTATGTGCAAATTTAATATATATAAAAAAACCGTACGTAAAATATACATAATTAAATATAATGGAGATGTGGATAGCATTAAAATAATTAAATCATAAGTTTTTTTTACAAATTTAAATATATTTAAAATTGCAACTTTAAACTGTCAAATGCAATAATGAATGAGAGAGAGAGAGAGAGAGGGAGAGAAAGAGAGAGATACAGAAGACACTATAAAATGCTGACACATTAAATATCCGCGCGCAGACAATCATTAAAAGGAACAGTAATAAACTACCGGAAACTGACGAGATGATCAATCAATTCCGAGGAAGTTAGGTCGAAGGCAAACGCGAAGAAACTTCTGTTAACATCTATCGGCTTTATGATCGCGACTGACAATGAGGCCATAACTCTGATTTAGTAAGTTAATCCCTTTAGCGGAAACACGAATAGGGTCGAGCCCCCTCCCCCTTTGTCCCCACCCCTTTTAATTAAGAGCGCAATCATTCCGTCGTAATCCAATACCGAACTCGCCCTGTCCATCGCAATTTCTCCCCGACTCACCAGTCCTAAAGTTAAATTTCCCGTGAAATAAAAACACCGCCGCATAGTGTCGTTCACCTACCCCTTGTCCACCACCCCCAATTCGCCTTTCATTGGAAATCGCTTTTTAATCGCGTTCTCGCAAAGCGCCAAACTTTCGCGCGCTTTTAAGTAGTAGAGCCGTTCGATTTATCCGCCACTTCAAAAAATACTTTTATTTAGTTTGCAATCCGAGCGTTATTTACTGTAACGCGACTTCAAACGGCTGTATATCCGTTCTTGTCGCGGACAGGGAAAACTGTTGTTTAGAGAAAGTTGTTGAGTACTTTATACTCTGTGAAAATACATCCGGCTAAAATACCAAAGAACTTGTAGTTTCAGAGATTTGTAAACCTTCATGGAATTCATTTGACATAAAATATAAGAAAAGATCACAGTTTTTAATTCTTTTTATCATTAAAAAAAGATATTACTAAAAATTATTTAACATTTACATTCTGTATAAAAAAAAAGTTATTAAAATTTTACAAAACTTAAAATTCTCTTTAGAATTTATCATACATTATTAAAAAATAGCATAAATTGATATAAAAATTGAGATATACATATATGATTCTTAAAGTATATCGCGAAAAAATTTTATTCCAAAATAAAGAAGATTAATTGTTTTCATATTCATGCTGAAAATGTTTAATAATATAAGACTTTTATAGTGCATTGATTTATTTACTTATTAATTTTCGACTAAATAAATAATATCTTTTCTAACTTTACACATAAATGTCTATAAAATATTTAAAATGTGTGATAAATAATTATTAGCAAAATTATTTTATAATAAATAGATTTGTCTAAAATAAAAGTAATTTATAGTTTTTATGAAAATAAGTTATTTTATTCATTACTACGTGTGAATTTAACTTTTGCCTATTTTATATTTAATTATAATTAAAATAATCCGTAGATTTAAACACATACACAATATTAAAGTGAGAGAAAGCGAGAATGGCAATAATGTAATATAAATATCTATATAATATTATACCATGTAAGTGCTTAAGACTTTCAAAGAAAATAAAAGGAGTATTACGATAGAGTTTCAAAAAAACGGTTTCCCAAATCCTTCGAGACGCTATTTTCCGCAGTGGAAATGGAACGATGCATTATACCTTTCGGAACGGATAAAAATGTGGGGGATCAAGCGTCCGAATTGCGCGTCAGCTGATTGAAAGGCATCCGGTGACGTTGCCGAAAGGCACCACACCACGTGACACCTTCGCCGAAATATGAGGACATAAATTCCTGGTACGCTGACCTCAAATGGCTACCATTAAGCACCTCAAGATTCCCATTTCAACTTTAAAGTATCGAGATCATGATCAAATGATCTTTAATGTTTCCCATACAAAAGAGAAATGTCAAGATCGGTGATTCGAATGCTTCAATACGTACTCTCGACAATTTTTATAAAAAATCTTTTAAGAGTATTAATTATCAAAGGCCGAAATCGTATTTTTAAAAATAAGAAAACAAGCATATTTCAAAATTGAGAACTAAAAGATAGTAGAATTAAAAATATGTAAGAATTATAAAAAATTTGAAAAATCAATTAAGATTAAGAATTCAGAAGTTTGGAAACACAAGTTAGTGTGTTTGATCCTTACGACCAAAGATTACTTTCAAAACATAAAAAAATCACACAAAAATATGTCAATAAACTCATATTTGCAGCTCTCTACATTAAAAATTTAAGAAGTTTGTGTCACTTTTAATTTGGATAGTTACATGATTATTCGTTTCATAAATAATAAATAAACTTTTAAAACTCATCGGTTTTAAAACATCTAAATTCAAAAATTGGAGTTATAAACATTAAATCCATTTAAGATAATCTTTTCCAGAGAGATTGCAGAACATTATCTATATATAGTTTTATACACCATATTACAGCGAGAAAACTCCACTTGAGTGAAATGATTAATTCAACAGAGACGAAACCTTTTTTATTCGTTATTGTGTTTACGATACGACATATAACATTACGAACAAAATATTGTCTCGAATTCTTTTTCCGATTTATAAATCGTTTGAATCGACAAGTAACAGTTGAACTCACGAAGGCTTGTCGCAATTAAACTAAGTATCGACCAACGATGATCGCCGCAGCACAGGCACGCACTTTGGCGACGTGACCGGCGTCCGAACCATTCCGAAAGAATCGCAAGTCCATCCACGTAACATAAAATATAGTAAATCGGGCAGAGAGTAATGCCCGGCTCGTAAATAACATGACATATGTTCGTTGGAGGCACGGCTGGCATGTACGCGTAAATCTCCCGTTCTCACCGATCGATAAAATGCCGCTCGCTGTTCGTCGGAGCGCGGTCGCCACGCTTACGATCGATCGATCATTTGCTCCTAATAAATTGCGCGAGTGTTAACGAGTACATTAGCGAGTAAACTTCTCTTCTCGCCATTGTCAAATTAGGCGCTCCACGAATTTATACAACATATTTTTATTATGTACATTTAACGTAGTCATGCAATTTGAAATTCACTGTTAAGGATTTTTGATTCAATATTATAAAATATTAACTTTTATTGAGTCGATAATATATAACATGAATAAAAAATAATTAACAAGATGAACAATAAGGGAAAACAGAATATAAAATAATTTTATTTTTTACTTAAAATATATGATTAAGTAACGATGTGTAAAATAAAGATCAATGTAAAGTTATAAATATGTGAAATCCAAAAACATTGTATAATCTAGAGATATCTCTGCATTTTTTTCTTAAAAACCTTTTTATTTACTTTTAAAACTTGAATTCCATGAAATTACTGCGAAATCGGCGATAAAATATCTGATTTTTTTCATGAACCCTTCGTTATTTCGATTTAGGAAACTTCGACCGATTTTGCAATTATCGAAGAAATGAAGAGACAATTGCATTTGGTTGCGACAAATCGCAATACATAGATAGACAGAGAAAGATGAGAAAAGGGAAAACAACGGAAGCGCGCAATATCAAGTCCAACGTATGGTAATCCAGAATAGCTGAAATCGTTTATTCACCAAGAGATTGACGAGCGTCGAAATATTGTCAAAAAGTCGAAAATAGTTCATACAGAATATTCCAGAATTTTTATCAAAAATAAACATATATATATAGCGCTATTTTTTACAAAGTTTAAAATAAACTTCTTCTTTTAACGTAAAAAAAGCAGTTAAAAATGATTTTTCAATTTTTTTAACTTCTAACATTTAATATATCTTAGCAATTAAACTTCAAATAAAAATTCTAAAGTAAATTAAATCTTATCCCAAATAGGAAAAGAGAGTCAAAAAAAGAAAAAAAAATAATATTTCATTATTAATTTTAGCGTCTAAAGTTAATGTTAAATTGTCCATTTTAGCGTCTAAAACATTATATTAAATCGCAAAAAAGGAAATTTTTTTCAATGAAATTTATATAACCAAAAAATTATTCAGGTTTATTAATATTTTTGTTAACAAAAACTAACATTAAATTTGACAAAAAATATATCGACTTTTTGTCATACATAATTCGAATACCCTATATGTATCATTATTTATGTTCAAACACTCTTTTAATATATTTCTCTCTCTCTTGCTCTCTCTGTAACTTCAATAATTTCATGATAAACAAATTCTGAAAACTACATGATGATTAAGCACAAATTTGCATTTAATAAATTACTGAGTAATTTTATTGCAATCTCTCTCGTTATAAAAGTATTTATAATTGCATCATCAATTATTTACAATTGTATTGCTCAATTATAAATTTTAATCCGTTATCACTTTTTGCCGAGACTTTATTACTGTTTGATGGATGATTGACTTCACAATTTTAGTGAAATCACAAATTTTGAAATAATCTACAAAGTACTGTATTTCTATAAGTTTTCCGCAAGAAAATGTACTGAAACTTTATCATCGTTAAAAGCATATAATTAAAATTGACGAACAGCAATCTCAAGTTAACAAGGTATTAAGACAAGGCCAGGTTCCTTTTTTTCTCGTTCACGCAATCTTGCATTTTGTGTTAATAACGCTTGCTTTTCGATTGATATTTGATCACGCAAAAGAAAAGTCACGAAGGAAATAAAAGAAAAAAATCTTTTCATGTGAACTGAGTTAAATAAATGAATTTCCACATTACAACGCAATATTAATCAGATTGAAAAAGTTCCATCTGTTTAAGCTACATTAATAAATCATTGAGAAAGTAAATTATCAATTATAAATTTATATATATATATATATATATATATATATATATATATATATATATATATTAGCATAGTTTTCTTACAACTTCTTTACTGTTATTTTCTATTGTTATAGTAATATTCAAGCGATATAATAGAACCATATCAAATAAGATTTAAATTTAAACTGAAATTTATATCGAATACTTTACATGTACAAGCGTGCAAATTAGAGCGTGTTCTATTTCGTGCAATTAATTGCCGTTATATTACCGCGATACGTGCAATATCTGTAATAGATTATGCTATCGTACCATGATTAATTGCGAGTTATAGTTGTATGTACTGTTATCAACAAAAAGTAAATAGAAATATATATATATATATATATATATATATATATTTATATATATGATAAATTAACTTACCTGCGAATCGCCGACTTCGGACATGCACGATCCACGCACTCCGTCTCAAGATCGATCCTTAGCCGTAAATCTCGATTCTGTAAACAAAACAACAAACACTTTTAATTAAATACATAATTTTATTTAGTAAAATGATAAAAAAAGTATGCAAAAGTATTGTAATTTTTGCATTTTTCTATTTCTCAGATGCAAAATAATTTGACATTTACTGTATTGTAATATTTATTTATTTAACCTTTCGTACTATTAAACAATTTTGATGCAATTTTTCATATTCTATCATTTCTGATCGAATGGGATTAAAATACGAGGCAATATGTGCCCGTAAAAGTTACCTTTCAATTTATTATTACGTCATTTAATCTCTGCCAAATTCTTAACGTTAACAACTGTAAAACGTTTCGTCTCGAAGTACTCGCTTCGACATAAATCCTCTCTGTTAATTGCGCTGTACGTTCGCGCGAGTAATTTCAACTCGCCTGCACGCCCCGGAAAGCGGCCTGACGAAATAATATTCCGACTAAATGGCGGCTCGTGAATCCTGTCCGAATGCGCGATAAAACCAATACCGGCAACGTGTTTACAGTTTTACGAGATGTCAGCAGAAGTTCAACGAAAGCGAGCTACATTTACGCAACATCATGAACTTATATGACATCCTTAACCCTTGACCCCACTTTGCTGTCTAACAATTATTTAAAAAAGAACTCGCAATTTTGATGTTAATCGTTTTCAAAAAAATTAGTTAAAAATTTCAAATATACTAAAAACACTTTTCATAATCGTTTTCTTCTCTGTAATTGTATATAATCTATAATTGTAATTGATATATATATATATATATATATATATATATATATATGTAATGTTAGTTGTATTCTTTATTATAATTTATATTATAAATTCTAATTGTTATAAAAAAATTTGTATGACATTAAAATGCTATAATAAATACTATACACTGTTATAATGAATAAATTTTTAAGACACATTATATAGAATTTATATAATTAATTATGATAAATAAATATATAAAGTGTGTCTTACTCTTTAATAAACTTTATCTAATCTTACGAGAAAAACCGTTAATTATTCAATGACGTAGTTGCTCAAAATCTAACCAATCTATGGAGGAATAAACGAGAAAGAGCTTGTTTTTAACAACTATAAATTTAGGATGTAATTAATTAATACTCTCCGCATACACTGCCATACTTTTCAACTTTTTCCCTTTAAATATACTATATATGTAAAATATAAAACATGTGCTACTATCGAAATATAATTATCAACATTACGATTGAACTAATTAAGCTGCTAATTAGCTTAGTTAAACAGGCGATTAGTAGCAGCTGTTACATGACATCGGCACGTCTTGGCCAGTATTTGATGTCGCGGATTACGATCCCCTCCCTCTCTCTTCGTCAGCCCTCCTTGACATTGCGTGTCTCCCTGGAGACTTCCTAAGTGTCTGATTAACTTGGTATGAAATTATGTTCCATCTTTACACTCCCCCTTCACACCTAGACTTATGCCTCTATCTATATCTAAAAACCCAATGATCCAAAAACCAAATATTTAAAAACTTAGAGATTAAAAACGCAATGATTTACAACTGTAATAATTTAAAGAAAAAATAAAGAAAATGAAAAATGTAATTTAAGAATATATTTTGAAAATTTAATTATCTTTAAAATATAAGACTTAAAAAGTTTGATATTTAAAAAATTTTCCTTTTCTGCAAAACAAAATATAACTTCTCGAATTCTCTTTCAGTTCATATCTAAGAACCACAAAGTTTAATGATTCAGCTAATTTGAAGACATGCTGAATAGTGCAAAGTACAAACTTAACAAACTGAAAATTCTAAGAGTTCCAAAACTCCAAAACTCGAGTATTCAAGACAAAAACATTCAAGAATACATTGATTAGATCATTTATTTTCTCAAGGACTTCGTCATTTTATAAAGCCGTTCTTGATTCAACGTCAAATTCTTCAAGTCCTTCATCTCTCTTAACAGTTCACACTTTGACTCATCCCCTCAACCATGTCGACTGCAAGGCGCTACAGCTGCAGTTCTCGCGTGCATCCGCAAGGAGAGAGAGGTGGAGAAAAGGAGGGTTACAGAGAGAATAGGTATGGTGCGGGATGATTGTGGGGGCAAATGTAGGAGGAGGTGGATCGTACATACGTAGCCGGTGTATGCGGTAATGGCGGTGCATACGGTGTACCAGTCAAACGCATACCGTATTGATTTTAATATCTGTGTAGGAAGCGCAGAGATGTGAAGGAGAAATAGAGGAAAAAGAAAGAACACAGAAAACGAGAAATAAAGATAGAGGAAGCTTTCATACGCCATTGAGGCACCTGTAGCTGATGCACTCTTTACGCATTAGTATTTTGTGTATGCCCATTAAAATACATCGACAGGTTTATTTGAATCGACTTGAATCAGTTAAACCTTTGTGCATATAGTATCGAGATATGTAGTTTTCATATTCTAATATTCTGTAATAATATGTTTAAAATTTAGTGTAAATAAAGTGAATGAGCGTAAAGTCATCTACAAATTCTCGAGCTTCAAAAAAATAAGTGTAATTTTATTATTAAAAAACAGTTGTACAAGAGAAAAATTAAATTTGCACATTTGATAAAAATTTTGCTAATTCATGAAACTAATTTCAAACATGGAAATGTGGGCGGCAGGGGAAGCTAGGTTTGTAAATGACGAACGCACTAGTGGTAAGTGACAGTGACTAATTAATTAGTATCGAATATTCAATCCAACAAGAGCGATTAAATGCAACACCCAAAAGTACTAATCATCTAGAAATTAGTCAGAGCACAAATATGATAACAGATACATTAAATTATTTCTATAAAACAGGAACTTCAATCTATAAATAAAATTAAATCCAGATATAATATAACTCGAAATAAAAGAAGAGAAAAAAATAACTTTCGATATATTACCGTTATTTATACCAGTAACAAAAGTAGTTAGAAAGGATCCAAGCATAAAAGGTTTAAAATGAGTTCACTTCTATTTTATCAGTGAATTGATCAAAACTTAATTGTGGATTCAGAGATACATTATTTATCGAATAGACCAAATTATTCCTACTAAAACCACTCATTTAAAATAGTAATTTAAATCGGTTTGTTATAATAAAATTATTTATTTAAAATCCAACGTAATATTCATGGTCTAAGTATGTACTAAAACATTTACTAATAATAAAGTTAATAATTATCATAAGTCGTTAAAAATAAGACTTCTATTTAATATTAAAAAATTATAAAAATTAAAACTATCAAACTATCATTTACACTCATCTTAAATAATAATTTACATAACCTTATACAATTAGATTTGAAATCACAACAAAAATAATTGTTAAACCAAACTATTTTCCAATAATAATAATATCAACATTTATCCAAAAATTACATTCAAGAAAAAAAATTATTTATTTAATAATTATCGAAAAATTATAAAGATTTAATAAGTATCAATTATATGATTCAAAAAGAATAATAATTTTCTTAACTTGGAAAAGTTAATTCTCTAAATATTAGTAAAATATAAATACAAATTGATACGTATAGGTATATTCTTTTTAGAAAGATTTTATATTTAAAATATATCTAAAAACTTAATTTATATGCACTAATTATATATACTTAAATATATGCACATACACAGTACTGAATACAGAATTATCATATAGAAATATATCTTTGCTCTCGAAAAGATGACATCATATAAAAAGACTTTATTTTATTTTAGAACATCATTTCATGCTTAAAAAATTGATAAATAAAATTAAAAGTTTCTCACACAGTGAACAATTTAAAAATAATAAAATTATAATTTAAATAGTATTTTATAATAGTAAATTTAAATAGTAAAATTATAATTTACGAATTTTTTTTTCAAGATTAAATAGTTCTGAAAGTTTCTTTTCACGAAGCAAAATGATGAGGTTTTCCTTGTAGTGAATATAAGTAAATTATTCGAACAATTTGAGATTACGCAATCAACAATTACATCATTGAAATTAATTAAGCTCTGTTATTGAGGGCAAGATTTGCATCCATTATATGACTTTGCTACATTTAGCAATTGACAGCGCACTACTATATAACGCATTATTCTGCTCTGCAGGATATTGCGCTTTAGGCGAATCTATAAATTATTTCCATTGCTACTCATTGCTCGTATGATATATTGAGATTTCATTATACAATAGAAATAAAAAATAATAAAATAAATATAGAATGTTATATATAGTATATATTGAATGATTTTTATATTACATATTTTTAATTAATTTTTCTTCAATGAAAATATTATAAAACCTATAATTTCTTAATGAGAATCGCGAAAAATTTCTTGAACAAACTAAATCTCAAAATTAAAATTATATGTTAAAATCAAATTCTTGAATTAATTTTAATCAGATATTAAATTTAAAAAAAATTTAGTTTCAAACTTACCAAGATATAAACAATATCAAAAATAAAAAATATAATGAAGGAAACAATACATTATCATTTATTATTATTTATATACTTTTTAAATATTTAAAATAAAATCTTCAATAATAAAATAAAGAAAAATTTATCAAAAAGATTAATTGAGATAAATCGAAATTAATTGAAAAATCCGAGTTTTGAAACATCTTATATTAAATAAATTGCAATTAATAAATATTAATAAATTTATAAAAGAAATATTGATATGCGACATGCACGCGTGTATGTGCATGTGTACGTGCATGTACGCGGGTGCGATGGATATTATTGTATTTTGAATATACAATTTATATTTTATATAGTAGAGATTTTATACAAAATAGAGATATGTTTATAAAAAGAGCAAATAAATAATAAATATGTAATATATAAAATATATAAAATTCATTTTTAACAATTTTTATTCAATTTAATTTATTTTAAAAAATATTGTACATTTTATATATCCATAAGGATCACTCTCTTCCTGTTTTCATACTAATTGTAAATATAGCCAACATTGCCCAAAACATCCCATATCGGACTTTCTATACGATGCTTCCTTCCCTCCATCCCCTGAGAATTCGTCGACGAGACACAGACTGCTAACGGTAGAACAAGGAATAGCAGAAACGGAGAGAAGGATAGTGGATACGGAACTCCCTTCTTTGTCGGCCAGAGAGTCGAATGGCGGATAGACGGACGGGTTAAATTTGCATGGACGCTTGTCTGCGTTTCCAATTTCACGCATGCACACATTCAGCAGTGCCAGAAATGGTTTGGGCAGTCGAAGGGGAAAGGGGAGAGACTGATAATAAACGGCGCCGATTTTGGCATAAATCAAGGCCGCGAATCCCGGTGCGCATCTTCGCGAACGAGTGAAAAAAAGAGAGAGAAGGTGAAAAGAGTCGATTCATCGACAACGGTCAAATTAATCCGGCAAGGTTAAACAAGCGGAAACCACCCCCGCAAACCGTTTTCCCTTGTGGCGGAGAATTCCCGCAACCGCTCGGGATTCCTGTTCCATTTGCATGTGTTATTATTACTATTGTTTAATATATACATGACATGCCAGAATTATTTGATTCAATGCAAATTTTATTTTTAACAAAAATTTCAAAATGCGAATAACTTTCTTGACGAAAATTCTAGATCTGATCTAATTTTCATTAATTCAATTTTTTCGATGTTAAATCGAAGAGATAGAATGGAAAAAATTTTTAGGTATTTATATTAATTATTTTAATATTTAAATTAATAATTTTATTAAATTAAATATTTTTAATAATACTTCTAATATTTCAAAATTATTAAAATAGAGTTTTATGTTACAATTGTATAATTTATTATTTAGTTTTTAAAAGTTTGTAAAAAATCTTAGGCTTATCACTATTAATATTGATTATTTGATATTGTGAAAATAAACAGTATTATTATATTAAATTGTATCATTATATTATTATATTAAGTATTAAATTGAAATTCTCTATATATAACATATAGAAAAAATCAAATTAATTAATAAAATTTATAATTTAGATACAATTCATATATAATATATAATAAAATTTTTATATATTGTTATTTTAATAATTTTTATATTAATTAAAAAAATTAAATTATACTCTATTATAATTTATGCTATATACATTTAAATGGATTTATATTTTTAAATTTATTATACTTGTAAAATATTTTATGTATTAATATAAATTTTTTTATTACACGTTTCATTCCTATTATTTAATTTTATTAGGATTGTAAATTTTTTTTTATGCTTAATATTTTTATCTACAATGTGATAATAATACAAAATAAATGTAACTAATAGTATATTTAAATTAATAATATATTTTCTATTTATAACATGTGTTTTTTATATTATTTTAATAATAGTTTTTATAAATTTAATATTTTAATATTTATTTATCGATCAAAAATAATTCCTATATTTATAATAATTATTTATCGAAAATAAATTAAGAACGTTTAAGTAGCATATTATATTTATTAATATCTATATTTATTTTATTTCATTTTACATATAAATATTTATGTTTATATTTTTAAATTATTTAAATTAAATAGAGGAGTTATTTAAAATGTAAATTTAATTAATTATTTTAAAAATGTTTTTCATTAAACTAATATCATAAATATCATAAATGTCATAACTTCAGGACATTCTCAAAATCAGTTTTCACAAAATGATTGAATTCGCAAAAATGTTGAAGAATTAAAATATTTAAACTTTTACAACAATTTTTTGAATCCGACTTTTATGTCATGCTAAATGTATGTATTTATTTCAAATATATCATCGAGTTGGTCCTTGAAATTCCACATATTGCTAAAAGATATAAACGCCAGCCATGTTAAATTCAGCATTGATAACGATTTGCAATTGTCCGCAGTATAACTAGGACACGCACGTGATTTTTTGACATATTGATTGCTATAATCGGCTTAGTCGTTTGATTGCTATGGGAAAACGCGCGGTGGAATGCGCATGCATGCATTCATGTAGGTATATGTGCGCTTACAATCTTTCAGATTTTTGCGCGAAAAATGCATAGATAGGAAAGATCTTTTGAAACATCAAACGTTGTACGATTTAAAAATATCGACAAATCTCACGTTATATTTTTCGCAAATGCAAAAATCGCTATCTCATAAGAAAATTATATATAAAATAATAATTTTTTTTCTTTTTTTGATAATCGTTATTAAAAATCTTGATTATTATAATATGCTGACCTTAATTAATACAATGCAAAAACCTCTTGATGATCGATGCTGTAATACTCGACAATTAGAATAATACCGGAGCACCTCCTTGGAATAGAATAGTAGATTAAGTAGATCAACACTTGCGACGCAGTGAATTTATTCGCGTAAATTAAAATTAATAAGAACTGTATCAAACGATTATATCCGACACTCCCGATATTTCTACGCACTCGATTTTCGACAAATTAAAAATCGTGAGAAGAACGTGAAAGTATAATATAATAAATCACATACACGTTGTCAATACGGCACTCCCGATAAATTAATACACACAATCCATATAAGATTCACTCTTATAACGCGTAAAAAACACGGAAACACGAAAATATCTCGATTACGTGCTAACAATACGACGACACGACGACAACTGAGGTACAAGTCGTGAGTGTTTATAAACTTGCGATCGTGAAGGTTATAAACGCGACGCGCGCCAAATACTTTGTTACATTTTTTCCTTGCGTTATAAAATACGTAGCAACTTTGTATGCAATAACGCGCAATACATGTAATAAGGTATCAAGTAGCAGTTTGAGCTTTTCGAATATTAGTAACTCGATATCACGATATTAATTTCTGCACATATTGTTGCCGAGTAAAATACGCGAGGCGCGGGGGGAGAACGCGATAATAATGATGAAATTACTTGTTAGATGTCTCGGTATTCACAGAATTCGATGTAATACTTCCGATGCTTTCAGTTAGATATTACACCTCGACGCTATTTAATCGACTTTGTACGATTTACCGCGCATAATCCGGTAATCTTGATATTACGCACAATACGATTCACTTTCACGACGCAAGAAATGTCTTTACTCGGCGACGACGCGACGACTAATGACAATAACGGCAACTTCACGGTTTGAATTTGCAAATGGCATTCGACAAAGCAACGCTACGAATTTTCGATTAATAATGCATCCTCTATATGCATTGAAATCACGTTAATTAACCCGATACGGCGTTTGTTTGACGCTCGATTCAGCGCTCTATTAATTAATTCGCGGCTACGAGCCCACCTTAATCGGCAAAAATCGCGCCAATTGCAGGGCGATTAGCTCATTGTCAGATACAAAGATGGCGCTGCACTTATTGAATATCGATTCGCCTTCGCTTTCGTATTTTTTCCCTAACAATGCGCGGCACATTCGAAATTCCTTCAAATCGCAAAAAGAAATATTTTTGTTTGTCACATGGCATGCGAAATGTTAATTATATTAACATTTATATTTGTGTTTCTTTTATATGCCGTAGAATGCACTCCTAACTTGACGTTACAAATGTTTCGAAGCGCTTAATTGACCAATCAAGAGAGAACAAACAATTTCCTTGCGTTTGCTTGATTAATCAAGCAAACGCTTCGAAATATTTGTGCATGCCAAGTGGGGTACTATTGTTCCTATGACATATATATCGCCATTTCGTGATTTCGTGCGCCACTCTGTGATTTGCAATTAATAATTTATATTTTCTAAAACAACGAATTTTTTAAAAATTGTAGGAATACTACTTTGATTCGTCGGAAAAGTAGATAAAAAGTGTTAAGGGAATATATGTAATATTATGTATTCATTTAAATATACATGTTAATATTTTCATCATTTAAGAGATAAATTTGATATGTAATAATTAATAAAATTGATTAATGTGCAACACGTAACATATAACACGTGACAACGTGACGTAATAATTATAGCAAAGTTTACTTACCGTAAAATCAAATATTCCAACAATCGATGAGCAATCTGATATCAGTTCAATTAAATAGCGACACTAATTAATATTTTACATGATACTTTATCCGATGTTACACGATATATTACGATGTTACATTACATGTATACGATTCTCTTTCATCAATCAAATTTTTCGAGAAACATAAAGATGTCTTTTCATGACAAATTAATAACTTTTTGCGATTTCCGTCTGCAATTAGATCATAACTGATTATTTTGTAGGTGAGAGGCACGTCTAGAGTATAAATAATTTATGGCGTAAGAATTTTAACCGCGCGTGTCTATTGAAAATTCGTATTAATCATCTTACGGTTCACGCAATTTTTACAAATCAAAAGTGGTTTGCATCTACGGAATTGAATCTACGGCATGAAAAAAGCGAGTATCGAATGATCTTTATATCGGATTAATTAATGCAACTCCAACTCCACGGGATCTTCCAGCAAGATTCAAAATACCGGATCAAATACTCATGTAACTTCAAACCACGGGAAGTTGCCGCTTGTCATTAATTGTCGCGTCGTCGTCGAGTGAGGGTGTTTTGGCGCGTTTCGTGGAATTTCGTCGTAGAAAAATAAACTCTGCGTACGTATTAATATCGAAAATACCGACTTAAATCGACTTAAACGTCGTGTTGTTATCGTAAAACGTTAAATTAATGCAATCGAGAATCGGGAGTGTTTGATTTCCGTGATAAATGTCGAAACCGGCGACAAGTACGTACATGCATACATTTCATCATCGTGATTTTACGCGGCAAATATCGGTAATACGCATGAATTAACGTCGAAAATATCGAATTACATATCATACGCGTATAATTACGCGTATGCGGTTGGTGTAAAATCGTGATTATACGAAGTATTTTATAACCTATAATATAACGCGCGAACACAGTTGTCACGTCCTTAACCTTGATATTGATGTTTACGCGGCTCGTCGCGCGAGCACACGATAAGTTTTTTATTGTTAATTGTCGTCGTGTACTTTTAACGTACATACTTGATACGACGTACATATCTCCGCATTTTTGTAATTTTTAATATCGGATTAATATATCGGGAGTGTCAAAAATAAATACACGTGAATACGAATATTTCAGGAGTGTTGAATGCGATTGAAATACGTGATTGTGTAATTAATCGCGGCACTCTTTTTTTACTCAAGCGTATAAATTCGTACATCGAAACGTATCGCGAGTGTTAATCTGGTACTTCCAAGGATTACCGTTTTTCCAAATCATCGAATAAATCATCGGGAGGTCTTCGCGTCGTATTAAGGTTAGTATTATATCAAGATAATTGGTTATGTACAAAATGTGCGAATATTCGTGCAATTTCACGCGAGATTTAACATTGATATGTCGTGATGTGTTTTTTTAATATGCAAAATCTAATATATTATTAAAAAAGTATAATATAAATCATAATTTTCAGTGATAATGTTTTGATGCTTGTAATATGCAAAATCTAATATATTATTAAAAAAAATATATAGATCATAATTCAGTGGTAATGTTTTGATGCTTAAATATTTATGTGAAATTTCATTTACAATGTTTGTCTCTTTAAAAATAACTGCAGTAAAAAACATCGATTATCTATATTGTTGTACATGCAAAATTAATTCAACCATTCATCTGTTTAAAGCGGAACTATGTACGTAATTTCATTCTTTTACGCTCTAAGAATCTTTACATTTATTTTTATTATTTAAATTGATATCCGTTTTATTTATTTTTATTAAAGTTAGCTTTATTTCATTCCCTCTTTTTTCAGTTTTATTATTATTATTATTTCGCTAACGCGTACATATTCTTTAACGAAATCTCTCAAACAGAAATGCCGACGCGCGTCTTCCTTCGACGTTGCTTTCACGAGCGTTTCTCTGATAAGAGAAACGCTAGGCGACACAATAAGACGGAAATCTGCTGGAAGGAAGACGCTATGGATGGAAGGCAAGAGGAGAGTTTATCTCAGAAATAAAAGTACGAATAAATAAAACGGAGAACGAATGCACGAATGTTCGTACATTAGCCTCCGCGAGAATGCATCCAAGGATGCCATACTCCTGGTTGCGTCCTTCGATCAAGCGTATGCAGAGAGATCTGTGGATAAAGACGTGGAGCATAGAGATGCAGAAGGTGTATGGATATACTTTAGTCACATCGATATTTTTCCCTTGCGATGCTTTGCGATACTCAATGTTTTTCATTATCTACTGAAAATTTTATTTTTCCATCGAATATTTTGAAAGCTCTAATTCAAAACGCATGTAATTTTTAATTATTAAAATTTAAAATACGTAGTTTGCAATCATAATCGAATTTTCATAGTTTGATATAGTGAGGAAAATATTATAATAAAAAATTTCATTTGTTATTAGTGGAAAGAAGATAAAAGAGAGATTTTTCTGTGAAAAATAAGAAAAATGCAAAGTACGAAATTTTATTATTACAACCAAGCTATTTCTATCATATGTACGAAGTATTTTACGTATTATATGTAGAATGTCTAATGTTTTGCGATATTTAAAAAGAAAAAGATTTTAAAATTATTAAAAAATCAATGTTTAATATGATACGTATATATTAGATATCTATGCACTTTCTATCTAAACATGGTATATACATACTAGATCTACTCTAATATATAATATATACATACTTATACATATTATAGTATACACATACTGGATTTATTATATTATTAAGGCTGTAGCTGTTAGATATTTTCTTTTTGGTTAACAACAATCGATATCGTATGTTGCTAACAAATAAATATCTACTTCTTCTCGTGAATTGGGTACTCTAGTCGAGCATTTTTGTTTTGGTCACAGAGTCTCTCAATACGTGCAAAGCCGATAGTAACAACGTTGCTATTTTATTTAAGGGAGGGAAGATGAAATATTTAAATATTTGGCTCGAAACAAAGCGATACCGTCCATTTTCGATTTATGAACTTACGTGAGCAGCAATCGACTGTCCATTTTGAAAGATTTAAGATTTACGCAGTTACAAATGCATGCACTCTTTTGTGTTAACGCGAGCGCGCATACACACACAAAATAAATACAAACTATCATAAGATATAAAATTGTACTAACATAGTGTTTTAAATTTAACAGACAAGCTCTATCAGCATATTTTAGAAATAAATAAAAGTATTCTACGTGATCACAGCTATGCAAATGCTTTATATTAGAAAGATGAAACTGTAACAAAGAAAGAAGAAAATAATTTTACTTAAATTTTTATTTTAAAATGTCAATTGTTCTTGTCAGTGCAAGCCGCTCTTCACTTACCGAGTACCATTCACAAATTGAACGACTCGCCAATTAATTATTTTTCTTCCTTTTTTTCGAAATATCAAGATTTAATCTCATAAATAAAAAAAGTCCGATATTCCGCGCGAGATATCTTTGATTTAATTTCTTATTTTTCGCGATTTTCGCTTTTTGCTCCGATTTCTGGCTTATCCCCGCGTCAGACTCTGTGTTTCAGGAATAGAAAATGGAAACGGAACCAGTTTTGTGTCGAGACAAATTAAATTTCAGCGAGCCGACACGCGCGTAGACGTGTGCGAGCGCGAGCGAGCAAACTCGATCGCGCGCGAACGAGCGACGAGACATGAAACACGCACGCACGTATTCACGCATGCACGCATTCGCGTATCCGCATCATCCCGGATGCACCGGTGTGCATTATTCGCGACGTGTTAGGGGATTTCGTAATTCTCGCGAGAGAAAACGAGAGGGAGAAAGAGAAGACGGAGAGAATCCGAGGAGGCTCTGAGAGACGAAGGCACGAAGGTTTTTACGTTGTTCTAAAAATCTCCGAGCATTCGTGTGACTGCAACCCAAAGCCACGTTACGACGCGAACTGATGCAGTATCATATTGTCGCGTATATTGACAAATAGGAAGTCAATATTCTTATAACAAAAATGTAATGTACATATGTTTATGTGTGTGTTTGTGTATGTAACGTTTACAAATTAATGAATTTAATAATTTTATTTTCATAAAAATAGATCAAGATACACAATTTGAAAATATGTAATATATTTATGTCTTAATTATGCGCACGCGCAATGATATATTGTAATATATATAATTAAAATTCTATCAAAATAAAATCCATTAAAATTAAACGAAGAGTTAAATTTTATTACGTAATTTTACTGCATTTTCACAGTAAAAATTTTTTGGAAGATAAAATTATCTATCGCATTTTTCAACATATATATATATATATATATATATATATATATATATATATATATATATATATATATATACACGCATATCGAAAAATGCGATAGATGAGTTTGCTCCCCAAGAAATTTTTATGATGAAAATATCACAGATAAAATTACGCAATAAAATTTCTTCGTTTAATTTTAAATGAATTTTATTTTGACAAGATTTTAATTTTATTTAATTAAACTTGATATGCACATATAATACACACATTTTATACAACAGAAATATACTCTACATATTACAATAACACGTTATGACATGAGGTACTCTGGCACGTGTTCCGGGTATATTTGAGAACCATGTAACAGGGGAAATGTTACTGGCATCTGCAAACTATTCTTCACAATGGGCAATAAAGGTTCACAATGATCTTCTCAGAGCGGGAATAAATCGTGAAACGGACATAAACTGCAGTTTACAGTGAGAGCAAAAGAATTAACAACTAAGCTTCCAATCAAAATCCTACTGATGTAAAAACCGCTTAAAATTAATCCAAGAATTATATAGCATGCTCGATCATATAATGCTGATCGATATGAGGACAATCATTGATTTTATCAGAATAAGTTATCATCGAAAATAAATTTTAATAACATTTTTTATATGCATATTTTTATGGATTCTTATTCTCTTTTTACTGATAACCATTAAAACTTCTAATAATGTTAATGTTTAGGATTACATATTCAAGAGTTCGCATTTCGCGATATCCCTAATAAATAACGTAGTTGCAAGCAGGGATAACTGAACAACAATGATATACGACAGTTAAACATACAATTGTCTGTAAATAAATACTGTTATCGATTAACCCAGCAGCCATTTTGATTGTTTAACATACTTGTGCGGTATCATCAATCATCGAAAATTCATGATAGAATTCAACAAGACGCGATATTTATTTATGTGATGCAATTGACAACGGTATTATCGAATTTCATCGTATTCATTAATTTTTCTGAATATACTCGTGTGATTAGATAAAACTATTTTACCTTTTAATCTGCTTAAAAATTTAATTTTTAGCTCTCAAAGAAAAACAGGAATAACGCCAGTTAGATATGCGAGCCGCGCATTAATTAACAAAAATATAAATTCCCTCTGCGTTCGGCGAGTTATTAAATTTCACTGTAAATTTAAAGTATTTCGCTTCTCGGAAAATAAACGCGGCCAAAAATAAAGTTTTTTTTTTTACGAGATAATAATGAAAAAACGATAAGGGTGGAAACTGTTCCGCAAAATCGCGGACTTTTTATGCAATATTTTAATTGTCGCGATATTTTAAATATTTGGATAGTTTATTGATCGGCCAGTTGATAACGGCATTTTATTCACAGAATATATTTCGTTTAAAAAATTATTCAATTACGATTTTATTTCTAGTGAGGGAAATTTTATGAAATTCTTGATAAATTGTGAATGATAAATTTTTTTTTTAAGAAATCAATATAAATGATTTGGAACAAATATATATATATATATATATATATATATATATATACATACATATATATATATATATAATCTATATTACTAATTACGTACGAATATATACAATATTCTTATATTTAAAAAATCTGAGAACATTAATAGCGAGAAGAGATTAGATAAAAAATATACAAAGGCAAAGTAGATAAAAGGTAGGCAAATGGGCAAAGTGGATAAAAAAATAAAAAAGAAACAGATCGAAATGAAAAATAGAACAACTGTGAATCGTAATTAAACTTAAAAATTTACAAGGAGAGAATTTTTTCATTATATCTCGCGATAAAAAGGAGGAAAACAAAGAAAGAGAGAGAGAGAGAGAGAAGAGGGTGGAGTATTTAAATAATGTAATAAAAATCCAATGATCGGCTTCTCACACGGTGTTGTATTACTTTCACGGTGTTCGTTAAGCGCGTCGCGACGTAAGCGGCGCGCGTAAAGCGCGTCGTTTGCATAAGTCGGCATCGCTTTTCCGCTCAACACAGTTTCATGCAACAACGAGCAATGCGCCGCGCCGCGTCGCGACGCGGTGCAGCGCACCGCACCGCACCGCACCGCACCGCACCGCACCGCACCGCACCGCGCGCGCGACGTCGCCTCGCGCGGAAAAAAAAAGAGGAGCGCATTCCCACGTGAAATTGCATCGTACGCGCCGTGTACGCGGCCGGGTTTATTAGCGTCGCATTATTTATTGTCCGCGTCGCGACGCCCTAGTTGCGATAATCGAGCCGGAGCTCTGCCGCGCTCGCTTTACCGCGTTCGAAATTTTCCTGAAAAATCTCGAAATTATCGCGCGTTAAGATAATTACGTGCAGTACGTCGTACATCGGTAATGGATATTCTTTCTCGGATAAAAAGCATTAGCGGTAGTCGGGAGAGTACGTAGCAATTTTATAGATTAATTGTTGCAAAATTATCTGATACTAAAAGGTAAGGGAAAAAAGGTAAGGGAAAAAATTCTCGAATTAAATTTTAAATGCACGCGGAAAAAATAATGCAATTTTATGTGTAATAAATATCTGCGTTAAGCGGATTAATTATAATTTTCTTTGTTTATATCGGAATATATTGGTTCGTTAGAGATATTGAAATTAACTGCAATTAACAAAATTGATAACATTTGAAACTGACATCCATATTATGCAATTGCCACTCAAATGTCCTTTAATTCTATCTCTCTCTATTTCTCGCTCCCGCTAAAAAACTCTCAAAGGACCCCTTAGGTACTCCCTCACTTACGCATTGCAGTGTCATTTCTCGAAGTACCGAGAGCTCCCGAATGATATCTATCTTGGGACTATGGACAAACGTATCGTTTATATTCGATTCGCTTGTCAAAATTATGAAATTAAAATTATGAACGTAGTTTTTGTTTCTTAAGAAAAATTTTGTTTTTTAACAAAATTTATTCTATTACGTATACTTTCTGCTAATAAAATTTTAAGAATAGCTCGTCTTCGCATATTACTTGGCATAAAATAAATAAATAGATAATACTTTGTAATCTATAATTATAAAAGATACGTGATCTTTGTTACTGCAAATAAACAGCTTCAACATAATAATATAGCAGTTGGGTCTCTCGGTTTAGTAGATATAGATGCTGTACTTGTGGCTAACCCATCATTCGTGACTGAGGGAACCCTCAACTCAAGGTCCCTCAATGTTTTATGACCGATCTACCACTTATGATTCAGTATGGGACTTAATTACACATCTATCAAAATATAACAGAATAGCGTGACTTGTACAGCTGTAAATTATGGCACAATATATGAAGAAATAATTTTTTGTAGAAGAAATGTAGTTTAAAAAAACAAAGAATTTTTTGTTCGTCACGTAATTTGCAAGAAAAATAGTTTTGAATATGAACATAGTGTGTGTGCACTTGCGTTATGTACTTGTCAAACAATTTTATTGGCTTTTTTATGCATAATTTTTTATAAAATGTTGTCCATCCTCTATCAAACATTTTTGCAAAACAATAACTTACAAATCTTCTTATTTTCTAACTTACAAATTTTTAACATTAGTAATATTTACGAAAAAGAAGGAAAAAAAGAATAGAAAAAAAAATTTTTTTTACATTAAAATATAATATTCATCAAAGATAAAATTATATGTGTAATTATTTGCAATTATTATTGCTGATATTAATTTCAAAATTAACTATATTTCTAAAGTGAAACATTGTATTTTTGTAAATGCAATATAGAGGAAATTTATATCAAAACCACTGTTAACTCAATTTGCTAAAAAATATGACTGAAGTCTCTTTCAAAACAAACGATTCAATTGTTTATACAAATCATGTAGACGACACAATGCGAATATAACACGATGGATATTAACTGCATCGGGCGCCGAAGAAACAAGCAACTTTTGTTGCTGGCGGCGCTATTGATATTTTGTATATCGTACACGTTGCTCGTAAGAAATCTCCCTCGAAAAATACAATGAAGAATGATTAATTCGTAATAAAAAGAATCAAACAATAATATCCTTTTTCTGATAATTATATTTTAATAACAGAAATCTTATATGCATTTATATATATATATATATAAAGAAAAACAAAAAATTACATTTTTTATTGAAAAAATAGATTTTTTAGTATAAAAGTACATTTATAAATATATATTTTTTATGTATAAAAATATGTATATGTCCATATAATAATTTCAGATAAAATGTATTAAAAATGTGCTAAAATATATAAAACAACTGCTATAATTAATACAACATATTTTAATACAGCAATCATTACCGTAAAATATCATTTGTTTCTAGAAAAAAACTACATATAATAAAAACTGCATAATAAAATTAATTTATTTATATATAAAACTGCATATAATAAAACTAATTCATTTATATATGACTATGTAAAATAAATAACTAAATAATTAAATAATACAAGTAATTAAAAATTACTTTATGTACACTACGAAATAATATAGATTATTACACACAATTTTATAAAAGAAAATTTCTTTTCTATCAGCAATTGTCAGTAACTAAATAAAGCGCGAGTCGTATATTTTTACATCTGCAACACTCACAGTTTTATATACATACATACATACATTATATACATATATATATATATATATATATATATATATATCGATGAAGAATTGAAAAATCCACTGTTCGTCACCGACCGCACGTACATCTCGGTTTTCATCATTTACGTGATCGCGACGTTCCTTTATGGCTCCATGAACAAGCGTGCATTGTACCATGATGGAGTATCGGATTTGTGTCTTACGTCGAGTAATCGCTGCGCGTATATAACCGCATAATGCGCCGCCACTATGCCGTACTTTGTTCGTGCGTATGTTTACGACATAAATATTTCAGCTGTCGTTTTGCCTCTAAGTCTACTTATTGGCAGTATCGGAAAGTAATATCGTTTCTAACTTCAACTGTTATTTATCGAGCACTTAAACGTTCACAAAAATTAAATGAATAGGAAAATTTTGGATAAATTTGATATTTTATCAATTGTTAATAATGATAACTTATGATGTCTTCTACTTTCTCGTTACAATAAACTTGTTCTAAAACTACAGATACTAAAGATCAAATCACTTAAAGTGATATTTGTTCGAAAATATAAAGAAATCAATGGTTAAATTATAAATAATTAGGGAATTTTTAGACGAATCAAATCTCAAATGAAAAGTGAAGTAAAAATCTTACATTTAATATAATAATCAAAAACTCTTCGTCTCATCTTCTCTTTCACAAGACTTTTGATCCATTTAGTTACTGAAATATAAGATATGAAATCTTCGTATTGAAAGAAGAAATAAAAGATAAAACTGTCAATATTGATTAAAGGAAAAGAAGACATAATAGAACACCCGTATATATTTGAATAATCAATTTCAATATTCTACATTAGAATAAAATTTTTAACATTTCTCGTATCCTTTGAGAATTCAGATGTCATTTTTAATATAAAAACGCTGGGGAATCTTTACCGCGACTGGCGATCTACATTTAAATCTTACTCGAATTTGTTTCGATATAAACGTTGCTCTTTTTCTCTTCCTCTATTCCCGGACTAATAATTCTTGACCGATAATTTCTCCAAATTTCCGACAAAATTACGACTTCCTTCAGTAACTGACTCGGCCCTTCGCTCCCACTGGGGTACCTTCATTAACTTCTTCGGGGTAATCCATAGATTACGGACGCGCCTTATCCAGGTGAAACGTATGGACTGTTCGCGTGCGCCAGCACCTGAAGGGTGGAGGGTTGAAGTTGTCGGAGGGTGGATAGGTGGGACGTCTCGGTATCGGAGGGTGGATCTATAGATCGTGTGGCGGCTGTCCCCCATGAATCACGGAGGCTATCTGCTGGAATACCAGCTGTATTTACAACAGCACGCCAACGGCGACCGCTCGGCCGCCTATATCTTTCTAATCAACTGTTTGTCTAATGTCTATGTAAATACGGTATGTTAATTATCTCGATGCGATGCTAACGTGCCGCATGGCTATTAATCTCGTCCTGTACGCGTTTCTTCCTCGCCGTTGTTGCACTTCCTGTCGGTGTGGACGTTCCAATTTCATGGTCGAAGCAATAAACAAAATCTGATGGTTGAATGGAAATGGAATTTTATTGCTTTTCGTTAAAAGCATACTACGATAAATGGAATTATCATTATTCATATCATATTATTCAATATCTTAAAATTTTAGATTTAGTAACATTGATTACATTCTGTGGTTTTATTTATTTATTTATTTTATTGTTTGTGTGAAATTTTATTTATATCAATACTATTTATTGGTAAATAACAATAACTCGTTATATATTTTAAATAAATGTGACGTCTTTCATCGAATATTTTAAATATTTATTTTTAACGACATAAAAAATACATATGATTGATTTTTTTCGCTAAATTTAGGATCCACATTTTGGCAATTAATAATTTTACTATTATTCACAATTTGCAGAATTAATCAATGTTGACTTGTACGACTCTTCATTCGTTACTTAATTATCTGAAAATGTTTGATAATACTAGCGATAATATCGATAAGTACTCCAATTTCATGGTACTGCTATCATATGATTATCATTTGGGCATTAGTGCTAAATCAGTATCAGTCTAATTGTGATACCAAGTGACGTATATTTCGTTACATAGTCGATTCCACCGAATGCGACGGAATTTAACAATTGAATCCCATTAGAATCAACGACATGAATTGATCCGCTAGTAATTACAACTTTGTAATTATATTATGATTGCGCTTTGATCATATCGTGATTGCATTTTAGTTATATTATGATAGTGTTATAATTATATTATAATATTTAAATGATATCGTGATATAGTTGCGTAAGGATATTAGAAATGCATTTCATAGAATTCGTAGAAAGCGAGAATTGTATTATAATTATATCTTTGTAGAAGAAATTAAGTAATAAATGTCCAGGAAATTGTAATACAATTGCACGATTAGAAAATTTATCGTTAATCAAATCATTCTGATTTTCTACGTATATTTGTTGATTAATATGAAACGTACTATAATAATTTAATCAATCAATATAATAATTCCTTAATAAATATGTTAATTGATGTGTATATATATATATATTTGTCATTTTACTAATAATTATCCAAATATTAACTAATGACATAATTTTAGTAAAGACAGTGAGTCCCGGTCGATGGTATTTCTCGGTAGCGGAAAAACTTCGTCCCACGCAATATCGAAAATGAGTAATATCCAAGATTAATTACTGCTCAAAGTTTGAACGTGAGTCTCTTTACTGCATATTAGAAGAGGGGTTAGTGAAAAGGGGGAGGGGGACAGAAAGGGTGAAAGGTGGCACGAGCTGGTACGGACTGAGTGCTTCTTTTTCGAGGATGGAATGTGGTATTAGCGCTGTTTCGCTAAGGCACCCTTCAATTTAACCCTCCTCCGTTTAAAGCGCAGAAGATGGTAGCAGAGAAGAACGAATTTTACGCGGGCGACTACGGCAAAGCGAAAGTACGGACTGATGCAAAACATGGGGAGGAAAAATTGTCGCAAAACGTAAACAAACTTGTTGTTGTGTTGTTCCGATACTGTTACATTATGCGTCTCGTTAAATTAAGAGGGAAGGAGGGAGAAAATGTTGCAGGAAGAAATCATTTCCCATTACTTTATCAAACGGTATATTATTATGTTTAATTTTTATTAAAACCTGAGTTTCTCCTCTTGTGAAACTTTTTATTCACTTTAAAATGTTTAGTAATGCAAACTCAAAATTCACAAATGAATCATTTAAAGACACATTTTTCTCTTAATAAAATATTGAAAAATAAAATCAATCATTTAAAGACAAATTCTTTTTTCAATAAAAGATTGAAGAATAAAATAAATTATATAAATTTTTTTTAATGTGTGTAATTATTTTTTAAGTAATATTCAAGTAAAAAGTGTTTTAAGAATTCAAAAAGTTTTTGAGATTTTTAAAGAAATACAATGAATTAAATCGTGTGATTTTTAAATTATATAATTTAAAAAAGATTTTAAAATTTCAAAATTAGTCAAGATATATAGAGAAAAATTTAAAAATTCTAAGAATCTAATGAATTCTATGAATATGATAAATTCCAACAACTTACGAAGATATATCTAAAAGATTCCAAGAGTCTCTCTTCAAACTCAGATGTCTATTAAGTACTGAAGTGTCTAACACTTCAATTTCAGCAAGCTTATGGCTTATAAAAGCTTGTTCATCAGGATGAGATAATCAGTTTAATTACATATATAATGTTCCATGTTTCTTTTTATCTTCAGATTCTTTAATGAATTTGTTTTCTTAATAAAACTACGGAAGGATTAATAAATTTTAGATTATAAGCGATCGCGAACAAAGAGTTCTGTAAATTTCTCTCTTTCACAACTTATTTTTCTTTTGCTATCATCTACAAATTCTTTGGTCAGTTTAAAATCAAATTTGTTATTCATTTTTTTATTTAGATAAGCTTTTTCTTACGAGTTTTTAATATCAAATATCTCGAACATTTTTATAATTAACTTTTAAATTAGGATTTTATATACTAACCTTTTCTATTGCATCGTGTTGCCTGCGGACAACAAAACGAATAAATACAATTAAACGTGCTTTATATAATGGTATCTGACATTTCAGACATTCTTTCCATGATACAAACGTAGTATTCCTACGGAAAACATATGTATTTTATTTTGAATAAAAATTTGCTGATATTCGTGATGATGTTTTCCATTCTCGACAAATCATATTGAAAGAGAATAAACATTAAACATTAAACAAAGAAGATTTTGTTATTATTTTATTAACATTTTTAAATTTTAACTGCTAGAAATTTAAATTTTACGCACACACACACATATTGCTTATAATTCAAGAATTTATAATGCTCGTACATTAATTTTTTGCGATTAGTTTAAATCTTAATATTATATCTTTATTAGACATTTTTACAACGAGAAATCAAATTCAGTTTGTACAGTACAATTAAGTTTATAGCTATAATCTCGCATTCCTATTAATTAGTAAGAAATTTATTCAAAGAAATTGATGTAACACTATTATCTCCTCTCCTTAGAAAAATATTTATAACAAATCATAAACAATGAACAGTAAACAACAAATTAATGATTAATTAATTACGCAAAAATATTACAAATAGATTTCAAAAATTTTAAAGTTTTATATATAATATATGTGCAGTAATAGGAAATATAATTATATAACAATAAAGTTGTGTGTGTGAAAAGCGTGTGTGTGTGTGTGTGTGTGTGTGTGTGCGCGCGCGCGCGCGCGCGCGTGTGTATATGTATATGCATATAAGCAGTTAGCAATATCAAATTATTTCCTTGAATTAACTGCTACTAAAATATTATAATATCCGAATTAATTGTCATATTTACTATAATATCCGAATTAAATGTTATCATAAGTTTCAAACTTATTGTTCGCAAAGTAAATGTCGAAAATATTTAAACGCTTATATCGCTATAAAAATAATTAAAGCAATTAATTGTTTTCTCGAGTTTGAGTTTAACAAAGTGTTTCCCAAATTATTTGCTGCGGTTATGTATTAATTTATACCATAGAGAGCTTAATTTAAAAATATCAAAAAGTATAAAAGTGCCAGTTGCCATATGTAAAGTATACTAAACCAATATACTAAAACAATTAATTGCCTTGTTGATTTTATGTAATATTAAAATGTTTTTCGCGAATGAAAATAATTTAAATAATAAAATTAAATTAATATCTCCATTTCAAATTTCAATTTTTGATAATAGAAACAATAAATTCCGAAGAACAATAAATTGACATTTAATTGTATTGCACATCTCTCTCTGAACTGGATTTTTTATGATGAAGATAAGTTAAAAAAAGTTAATATTTTTTATTCTTACAAGTTATATTTTGTTTGTTGGAAAAATTGCGAACACAACACATTGAATATTCTTAATATATTTGTGCACAAAATAAATTAATGAGTTTACGTTTTAAATTAATACATTGATTGAAATGAAAATAATTATTAAACGCAATTGATTGTTATGAAAAGTTTCGTAATTTGGTTTCGATATCACATAGTAATTTTTAATGCAATTATCATGAAATAATATAAAATTAGAAATCATTACTAACAAAAGATTAATTTTCCACATCACGTTAAACAATACATCGTATAGAGAAGCGATATAATACATAAATGAATATATACATATATACATAGGAGTTATAGATATTAGGAAATGTATGCATGTGTATGCAAAATCATACATACGGTTTTGTAATACCAAATTGTATACACATGGCAACCAATGTGTTAATTAAATTAAATTAAAATTAACACCCTAGTCGTTATATAAGCATAAAGATTAAAAATTCGCGATTTTCAACGTAGTCCGATAAATTTTGCACTTTTTTAACCAGATGGGTGGAACAATGGATATAATAATTTCACGCGTTCAATTCTTTGTCTCGAGATATTATTTTTCGCGACGTCATCGCCGCACAAAACGGTGGTGTAGTGCGTGCGAACTCTCGCGGAGCACGCGAGGCGCGTAAGCAGTTTTTCGAAATGCATTCGTACTTGCCGGCAGCGGCAAAACGCTGAGCGAAGATACGTCCGCGCTTTATTATTCGTGCTCCGGAACTAAATTCGCGAAACGAGGATTTACTACGCCATTTCGTCGCGCGTGGAAACGCCATATAAAAAGTTAGACGCCGAAATACGCGCCGGCGAAATTTTCCGCGCGCGATACGTTGAGCGTCACGATCCTCATCCTTTTCCATGTAAATCGCAAAAAGCGCTAATGATCATTGTAATGGAAATTCTTGTATACTATGCAACTGCATTACAGCATAAAAATTAAATAATTTTTCGTCATTGATCTGATAATTGATATAGCAAAAAATTTATTTTTGTTTCCAATTTTTGAAAACATAATAGGTGACGCGCCAAAATTTTACTTTTAATGATATGTAAATTATATTTAATTTTTTTAGTACGAAATAGTATCCTAGAATTTTCTTTATATTTTTGCTATAAGTAATATATAATATAGAATATTTTGTGATGTAAATTATTATATCAATGATTTTCAAATAATTACTGAAAAACAAAATTCATGCAGTTAAAAATTAAATATTTTTCGAAATAAAATATTATATTTTAATGCAGATAATTTTATTTCGGACAAATGCAAGAAATTTAAAAAGACGGAAAGAGATATTTAAAAATTAGAAATATTCCCAGTTTCATATTCCGTATATTCATATTCCGTTATATGCTAACATCCATTTTTCCCATGTTAATCTGATTCTTCCTAAGTATGGAATTTATATTACGACCTGTTTCTGTAAGTCATATCCGACTTTAAAATCATAACTTCGTATAACCAACGTTATATGAATTTCTCAATTTTCTGTAAATTTAGTGTGGCATAAAATTCGTAAACACTTCATAAAAATTGAAGCACAAAAGATTTTCTTAAAAAATATATTTTCGTATAAAATAAATATAATTATTTTAAAGAAAATGTTATTCAGTAAAAAATTATATCACTTTATAATATAATACGTAATAATCGATTATTACCTAAAAAGATTTGCTTTAGAAATTTCTTATAAAAGTAAAATTTTATTTTACTGTATTTGTCATTTCTATATGTGTGCGCGAGTTACTTATATCAAAATAAATATTAATTAAGAAATAAAAATATTTTTATTATTAAATATTAATAATAAAAATAATAAAATAATAAAAAATTAATAATTATTGCAATTGATAATGATTTTGTAGAAAATTAAATAGTTTTTCATCTTCTGTTTAAATTAGATATATATTTAAATAAACTTTATTTTTTATTTTTTTCACGCATGATTACTATTATCACATTTATTATATTTATTTCAATACTTTTTCTCAATTAACTTTAATATCTTTATGTAAAGATCACATAATCAAGAATTTATCCATTTACTCATTTCTATATTTTTATAATCCAGAAACAAAGTCATATTTTACTAAATCTATAAAACTGCAAATTTCTAATTAAATATCTGTCGGTGATTATGATATCATAGAAATTAGGTACAATTATAGATGCTTCATTCATCCTTAAATCTTTTAGCACGTAAATGGGAAAAATTAGAAATATCGTGGCAAGCTTTAAGAATCAACAAACCAGAATGCTTTCAATTCGCGAATAAATCAGCACAGATCCTTCGTGCGCTCGATCATCGTGAGAAATGCTACACCGATGATAATAAAAAAAAGATGAGAAGGAAGGAACTCGAATCGGAGACTTTCGGCACGCGTCGGTCAGCGACATTGTTGGCGAATGATCGACGATCGCGAGCAGATAGAGGGAACATAAGAAAGAATGGACTTTGAATTTTTTGTGTCGCTCGGCCGCTGACAAATGATGCGCGAATCTGGAATCGCGATGGTGTCGCGACGCCATGTGTCATCGGTTGAGCAACAAGGTGCGCGGGTGCGCCACCCTTCCTCCCTCGGGATATACTTTATAGCGCGATTTATCATATTCGTGCTCGCAAAATCCACCGATCCCGCGATTTCGCGAGACGGAATTCACTCTGTGCACCTTCCTCCGTCCCGTCCTCTTAATGCAACAAAGAATCGAAACTCGGGCTAGTAGCGCGAGAAACCGAAAAACGAGGAGTCCCTTAAAAGTGTTGGGCTTTACTCAAATTGATAAACGATCTTTAATTCTTTTACAAACAAAAATAATAAAAAGAGAAAATCCGAAAGCTAAAGAATTATAATTTTTTATCAACAAATTTTTTGAAAGAAATTTGTTTTTAATAAAAATCTCGGAAGATAGATCTAGAAGCTCTCTTATAAACGATTGAAAATAAAAATTATTACTAAAAATTGATATACTCCAAAATCTATATGTTTTTAAAAGATTTTAATTATTATTTTATCATTGTAATAATAATAATTTTTAATTATTCATAATGTAATTATTTGATTATAATTTTTGATCATAATTATTTAATGCTGTTGATGTTGGAAATGCATTATTGTTTTTATGTACATTTTTATGCTAATGAAGATATATTTTAAAATGAGAAAAATATTAGAGTAACAATTGACAATTACTTAAGAATTTTTAATGAAAAGCATTATCATTTATTCCACATTTTTCCCTCACGATCTTTCCATATAATATCACACGAAACACGATGGAGCCTTTTTTCAATCTCCGTATTCCCACAGCTCCGGTCTACGAATTACCTTTATTCTCTCTCTTTCTCTCTCTTCTCTTTAACGCTGGAGTCAGAATTTGGGTTTTGTCGTCGTCAGCCCTCAATGTGAGCCAACGTATTTGCATAGTTATCTTGAGCGCGCAGAATCTGCGAGAGAGGAAGCGAGCGAGCGTACTCTGTTTTCGCAGGACGATGATAATTTTTCCCTCGTCCCATTCACACACGCTGTATGCTACAGTGTACTCTAGCGCATCGATACGTCCCGGTCTCGTTTCATACCGCGTTTCGAGAGCGATGCGCCCGAGCTTAATCGCCGCCGGCCGCCTTTTTCCGTCCAGAGAGCGAGCCCTCTGCGCCGTCTGCCCGCGCGTTCATGGCTCGGAGATATATTATTCAGAGTTAAAAGGCCGCGTACACAGTCAAAAACGAATCCATTGAATCAGATTTTAATATAAATCGAAATTACATTAACCGCTTCATTTCCACTTTTGAATATTAAATCGTAGAATGCAATATAGAATTATAAAAAGACACATTGTACATTATTATGTAGTGTATTAAAGCAGAAACACATATGCAAGTATAATTCCGAATACATTTTTAAATATGAATCTATGCATTTGAAATGCTTAAACATTTTACATTTTTTGCATCGATTTTTAATGATGATTTTAACGATGATGATAAAATTAAATTACATATCATGAAGATATGATAGATGGTTACAGCAGAAATTATTAATAAAATCATTAAAGCGAAAAAAGCTTAGTCACAAATTATTCATTTGAAATTTTACTTGCTTTTACTCTGCTCCAATATCTATATTAATTTTTATTAAAATTTGAGACATTTAAAGCATATATATACGTATAATTTGCAGGAAGAGTTCTAAATACGTTAGTCCTTCAGAATTCGGATTTGAAATATCGCTAAGATTGAATGGGATCTTGAATCTTAAAAGCGCTGGATATTCCGCTAGATCTAGATATATAAGATTCCGAATTTTAGATTGTCCCAAAATTCTGGAAATCCTGAATCTTAAAGCCTGGACTTTTTTCGAAAGGCCTCATAAATTTACATCAATGGAATATTCGTGACGAATAGAAATCTAAATCCTCGATCCACGAGGAAAAATCCTGGATCCCAATGGTAGCCAAGAATTCGATGTTGTCTAGCGAAATATCGAAACATCGTTGATCCGAAAGGAAAGAGAAGGAAGGAAACAATAGAAATCACGCATCACGTGATTTCGCAGCGGAATATCTGGCAAGCGCACAACCACTTTAAATGCAGATGCATCCTGCATGCGGATCGGAGACGTCCCCTTGCCACTCCCACCCACTCGTACAAACCCTAAACCCCGTAACCTCCGATCGTCCAAGTTTATGGTTCTCCGATGCTCTTCTTCTAAGTACCAATAACTGTCCGACTGTCTGAGGTATCGAAATGCGTTTTGCGTGTACACGTGTGCGTGCACGTATCGTGGGACGCACGCGCCATAATCAATATCTCGACATCATCTATCCATTTCCATTTCTCTTCTTTATTGTCATCATTCAATTTTCTCACTTTTTAAATTTTTTTTAAATTTTAATTTAAATAAAATTGAATATATATACATATTTTTTATTTCTATAATTATAATTTTCACATTTTTTTTTTCATCTTTCAAAATTTATTATGCTTTCCTTATCTATCTAACTTTCTTTGTAACATTCATTTTATATAATATGTACAGCACAATTTCATCGGCTTTCTCTCTCTCACGAAACTTAACAATCTTTGAGTTTTTTCTTTCCTCTTTCCTCTTCTTTCTTTAAAATTTAAAAAAAAATATGTTATCTATTTTCTAACTACAGATTAGCATTCATTCAGATCAATTTTCCAATTGATATATCTATATATACATATATACATACATACATACATACATACATACATACATACATACATACATACATACATACATACATACATACATACATACATACATACATACATACATACATACATACATACATACATACATACATACATACATACATACATACATACATACATACATACATACATACATACATACATACATACATACATACATACATACATACATACATACATACATACATACATACATACATACATACATACATATATATATATATATATATATATATATATATATATATATATATATATATTTCTCGTCCTTTAAGATCTGAAATTTCAGAAAGATCTTTCCAATTTTTCATTTTCCTTCATTTTCTCATTCTCCCGTATCTTTTCGAAATTCTTTTGACCTCCTCTATTTTCCATGTCATTGATCCGCGATCTTTCATGTGTCCGATCTGCCTGCAGGAAAGTTTCCACGGGAGTTAGCAATTATTTAACTCCTTCGGAATACTCGATTGCTAGCGAACCGAGAAAGGATATCCTCCTCTCGCCAGTGTAAATGCGAGGCGAGACGTAGCCGACGTTGCACTTCTTGCACTCGGCTGCGACCGCACTAGCGAATGACAGCTTTTAAGCTTCCACCGATTTCTCCGCCTGTCGTCGACGAAATTCGATTCCTCCTTGAACGAATTCGAATGTTCGACGTAACTCTTCATTAAAAAGACAAAATCCAGCTATCAGAAAAAAGGTAGATAGATTTTGTTGTGATAAACAAAGAAAATCATTTCAATTTCGTATCACTAAACAAAAAATTAAATGAAAAAGAGGATAATTAAGGATAGAAAGTGAAAGTAAATGGCACAAGTTGGTTTAATCATGCAAGAGTAATTGGATTTGACTACAAATCATGTTATTGTATAGATTAATTATGAATTCGCAAATACATAAATGATACTTATTTCAAGTTTAATATTAAGATGAATAGGAGAAAAATAATTATACAAAATTCATAAAATAATCTTGAAATTAATTACTAAATGTTTCAAAATCATTTCTTAAAAAAAAGTTATTATATTACATCATTTTGCAATTTATCTTTAATATAAAATATTTTATATACGAATATATATGATACAATAAATGAAAATTCTGATAAATCTTATAAATTTCTAAAAATTCCGGAAAACCTCATAAATTTTTGAAATCCTTGATCACGTAAGAATATTATTTTTAGTACCTCCAAACGAAGATCGGATACACTAATAAAGCGCATCAGTACTCTGCATCACGCTTTGTTCTTTTATGGAGTGAGGTGTAAAGAATGAAGGGATAGATTGTGATGAGGGGGTTTGAAGAGGTGGAAGAAAATTCGCAAGGGGTAGTGAAAAAAAGATCGAGAGAAAGAGAGCGCGGTTTATGTCTGACATGGTAATTTTTATTTCCCGGGGCAAAAAGGCGCGCTTTCATGCGGTCGGCGCTTTCATCCCGTTCTTGGATGATAAAGGAATAGAAACGGAGAACACACAGAGAATATGAAGAGAGAAAGAGAGAAAGAAAGAAAGGCAGAGAAAGTGAAAGAGGGAGAGAGAGAGAAAAAAATACGAAAGGATGAAAAAACATTAAAATTATGGACTCGGTTTTCCAAGGAGCTATACACACATGAAAGTACAAACAATGGAAGCGCTCGTTCTTACGTCGGAATGCCGACTTGCGCGCTACGGTTGTGTTGATTTTATTAATATTTTATTAAAAATATTCCATTGTATTTAACACAATGAAATTATATACGATTCATAAATCCACAAGATACATATATGTACATAAAAATCAGAGTTACACGTAAAATACGAGCAGAAGCTATGGGATTATTTTTGTGAATCAAATCTTTTTTTCCAAAATTTTTTTTAAAAGCTTGAAAAGATTAAATTAAATTTAAAAGTAGTTATATATAGTTCTATATATACTTTCCTTTCATAATAATAAATAATTTTAACTGTACTTATAGTATTTTTATAACTGATGATTAAAATTTAATTAATCAAATTGTGAAGCTTACAAGTTGCATATGTAATCGTGAAATGTAATACTAAATTACCGACTAAAAAACGATTCATTTAAAAACTTGATATAATATTTGGGAGTTTGAAGATATTTGGATTATATATATGTAGATTTGTATAGTAAAAATATTTAAAGATTTAAATTTTCTTTTATAAATTCTCATTGTGTGTCGGATCTCAAAGGTTACTTACTTACGTCGTTAAATATTTAAGTAGATCTGTCGCGAATAGTGAAATGTCAAGAACATCTAGAGATTTTCAAATTCTAAAATTTATCAAATTTATCAGTAAATATTGATATGTATAATATCGAGATCTACTCCATTTCCCTCTTGAAAATGCAAGATCGACATTTCATTGCATTGTCTTCTCTTAGATCTTTAAATCCTTAAACTCGCTCGAACATTTACATAGCAAATATATCAAACTTACTGCGATATATATTTCAATACGTAAAAAACGAAATGAATAAAAGAGCGCTCTTTGCAGCGATTTATCCTGGAATAACTTTGCGTTACACAGCTTTAGATCTTTAAATACCTGAAGCTTTGGATCCGTCGTATCTTCGCAATCTCGGACTGTCGCTAGGATCGTAAAACCGTTAAATCTTTGGGATCCTTTTGAACTCAATCGAACACTCTGGCAGCTGCGAGTATATTTTTGCGACGCATTTTGGCATGTAAACGCGAGAGCGGCGAAAGGGGCGGCTTTTGTGGCGACTCGCTCGCGGATAAATCCACGCGGCACATCTTTCACACGCAGCTTGTGAACGGAATTGTCGAATTCTCGGCTCGCGAGTGCAAAAACCGATACGTTTGGATCGAGATGATCCATTGTATCGTGCCCGGCGCGTAAATTTCATTTTACAACGGATAACGAATTTTCATTGTCGCCATTTCGCTTCCCACCCTTTCTCACCAGGTGCGTATATTATCAGCGCCCGGAATAACGCTTTTATTTGTCTAAATAATATGGATATTTTCTCGATTATTTTCGAAAATTGCGTTAAACAATTACTAGCTATAAATATATATACATTGCATTAGTTATCGTTTAATCTCTTTTAATCTTCTTTGCGCGTTATACTGTATTTCGCCATATTGTTACGCAGTTTTTTTATAATCTTATTTAAATTATTTGATATAGTGATCGATATCAAAACTATTCCCTTTTATTCCTTTATTTTATCCCTTTTCTAAAGATTTCTCTTCCTTTATTCAATTAATCCAAAACTAGTTTCTATCAAAATATTTCCAATAATGGAAATACTAAGAATTAATAAAATAATAATATCTACCATATTCTTGTTTCATATCGTATTTTGTTTCAAGTTTTTTCGAACCCTTTTTTCATATTTTTGCACCCCGTGCTTCATTAACTTCAATATATTTTGCTTTATTTTGCAGCGCGCTATAAATTGCTCTATTATATAATACATTGTTCTATTTTTACTTTACTATGCTCGCCCTGCGTTCCTTCGCTTCTTTTAATTTTCCTCGCATTATTTCGCTTTACTTTACTTTCCTCGTGCTTTGCTCTCCTCATCCCATTTCTCTTTAATTTATTTTGTCTTGCTCTAATTTTTGCTCTGCTATATTATACATTAGCTTATTTTGCATTGCTTCGTTTCTTTTAATCTTTCTTTATTTCGCTTCGTTTTATTTTGTCTTATATTTGGATTATGCTTCACTTTTCTCATTTTTCTTGATCCGGTTCTTGACTTTAGTTTACTTTGCTTTTTCTTGGAATGTTATGTTTCTATATTCCTTGCTCCACTTGCTTCGTTGCGCTTTGCACTTCCCCTTGTTCTCCTTTGCTCCGTCTGGCGTGAACCCGAGGCTTTGGAGAAATCCGAGCCGGATTGACGACGGCATGTAATTTACTCGGTGCGCAGGAACAGAACGGAACGTAGGCCGCCCCTCTGATTTTACGCAATGCATTTTAATCGCGAATTTAACGTTGCGGTGCTGGCGGCTCGTTTCGAAGATCAACCCCTCGAAAGTCGATCCGACTAAAGGCGCAAGAAGAGAAGCAGAAACTTATGGTGGCTTCCCGATGTGACGCCTGTCTTGCTCCCCTCGTTCTATTTCTGTGATTATCAATGCTTTCCATAATTCGTCTGAGTTTTCCATATCTCTCATTTTTCGGCTTTTCTCGCGTTTTCTTCATTTTCCACGAATTTCTATCCGCGACGTATTTTCTTGAAAACGCTCAGAATTCTACCGAGATCGCCGTTTTACTCCAATATCTTGCGAATAGTCCGAAATCTTGCCAATTCTCAACACTTTCTTCGTTGTAAATGCGATGCTTCTGTCGAACAAACGCCACGATTTCCACCCTCTGTAATTCGAGACTTCACGAGGGAGAATCTTACCCTCCTTCCTTCTTGCGCCAACCCGTTTCCACCGCATCCTTCCTTCCCACCCTTCGTTCTGCCTGACTCCCTCGCTCGCGATCTCCATTCGCGCCTCATAATTAAAGTCTGGAGACACCGAGTATTTTCTATTAACATTCCTGGCTAACCCAGCGTGTTCAAAATGACCGCAGCTATTGCGGAATGTTGCGCAGCCGACCAGCTGCATCCGGGATGCACTTCTGCGCAGTTGGAATGTAACTGCATTTACTATTATTTAGACTATGTTATAGCATTTTGTTCTCCATGCAGAGAAATTTCTCATTCCAGTTCATATTTCTAATATTATATACAAATGTATATTATGCTATATCTCTATAGAATTCTCGAGTATTTTAAAGAGAATACGATATTCTTCGGAAGGATTATTTATATTTATTATGTAGTACTTTCTACGTAGTGTGTTTTATTAACCTTATTTCCATAATTCTTTTATTAATATCAAGCTATTATAATATAAATATTATATTATATGAAATAAATCAATCAGAATATATAATTAAATAGGAATATATATGCGTAATCAGAATATATATATAAACATGTGTAATATATATATTCTGCATTTCAAGAAATTATAATAATTTTAATATTCTTTACATATAATAAAAGTATTACATTTTTTTATCTATTCATTAACAGCTGTCGTAAAAAGATTAACAATATTTATTATCCAAAATTATAGAACAATTAGACAAGAATTACCAAAAACCATAATCATTCACGAAATGGAGGATTGGAGTTAACTCCACATTTTCACAAAATTCTATATGATTAACTAATTGCGTTGAAATATGCTTTGAAACCATCCATTGATATTCGACAGATGTAAAACTTTGTTAGCACGTTTTTAGCGTATGAGCTCATATTGATGTATTTCCATAAAAAAACAAAGAAACGCGAAATGAATTATTCGTTTATTTCATATTTCACATTTTTATCTACATATTGATTCCATTTGTATTTTCCCTAAAAAATTAGATTAAATAAAATTAGATTAAATAAAATGTTTAAAATTTTTAAAGCGTTAAATATCTTAATAATTAAGACCTATTAATTTGTAAATATCGCCTATTTTAATAAGGCCTATTAATTTTGAAATATCGTATATCATATTTGATTGATTTTTCTATTATTTGCATTTTCTATTATTTGTTTTCTCTGGATAAATAAGAAAATTGCTCTACATACACAAGTATAAAATTAAAAAAAAACATTTATTTTTTGTTTTAGATAATCTATCAAAGCTGAATATTGATTACGCCAGCATTAATCTTGTTTTTAAATATCTTTTGCAATTTTTTATCTTGTTTTTGTTATTAAAAATATATCATTTTAACATAAAAACATTTATTTGATTAAATAAAGAATTTTAAAAATGGTAAAAAGTATTCTATTTTTCGATTTTTAGAATCAACAAGAAAGAGAGAGAGAAAAATTGCAATAGTTTATTAGAAAATAATATTAAAATTTTTTTCCTTTATCTTTCTTTCAGCTTTAATTCACTTTACAGTAAAATTTTAACTCGAGATGTTGTTACCAAGATATTTTGTTAAAAATTTTGGAAATATATAAGAAATTATGTGTAATCAACATTACGCATTTTTTTAAATTTACATATAAATTTTGCGTAAAATCTAGTCTGTAAGAAGGCTTAATAGTAATTTGTCTCCAACTATTTTTTAATACAAGTGATTATTATTAATTTTCCCGAGAATTTGCTCCTGTATACGCATGTGAAACGAAACTTTTGGTTAACATCGATTTCATGATCGATTGTTTTTCTTGGGCTTACTAAAACTATTTTTGCGAATAGACATTGGCGAGTGGTCTTTGGCGAGCAACTGCAATGTTTACGAGACCTTGGTAAACAATCGCGATTGTTTAACGATTTCTTAAGAGAACCATCCTCGTTTCGTAAACATACTACTAATAAACCGCATGAAATATTTTCTTCACCTTGACATAAGTGGCCGCGCAACGTGAATTCAAAATAGTTCGATATAATCTGAAATAATTTGATATAATTTTCGATTTTGAATGAAACATTTCTCTAATTTTTTTAATTTCAGAATAAATATTTAAATCAAGAATTTTCTCTAATCATTCATTATGTAAGATACATTTTAAAAAATTAAAAAAAATTAAAATTAAAAAATTAATTCAAGAAATTTCAATTTCTTATAAACAAATTATATATATAATGCGTATATAATATAAGATCAATTTTTTTTATATGTTACATATGTATTAATAACTTATGTCTGATCAATATGAAATTGATTGTTAACATTAAAATTTTCTTATGAATGTCTTGTATCTTTATCTTGGAGATTTGTTGAAATTCAGAAAATTATATGTCAATATTATACCAATATAACTTTAAACAGGGTTATAAAAATTACTATTCAATCAATCTGGGACCGAGTATCCGTTTTTTATCGGATGACTCACGTGAAGTTGATATGATCGTAACGCGATATTAATTAATAATTCGGCAGAAAGAGAGCACGTCCGCGGTGCGAGGAGGTTCTTGATTAGTATACAGGACGCGTGCTAATTTAAATATCATTTGCACGAAGCTCAAGTGCCAGCAGTCATTAGCGTGGAAAGAATTTAATTGCAATTGTTCGTAATCAGTACACGCTGCGACGCTGATTTCAAGTTAATCCTCGCGCGCGCTTTCAGTGCTCGTCCGAGCGGATAAACGAGTCCTTATTCGGGAGCGACGGCACGTCCCGATAAGCAGGAATTGATAACGAATTTTCCGACGTTTTAGAGCGACGATGGTGCCCGTCGTCTAGTCTATGAAAGCAAACGACAATGGTAATACGGGAGTTTAGCGTCAAGTTTTGTATGAGCCGCGCCGAGCCGAGATTTTGCGAGTAAAGCGCGTAAAGCTCGCGAGCAATCGTGTAGACTGATATGTTCGCAGCTGCACGATGCGAAACAGAATTAAGTTGTAAAGTTCACTCAGCAGTAATCTGACTCGTTGCTTGAAACAAGCGACAATACGATGCGGTGAATATTTGAAGATATAACAGTGGCACGTGTAATAAATGACGCGATTAAAACTCGCGAATACGTAAATCCGTTTGAATTCTGCGTATGTAAAATTTTTGGATTTGATATGTGTGCGAACAGAATATTTCGATAGTCTCTTTGTTTTTTCATATGCATGTTTCTTGGAATCGTTTGGTGTCGTAACTTTTATAGAATGGCTAAATATATCCGCGAATATATTTGAAGGTTTTCGTTATCCGGTTATTTATTTTATTACCGCGGTACTTGGATATTTATATCTGTAGATAGTTGAATATTTATGTTATTACAATGTAAAACACTATGCTCGCTCGAAACATGTGACAATACCAGGCAATGCATATTGGAGAATGTAACGTAGGGTATGTGATAAATTACACGATAAAAGTTCATAAATCTGCTTTTGGATTTTATGTGTTTGGAATGTTTGGATTGAACGTTGATTAACAAAAATATTTTTCGATATTTTCCCAATTTCGTTCCTCACATTTTGGAACAGTTACAATCGACGAATATAAAAATTTTTTATAAAACATAGAAAAGATCCACTTACCTAAATATGTAAGAATTGCATAATTAGCTAGGTTATTATAAATTATTCATTTATAAATAATCAAATTTTTCGCAGAAATATTTTCTAATAATATTTTCTTTTAAAAATTTACATGATTTATATTTACACATTTACTTATATTGTTAACATATTAATACAGTATCAATAATACATATAATATGTATTTTATTTTGTATATATTATATATAGCAAAAAAACCTTATAAAGTTACATGGTGATATAAAAAAAGATCCAATTATCTCGTGTCATTTAACATTTAACATTTATTTTATTAAATATTCAATATTTGCAAATTCTATCTAGAACGTAAATATAATTAAATTGTCAGTACTTACCAAAAATATCGCAGTAGAGAGAAAATAATTCTGTTGAATATCAAAACAGATCCATCTAACTCTATCTCCCGAGTCGTTGAATTGAATTCACCGACTTCTCAAAAATGTCTGGCTGCAGATCGATCAACTTCAAAATCTTACTGGTCTTCAATATTCCACTTATGTTATTTTTACTGCATTCAGGACTATTCAAACAGAATTCTTCGGAGTCATGATGGGACAGGATAACCAAAAGTCCTTTAAATGTCAAGCTCGTTCACTTTAAGATTCTCGAGGCGCGAGGCAAGATCCTAGAGCAAAGATTTGAACGAGATCCTAAAGAAACATTCGTCAGGATTGAGAATTTGCGCTAGAGATTCTGTAAAAATGTCCTAGATAATCGATTGTAAACCGAATCGTAAAACATGCGAAGTGCTATGTTAATTCTTTATTAATCACTTTTAATCAAATTTACAATTTTGATTGAATAATCTGTCTTCAGATTCTATAAAATAATCATGAGACGAAAATAGTTCTCTTTCCGGATGTTATAAGACACAACACCAATGTCTCTAACGTAGATCTTTAAAAGTTCGGAAACTCTCCGACCACGTGACTAAAAATCTGCGCGATGCAAAAAGTTATTTGGTAATCTTCCTCGGCACGTTTTTTGAAACTGAAATCTTGTAAGTCCTTCGAGATTTTCGCAGATTGTTAAAAAATTTCTGATTTACAAAAATGTTGAAAGATTCTTGAGAGTTTCTCAGAGTTTTTGCTGACTCTTGACAACACTTTCCGACTGTTCTTTTTTACGCACCTTAAAATTACACAGGACTCTTCTATTCTCTCAAAAACTTGCGACTTTTGTCACGCTTTTTACAGACTAGTTTGCCATCTCTCGTAAACTTGCTCCAAAAATGCTTTAAACTTATGTGAGATATCTCAGGTGCTCCAACTTGTTCAAAGTGTACTCAGAGCCTCGACTTTGTGTGTCTCGCAGACTTCTCCGAGAATTTCCAAAAATTCCGAGAGAGTTCTGAGAATACTTGGATCTTCTTGGAACACCCGAAGATTCTCAAACTTTCTCTTCGAGACCAGCCGGTCCCGATCAAAACCGGACGACCGCGCGCGGGCCTTTTGCGGAGATCGAGCACGTGAGTCTGTTAATCTTGATCTTGAGAGATACGATCGTTCCTCGATGATGCCGTCGTCGTCGTTGATTTTCGCGTAGATACGCGAGAGCGGATGGCGCGATCTACGGTACGTGGAGGTGAAGATGTCGCGACCCTAGACAGACGCAAACTGACGACGCGGCGCTCGGCACCCGCGCCGCGACGCCGCGCGCCGCGACGTCAGGCTGCCCGTGCCCCCGCCGCCCGCGGCGACCTCTCGCGCGCGCATATTCCGGAGCGACGCGGCGCGATGCTGCGCGTGCAGTCGAGCGGAAGGTGAGACGACGCGGAAGAAGCTGCGAAGGATGCACGCAACAGTTGTTCGAGCATCCTTAAATTCGAGGACGCTCGTATGCGTACTTCGGCGCGATAACTTCAATCTCGCGATAAAATTTACATTGCTACGTTAATCCCTCGCCAAAGGGATCCCTCCTTGCGCGATGTTTTAAATCTGATTTCTTTTTTTTCTTTTTGAGGGGGGATTTAATTCTCACTAGATACTATGGAATTTTTTGGACCACGTGGTATAAGAAATATTGCCGTATAATTAATGTAACACTATGTAAAGAATAAAATTTTACGCGTGAGATGATATTAAATGATTAAATGATTATTCTCTTTGGAGTTTTGTAATTTTAATTTCTCTCAATCTACTTTCTATCGATTTTATCAAGCCAAGAGTTTTCTGAAATTTTTGACATCTTGGAGTTTTTATTAAAACTAAAGTTATTTAAATTTATAGAACACTTTATTTGTATTTCCATTAGTAAACTTAGCAAATAGTTTAATGTGTAAATTATATTGGTAAATAAAAATTGTTAAGTTTGAAATTACGATTGACACGATTAAATCAAATAAAATTAAATTACTATAGAGTAGATCGAATATTGCTTTAAATTCATCTTTGCGCACATTAATTTGGTATCCTTCCACATGTATTTTCAGAAATACTAATATTCCTAAACAACTTCGAGTGTGTAACTGCATTCGAGCAAATGCACGGGAATTGGGCAGTTCGCAGTGAACGAGCATTTGTTATTTTTTGTTATCCAAAAATTTTCCATCCTCCAGAGGGCAAAAATTAACAAAGTTCTACTGTATCTTGATATATAAAAATATTGTTACACGAAAATACGTATACGTATTGTTCTACAAATTTAAATATTTTTATGTTTGGATATCCTTATATTAAAAAATTTTCACAAATTTATATATAAGTATTCCAAGCTCTAAAATATTAAAATCTAAAATATGTATCTTAAATCTGATTTCTGATATCTTTATCTTTCAAATATATTTCTCGAATGCAAATATTTTTGAATCGAGGTGCCATAAATATCTTCAAACATCCGTTAACATTTGATTGGAACCAATTTGCTAAGTGCTACACGTACCGTGTACCACGCTAATCACATAACGTTAAATTGCAACAACAATCTGCTAATACATCTGCGCACGCGATCGTCTCGCGGAGCCGATCCTGACACGCGTATCGCGTCACGTGACTCGCGGATCACGGCAGGCGATCCAGCAAAGTTTCGTGTCCGGTCTGACAGCGGCGCGGCTTTGGACGTGCGCGTGTATGTGTACGTGCGTGCGTGGGTGCGTGCGTGTGTGTGTGAGACGCGCGTGGTAGTTTCACGTACAGCGGCGGGACGTCGACGTGAAACGAAACGCCGTGAGGCATGAGAACGGAATTCCCAACGGGAACATAAAGCCGCGGACGCCCCTTTTCCGGCAGCGTCTCGACGCCTGCCGACGCTCGCGTATACGTGCCACGTCACGTGGCCGACGCGCGAGATCCGGCCGACAACGCGATGCGACGCATCGCGACGCGCAATGCGAGAGTCCTGAGAAAATAGCGAAAAGCCGCCGGACCGTGTCCAGCTAGGAGCGTACCTCTGAATAGGGTTTCACGGAGGTTTTTAAATGGACTTAAAACAGTTTTAAAATGGGAACAATAGAGAACTGAGAGAGATAGAGAGAGGGAAATGTGAGAGAAATATATACTGTATTATATCTATGTTAGAATGTACATGTGAGAGAATGCTTGCGGGTTTTTTAAAGAATAATTTTATGCGTGCGAAGTGCGAGCAAAGGAGAGTTCTCTTCATTTCATAAATAATTATTTTACATTTAATGATGAAAAAGTATTTTGGTGTAATTGATTGATATAAAAAATTGTTCTTTTAAATTCTGTTTTAAATATATAAAAATTAAAATCTTCAATCTACCCATGAATGAAGATATTAGATCATCATTGGATCAAACTTCAAGATCAATTATTGAAAAATGCATAGTAAATGTTACCTACATGCATTTATTATAATTATGTACGATTTGCCTTGACTTGACTTTTTTAGTTAAGTTTCTAGAATGTCCATTTGACAACTGTGTTTAATTAAAGGGTTCGGACGTAAAATCAGGTAACTGACATTTACATAAATGTCAGTTACTCGAGTTTACCGGGTTTTACCTTCAAACCCCTCAATTAGTTACTCACTAATGGTTCCTGTCATCTTCGAAGTACTTCTCCATGTAGCAGTACACTTAATGAGTTAGTGTTTCTGCTACTCGAAACAAGTTTGTTGTCATATTTTTTAAGATTTGTTAACGTAACTGTTATATTTTTCTCCAAATGTCAACATTATTTAAAAATCGATATATCTTAAAGTGAGTTTAATTTCAACATAATCGAACGATAAAGGATTACATCCAATAGGTAAAGTGAACATATATAGTACGATATACAATAAATATATAATATTTTTTCGAGGGTGCTTGATAAAAATTGCAGAGCCATATCTGGAAATAATGGATAATTTCTGATTTTCGAGATTTCAAATCTACGTCTAAATTCCCTCTGGATTTAGCTGTAGGTGTAGCATATCGATTTTACGATCGCGACATTTGACAGCGAAGGAAAACAAAGAAAGTAACGAAGGAGAAGTGACTTGGGAGAAGGTAGAGTGAGATGGGAGAGGAGAGGAGTATGCGCGGGGAGGGGACAAGGGGGATAAAGAAATTGGTGTACAAGGGAACGGCCGTCGAAGTAAGGTGCTCCGCAAGCGTAGCCCGTAACTTTGGCCTATCAGGAACATCTGCGAGGAAACTGTGCGCGGAACGAGCCGAAGTTACCTGCAATTGACAAATTTCCGATGGCTACTTCGTGGCCGTCGCCTTCGCGGCAATTAGTCGCGATGGACTTTGGAAACACTCGGCGCGTGACGTCGATCATGACTAATTGCCAGAAACAAGGTGATGCGCTTGATAAGTCCCTTCCGACCTATCACCTCTCGCCTCATTCTTTTTCTCCGTCATCGTCTTTAAAACTTGTTTAAATCAACGAGATCGAGAAAAATCTCATGGAACAATTATTTTTATAGACTTATCTATAGTCAAAATCATCAAATATGTATTCATACATGTAGAGAAATCGAAGAAATATTAGACATATAGCGTTGCTTTAAAATGTATAAAATATGAAATATACGAATTTTCCTGAGAGACAATGTTATAATGAATTATCTTTTTCCTATGAATAAATTATAATAATTTAATTTGTTTATTAATTATGATAATGGATTATAATGATTCAACTTTCTTATTATTTAAGCGTTGATTCTTTTTTTAACATCACACACACATCTTTTCCTATTATCAAAATAGATTTATACAAAGCATTATCAAGAGATTAAAATTGACACAATAATTAACAAAAAACAGAATATTGGAAAGCGAATTTAATGTAATCAGCGTTATTTCTTCATTAATGCCATAAGGCGCGTCGCATTAATATCGATCAGCTTTCTCGAAAGGGACTGCGTCACATCAATATCAATTAACGCGGTAAGTAATAGAAGATCGCGTGCTGCGCCAGTCATTTGCTCATCCTGCCGATATCCTCGCCCCGGATAGCCTCCTGCTGCGATCATCAAGTCCTATTGGTTGTAAAGCGAATGATCGATAACATCCGCGCCATACGCGCAAAATAGGCATATTAGTACCAATCAATAACCAATAAAAAAGTACTTTTAATCAAACGACAAAATTGCAATAATATATCTCTTTCCCTCTCTTTCTCTTCGCTTTAAAAACATATATTCTATAAAGGTTTATACGCGTCCTTTTTTCAGTCATAAGCATAGAGTGTAAAAAGTACAACAAAAGACGTTTTCCCTCAGTTTTCAAGTCAATTTTCCTTAATGAGAATTTAACACGAAACTTAATTATATCGCCATCGATTAGTAAAAGTTAAATAGTATTATAAATCAGTAAAAGCTTGTAAAAACTTATGACATCATTTTAGATTCCTATATGGCATTTTCTAGTTTGCAGTATTATGCTTTAATAACGAATTTCTTGTTTAATTTTGTGTGTGAAAGACCTTTTTTTTTAAAAAAAAAAATTTAATCATTCGTAATTCTTTTGTGAGAGGTCAATGGCAAAAATACTCTTCAGTTAATTTTATATAAACTTCAATAAAATTTTAATTGTAGGTTTGTAAAAATTGTAAAAATATATAATATTATTATACATTATAAAAATATACATTGTAAAAATATATAATATGCATAAAAATGTACAAAAGTTTACAGTGAAACATATAAACATGTAATATTGAAAATTAAAAAATTTACTTACAGAGAGGGAAAAAAAATTGACACTTCACAGGTATTAATCTTGTGCAATTTCATGCATCTATGCAATCCATTATTTTTTCCAAGCCTCTCGAAAAGTCTCTTTATTTCGCTCAAAAGAACAAATAAAAGAATTAAACTAACAGAAAAAAAAGAAAGAAGAGAGAATAGCACATTGTTGTTAAATTGACGAATATCAGGCAGGATGCGGTTGCAGAAAGTGCATATTAGTGCGTTTTGGGAACAATGATGTCGGAAGAAGGCCAAGAAAGAGGAAGGGGTGGCGGAAGGGGAGGAGAGAGATCGCACGAGCAGCCATTTATCAAAAACACGTAACACCTATGCAAGAAAAATCGACGATGTTTTAGTCGGCGTGCTTATGACGCGGGAGATGGATGTACGAACCGAAACCTTGTACATTCTAAGGGGCGGCAAGAACATTATGTATTATACGCTTCTACGCCGCGCTTCTCTCCCACCCTCTCGAAGTCCTTCGTGACGGAAGGGCGGCGCGCAACCAACAACCGCCGCTTCTTTTGCTTGAATTCTTGAGAAAAAAGTGCGTAACTTCATGCAGGCTACAAAAAGAGATGTAACATTAGGGTGTGCGAGGAGCTAAAGATATATATAAGATATACGTGAGAAGAGTAGAGAGGTAAAATGATCAATTCTCACATATTTATATCCTTTTGAGTTTTGGTTGGACATATATTATTTTATAATTCACGAAGCTTTCTGATCTAAATCAGAATCTCCGTAAATTATAAAACAAAATACAATCCTAGTCAAAGCTTTATTTTAAAGTTATGTCTAATATTTCATAGACAATAACAAGTTCTTATTTTCTTTCGTATATAGATTCTGAAAATAGTCTTCAAAATTGTCATATTTTTAGTAAAAGTGATAATCTATAAAATTCAGCGATCAGTAACTGTTGGCTGTCCGCTTGACCTGTCCTTTCAATCTGACATTTGCGGAAAATGTTACTTGCGAGCAGTGATCAGCTTAAACGGTGCAATTTTCAATACATCGAGATAAAAGATAATTAGCACACTATTTGAAAGAACGAATAATAAAAAGTTAATAATTTATATAATATATAAAATATAAACTTAAAAAAAATCAACATAATCGTAATCATGCTAATATATAATCACTTTACAAAAATAAATTATTTAATATCGTATTTAATATATATAGACGTATCGAAGAACACTCAAAGAGCAATCAGGAATAATCGAGTACAGAATTAAAGGCGGATGCCGGCGGATACGCGCCGGTTTAAATCGGATACAGCGGATGCGCATAATAAAATGCAACCAAGTACTGATGGATCGGAATACCGGTACATTAGTAGCCGGCAGTAAAGCTTAATGTTGATTGCGCCGAGTTTCGGGTCAGCCCGTAAAAATTCTGATTAACCCAACAGACGTGACGGCATGTACCATTCTATAAGTACAACGATAAAAAATGGAAAAAAATAAAACAAGGCACAACGGAAACACAAAGGAAATATGTAATATGTGTAATCGCAAAAAAAGATGTCGAGTTACTTTACATGTATAGGTTGCGACTTTGCATGCAATAAAACGATATGCGGGGAAAATCTGGCGATGATTAGATTTGGCAAAAAAAATTCAAAGATACAATTTTATACTTAAAACGCTCTTTTAAATTCTGTAAAAAAATAATATGACAGTTCTTGGTTACTGAAAACATAATACGAATATATCTGGATAATAAGTCAATGAATAAAGCATGAAACTGAAATTGACTTATATTGAGAAAAAAATTCATTAACTTGACTTACATTTAGTTGGTTATCATTTCTTTAGTTAAAATATTTAAGTTGACTTAAATATTTAAATATTTCAACTAAATAATAACTAAACGTAGCCAAATTAACGATTTTTTTCTCATTGTATATATATATATATATATATATATATTTAGAAATATATCTAAAAATTCAAACATAAAAACATTATAGCGGTAAAATTCGTGAATAACTAAATAAAATAAAAGCAATTTTTTTATTTAGAATAGCAGTTACTTCAAACACAACAGTTAAAATTTAATTAATCGTAGCATATATATTTAAATAATCATCTATGTCTGTTTAAAATATTTTAAAATTGACATTTTTTAAAAGATATTTTATTGATATTTTATACAAAAATTTCCGAAAAAGAGAAACTCTAGATTGGCCAAATACAGTTGAATAAAAAGATATAATTAATCTAAAACGTCCTGTATATTCTATTGAATATAGGAGTATACTAAATTTATTAGTGAATTATATAACAAATCAATGGCAATTAAAGAGATGGAAATTGAAATTATATCGGATCGAATATTGTTCTGAGAGCCTCATTCGGATCGAATGTAAGTAAAACTCGAGGGAAAAAATCAACCTATCCATCTCTTGCTGGACCGCCATCCAGCATCCCGACATCTCGTGAGATCAGAACTTAAGGCAATTGCGCCTCAGCGCACTGATACAACAAAGGGCACCGTCTAACGCGGTTATACCTCGTAAGCGAAACTCTATTGCTATATCCCATCCTATATTGGCCGTCTCAGAGAACCCACCTTCATCCATCCTCTATACCTCTACTTTCCCCTCCGCCGTCCAACCTCCTTCAACCCTTATCGGTCTATTACTTCCTCTCTCTTTCCGCCGCTCTGTCTCTATCAATACCGACCTAATCTACTTTGCCGGCAAATAGTGTTCGCCTTCCCCAGACAATGTAACCCCCTAGAAACTACCCTTCCCCGTTCCCGCGCTTGTATCTGCTCGCTACAAGTTCATGCTTCAAGCCTCTTCCTCCGCGATTTATCCGCGAGCAGAAAACGCGATCATCGCGCGTCCGCTCGAATTAATTTGGATTGTTTAGAGATTGTTTTAGGCGTGGAGGTGTGTGCGGGTAATTTTCGAGAAACAAGTGAGAGGACGGTAATCTCAAACGAGATAAACTAAAATTAATTTAAGTATTCGATTGATCGTTTCGCTTGCCTCCAAAATAATAATTCTTAGATAGTCGATTACTGTTTATTAAATACAAAATTTTAATTTGAAATAAGTCTAAAAAAAGAAAATATGTTAGAAATATAAAATGTATCTATTTAATGTATATTTTTTCATAAAGAAGAAATTTAACTGTAGCATTTTTCTATGAATCTCTTCTTATATTATAATAATTAAAAATTGTAAATATAGATAATTGGAAAAAAAATATATATATAATTCAATAAAAATTCATATAATGAATTCATCATAAAAATTAAATTAATGAAGGATTTGGAAGCTTTTATAGATTATTTTAGGTATCAATTTATTGGCAATTTGTTATCATCTTGTCAACCTATATACATATATACATGCATCATGCATAGTCATATATGTGCGCCCCGTTCAATCTACCCTTATTTATTATGTCATTAATTCACTTAATGAAAAGCATTAAAAAGTAGAAAACGGTCTTACATAATACGCAGAATTACGATTATAAATATTTTCGCTATGAGCGAACAAACAGTGCTCGCCGACATTGCTCGCCGTTGTTTTACGTATGCCATCGGCGATTCGCGGTTGAAACGCACCAGCCTCTGTTCCGCACAGCCGCGTCGCGTCGTTTCGTTCGCCTCTCGTATTGCTTGTAATTTAGTAATGAATACGTACGTACAGCGTACGTGAAGTGGTGGGCCGCGCTGATATGTAGACGCGTAACATCTGGCGGCCTATGAAATGCAGGCACGGCCAAACGAACGGCCTGCAGCTGAACGTTACGACCGACGAGAGTTATGAGCCCGGACTCAATCTCCGGGGCCCACGCCCGATATAATTGCGATACTAAAGCCTCGACGCGAGCTTTGGAAATGAGTAAATCACGCGCTCTTTCCACGCGAATCGCGACGCGTCGAATCAAAAACAACGCTTCGATGTGATTGTCGGAAGAAACTCTCGGTGACAGAACTGATTGATATTTTGGCGACAAATAAAAAACAACGGGAAAAATATTTCCTTAGTAAAGAAAGAAAATTATTGCAACAGAAAAAATTGTAGAGAACGTCCTTCTCTGCAATAAAGATCGTAAGTTTCTTTTTTGCACTTTTAAAAAAGGCATGTTAAATCGATATTCGCAAGTATTGTTGTCTCTTTTCCGATGAATCGGAGCGATGCTGATTGGTTATCTCAATGCTGCGCTGTGCATTATTCCGGTGCATTACTGCATATCAATAAAAGCCTGTCATGGCTGAGCAACGCATTTGACAATTAAAATATTAAGTGCATAATAAAATTTTAATTCAATTAATTTTGAAAATACGGAGAACTATAAATAATATATAAATAATTATATATATATATATATATATATATATATATATATATATATAATTATTTATGTATTATTTATATATTTCATATTCAATTGAATTAAATTTATACACACTAAATATTTGAACTGTCAATTGCGACGCTCAGTCACGATAGGTTTTTATTGATATGAAGTAATGCTCATCAGCGCAGTATGAGATATAACTAATTAGCATTGCGAAAAAGGCAACAATACTTGCAAATATTGATTTAATCGATACCTTTTTTAAAAGTGGATTTAATATAATAAATTTCAGTAACATATCCCATTACCTCAAGTATATACAAAATCAATCTAGCATAAGTGCTTAATTAAATCACTTAAACAATCTTTCTCTTGATTATGTCGCTCATCCTATAAATACAATTATGGGAAAAGATCGCACGTTAAAGTAAATATAATGTCAAAATCTCTTGTCATTCTAATTTGATTCATTCATTCGTGATATATCCAATATATACGTTTGCTACACACGGAAAAATCCAATGAAACGTGGCATAATGTAAACATTGTAACATATGCATTTCCGCGTCGTGCGTAAAACCAATCGTAGTAAGCAAACACGTATACACATACACAAATATATCATAACCATTACGTTACCTTAATTGAGGTATTGCAACGATCGTTTGGCATTCCATTTCGCACTCCCGATGCGTGATTACCGTGCTCTTTACACCGTCCGTAAAATAAATATAAGTAACATGAAATATTACAGAAATCACTTCATTAAAACCAATCGAATATTATAGCGGGATATTTATACAAAAATAGCAATATATCTCACGCATATTTGATATAAAAAAATTCATAGTTAGAAAAAACATTTCCAGGACATATTCACATTCGGCAAAAACCAATGCTAGAAAACAATGCTATCAATAATTTGGAATTTCAGCTGATTGCTTTTTTCCACATGTGTGACATATATATAATATTCGATTAATAAATAAATTCAAATTATCTACACAGAAGAAGAACATCAATTGTTATTAAAGAGACAACAAGGATTGAAATAATATACAAATATATTGAGATATATGTATGTATATAAATATTTATTTATAAATATCTATATGTTTATACATAATTCAATACAATCTATACTTATAATGTCTATTTAATGGTGAATCAAAGTTTGTTATGTTTCATATTCGCTGGGCGAATTAGTTTATAATTCTTTAACTGTTGTTTCTCAAGCAAGGAAAGGAAGACGAAATAGTTAATTTAATAATTAATTTGACGATATTTTAATGATTTCCATTTTATTTGAGAAAAAAATTCGATTATTGCTTTAGATAAATGAATATAAACCACTGAAAAAAAAAACTAAAAAACTACGAGTAAAAGGTAAATTTTCTGGAAAAAACGCAATTCTTCTGATCAAATACATTTTTTAGCGGCTGTTTTTTTCGTTAAAAATTCCAACGAGTGCAGAATTTTTATCTTTTCAACGCATCTCTATTTAAAGTTCTAGGTGAATTGTCAGCATTTCTTCGCGAAATTTAATGATTAGTCGAAGTTCATACTTAATCAACAATAAACATCCCCGTTTGAAAATAGGTTATTGTATTAAGAAAAAGAAATATTTAGAATAAAGATATTGATGCATAAATAATGACAATCTCTTTTTATTATAATTTGTTAAGTATAGAATAATTATAAAACTTTATATAGGTTTAGCGGGGAGAGAAATATAACATCTCTAAAATTTTAAATAACAAAAAAGACAAACGAAGATAAATGCTGTTAATATAACAGCAATAGCATTTTTATGCTGTGTATATATACACACATTTAAAGTATTTTAAATATTTAAAGAGATATTTGAATATGATTATTTATATTTCTATTAAATTCGTATTTTAATTTAATATATAGTAATTATTTTAATTTAAAATATAGTAATTATTTTAATTTAGAAAATGATAGTTTAAGATGAAATCTAAAAAAAAAAACTCACGATTTATACTTCGAATGTATTTTACATCTCTCATGAATTATAAGTTCGTACAAAATACAATCATTATCCGAATTGTATGTCCGCGCAAATTTTATATAATTATGCTTGATTCCTACCTTCTCAGTAAATGTTCTCAAACAACTGCGCTTAGATTAAGATCCTTTTGTCGATCTCTTTGGATCTGCAGATGATTCTCGTTTACTAAGTCCTGTTTCTGAAACAATGTAATTTTTAGTTTTTTAAAATATAATTCCAATATATATAAATAGTTACTATAGTAATATATAAAATTTATTGAGACATTTCTTAAAAATTTTTACACAAAAAACTATTTTATTTTAAATTATATCGCAAATTATCTTTTTATAAATTAATTACCATTTGCAATGGCAGCCACATCGTCCACATCCAATGTCTCATACTGTAATAACGCTTCTGCTAGTTGTTTGTGTTCCTTCGCATGCGTTTTCAAAATTGATTTTGCACGTTCATATGATTCCTGTAAGAAGAGTGAAATACGAATTAGATTAAGTTGTAAGTAACAAAAATTATATAATTGACAATTCTCTCTTAATATTTAATAAAGTAATTGATATAAGATTGCATGATATAAAAAAAATCTTTTTTATACAACTTAAAAAATTATTAATTGTAATACAATTTTTGTATTTAATGCAATATTAAATTTACCTGTAAAATCCGCTTTATTTCATTGTCAATGACCTCACTTGTGCTTGGCGCATATGTAGGACTACTAGTGAAAGGCTTTTTACTTCCTGTTATTGATCTAAATCCCACTTTTTCTGACATTCCATAATTTTTTACCATTAACTCTGCTATCTTTGTCGCCTCCTGCAAAAAGAAAAAAATGTAAATGTTTAAATTTACATCTCTGTGTTTTTAGTTTAATTTATAATATTTCTTGAAAGAGAAGAAATTTCTTTTTGACAAAAATAAAGAAAAAACTTCCATCTACTAATACAATACAGTAATTTAAATAAAATGTGCAATAACACCTGAAAAACAATAAAATTAAAAGTAACTAGTAAATATATAAAAATTATATTTACTATTAGTAGATCATATAAGTAATAGATTATATAATAATATTTAAATTAAAACTGCATTATACAAAATAAAATTCAGAAAATTACAAAATCAAGTATCAGGAATATATATTTCTAAATCACACCTCTAAATCAGAAGAAGCTCCAGTTGTTACTTTTTCAGATCCAAATACCAACTCCTCAGCAGCTCTGCCGCCCATCATGGAATCCATATTAGCTAATAATTGTGACTTTGTAACATGATAAACATCTTTTTCATGCATATAAGAAGTCTGAAAATATATAAATTTGTAAATTAAACTGAATTGAGAATATATTTTAATATAAAAAATCTAAACTTTCATTGTGTACATAAGATTATACATAATTTCAACCACTATTGGCAACATTGAAAAAAGATTTTTGCAGACTAAATAATTAAAATAAAGATACTTATTATAATTAACCAGTTAATTAATTACATACATGGCCTAACGATGGCCCTCGTGGAACAATAGTAACTTTGTGAAGTGGTGTGGCATCCTTTGTGTAAAATGCTACTAGAGCATGTCCAGCTTCATGATATGCTGTGATACGATTGACTTCCTCATCGTGTAACTTCAACTTGCCTTCAGGACCCATCAACACTTTATCTCTAGCATACTCCAAATGTTTCATACTAACGCAATCTGCCTCATCAATTGCTGCACGTAATGCAGCTTGATTTACCTGTATAATATTTAGTAGTATATCTCGTCAATGAACACTATACAAGTAGCCTTTTCTCAGTATTTTTAGATTAAAATTAAAAAAAAATTGCAGAAATCTATAGATAAAAAATAGACAAAAAATCTTTAAAATAGTAACATATCTATATATTAATATGAAATAATATTTCTCTTACCATGTTTTCAAGATCAGCTCCAGTGAATCCAGTAGTACAGCGTGCTAGGTAAACTGTATCAACTTCATGCGTTAATATTCTGGATAAGTACAAATCTAATATTTCCTTACGGCCAAAATAATCAGGTTTATTAATATAAATCTCAACATCAAAACGGCCCGGACGCATTAACGCTTTGTCGAGATCCTTGCGTCTATTTGTAGCACCAAGAACTATGACACCTTCATTTTGGCGAAAACTTGAAAAGGAGATAATTATTTTTTTAATTTAAATAACTTTAAATTAAATTTACGAGTTTAGAGATACTTTACACATATCGTTGATAGCATACTACTCTTTAAAAAGACTGAACTCCAAAAACTGTATTATGTAACAACATTCGACTTCAAATAATTCATACTTACCCATCCATTTCGGAAAGTAATTGATTAATTGTCTGATTTGCATAAGGATGGAGAACCGAATTTGTTCTTTTCGCACCTACGGAGTCAATCTCGTCAATGAACACTACACAAGGCGCTTTTTCTTTCGCCGCTCCTACAAAGTTATATAAGAGATTAACATGATTTCGATTATCTTGGAACCAAAATTTAATGATGGTTAATGTTTCTTTTACCGAATTGATATTCTCATCATTTCTTACTCACTAAACAAATCTCTAACGCGCCGAGCACCCTGACCAACTAAGATCTCATCAAATTCAGGACCTGCCACATGGAAGAATGGTACACCAGCTTCTCCAGCGACTGCGCGCGCTAACAATGTCTTTCCTGTGCCAGGTGGACCAACCAAAAGCACACCTTTTGGCAACTTTCCGCCAAGAGCAGAAAATTTATCGGGATTTTTCAAGAATTCCACTATATTCAGAAGTTCTTGCTTTGCCTCATCCACCTGTATTTTACAAATATTCAAAAAATGTAAGCACAAATTAATATAAATTAGTTTAAAATTGAATTAAATTAATTATAGAAGATTTTTGGATTAAATTAATTTTATTATAATTATAGAAGTAAACATTTCCAAAAGAATTTTTTGTGCTTACCCCTTTAACATCACTGAAAGTGACATGAATGTCTTCGGGATCGATTTCAATCCTATGGCTCATAGGAAGCTTGAATATTCCTCCTCCTGGATAACTAACTACATAATTTAAGTAACATAGTTAATATAAAGAAAAACTTTGCATACAATAAAAGTAACATTGATTTTTATACATACGATAAAGCCAAATTATGAGGACAATTAAAAACATAGAGACAGCTATCATATTTATCACAATTTTGAACAACATTGTGCGTCCTCGCATCTGCCGTTGCAATCCGGATTCATATCCTTCCACAAAAGCCATTTTTATTCTCTTCTGTTCATCTGCTGTTACATCAGTATTGTTAAAGATCTGTTTTAGTTTCTCAAAGTCCGAACCTTTTGGTTCATGTACTGAGCTCTATAATAAAAGAAAATCAATTAGAAAATAAGGTAGTTTATTTTACTGCATGCTCTTATATTTGCATTTTGATAAATCAGATACTATATCAGTCATTGGATCAGATTGAGTAAAATATAAGTATGTCGTACCACATGAAGATTAGAAGAGAGACCGAGCCATTTTTTTATTCTATTCATAAATGTTGGATTTTGTTGAAGTTCCAGTTTTATACTGCGCTGAGACTTGAATGTACGAATTGACATATGATTTTGTAACGCTTTAGTGTACCATGTATATAACAGTCTATGATGCTGTTTTGATGCTAGATGAATGACAGGTAGACTAATGGGTTCCGTCAATGAGGAATATGGGAAGCCCCGTTTGTTGTCGGCAAAACTTAGGCCAGATAAATAAGACACTTTCCACTTATTATTCTCTTTTAGAGATCTTCTAAATATACTCATAGCTAGATCATCCAACATTACGCATACTTTATTGTTCTTCATTGTTAATAAACTTGAAATATTTAAATTCATTTCTAGTAACTCATTGTCAATACAATTTTTTGCCGCCTAAAACAAGTAAAAAATTTTTCACTTATGTATACATGAATGAAAAAGAAAGTGTAACTTTAATATTACAATAATCTTTATATTATCTATTATATGATTTTATACATAATTATGCTATTAATATATACATATAATAACATGCATCTTTAATATACTTTGACTATATTTAAAACAAAATAGATGCTATAAGAATACCTCCTCAAAACTGTCTTGGCAAATTGCCATCTCTTCTTTATTCTTTTGTGGGGATTCATCCTGTTTCTTAGCTTGAACTGAATATGAAGTTGTCCTAGGAGTAACTGCCAATGTTAGTTGCGTTAAATGGTATAAAACCTAAAAATGAAATAAAAATATAGACTTTAATCACTAGGATATCAATGTTGTACCTCTTAATTTCAAACGAAAACAGATTTTTTTCTCTTTTTCCCTTCTTATTCTTATTAAATGCTTAGTCTTTTAGCTATAATTATTTATATATGCGACTAAATAAAATTAAGAATTTTGCGATAAGTAAAATTTCAAGTAAATAAAATTTGGTCAACATCGTGTTACTTCATATTGATTTATTATAAAAATGATAAATCTGAGAAAATATGTTCTAATTGCAATGCACTGCTTATCAACTTGTCCAAGAGACAAGTTTTCATGTGTCATGGATAAAACAGATAAAGAGTAAAGATACATTTATCTATTTAATATAATATATTTGTACATTGTTCAAGGACAGTAAATTATATTTAAGCCTAATAAAGACATATACAAGACACTATCAAACTGATGCAATCGTGAGGAAATCAAAAGTGAGGGACAAACCTGATTGTGAGATTGAAGAGATAGCATAATCTCAAAACGAGGAAATTGTGCGGATTTGCAGAAGCTTGAGACGATCGAGGAGTGATTATACGAAAAACTAAGCAATGACGGAACGCATCGTAAAAACGATGTCGATCATGTGTCGATAAAACCTGGATCGGTCCACGCACGTGTTGCTTCACCACGAATTTGTCGTGCAACTGCGGAATTTCTTTACAAGTATAGTCACGTGATTAATAATAACTTGATAATTTATCGAAACATCGAATGATTTTTTCTTAACGCCGACTGTGTTTTGAACGCGGAGCCAATTGATGGTTAAGCCGTCAAGGGCATTAATAATTCATCAGACTCGCCGATACGTTTACATTTATCGACAAGGTGATTTAAACGCCATCTTACGCACGGATTTTTAAACTGTATTGTCCAAAATTCAAGGAATTTTTCAGCCAAAAAATACAAATATAGACTATCGTAAATATTCAGCATTCGAAGCATCAAAACAAACACGCTAAATGCGTATAATATGATGTAGAATCTGCTCCGTTTGATCAATGGGGACGAAAGAGGCACAGATTCCTTTACTCTGATTGGTCAATCGAACGATTCGAGATCGCACTGATGGAACTCGACTAATAAAGGCAGGGGAAACCTTACTTCTCTCGCCTCGATTGGTCGAATTAAGCGTGGCCTCGATCGTAGCTCGATACGGGTGATCACGAAGGCTAGAGACGAGAGCGTTGATTCGCTGGTGGAGGGGATGTTCGTTTCGTGCGCGACGCGAACGGCAAAGGATCGAAGGTGGAGACGGGAACAGCGGGGCGCCGCCGCGACGGTGGCCGGCGTATCAACGGACAGTTTGACATTCGGCCGGAAGTCGTGCACATATGTTTCCGACGTCGCCGCTGCGAAGGCGCGGTTGCGCAGTCGACTTACGGGCCGAATATGTCGACCGGCCGCAGAGCGACGGAGTGATGTATGATACGTCGACGGCTGTTATCATGACCGCCATCGTGGCGATTTCCTTCAGTTGAGCACGCCACCAGGTCAATTTGCAACGAGATCGCGTAGTTCTCTCTCCGTACGAGGAGGTGGAGGAGGAGGAGAAGGTGGAAGAAGAGAGGTTCGGTCGCGCGCGAGACAGACAGAGAGAGAAGGAGAGGAAAGAGAGAGAGAGCACCGCGCCAGATCGCCGTGTGCCGCCGTACCGTATCGTATCGTAACCGTTTCGCGGGGGCTGGGGGGAGGGGGGTGTCAGTGAGATCGCGCGGGGATCGCGGAGCGGAGCGCGAGGGCCTTATGTCAAGTCGACGACGACGACGAGGACGGAGCGCGCAAACATGAAGAAGCTATTCTCCAAGATCGACAACACGTCGAAGGAGCCTAACAGTTATTTGGGCAAGGTGTTCGTCGTGGGCAGCCACACAGTCACCGTCGAGGAGGTCTTGGCGGAAGGTATATACGATGTACGACACACGACACGACACGGCACGATTACCGCCTGATTAATATCCGCGTCATTTTCTCCGCTCGTTCCGGATCATTATTTAGATCTTAAATGCGCGATACGCAACGAAACTCTCCGCTCTATTTCGGTCCCCTCGCCCCGCGCGCTCCCGCTTTTTTCCACTCTGGACCGCCTGTGTGAAATCGTTGAGATATTTCGATCGCACGCGGAATCCGCGATATCGATAAGCGGTGTGGGGCAGTCGGTAAACATTATTAAGCTCTTCTCTAGGAATTTTATATCGAAGTACGTTTTACGCCGCAAAGAGTCGGGAGATTTCTATATAAATAGTCTTAGAGAAAGTTTCAGCCTTGCCACTGAGAAATATAATTGATTATTTCTAAATGCAAGCTAATATTGCGAAATTCGCTCTAGATTTTTCAAATATTATTCGCATTGTTGCAGAGTATTAGATGATGTCATGGAGTTTTGCCTTACGTATATATTAGAGCATGGTGCAGAGAAATTGATTGTCCAATCAGTGGTTGCATTTTGAGAGATAATGTGCGAATACTAAAACCCACTTATTACCATGCTTTACTGATTAGTGTCTGTCGTAATTGTATCTGCATCAAGTTACAATGTACAGCATGTTTCACAATGAGAGCCTGCTGTCAGTTTTTATATACACTTGTTATCTCAATTTGTATGCTTTGGTTCACGTTTGAGTGTAAATGATTAATGATTAAATAAATTATGCATAATTAAATAAGTCTGCATTGTAACAAACATTTCTTCTGTATGCTATATCCTTGTTTTACATAACGGAATTTTCTTATCTTACAGGAGGATTTGCAATTGTATTTTTGGTCAAAGCCTCAGGTGGACGATATGCTCTTAAACGGATGTATGTCAACAATGAACCTGATCTCAATGTATGCAAAAGAGAGATACAAATTGCCGTGAGTACTTGCATATATAATAAAATGTTAGTAAAACATAAATTTTCCTTATATATAGAAATATGTAATATTTTAATCAAGAGTACAAAAGTTTTCAATGAAATATAATTATTTTTTAGAGCAACTTGAGTGGTCATAAAAATATCATAGGATATGTAGATAGTAGTATAACTCATACTGGCAAAGGAGTACATGAACTTCTGCTTTTAATGCCTTATTGTAAATCTCAAGTTCTTCAAATGATGAATAACAGGTTAGAAAAGAATGATTTTATTACACTTTATTTCTTTCTGTAATAATGTTTAATATAATGTAACATCTAATCTATATCAAAGTTATGTTTCTATATGCAAAGTTGTAAAATATTACAGATCCAATCAATCATTATAAAATCTAAAATATTATGAAAATTTATGGCATACATTAGCATCTTTTTATTTCTAGGTTGCAAACAGGTTTCAGTGAATCAGAAGTTCTACAAATTTTTTGCGACGTTTGCGAAGCTGTATCTCGGTTGCATCATTGTCAAACTCCCATAATTCATAGAGATCTCAAGGTGAACTGTTTAATGAATGTTATATAACGCATCACAGTACTATATACTGAATTGTATTTAATTGGCTTGCGATAGGTGGAAAATATACTGCTCGCCGACAGCGGTCATTATGTTCTATGTGATTTCGGATCCGCAACGGGAAAAGTTCTTAATCCCGGTGTTCACGGCGCCGCAGTGGTTGAAGAGGAGATAAAAAAATATACCACTTTAAGTTATAGAGCACCCGAAATGGTTGATATGTACTGTGGAAAACCCATCACTACGAAAGCGGACATATGGGTACCTTACATTATCTACCATATTGCCTAATCGTAATGTAAATCTAAAGTGTTTGATATCAAATTCTAATCTTTCAGGCTTTAGGATGCCTGCTGTATAAACTTTGTTTCTTTACGCTACCATTTGGCGAAAGCACACTTGCTATACAATCTGGAAATTTCACCATACCGGATAATTCCAAGTATGTGGAAAATTTTTAATTAACATAAAAGTTTTCTTAATTTTTAACCTTTTAACAATCAAACAAAATGATGATAATATAGTACATTAATTAATCACGTGTGTATTAAGAAAAAAATATATATATATACACACATGTGTATGTGTATATATATACACATTATGCATGTAAATATTTTATACATTACATATGTAAATATTTTCATATTACAGATATAGCAAGGCTCTCCATTGTTTGATTCGGTACATGCTTGAACCAGACCCCGATTTACGTCCTGACATTTATCAAGTTTCTGCAATTGCTTTTCAAATTCAGGGTAAAGAGTGCCCTGTACAGAATTTGCATGTACGTGAGCTGCAATATTTATGGATAAAATTATATTGAATTCGATTTTATAATAATTTTATTCTCGTTTTTATTCTCTATAGAAAGTCCCAACACCAACGATAGAATCGTTACCGTGCCCGCTCATGGAGTCTGAGAATATTAAAAGATCTTCATCTGTCAAAACTCCAAAGCCTGCACCTATAGCGACGACGGTCGAGGGTACATCTGTGACGCCGAGGCAGAGACCGAAAGGACAAGCTGTTAGCACAGGACCTATCAGTTTGAGTGGTCAAATTGTAGGACAAATATCGGGTCAAGGAAATCAGACGCAAAGTACACCTGGAAATTCTATCTCTTATGTTCAAGTAAGGTTCTAATAAATGATCTTTAAAAATATAATTTATCTCAATTACATTTTTTTTTCTTGATTTATATTTCCCGATTAAGTTTCGCGTGAAATGTATACTAACGTTTAAGATTTTTTTACAAGTATATTTGCAATAAATGCAATTTCTAATATATTATTCTGTCTTGTATCAGGTATCGCCACATGTCTGCACTCCCAATCAGAATGTTCCCTTCGGTCAGCCATCGCAAGGACAGCCATCTCAGAGTCCGATGATCAGTCATTCTCCTTTAACTCAACAGTCACCTGTTACTGTTCAAGATAAGAATGCATTCTATTTTGATTCACGACAACACGATACTAAGACAAATGTCAATGAGAAAAATCTGGAGGCTCTATTTCCATCGTCAGGTAATTTAAACTTACAATATATGGGTCTAAGTTATACAGAGTATATACAGAGAGTAAAAAATAAAGATGACTAAATAATTTCGTTCATACATTGTTATCTTTACAGGATATCCGGATCCGTTCAAAGATGACACGACGGCAATGCCGCCACCTACCAAAATCCCACCTCCCGTCGCTCCTAAACCTGGCAAAATCCTTCCAAAACTATCGAATCCTAGCTATCCATCATCATCTAAATATCCGCCGGTAACTTCATTACCGTCGAAATTGTCTATTTCAACGGGGCCTAATAAAACAATCCCACCGACGCAGGTGACACCGCCAGCTTTACCAAAACCGGTTAATAAAACGGAAAGCTTAAGTCAAAACATAAGCTCGAGCATATCACCTCCCGATAGTCCGACATTGTCGTCTTCGCGGCACAGAAGGAATGTCAGTGATACAAGTGCTTTTAATAAGTAAGTAAGCATATTTCTTTGCTATCCTAATATATATTTTTTTATTTTTTATATCATTCGCAGCTTTTATAAAGATTTGTAATAATTATGAAATTTAATTATTATAAATTTAAATTTCTTTAAATTAACATTGGAAGAATTTAAAGAATTTTGAATTATGGTTGCAGAATTTTTCTTTTTCTTTTTTTGTTTTGTCAAAATATTTTTATTTATATTACAGTGGCCATTTCGATGTTCACAGAGCGTTTGCGACTGAAACCACTCAATTCTTAGCGCCATACGAGGCTTCGGTTAAGCCGCGCTCCGATGACGCGACTACACCTCCCGAACTTCCGAGTGATATAAGGCCTTGTATAGCAACTAGTGCCTCGCATGTACGTGTTGTAAGTAGACGAAGCGCACAATTTTATTTTTATTTTTGTTAAGAGTAACTTCTGCTTGGATCATGTTTTATTTTGTATATTGATTTCTCTCTATTTATTATAATCTAAAATTATATTTTATTTTATGCAAAAAATGTAACAAGAGAAAAAAAAAAGTTTTTCTTGTAGATATGGAGCAGTGATCTAGAGTATTAAACATATCAAAAAATTTTTTGGATAAAATTATTGCATAAATATGAGGTATAAAATATATAGTATAAAATATAACACAAAAAATATTTAGTTTTATTTGTGCATATATTTAAAATTTAATTTTTATACGTTTATAATTTTATATTATTTTTTATGCACTGCACTATCATTAATGATATACTCTTACATACATACCTCCAAATAAATTCGAAAAGACTAAAAATTTGAAGCAGTTAATACTTAAAAACTTGCTTGCACCTTTATCAGGGCGAACTTTCGAGCCTAATGGGATCGGAAGGACGATCATTGAGCGCGGATGTGGCCGCGTGGAATCCGTTTGAAGATGTACAGCCTTTTAATCAGTTAACAGAAGATCATATTTTCGGTGCTGAATTTGATAAAATAAGAAGAGGGAGCAATACCAGTATCAGTGGAGTAAAAAGTCGTGAAAGCCTCGTTATGACATATACAGAATTACCAGAGGATCCTTTTGAATCTGCACCCTTTAGTTTGCCAAGTAAGTTTTATTAAGACTCTAGTGTTAATAGGTACAAAATTAATATAAATATGGAATTGAATTATAATCCTAAAATGCATGTTTGTTGACGTTTTAATTTTTTCTTTAAGCAGGAAAGAAGAGTAAAATTGGATCAAAGACTGCTGCTATTGCTGGAGGTAATGCATAAAATCCTTATATTGTCCTCACCATCTTTCTTCCATTGCTCCTATATTAATCTATTAATCTATATATCTTGATTTAAAAGCCACTCGCTGTTTTAATACTTGATTTCTTACTTTTGCCAAATTGCTATATGAGATTTGAAGCTGTAGTTATAACCATTGTCTTTCGTCGTTTTTGATGAGTCTCGGCAATGTATACCAAAGAACTTCGCCAGTGAGAATTTAGCTTATCGAAGGATAAGTTTTGAAAAGAAACTGCTCGTTTCAAAAAGGATAAGAGATGAAATTTACTTATTATTACTTTACTTTTTGTACATATTGTTGAATATATATAGTTTTTTATATAAATCGAATATAGTATATATTCGTTTTTTACATATTGATAAATATATGGAGCTTTATAGACTGATATAAATATTGTATTCAATGATATAAATATTGTATTCAATTAATCATGTAATTAATTATTGAGTATATTTAATTTAGCTCATAATATTGAATTGCTTTATAAAGAATAAAATGCCAGAAGTAATCTTGGTATACAACTGAGACCGTCTTTAAAAAAAAAAAATACCAAATTTTACCCCTAGTTTTATATATAAGAGAATAAATATGAACATTTTCTTAGAAAAATTAGATGTTATACAAATATGAATTTATAGAACATCACATTTTTCATATAAAAACAAGCTTAAACTTGATTATTACTTTATTGTTACTTTACATTGTAAAACATTTGCTTTTTTAGTTTAATTTCATGTAATTGACAAAATTATTGTTAAGATTCTATGATTCTAAGATATTCTCTTATAGAATTAGGAGACTCTTATAAAGATTATAAGATTCAGCACAAAAGAAACATACACTCTTGAAACGTAATAATATATATATAAAGATGTGGGCTGATAATAGAAATATGAAAAATGTTTTTTAAAATTGGGAAAAGTGGTTTCCCTCTAAATCTTTTTTAATAATCTTTATCATGTATTTCTTTTTCTTTCTTCTTTTAATTTGCATAATTTTGCTGCAATAACCATCGAATAGGATTGTGTACAAATAACAATGTATTTACATACAATATTTGTGGACAATAGATGTAGATAAACAAAAGTGCTGAAGCGATAATATTATCAGCATGTTGTGCTTATGTGCATTTTCATGTATATAAAAGAAAATCTCAATTTTTATATAGATATATAATTGAGTAACGTGACAAGAAGAATATAATGTTTCAACATAATATGTAAAATATAATGATGTTTTCTCTCCCAATTTAATTAATTATTATGCAAAATTTGATTTGTGATACAATACATAATCATATACAGTTAATAATGTTGGTCATATCATCGTATTGTTTTGTTAAATTTAAAGAAAGAAATTCCTTTTTAAATGTTTACCTAAATAGATTGTGAGATTCTCTATACTATCATTTATCAAATTTACCAAAGATATAAGACAAGTTACAATGTTGCTATTTATATAAAAAATAAAAGTAAACAACACTTTTTGTTTAATTGACAATTTTCAAAAATATATTATGCTTGTTAATTTGAACATATATATATGTATAAATCATATCTATTAAATATAATAGAGCAGACAGTGGAGAGAAATGTAATCTACGAACAATTTTGACACAAAATAGATTTGGGGGACATTATCTTTTTATTTATATATGCTCTCTCATAATATTATTTACAAGAGATGTTTGTGTGCTCATGTAAATTTGTAATTCTTAATTATATGTATATTACATTTATTAATCTAAATTAGCTTTGTTTATTAAAATATGTTTAAGATTATGTTCATAAATATGGAATATTTTTTTTACATAAACATGTTAATGACTGATGCAAAAAAACTTGATAACAATTTTTCTCTCGATAAAGATATAATTAAAACTTTATTTCTTAGTATAGCTGCGAAAAAATGATTATGATGCTCAGTTACGCTCAATTACGCGAAAGAGATGGATAGAACACATTTTGCTAGTAAATTGCATATATTAACTTCCACTTACCTCAAATAGGAAGTTATAACATAAGGCTAATACATCGAATATTAGACTTGAAATATATATTGATTATTATGTTATAACAATTATATTAAATATTGTTGAAATTATGACAAGGCATATGCAACAAGAAATTTTGTCTTCAACTTTATAATAGATGTTCCTACGATATATGTAGCGCACAAGGTGCAGAATTAGCTTTTATTTTTAGTGTTTTCATACAAAATAGTTAATATATCGATAAAAAAAAGGAACAAAATTACATATAAATATTACACACATATAAATACAAATGAACAAATATATATAAATTGAAAAATTATGTTATATATTATGTGATATACACAAAGTTTCGGTACACTATTTTGTCCTACTCAAGTGCATATATGCACACATACGTGCAAACGTATATAATGTGTGTTATAATGATTGTATTATATAGCATAAAAAAGTGGGAAGAATAGGTTTCAAGTATTTCCAACAGGATTACACAATGCGATTAATGTAATAATATAAGAATCGCATGTAAGAGAGCACGTCAATGATTTATTTTTAAGAGTGGAAATAAGGGATACGCAGACCTTTCCTTCCCACAAATTCTCTGCGCAATGCGTAAACACACGTGAATGTATACACACAGACATGTGTGCATAAGGGTTACTGTATAAGCTCGCAAGATTGTATTTGTTGACGCGCGATGGTAATACTACAGTGACTGGCAAATAATATTTAGCAATTATTTTTTTTATTTCACGTTCTTCTTCTCCTCATCCTCACTTCTTGCATTGTAATTGTTTTTTTTCTTCCTTTCTCTCTATTTTTGTTCGTCTCTCCTCGTAGCATCTCACTTATATTGCTTTTACACAACGCTCACTAATTTGTGGGTTTCTCTCTTTGATACAACTAACTTTTCTGTTTATATTTCTTTGGCTCACATCACAAAGCTTAAGATAAAATGATGCAATTTAACTTCTTAAAATCTTCTCTATTCATAAATGTAATTGAAAATCGCTAAAAATTACATCATTTTATCTTAAAAATGTAAAAATCACACGATTTCTGTATTGTGTGTGTTTCTTTCGCATATTTGTCTCAAATACTTGTGATGAATGCGTTAATTATTTATATCAAAAACATATCTTACAATGTAAAGAATATTATAGGTATTATTGACTATTGTACATACTTGTTATATAATTGTTATTTCTTTTAATGGAATTTCCATATAGAAAGCGAAATAATAATTTAGATTTTTAGATAGATAAAGATACAGATTAAAAATTTATTTGTTTTTTTATATTATATATCATAGATTTGATTTTGTGCAATATGTAAAATGAATTAAAGTCAGGATATCTTTTCTTTACTAGCACTAGTAGTATTACCACAGAACCGCCATAATATTATTTCTTCTTCCTGTAAGTGTGTAAGTATCATAAATTGTTCAGGGTATGTGACAAAAGACGGAGACAATGAAAATTAACGATAAATGTGCTTGTTTCTCTGTGAGAGATAAAAAAATCACAAAAAATTATACTTATCTGTCCAATGTCTGGAACAACCTAATGAGTTTGGGAGGCATATAGACATACTAGGTTTCGTTTTGAACCGTTTATGTTTGTGAAAATGATTTTTTTTTATATCTAGTCCTGCTTTGTTTGCCTCCCATAGTGTCTCTAATAATAATAATAATAACAATAATATTAATAATAATAATAATAATAAAACACACGTGTGCCATCTCGGAGTTCTTCTGAATTATACGATGAGTTAAGTTACGGCGTATCGTAAAAAAGAAACTTGTTATCTATCCATCACCGTCGAACGTATAAGCATGCTTTTCTCCTTGTGGCCTCTGTAGCGATACTTATATGAAAATGAGAGAAAAATAATTTTGAGCGAATCTTGAGAGCACTATAGGGGGCTGACAAATCTATCTCGGACAGTATACCTTTCTCGGCTGTATTAAGACAAATAATGTTGCAGCAATAAAAATGTAAATTAGCATACGGAGTATTTGTTTCTTCTAAATGCTACAGTAAAACGCAGCAATACTTTGTTTCCTTCGCAAATGATTTAGGTATAATTTGACGAAAGATATATTTTCGCGATAGTTTCGAATAAGCTTATTGTTGCTATTTATTCAGAGCATTACTGCGTTTTTCGGCACACTTATCCTCAACCCCCTGAATCTGATTAGGACTGTTCCAGACCTATTGGTGGCGGTACTAATTCACTAGCTTAAATTAAAGAAAAGAATATTGTGTATCACCTTCTTCATGTCGAGAAGATCTAACATTATCTTTTTCCGGAAGCTCATTACATAGAGTAAGACTGTAAAATATCATTGTACATTGTATTTCGGAGAGCACATAGACCTGCAGCAGACCTAATCAGACATTTCCTGTTTCTTCTGGGTCTTTTGTAGAACAATAATATATATTACACCTTACGGCAGTATTATATCTATAAATATTTATGAAACTAAAATATTTAATACTTTAATTATCATTATCAAAAGCAAAATTTGTACAGTGTTACATTTTTTAAAAATTATTTTACATATTATGATATACGTTATATATATATATATATATATATATATATATATATATATATATATATATATAACTAAAGTAAACTAAAGAAATAATAATATTATTATGAACATAATTTTTTATATTGATTATAATGCAAAAATAGTTTATATTTTTCTGCATTAATATTACAATATTATTAGTTAACAAAAGCGAAGTATATAAAATATCTTATGTGATATTTCATACAAAATATTCTGTTGACAATCTTTTTATGAATTTGCAATTTATATTGTAGATTTCATATATTTATGTATCATAAATTTATACGACAAATTTTATATTATTATAGATCATATCTAGAATATTTTACGTAATTTATAGGAGAATTTTCGAGAATTCTTCGTTAATCAATTAACATAACTATTGTCGCGCAAATTAGTTTTCTTTTGATGAGATATGACAAAATAAAAGATAATATAGGTAAGTACGATATGTGCTTTGGTAATAAGAGATTCATGCTGATTTAGTCTTAAGTCCTATAAAGAGAACATTATTGATATAAAGAATTCAGTTTACGCAATTGGACGATAATCGTTCTGCAATGTTCTGTTTTGCAGGAAAATCGACGAGACCTCCTCTAACACAATGGAATAATTCCGGGCTCGAACATGGCGGCGGCGTGGATGATGAGGCATCGTTGATCACGGAATCCAGTCCGGTCTCGCCGCCGTTTGTTCGCGCACCAGCAGAGGATCGTTCCAAGTATGAGAAGCTAGCGTTTAATGCCGACGAGGTGTCTAGTGACAGCGATGGGAAGAGAGGCACCAAGGAACGAGCGAGGAAGACGAGAGGGAGACGACGGGTGAAGAACGTGTTGAGCCGCAGCAAGAGAAGAGTTGCAGCTCAACACAATGCGAACGCGGACAATAGTAACGCGGCGAACGTGGATTACGAGTCGGATGATTCGATCGGCTCGGCCAGCGATCTACGTGCGATGAACGACGAGGAGGAGGGAAATGATGAGGATGGCGACGAGAACGATGACGGTGACGGCAATAAACGCGGCAAGCACGACGAGACCATCTCCGAGAGCGTGCGCACATGCGGCAGTTCTGCGTATCACGCGGAATGCGAATCCGTAGCGACGCACGAGGATGATTATAGGATGAAGAGGCCAAGGAGACAACACCATTATCGGCAGCAACAGGCGCAACAGCTGCCGACCATCGACGCAGATCCGATCGTCGGCCATCAATACGGCGAGAAACCGCTGCTGCTGGACGATGAATTAGATCCTGAATCTAAACCGGAACAGTCCCATGGAGATCCCTTCGTGCGACACCAATACGGATCTAAACCGTTGCTCTTTAACAACGGTGACAGTTCGTCTGATGACAACAACGACGACAAGTCCAAATCGCTGATTCAAAACGGCATCTGGAAAGTGGAGAACGACGTATTCGCTTTGGCACCGTTCCCACGGTCCAGCAGCTCTAGAAAGAGTAGCGATAGTCGCGAGAGCGAGCCCAAAAATGTCGATCCGAGCAACAGCGCGAGGAATTCACCTCGTAATTCGAATCTAGTGACGCCGATCTCCAGTTCACCCTTACCGGCAGAAGTGGTGTTTGCGGATGTAATAGAGAGTAAATCGACGGCACTTCCGCCACCGAGGCCCGTCACTTTGTCCTGCAACTATTCGAAAAGCATCGCGAATAACAAGACTATCTATTACGAGGAACCGTCATCCTTTCCTCGTCAACCGAACGTTCAAACGTCGCCAGTCAAGAGTAAACCTCATATCGGCATCGCCGAAGAGGAAGAGGAGGAGGAAGAAGAGCAGGAGAATGCCGAAAAGGATCTCTTTGGCTCCTCGCCGTTCAGTCCCAGTGGATTTATTACTAATCCTTTTAACAATGTTCAATCCAATTATGTCGCGAACATCGAATCAGCGTCAGCTCAGCCGACGATGCCGACGATTTTAAGTCCGGTAGGCTCTTCCTCTTCTTACATCGATTATGGTAATCGCCTTCCTCAGCTGCAATCATCTCACAATAACATAATATCAGATAATTATTACACTAGTCATTCTAGTAGCACGGTCGCTTCTACATCGAAATACGGGAAGGTGACAGTGAACTCCGGTGAACTTACAGCGGAACCTTCCAAGGATCTCTTCGGGTCAATCCCGTTCGACGAGTTCGCTTCGCTGAAGATCAACGAGCAACAGCAGCGTCCAACATCTTTATCGCTATCGCAGTCGCCCAACTACATGGATAATGTTACATTATCCATTACATCGGCATTACCCATCGTCAGTGGCGTCGTGCCATCTCCAAAGAATACCATCATTCATCTGATGTCGACACCACCGTCTCAGCCACAGCCACAACCACCGCCACCGCCCACACCCACCTATACGATTCAACCAATCGCGCATACCGCCAGGATCACCGTGCACGCGGTCAACAGCGTCTCCAAGGTGGATATTACATGCGACATGATATCACCCATGTCGCCCGAGCCTCTGGTCGTCGTGGACGATGACACGCCCAAGCATAACAAAAAGGAGAAATCCAAGTCGGACAAGTCCAAATATCATCTGATCGACGAAAATCACGGTGACATCGTCAATGTGCTACAGACGACGCACAAAGTTTCTCACAAGACCAAGTCGGCGAGCCACCACAAGAAAACGCCCAAAGGCAAGAAGAGTACAGCCGCGACTGCTGGTTTCAGCAATATGAGCTTCGAGGATTTTCCGAGCGACGAGAACGAAGAAAGGCAAGCAGGACGAACGAAGGTCGCGCCCTTTGAGGTGATCCGCGAACCGTCAGAAAAGCGATTCGGATCGTTAAAGAGGCGGAGCAATCCGTTCACCTGAGATGAGACGGTCTCGGCTAGTTGGCATAGAGCCGCTTATCAGAAACGCTGGAACAGGTAAAAAATTAACGCGTGATATAATTGATCGATATGATATCATAGAGAGATTATCCGGATAAACGTCGTTCTTATATTTGCAAAGTTTTTTTTAATTAATCGATATTTTATTACGTGTATTATGAATACAAAAATACAGCTAAAACACGATAATCTCGTAAAAAAAAACGATGTAGTAAAATCTCTAATTTTTATCTTGAAAAAAGTCTATATGCAGGTTGTATTTATATATACATATATATATATATATATATATGGAAAATGCGTTTACACAACAATTTGCCTTTCGAATGCACGAAAATTTATCAAAGAGAAAATGAATAAAATTATACCTGTTTTACTTCATTCGTTTCAACATGTTGCATTTGTGAAAAAATATGAAACAAAGAGTAAAGTAATTAAATTAATAAGTCTTTTAAATAAAAGATTAGAATATTTTATTGAATATCAATAATTAATTTGAATACTATTAACTTGAAATTTTTGGATTCCTCGACAAATAGTAACAAAACAATTATATACTATAAATAATAATACAAAAAATGTACATATTATTTATCATATTTATATCTTATATTACAGTAATTATATCAGGAAAAATACATGTTACTATTTTTTTAACATTTAATTTTTCAATTAAACAAAATTAAATTAAGAAATATAAAAATGTACATTTAAAGGCTAAATGTTTAAATATCTAAATGTATAAAGGTTAAATATATAATAACAATATCCCCACTGATGCAAAAAGTGGCGGATGGGCCGTGGTTAGCCTCTAAATGTATAAACATGAATATTATTTCTCGATGTATATTTTTTTCACAAACTGTAATATGATGTGATAGCAACATACGTGATTAGCTGCATACGTTTACAGAAGGCGTACAACGTGAACAAATATATTTATACGATAACCATGTTGATAAACATGTGTAGTAGGTCGTATAAAATCGGTAATTTACACTAAAGTGGGAAAGTATTAATTCATATATATTATCACTTTTTAATTGCTTTTTGCATTTTTAGAAGATTTACACACAGACAGGACAGATAACCATAGGAAAAAGACATTACGTTATAAAAAGTAAAATGATGATCTTTGTGAAAAAGAAGAAAGGGAGAAAGAGCGCGAGAGGTACTTTCCAATGTATTTTAATGTGAAACCAGGTTGTGAAACTTGGCAGCTCGATACCAAAAATGATAAAAATAGGTAGATAGAGAAAGAAGAGGAAAGAGAAAGAAAGAGAGAGAGCAAGAGAACTCGTGCATCTATTTTTGCAGCTAAATCTTTTCACTACGTTTGTACTTTAAAATTTGTAGATTTCTACTAGTACGATCTATACTATAGTTCTTACAAAATAATTTTTCTAAGAGAATTATCTAAACTATATATACATATATATCTCCTGTAAACGCAATTCGTAAAGCCTTTGGGCAAATTTCTCGATAAGGAAGAGAAGAAATTTTTACTGCATATTTACAGTCTCTTAAAGAAAAAAAGAAAAAGAGATCAACACACAGAATATTCTCCATAAAAATTAACATAATGCATAATTTACAGAATTCGATTACAAAGGCGCAGATAATAGCATCGAAGTAATTTTTGTAATATTTGTCATAAGAGAGCGAGCAGGTTCGCCTAAAGAATTGGCCTTATCGTGTAAGACTGACTTATTATTTAAGAGTCTCGATTAACATTTAGATTTATAAAATGGCTACATCGCTTTTGCTTATAATTTGATAATTCACTGATGATTCATAGCGAGAAATTGTTCAAAACAAATATTAAGATTCTTGTGCACTTCATGATCGAGACTGTTAAATAAAACGTATGAACAGTAGAAGTGACATTAGTACTTGATGTACTTGATGTAACGCGATATATTCTAATAGGATTAAATACTTATTGATACTCATTTCTTTTCTCGCATTGAATCTGCATATGTTAAACTATTCCCTAGCGAGTGAATTTAACACACATCAGATTTTGTAATTTTGAAAATCTATCCGAATTAAATTTTCTGCTAATATATTGCGCCTTTTATAATCGAGGATCTACAATCTAGTTCAGTGTAAAAAGATATGACAATATTATAAAAAAAGAAATGTTTGTAATCTACGCGTGTTTTTATGCATGCATGCATGCATATATATACAGATATAAAAAAATGTAACATAATTTGTAGATATGTTAGCTCGTATGATTAGGTGCCTTCCTTCATTAAGTAGCGTTCAAGCTCTTGCAGTCTTTGCTGTTGTGTAGTATAAAAGCTGATTAGTATTATATAAAATAAACAGAGTCAATTGTATTTATACATGTAAGGAATAGTGTATATCTGAAAAGTTGTCTTCAGTTTAGTTCCTATATATAACCAGGTGAGAGATATGTGTAATCTATAGGGAATTAAAAGCGATTTCTTCATACCGTTAGCACGTTCATATACACAGACACATAAAACCAAAAATGATTTATGCAAACAGAATTAAATATTATAATGAATCGATTCGATGAATTTGATAAATCGAGAAGAACGATTTGAATGTATTTACTAAACAACGAGAGAGACGTTTTATTATTCCAAGCCTTAAAATACTCTGTCATTCTATGTACACTGTGTATAAAATAATACGAACTAGGTGCTAAGAAACACCAAGTATTTTAACATCCTAAGGTGATGTAATTCGATTGTATAAAGTCTCTATTACGGCTATATAATGTAGATACACACGTGATACATTCCTTCTTTGAATTTTCATATACTGTTATTTATTATCGTTGGTTTATATAGATTTCTCCATGTACACATAGCAAGAGAAATAAATGTCTCGAAAAGTTTTATGGATACTTTACTAGTTTAGACTCTAATTTCGTCACTGCCTACAGTAACACAGTATTTTCGTTTTCATATTTCGTTAATTGTAATAATACAATAATAGCAACATTATAAGTCGTGTTTCAAAAAAAGAGTTAATATATAAAGAACGCGTTTGATTTATATGTTAAGTTAACAATGCGAACTTTTTATTCTTAGGGCGATTAAAAATATTGTTCCAATATGTGTACACATAATGTGTAATATAGTAATGCAAATTGTAAAAAATGTATAAAGAGAAGGCAATTATATTCAAATACGAGAGAGGGATGCTATTATTTTCCACGGCAGCGGAAGTGAGTCTTTAATTTTTTGATATATAAGAAAAGAGCTACTGAAAAGCACTCTGTCTCTGTATAAAATTGCATAAATAAAATGTCAATATTATCAATCATACACGCAATGTTCTGGTTCATGTATTTCTTTAAGAATCAATTTCTAATTCTGTTAAATTTTACAAAAATATATTGTAACGCGCGCGCGTTTCATAAATTAGCAATTAACTTTACCAAGAAATGTCACTCAGCAATAACAGCAGAATTTTTCCCCTAAGTTACGCAGCCTTTTTCTCGCCATGATGAAGTTTATCAAGCATGCAATGAGCCAAGCGAAGAAATTGAACCAACTCGTGGATATCGCAAGCTGGAGAGCTAATCCTGTATTAATCTCACTGCCGCGTCTCCAGTTGTTGGTATCCGGATGAAGATAATCCATAAAATCGAAAATCGCGCTGCATGGTAGCCTATTGTGAATCACCTGCAATAATAAAAAAATATATAGAGATTTTTCTAATCTCGAAAAATCACATCCTAATTTTGAAGAGAGATATTGATTGTTAAATGTAAAATTAGTTGAGGTAAAATGCTCATCTTACCTGAATTTCGCGACCTCTCGAACCCAAAAGTTGAATGAGATATCTTTTGTATTGTTCGCAACTTTTATAATAGCCATCGGTTATCACGACCGCGTGGATGAGAGACAGGCAGCAGATACACACTGCAAAGAAAGCGACAGGCATCCATTGCTTAAAAACGGATCTTCTTTTCGCGTGGACCATGACGACCTGTCCGTTAAGATTGTTTCTAGAAGAATTTAAGAGATGATCTCTTATAATTGAAAATTATATAAAAATAAAACATGCTACAATAATAATAAAAAGTTTTCAGAATTTTACTCTGAAATCTAAGATATAGAATGTTAAAAGCTTCTAAGGAAATAAGTGCTCGAAATCTATATATGTGTTTTAAATCTAAAAACACATTTTTATTTATCTGGATTTTTTCATCAAGACAACTTGAAAACTTTCTTATACAGTCACACATTTGCAATTAATCCTACATAATTAGAAGCCTGAAAAATTGATTCGCAAATATTACCTGTCATCGTCGTACGTTTGTGTGCGGCTAATTTGCTTAGGCTTATCCAAATTTTTATGGATGCAACATCTGTATCCGTGAAAACCGCTGAGGCACATGGCGATCACGATTATGGGTGTAAGACCGTAAGAGCCGAAGTGGCAGAGCTTGACGTCGCCGCCGAGGAATGTGCGGAACGTGTTGATGCCGTACAATATGCAGCCGCAATCGATGTCGATGCAGCTACCCAATGTCCATGTCCAATGCTGCCAAACGGTCACAAATGATATGACGGATGTGACACAGAATATCATGGATCCGGTGTATAGCATCGTCAGCCATAATTCCATTTTTCTCGCCTTCATAATTACGCCTCGCGATTTATTCAAATTAGAAGAAAATTTTCAATACGTATTCATCCACTCAACCTGAAGAGGGGATTACCAGAGGAGCTTCACACGATACATTTATTTTATTTCCACGAAAATATTCCCTTTTTATTTATATTTCAAAGATTATTAACTTCTATACGAATTCGAGTTTATCTGAAAGATTAAAAAAATAAATTTGTTATGAGATTTTGAATTTAGTTTTTATCTATATATGTATTTATGGATATATTTCTTAAATCATTTTACTTCATTATTCATATTTTTGTCTCAAAAACGTAGAATATATACATATTTTTGACAAGAAAAAAATTAATTGATATTTTCGAATAATTAATGATTGCATAAGATAAAGAAGAAATAAAAATTTATGAAAATATTAAAATCGACAACTATATATTATTAAAAAATAGAAGGAATTGTAATTTTTTATTGAAATTTTTTAAATTATTATTAAGAGATATATACTATTATATAAACACCTACATATTATTATATTAACCTTTGATTTTCTCTCTAAAAGAGCTCCCCAAAAAATACTAACTTTAGAGGCCTATGTTTAATTACGTTAAATCAATTCTCGATTTTTAATTGATTATATAAGAACTAATCATAACAATTTGCAACTGCGCTTTAAACACGAAACGCGTAGCGCAAAGATTCGTGATGTGGGATCTTGAAACATGGTGCATAAAGCGGTTTTGCAAAACACAAATATTTTCATATTTGAAACTACTATTTTCCTTGTTCAACGCACCATCGACAGATCTATTTTCGGTGGATTAAACGCCGATCTCCTCTTTGCCATCGCTTCTTACGCGCACAATGTCTTCATCATAAGTTCCGCAGAATATATCAGAGCTGAAGACAATACACACGTACACGTAAAATTTGAATTCTTCTAGAGTTCAGATTGCTACATATATTCAGTTTTTCACAAATTTTTTCTTCAAATTAATCTTGATTTTATGTATTAAATTAGTGTGTGATATGTCTCTTATAATAATAATCTTTTATATTTTCACGAGATGGTTTTTTATTTCACGGATAAGTATAGGATGTATTAACATAGAGAATGTTTTTATGCAGCGTATCCTCAACATCAAATTAAAGATAATTAAATTGAATCAATTGTTCGTCACTATCTATTTTACAACAAATATTACAAATCTAAAGAGAAACAAAGAATCAATTAAGTAGAGTTAAAACCAACATTGTTGAAATTCGTACGAACTGTCAAAACTGTTTGCGTGTATGTATTGAAAACTAAATTATCTTAAATTTACTTTTCATGCATTTTGCACTAAGGAGAGATATCTCGAAAGAGAAGCACGGTTTACTGAAACATGCCGCAAAGATTTTAGCAAAGTTATAAAATCAAAAATAAAAAAAACTCTTATCGCGTTCATTATGTTCTAGTTCTCGAAGTAATTGTTACGATAAGTGAATGACGAAAGCTCTTGGAAAGTGTATTTCGTCAGGTCATTAATCAGACTCAAGTTATGTAAATAAATAACTAGAACGGCGCGTGTAAAGGATACGAGAGCACTTACGACACAATCCGAATAATTTGCATATACCTGTGCAAGAATCGAACATGGCCGATTGCCTGACTGACTGACAATGAAAGGACGGTTGCACTCATGTTGATTAGCGCCAACCGGGGATAATAAAACTCGTCGTTCTCTATCTAGCTAATATTAGCGAGTTAGAGAGAAACCCAGAGGTGCTAATTAAAATTAATTACCATTACCTGCTTTTTTATAGGAAACAGTTAAATATTGACATTTAGACGACGACGAGGATTGCGAACGATGCAAATAATACGCAACTTGTGCAATTTGAAAACAGTATGCGTTTTTGGAGAATTGACGAAAGAGAAAGATGAAGATGAGAAAATAAGTTTCTTGTCTTTTTTCTTTTTTCTCTTGAGAAAGCAAAATAAAATTTCCTCTATAATTCTTTCCAAATTTTCCAAATTTTACAAATAGAATTAAAAAATAATATAATTTTCATCTGAATTTTTTCTTTTCGAGACAAAAGAAAAATATTAAAAAATAAAGAACAAAAGTTTTATCGAATTTCTTTGCAATTCTCTCGTAAACGAAATTAAAAACATTGTTATTAAATTAAATTCCTGAGAAAGATTAAAAAATAGAAATTTTCGTCAATTCTCTTCTTTATTCTCCAGTCTTTTATTCGTAATTAGTCAATTAATTTAAATCAAATTTTTATCCTCCTTTTCGAAGCACTGCTACGCATCTAATGACGATGAACAGATAAGTTGTCAAGAGATAACTATAAGAGAAATATAGGAAAT